>NW_028095539.1:6196427-6884290 GCF_014824575.4 Sturnira hondurensis | reverse complement strand
TTCGGGGCGGGAGTGTGCGGGTTGAGTGTAATGAAGTGGGCAATAGAACAACTGTAGCCCTTATTATATGAAATGCTAAAGGGACTTATATAAGAAAAAGAAGATGAAAAATATGAACAGCGAAAGGACAGCAAGCACACAGTTATTAACAACTACACCTAAAACAAAAGCAAACCAAGAGGACAGCTACATCAGGAGTGGAACCATAGAAATGAAGAACACATGGAGGGTTAGAAACGGGGGTGGGAGGGGGAGAAGGGGGGAGAAGGCACAGAAAATAGCATAGATGGTAGGTAGAAAATAGATAGGGGGGAGGGCGAGAATAGTGGGAGAAATATAGAATCTAAAGAACTTGAGACACGTGGTTATAAACTGGGGGGGGAGAATGGTAGGGGAGGGAGTGTGCGGGTGGAGGGGAATGAAGGGGCAATAGAACAACTGTAATGGTATAATCAATAAAATATATTTTTTAAAAAAATAAAATTTCATTTATTTATTTTTAGAGGGGGGTGAGAGAAACGTCAGTGTGCAAGAGAAACACCAATTGGTTACCTCTTGATATTGCCAACTGAGACCTGGCCCACAACCCAGGCATGTGCCCCAACTGGGAATCAAACTGGCGACCTTTCGGTTCACAGGCTGGCACTCAGTCCACTGAGCCGCACCAGCCCAGCCTTTTTATTATTTTTAAGTGCTTCACAACAAAGGAAAGAGGTGTTCTCAATGCTCTGGCTCTTGAAACATGTAGCCATTCACTTACTCTTCCTGGCAGAGTTCTGGGAGGACTGAGACATTGTAGTTCACTTGCCACTTGGTAGGTGGGCTCTGTAGCCCAGCCTCCCGCCTTGGCCTACGTACCCACCGTGCTTCTCTTCTTCCTCAGCGCGTCCTACTGGGGGGGGGAGCGGCATTTCCTTCACCTCCCCCCAAAAGCAGACCATGGTTTAGTTATGCCTTTCCTGCCTCTCCTGTTTGTAGTAGGCGCCGGATTTGACCTTGGCGGTCTGAGCAGGACTGATGCAGCAGTCTCGGGTTGCTCAGACCGCGAGGACGGGTTGCTTTGGTGGCGCACCCATTCTCTCACATTGTCACCAGGGGTCTTCCTGGCCTTGCTCCCCCACTGGAACATCACCCCTGCTTGAGGCCCTCTTCATTCAGCCCCGGGGCTGGGGAGTGCAGGGGAGAAGGAGGACAGTGGACTCAAAGGCCTCACACACGCTCACTTGGTGGTCGTTTGGTCGGTGTTTACTGAGCCCCGTGTCTGCAGGGCCTGGTGCTGGTGTTGGTGAGGACTCAGAGGTGACCTGGCACGGTGCCTCTGACCTTAATGCCCTCAGGAGGGGGAAGATCTGGTTTGGAGGGATTCGGTGCTGGAGGTGACATTTCTTTGCTGCCTCCGAGTGTTTCCGTGCCTTGTCCCCCAGCTGCATGAGCGCGTCCCCTTGGCTGTTTACAGTGCGACATCTCTGAAAAGCAGCGTTTGATGTGGGGCTGACTGAGCGAAAGCTGCCTGCTCTAGCTGTTACTTTTCGATAAATCTAAAGACACTGTTTTGTGCTGAGGACTCAGTCAGATTGGAAATTGGAATGTGAAATTTGACCTCACTTCCCAAACAGGGAGAGACCCAGATCATTCTGGTGTTCATCCCATAACACATCTGAAATCAATGTTCCTTGGCTGAGTTCTCCCGTTTGGGACCTTTTGTTTTGTGCCGGGACCAGTCCAGTGAGAAGGGGTGTGTCCGCAGTAGCACTGAGGGTCGGGGTGTTGTCCAGGGTGAGGGGAGGTGGAGGTAGCCTGGCAGCGGTTCTGTGTGTGCAGCGTGGCTGAGCCCGGCCCATGCAAATCAGGCCTCGTGGTGACTGCATCTGACGGTGCTCCTGAAATGTCCCTCCGGAGAAATGTAAGCTCCTTTGCCTAGAGCACCTTTTAGAAATTAACCACAGAGAACCACGAAGCTTCCTTTTCATTGCCAGGGGAGAGGTATAGATCAGATGGAGAATTACAAGACCGAATTCACTCCGTCCCAGTCTAGTCCATTAGCAACGTCTTTTCAATTACATTCCCAGCCCCACCCTTCTCGTCCCCACTGCACGGCCCAGGTCTGGGCATCCCTGGTCACAGGTCAGGAGTCCCACACACCTGGCTCACTGCTGTCCTCGTTTCCTTCTTGCCCCGAGCACAGCAGCCACAGCAGCCTTCTCACAGCGTGGAGCCAGTTTTGTCCCCGTGATTAAACTGGCCAGGGACTTCCTGTCCCATTCAGAGCAAGTTCCAGACTCCTCCTCCTGGTCCACCAAGGTAACCCTGCCCCTGCCACCCCTCCCACCCCGGCTCCAGCTCCACCCCCCGCCCCCCCGCCCCCCACTTTTTATCACAGTGGCTCAAATGGCTGTCCCTGTCCCACAGGACAGCCCCTGACTCGTCACCAACGATGGGCTGTGGTTTCTTTATTTTTTTTTTACTTTTGTTTGTTGTCACTGCTGCTGTTACACTTTCCAAAGCGAATCTTTCTGTTTTACCCCTGAATGCTTATTTCTACAGTATGAGGAGGCTCACTTATACAGTGACGATGTCATCGTCACACTTCAGATTAACAGTGGTTCGTCACATCCCCTCATACTCAGGCTGAGCTCACATGTCCCCAGTTGTCTGGAAAATGGCCTCTCACAGCTGGTTTTTCATGGACCAGACGTCGCGGGACACAGGGGTCTCTGTGCCCAACGCTGCTGCTCTGCCACTTCCCTGCTCCCAGGGTGCCTCTCGGCTCGACTGGTTCTTTCAGATCAGTTTTCATTTCCAAACTTTCTTCTCACATTCTGCTAAGTTCTGTCAGTTCCCGTGTCGGCCACGCGTGCACGCAGCCTTCTCACTTCTGAGACTGGTGTTTCTGATTCATGCTGCTTTTTCAAACCATCAGTTAGCTGTTTTGCTCAGTGCCTTTTAGTGTGAAAACTCGGCTAACAGTGTTTATCTGCTCATGGACTTTCTCGTGGTGTGGGCCGCTGGTCTGTTGTTTCACCTTCTTGTCACCTGTGGTCCTGACTGGCCAGGACCTGTGTCCCTGTGTGTGGGATGGACGTCCTGCCCTGGGGAGGGAGCATGGTGGCTCACGAAGGACCCAGGCACTGTCTGCCTCTCGGGGCTCCATGCCGCCGGGGCCTTCGGTGCTGGGCGCCTGGCCTTCAGATGGAGCGCTTGCTACTCTGTACCTGCTGTGCACCGGCCTCGCTCCCAGCCTGGGCTGTCCTACCCTCTGCACTGACCACTGCTCTGGGGGCACGTCCCCGGGGGGGGGGGCAGGCGGTCTGTCTAAGCACAGTGTATGCCGGGCGGTGCTGGCTGGCTGTCCTGCAGCCCCTGAACCCCTCCTGGGCGTCTGATCGTCTGTGCCCAGGCCCTGAGTTGACATCCCCTGTTCACCAGCTGTGCCCAGACCCCCTCTGCAGCACCCCTGCCCTGGTAGGGCCCCTCTTTCTGGAGGGGTGCCTCTTTCTGGGTGTTTCCCAGCGACTTGGGGGTGTTGCTGCCCTGCCCACCTGTGTTCTGTGTTCTGTGAGTTTTTCGCATCAAGTTTTATCGAATATCCTCCATCCCTCACTGTTTTAGTTGCTTTGTCTAGTTTCCAGGGGGAGATTTAGAAAGATTCCAAAAATCACCCTGGCTCCATCAGATGAAATACTGCCTTGGGGGCCTTCCCAACTGCCCTCAAGGCAGCCGCCTCTGCTACTGCCTTTCCGCCCTCAGGGCTCCGTGGGCAGCGCGCTCGCCCTGTTTGTCGGGCTGGCCTCTGAACCCCTGCTGGGCCGGGCCACAGCAGGCCCTGACTTCCCCAACCACTGTTTTCCCAACGGCTTGAACCCTTTTTACCATGATTACATTACTATGAAAACTGAGTGAAAGAAAAATCTTCTCCAGCGTTTTGAGGTCACTTCAACTAATAAAGTACAAGAAAAAATTCTATTTTAAGATATTAAAATATTAATGAAATATACACTGGATAAATGTCATCAAAATTTTAAAATCTAGGCTTCCCTTGTCCCAGCAAAGATGATGAATGTCTGGCTCTCTCGGTCTCTTGTCTTTCCCACAATGCACCGTGTGCTCGTGTGCACACGGAGTTGTTGAAGACAGACAGGCGGCAACTGGCATCTACAGCAGCATAAACTCCAGGTTCGCCAATAGAGTGTTTCCACTGGGGAGCCCTGTAGTGTAGTGGGAAGAACGATGACCTTGGAGCCGGAAGCCGAGCAAGACGGCGGCTCCATCTCTGCCCTTAGTAACTGCATGGCCTTGGCGACCTAATGCCCTCAGGTTTTCTTCCATCAGTTAAAACAAGGGGCTGGGTTCCTTACAGCTCTGAGGGTGGGACTCTTGTAAACCTAAATACTAGGTGGACCCAAGGAAACCCAGAACTACCTTCTGGAGGGCAGGCCCCTTGGAGTCCAGGCTTCCCCCACAGGTGAGTGTTCTGGGAACCCATCTGGATCAGTGCACCTGCTGGTGGTGTTGTGAGAGGCTGCGTTCGGCTTCAGTGAATTTTTTTTGAAGACTCGGCACATTTGCCTGTTTCATGATGGGTGATTTACCAGCACATCTGCCCACACCGCACTAAGTGTTAAGCAGTTTTTGACTGAAAGTGGCACGACCTCCGTGCCCCACCCTCCCTGTTCACCTGATCTCACCCCAAGCGACTTTTTTTTGTTTCCCTGATGAAAAATGTCCTCAAAGGGAAACACTTTGCTGATGCAGAAGAGGTGAACCAAAAAATGGCAGAAGCACTAAAAGACATCAAAATCAACAAGTTCAAAACCTATTTTGAGCAGTGGGGAAAAAGTCTCAATAGGTACATTGCATCCATTGGAGAGCACTTTGAAGGTGACTGAAGTTTGATCATGTAAGAATAATTACACAGTGTTTTATAAATAAATTCTGTTTGGGGGAGTCTCCCCTCATATCTATTAGCCTAAGACCGGTTCCGACTCCTGAGGTACCAGTCACCAGACAGTTTCTGTCTGATCGGAGCCTCTGCTGTGACCGTGACCCGACAAAGAAAGCAGAAGGGAGCGCTCGGAACACCGTGTGCTTCAGTTCCATTTCACAGTTGTCCATTTGCACGTAGCCACGGAGCCTCTGTGTTGATTCACAGTGGTGGTGTCATGGGGTGCGCACAGTAGGAGAGATTTCTTGGTCAAGTTCAGTTCTGAAAATAGTACCATGCCTTTCTGAAATTTTTGAATTAACACCCACAAATTGGACTGGCCCGGGGCTGGTATTGTAGATAAGCCTGTGGCGTCCTGTTTATTGAGCACAAATATCCCCAAGCAGATACGAACGGTGCGAGCAGTGTCACTTGTTGACACATGATGACAGCGGCTCCCTCGCAGCACGCCTGTGCCGTGTGCCAGGCCCCGCACCCCACGCACCACGCACACGGTCGGCCGGCCCCACTGCCGATGAGGGAGATGCTGCTGTCTTTCCTGAGCTTCACAGATGAAGAGATGGAGCGGCAAGGTCCTGAAACTGCCCCACGGCTTGTGATGGGGACGAGGTCGGCGTCCCAGTGAGCATTCGGGCATGCGCTTAGTAGGTGCCGCACTCTGGTCTGCATGCTCTGTGTTTAGTAGGCCGTTGAGTCTCGACAGAGCCCCTGTGAGGTGGGTGCTGTGGTGTCTCTTTTACAAATGAGGAAGCTGAGGCACAGAGGTGTGAGAGGTGACTTGGCCAAGGCCCCACTGCTAGTTAGTGTCACAGCGTGTACTTGAACTTGGCAGTCAGCGTCCAGAGTCTCATCTCTGTATTGTGTCACCCAGCAGCAGCTGGTGCAACAGAAAGACTGTGCCATCCTTGCGTTCAGCTGTGCCATGAGAAGTGACACAAGAAGAGCAAAGGGGGCCCTAAGTGAAGAGACGTGTTCCCGCCCCTGGGGACATAGTGGCATCGCCAGCCTCACTGCACATGACGTGACGTCCAGCAGAAGCAGAACTGCCTGTGGCCCAGTCCCTGAGGCCTGGGGTCTGGGGACCATTGGCAGGAATGCTGTCTCGGTGTCCGCCGTGTGGCCCAGACTGCAAGGTGTGTTCCTCCCGGTGCCCATGGTCATCAAGACGCACTGGAGGCTCTGGTGGCCACTGCACTGGGCTTGATGTTTGAAAGGCGTTCATCTGAAAAGCGAATCCCCAGAGAGAGAGAGAGAGAGAGCGAGAGCGTGTGCGTGTGGAGGGGGGCTAGTTGTAACTTGAGTGACACGGTTGTGTTAGAAATTTGAGGTGACAGACACCAGTAAGAGTGGCCCAGCGTTGTTGTAGAAATGCAGTCCCGCTGGTACGTGTGTGTATCGAACTGTTTTCTTAATTTTGGGTTTGTAGTTAAGATAAAGTGGGGCACACTGATACTTGTGAGCACAAAACCAGGTAGCTCAACATGCAGGCTCCTGGGAGGCTGCACCGGCCCAGCCGGGAACCGCACTGGGCCAGGAAGGGCCTCAGTCAGCAGATCCGGCATGGCTGCCTCACCTTGCACGTGGTGAGCTGATGGCTTGGAAAGTCTGTAGCGGTTTCTCAACTTGAAAAGAACAAGTTTGAAATAAATAAATGGATCCACTAACCTGTTACAGGAAGGTTCCCACTGTGCTTAGTACCCCCAGTCACTGAGACGAGGCTGGCTGAGCCACACTGGAAGAGGCTTTCAGGGTGATGGGCGGGCCCTGTGACCACTCACCAGCCTGCTTTGTGTGGGGGAGGTGGGCGCTGAGTGCCCCTGGCCAGTGCTGGAGCATCTTCCTCTCTGGAGTGCCCCACACTGTGCAGCCATTGGTCAGGGAAAACGACCAGTTAGCAGTGTTTCCTGGGCTGTGGGTATTGTGAACAACGCGCTCTTCAGCTAAAAACAGCAGTTTAGGCCGTTGTTTAAACCTAGCCATTTGGGAATGAGGGGAGAGCTCCATGAATAATTTATTTCCAAAGAAAAAATGGAGGGATCTGAACATTTTCCCCTTCCCAAACCTTTTGTACTTCAGCAAAAACCTGCAAATGATCTCAATCCAGACAAACAGAATTCATCCTGCATACTCGATGTACGTTTGTGTACTTTGATTTTTGAAAAACCTTTGTTGGAAAGGTGTAGTCTTATAAATGCAGTGAGTTTAAAACAAGACCTGGGTATGGTTTGCTGGAAGGGTTTGGGGGTTTGGATGCGGCACTGACGCGTAGCGCCGTGTGGAAGCTGGAGGCGCGCTTCCTGCTCTTGCCTTGAAGGCAGCTCCGGGCCCCTCGGTGGGCCGGCCTGCTCCCCTCTGCCTACACACCGGGCTTTCTGCCGTTCCAAACTGACCGCCCTCTGCCTCGCACCGCAGTCCATGCTGCGGGGTCTGCCGTTGGGGGTGGGAGGGATCCGGGGCGGGGCAGGTGCAGCACCACAGTGCCTGCTCTCCTGCCCTGAAGCCCCACGGTGCTGTGTTTGGGGGCCCGTGGGCTGTGTGACCAGAGGGGAAGCCCCCGGGGAGCACTTCCCATCGGCTGCCTCGGCCCTGAAGGAAGTGGGGGTGGGGGTGAGCCTGGATGCTGCTTCTCAGTGAACGTGCCCTGGCGACTACCGCAGGCAGTTGTCGTCTGTTGGTTGATGGCCTGGTTTCAGGCTGTTTTAAACGCTTTAACACCTTATTTAGCCCCGACACCCTTCTGAGCTGGGTGCAGCTGTCACCTTCACATTCCAGGTTCGGATAGAGGCTTGGCCCTCTGGTTCCTTGCCCAGGTGTCCAGAGCCTGCGTTTAGGCCCCTTTCACCACCGATGCCGCCTTCTCTGCTGCCGCACAGCCAGCCCCTGGCAAGGCCACACTTACTCCCTCGAGGTCCCTTTTTGGTCCCAAAGCAAATGGCACCACATAGTGGGAGAGCAGGCCCGGCTGACCGCCGCTGTCCACGTCTCAGACTGTCAGAGGCCCCGTGGCAGGGCCCATCTTCTCCGAGTCACCAGGGCAACGTGTTTGGAAACAGGCTGGGCAACAGCGAGGAGCCTGCGCTTAGGCGCTAGGGGAGAAAGGAGGGGACTAGAAACGCAAGTTAATGCGTAGAGCAGTTGTAGAGTCAGCTGTCTTCTGGTTAGGAGTCAGTGTGTCTTTGTTGTGAGAAGAAGCTCACAAAGATGGATGAAATGCAGCTTAGGCGTCCAAAGAGGTAGGTGCGAGGTGTGTGGAAGTCTGCTTGTGGGAGGGAACACGTTCCCTGGGAGTGGCGGGCAGAGGGCAGGTGGTGGGGGTGTGCCCGCACCTGTGCTGGTGACCTTGGGGACACGCTGGTGACCTCAGGGACACGCTGGCAGTAGGAGCCTCGGCTGCACCTGCATCTTTTCCTGCACGCTGCTTCTGGGGCTTGAAAGAGCTCCACGTTTAAGGTAGTGGGCCTCCCGTTTGGGGCCAGTCATACTCGAAAAATACCCCTTGAAATTATCTAAACTTAATTTCTGGCCATTTTGTTTTGGTGGAAACACTAACCTCAGGGGGCCTTTGTTCTCTACACTAAAACTTAATCTATTTGGAAAAATTCCATTTACTCTCTGTAGAAATTGACTGGACATGGCTCCTGTGAATGATACGGGTGCTATTATCCCTGAGCACTGTAAAAATGGACTTTCAAACAGTAGGGTAGGGCCCAGACTGAAAGTGATGTACGGCTAGAGCGCGGTTTAGTGGGACATGACGCTTCAGTATTTCACTGGTCATTGCAGCACAGGGTTTGGAGGTACGTGTTCAGGTTATTAAAGTTTTATTTTTAGAGTGGAAACTTTCTCATGCACCAGAAGAGATGAATCAAGTGTGGTGGGATCAGCGCTGAAATGCCGCCCACATCTGCAAGGTGAGAAGCATTAGCTGGCTCCTCAATGTCCACACACAGTGGGGCTGCCTCACCGTGCGCTTCGCCCAGCCCCCCTCAGCCCTGAGGGGGAGGTCGCCAAGGGTCCTCGGAGAGGTGTGCCCCGCTGAACTGTTACTGACCTCCAGCCGTGTTTCAGAAGACGCCAAAGCACATGGTGACTGAGCAGCACAAGCCTGGCCTGACTTCAGGACATCCACGCACACATCAACCCAGACTCGTTATTTCTCCAGAGTCTGTGCTAGAAAATAGATTAGGAGGATTTTGCAAGTTGTGTGACGTCACTCCAATTACATTGAAGCTGTGACCAGAATTTGTTTTTAGAAAAGTGAGGTGGTTAAGGACACTGTAAGAACTGGGATGGAAACACACAGTGGGAACTTTCTTACAGGTGGCTATGAAAGGCTCTTAAACAGTCTTTTGTAAGAGTTTGTTTATGTTCTTTTTTGTTTATATTGCCATTAGTAGCCACATTTTGAAGGTCTGTGTTGAGGACCAGGACGGATGCGAATGTCTGGGTTTTAACCTCAGCTATGCCTACAGCCGGCCTGAAGGCTTTCAGCCAGCCAGCCAGCCTCCCAGTGCCCCAGCTTCACCCTCCAGAGAGTGAAGAACTCGCGCTGGGCGGCCTCTGCCTTCTAGCCTTAGCATTATATGCCTCCTTTGGGGGCTATTATTATAATTCTTAAATCTGTCAACTCTCGGGACACATTTCCAGACATGAATGATTCCCTGCAGTGCCTTCCTCTTTGTGGACTAAACAGCTGCAGAAGCGACACTCTGCACATTGTCGCCCTTCGGGGCCGGGCAGGCCTTTTAGCCTTAGAGCGGAGCGTTCAGGCCCAGTGGACGTGCGTGGGCTCTGCTATGCGAGGTGTGTGGGGCGGGTGGTAGAAGGTGTTTCCCAACTCAAGACCCCTTAGTGAGTTAGGGGGGGCCCAAGTGCCCTCCTGCACCCCGCCACCCTCCTCAGGCCTTGGGACCTGTGGTCAGTCATTTACAGTGGAAACCTGGAAAAAGTTCTGGTTGCCTGAGCCATCAGCAGGCCCTGGGAACCTTCATTAAAATGCAGAAAAGTTCAGTCATGCTAACCAAGCATAAATGCTTTCCATGTTTGACAACAAACAATGCCGCCATTGGGAACTAACTCATCAAAGTCAAAGACGTTTGAGTTGAGGCTGAAGATGGCTGAGACCCTCCCTCCGGGCCAGAATGCTGTTCTTCAGCTGGGCTGCGCACGTCAGAGCCCTCCCAGGCAGCCTGCTTGCCGTTGGTCTCTCCGTTCCTCCTGAGGCTGGTTTCCTGCCTGCAGCCGCACGTGCAGCCCATTCTCATTGAACGGGGTGCCTGCCCAGGGGGCACATCCCTCATTTCCACTCCACGTTCAAAGTGTTGAAAAGCAGGAGGTAGCCTCCTTCCTCTCCTTGCTTAGCCCAGAACAGACCCCTCCTGGGGCACAGCTCTCAGTCCCCCTGAACTGCGGCAGGAGTAACCCCACTGCAAGGGGGCAGGCGTCGGGTTGACCCCTGAACGCTCTGCAGGCGGCCTTTCCCTGCCTTTCCGGGAGGCCTCTCAACGCTGCCAGCCGTTTTTCCACTTGTAAAGTTTTGCCTAATATTTAACCTCGATGTTCCCTGCTGGAAGCCGTTCTTATTATTCTCATCGACCGCGCATAATTGATCCGTCTTCGCTCAGCAACTTCCCTTGGCGTGTATGAGGAGGCTGTGTCACCTCCCCTCCGTTAAAGACAGCTGCACCCCACCCCCCATCGTGAAGTGCACACCCTGCAGTTGGTCATCCCTTCGTTACCGTTCACATCCGCACGGCACCTGTTCCGACTGCGCCCAGTTCAGAGCAGTCGCCTTGAACCCCGCTGTGTCGCTGACTCGTCCCCAGGGTGATGCTCCACAGTTCTCCCTGGGCACTGTGGCGTCTACTCGGAGGAGCTGGGCTCGCTCCCTGTGATGAATGCAGCCCTAACTCCCGAGCAGTCCGCTCCGCCCCTGTGTGCGCGCCCGCACGCACCCCTTCACCGGCCAGAGCTGGAGCCACAACTGCTGTGGGCAGGCGGTGCCGGTGGCGGTGTCCAGAGCATTGAACCCAGTGGTGGGCGTGGCACAGCTGAGTCATGGCCGTGCCTGTTGGCTGGAGCAGGTCTTCTGTTCACGGAATGGTGTCTGGAATCTAGGATTTTAGGGACCCGGGTGCTTACACTCCTGGCTCCTTTTTCTAAAGCCATTAAGATTTCAGTAAACGATTGTTCTAATCTATTGCATTCTGAGATCCTCAAGTGAAAAACATTAGTTACGCGCCTGCTAATCGCACATGCTCTTTGAACATCCTACTCAGCCACCAACGGGCAGCTGCTCAGCCACAGTGAATCCTCATTTGTGAGCTCCAGTGGGCAAGTCTTTGCTGTCAGTCTCCTGGGTTACAAATGTGCTGTTTCCTGGGGTTCTTGTCCAGATGCCCTTCTGTTGTTCTAAGATTTCGGGCAGTAGTCTTTTCCAGTTAAGAGTTTCTTCAGAGGTTTCTAGTAATGAGCACCCCCCCCCCCCACCCAGTGACAAAGGCATGTGTTTTATGCTGGTACTGGGAGTAGTTCTGCTATTGAAATACGGATGGATTTTACTAAGATCCATCAAGTACGATAGATTCCAGTTACTTACAAAGGTTAAAGAATGGGGTGCTCTGATCGATCCGGTCTCCAGGAATAACGAGCATGTGGACCACTGGAAGATGGATGGTCTTCAGAGCTGCATAATCGCCTCCTTGTGCATCTGGTGAGCTCCTAGGAGACGTCCATGTGTCTCGCGGACTGGAGCGGGAAGGGCCCTCCGAGGGCACCGAGCGCGAAGAAGGGGAAGCCGCCATGGCCCTGGGAGTGGAGAGACTCGCTCTGTGCCGGAGCCTTTGGGGTGGGGCTCCCCTCCCGAGCCCCACCGCCACAGCCCCTGCGTCACAGCGAGCTCCACACTGGTCTTCAAGCTCTGGTGGAACCACCTGGAGCCAGAAAGAAACCCGCTCCCATCCCCCAGCGTCCAGAGGGAGCCTGTCCCTTGCCTTGTGGCCCTAGGACGTCAAAAATCACTCTCACCCTATTACGATCAGACGTTAATGCAGGGAGTGCAACACATTGTAAACCTTTTTTTAAATTAATTATTTATTTATCTTTAGAGGGGAAGGAGAGAGGGAGAGAAACATCAATGTATGGTTGCCTTTTGTGCATCCCCTGCCGGGAGTTGGCCTGCAGGGAACTGGCCTGCAACCCAGGCATGTGCTCTGACTGGGAATCGAACCGCGATCCTCTGGTTCGCAAGCCCGCGCTCAATCCACTGAGCTACACCAGCCAGGGCACATTGTAAACATTTTTAAAATCGATTTTGAGGTGTAATTTACATAAAACAGCCCCACTTTAGGCTGAATACTATTCCATTATGTGTGTGTAGCACAATGTGGGTTGGTTTTGCATATTAATCCAACTTTGCACTCTGGAATACACTCGGTCGTGCCGCCATTTCCATGTGTCCCTGCGTTCTGGTTACCGATATTTGGGTGAGGAATCCTGCGTCTTCGCTCATGAGGAGTGTGCGTCGTCTGCGCTGCCGTGGGCCCTGATGCTGGTGTCGGGGAGACAGTGGCCCCTCGGCTCGGAGGGGCTGAGAGCACGCCCACTACCTGTTGTCTGGAAGGGTGTCTGTGAGGCCATCATCACTGCTTTCCTGCGTTGTTTAGAGAGTTGCCCGTGAGTGCACGTGGGACTGCAGTTTCCTTTGTAGGAAGGGTGTCCATAACAAATTCAGTGTGTGAAAAGTAGAGGCTTAGATTTTTATTTCTCCTTGTCTCAAGCGTCTAACCGATGTCTTTCGAGGACTGTCCTGTCATCCGAGTTGTCGGGTTTGTCGGTGGACAGTTGCTCAGTGTGGCTCTCATGAGCCCGTCACCGTCTCTGGCGCCTGAGCCATGCCTCCTCCTTCATTCCTGATGTTGTTGAATTGTGTCCTTTTTTATTTCCTTCAGTCAGTCTAGCGGGAGATTCTCAGTTTTATTTGTTTTCGTTCAAACTATCTGCTCTTGATTTCAATTTGTATCTGTTTTCTTTTTCATTCCTTTACAAACATTGTTTCCCCTCTTCTTACTTTGGCTTTAATTTGCTTTCTAACTTCTTAAATTGGAAACATGTATCTCTGATCTTTTAGTCATTTTTCCATTTTTATGTAAGCTTTTTTAAACTATAAATTTCCCACCAACATAGCATTAGCTGCATCCCACAAATTTTGATATATTTTTATCATTCATTTCAGGATATTTTCTTTTCTTTTTTAAAATTTTATTTATTTATCTTTAGAGGGGAAGGGAAGGAGAGAGGGAGGAAAATATCAATGTATGGTTGCCTCTCATGAGTCCCCTGCTGGGAACTGGTCTGTAACCCAGGCTTGTGCCCTGACTGGGAATCGAACCCCGATCCTCTTGTTCGAAGGCCCGTGCTCAATCCACTGAGCCACACCAGCCAGGGCTCATTTCAGGATATTTTCTAACTTCCCCTGTGAGTTCCTATTTGTCTCATGAGTTATTTAGAATAACTAAATAAAATACCTGGGGGGTTTGTGGAGTTTATTACTGATTTTTTTCTTGTTCTATTACTTACTGAGAGAAGGTTCTTAATGACTGTTCTTGGGAACAACACTTAGGATTATTAAGTCATCCTTTGAAGCTTTTTTTATTTTTAATCATTTTTATGATTTTCTTCTTTATAAATCATGGGGGTTTTTTTCCACGGCAGAGGACAATTTCCTTGGGCCTTGCAGTGGGTGCTGGGTAGGGCAAGGAGCAGGCCAGCCAAGCGCAGAGGGGTGGGTGGCGGTGATGCACAGGCGAGGGTCAGCACAATCAGCTCTGTGTCTCCCCTCACTCACAGCAGAGAAGGCGTTTGCCAGGGTTCAGAGGACTGCCGTAGACGCGGCGCGTAGGGAGCGGTGGTCACTGCTGTTTGTGGTCCTGTGAGGCCCCTGCGCACCTGCAGGGGGCGCCCTTTGTGAGTTTGTTCAGGGCGCTGCAAACGTCATCTACCCACCTGACTCCAGGAGAAGGCTAGATTTGGCTCCACTGGAAGAAGAAGCCATTTTGTGTTCTATTAAGAGGCCACCCCCACTCCCGCCCCCACCGCAGTGCTCAGATTACGCTTCCCAGACACGTTCCAGCGGAGTCAGCGCCCCAGGTGATTGATCACTCACAGCCTTGCATTCCATCCCGGGATTGCTGACCTCAACAACCAGCCCTCCCTGCAAGCTTCTCCATTTCTCCGCTCCTCACTAGCTCCGGCTGTACGCAGGAAAACCTGTAGTTTTTTTAAAGGTACGAATATGAAGATTTATTTAGAATGGGAAAACCTCCCACAATTTACAAAAACAAGCAAAACCTTTTTCAAACCAAGCCGTTCAGTCATTTACAGCCACCTATAGGGCTTTTGCCATAACCTTTGATCAGCCATTCTATGATTTGCATAATAATTTTCTTTAAATAAACTCATTTTTAAAACAGCCTCATTCTAAGGTATGACATCTATGAGTTCATAGGTTTTATTTGTTAGTCATATTTGTCTGTGTACATGTATATTTAAGTTAAAAATGTCCGTCCTTGTGCCACCTACCGTCTCCCGGACCACTTCGTGAGGACTCCTGTCACACTAAGGGGATTGGTAGTCCGGGGCGGACGTGGATTTGGTAGTGAACTCAGAGAGAGGGAAAGGCAGGGTAGCCCTTGGCTGTGGTGTGAGAAGGAATCACTGTGCCTGCTGCGTGGGGTGCTGGGACCCTTGAGAAGAAAGGGGAGCAGAAGAGGCGGCGGGGGCAACTGTTTCTCAGCGAGGGGGAGCCTTCCGTCTGGATCCGGCTGTTCTGTCGGGAGGCCGTGCTGCCTGAACTGGCCTCGGCTGCAGTTGAAACGCTCCCGGAGAGACCTGTTACGTGAATGATGTTGAATGAAGCCAGCAGAGCCTATGTAGAGTTTTACTTAGTTACCAATTCAGAATGTTTGTGTCACTGTTGCCCTCAGTTAATGTAAACATTTTTCAGTTTTCCGTATTTCGTGCTCTAGCTGGGCACTGCCGTTTCTGGAGGGCAGGCGGGTCGGCCGCCGGGAGTGGTGCTGTCCCGTGCCCCCCGCCCCACAAGGGGCAGGAGAAGGGCACGCTTACTGAAACCCCGAGGGAGGGGAGGGCCCTGGACAGGCGTCATGGAAGGGCTGTGACGAGGGACGTGGCGTGGGTGGTGGCTCTGCGGGCGGGGTAGGTGCCCTGCTCTCACTCTTAGCTCCTGGCATTCTCCCGGCACTGCCCCCTCTGCCACCCCCACCACAGGCCGCAGGGCGAAGGACCCGCGCATGAGGTCCATGTGGTCAGCCTGTCAGGCAGGGCCACTGGAGGAGGCCTAGGCCTGGAGGGAGTGTGTCTTTTTGGTCACACCCCCAGCCAGCGCTCTTCATGTATGACGGCAGGGGCAGGGGGTGTCGGGACATGTGCGCAGGAAACAGGAATCGCTGCTCAGAGGCAGCTACTGCTGCCCACCTGCAGCAGGTCACAACGCAGATGTCAGTCACCAGAGCCGACTTCAGGCCCTGTCCCCACCACAGTGCTGCTCAGCCCTCTGCTGGTGGGGGACGAACCACACCGGCATCTCCGCAGGGGTCCGGGTGTCTGAGGGTGTTGCGTCATCACAGCCACCCTCCACGAACTGAGACTTTACATTTCTCTTGTCCTTGAACCTCCAGGCAGGGCCTACCATGGGCTGTAAGCCATCTGGAGGCCAGAAGGGAGAAAGACCTGTTGATGTCTCCTCCAAGTGTGTGAGCCTCCAGGCGCACAGTGAGGCGTGGGGGGAGGGGGGTGCACGGGGACGGAGGCAAGGCGCAGCGTGGATCCCCCCAGAAGCTGGGACTTGTCACTGCAGCCCACTGCCACACTGCGGCATCCTGTGTCAGTGCGCGCAGCAGTCTGCCCCTCTTCTGTCTGCCTTCCTTTGGGAGTAATGGGGAGGACTGTCCTTACTAACTGAAATGTAATCACGTGTTGAAACGAGCAGGGAACCGGAGAGGATGTTAACATTCCCTGCCTTTACTGCCTGTGCTTGACTTACTGAGCCTTTGTTTTCCTCGAGGCTCAAGTGGAAGTCCCTCACCTTTCTTCCCAGAAAACGGCAGGATTTGTGCTCGTAAAAGCAGCAGCCACATTAGTCATCGTGTCGGGGCTGTGTGTGCTGCAGCCTCTCCCTTCTAACCGTGACTGTGTGGAGAAGGTGTTTTATCCATATTGGACGGATGAGGAAACCAAGGCGCGGAGAGGTTCACTTGTCCGACGAGAGGGCAGAGTGAGGCAGAGAGCACTCGGGCCTCAGGCTGTGCTCTGCTGCAGACCCTTCCTCCTGAGGTGTCCGCACTCAAGATGGTCTGTCCGTATCCGTTGGGGGCCCGCTGTGTGCCGGACGGTGTGCCAGGGGCTGAACTGTGCCTTCCCCACACAGTGTCCAGTCTAGTGGGACAGACAGCTCAGCATTAACAGTCAGTCGTCCATATGGGTGGGGTCGGTCGTGAGGTGGGCTCCGAAAGGGCGTCTTCTGTTTGGGGGCCTTGGGGGAGGCTTTCCTGCGAGGGCCGGGGTCAGCGGGCACTGGAGGGGAGCAGGTGGGGTGAGAGTGAGGCAGCGGGCCCTGCAGGTGACCATCAGCGGAAGCCCTGGCCCCTCCCAGAGCTGCCCACTGGGAATGTCTGGTTTTGTTCATCACGCCATTTGCTGTCATCTCAGCTGGTTCGATTAATGCTCTCAGAAAAGGACAGGGGACAACCTCATGTGTCCATGAACTCTGCTGAATGACATCGTCTGGTTGAGAATTTTCTAGTTTTCTTAAAAGGAGCAGGTGCCAGACAAAACTCTGGTCACTGTGCTCTTCATCCGCCCTGACCTGGTCCCCCAGTCGGTTCAGGTCAGCACGGATTTGCTGCGCCTGGGTCGTGTGCAGAGTCACGGCAGGGACCGGAGGCGGGGCCGCGGCTGGCTGCTACCCAGGAGACTGACGACTGAGAGCAGAACTCAGTCACTGTCATGCAAATACATTTGTTGGGGGGGGGGGGTGGGCGTTGCTGTCTACTGCACGTGTTTCGTAGTGTGTCCTACGCCTGGAACAAGTTCTGTGTGCGGGGGTTGTGAGCGGCATTCTCTTCATTCCTGCGGTCCACCCTGTGTGTTCTCGAGTGTTCACAGGCACACGGGGACGGGGTTCTTGGCCTGCACGTGTGCAGCCAACTGCCTCTGCGGTCGCTCACGACGCAAGAGCCTTGCCTGGCCGTGCCAGACCTGCACGGCCAGTCCGCACTCGGTGACCAGTCTGAGTGGGACCTTGGGCGGGGCAGCCGTGGGGCTGGGGATGCAGGGGAGCCTTCGTGCCCCGTCTGTCCTGGTCGGCTCCCTGGTGGAAAGTCAGAAGCCCAGGGGTACTCTGTCACCATGTGACATGGTCGCACATTCGTCACCGGAGAAGGCCGACTTAGTAACTATTATTGATTGCAGTTGCTGGGAAGCTCAGTGTGTGTGTGCTTTTCTTGCTTGGTTGTTTTCTCTCTAACATGCCAGGGCTTGTGAAGGGAGTAGGTGTTGGATGAAAATTGTCTTTCCGAGGTTAATACATTGTTTCAGTGTTGGGAGGAAAACTGGGACCCACAGATACTGAATACAGTTTTAGTGCAAGAAGAACAGAAATCTAGGAAAACATCTGCCTTTTAGTTACTAACAGGGAATAAATGCAAAGTGTTTACTGTTTTGCCCCTTCCTGTTGCCTGCCAACTTTGTACGTGAACTGAGAGTCACAAAATCAAAAATCCAACAGGAGAACGGAAGGCAGTTTAACTTGGTTGTCTTGTTTTTCTGGAAATGAGCTGGTGGCCTTGGAGGAGAAGGGAGTACAGCGAACGAGGTGGAAGCCCCCGGGTGTCGGCCCCCCGCCTCCGCACCGTGCCCCTGAGCCTACTCAGGCACTGAGTGGCACTTGCCGAGTGGTGGGAAGAGAGACGTTTGTAAGTTGGGTTCAACTTAATGCGGTGCGAGAACATTATCCCGTTGTCTTACCAGGAGTCCAGGGGTGGGAAACGAAGCAGCCCACCGTCTCTGCAGCACTTGCACAGGTGAAAGCCAGAGAGCCCTGGGGTGGGGGTCTGCCACTCAGCCGGCTGCGACCTTGGACAGGTCGCTCAGCGTCCTCTTCCTCTTTCTAAACGAGGAGCGTCACACCTGGCCCTCCTACTTCCCAGAGCCGGCGAGAGAGCAGTGAGACCCAGGGTGCCAAGGCCTCTGAGCACTGGTCGCAGTGCCTGCTGTCCCTCTCGGCCCGGTCCTCCTGCAGCAGGAGGCCTGGGTGACCGGGCCCACCGCTCCAGCTGCCCCACCCCACTCCCAGAATGCCCACCACGGGCAGCAGCTGCTGCTGTTTTCTGTCCTTAGAGTTAACATCTTTCCCTGGACACAGGGACTGTCGGTGGGGACTGTCGGTGGGGACTGTAGGCACTCTGTTAGGGGCAGCTTTCCGGCCCACCTCTGTGCCTGTCCAAACCGTGTGCTGAGAAGACCTGTTTTTACGGCGGTGTCGACCACATGCACTGGTTCACATGTGCCCACGAGCTTCCAGGGCTGCGTGACACCCAGCGGAAGCAGGCTCGGCGCACTGCACGTGCAGCAGTCTCTGCGCACGCATTTGGACTTTAAGAAACGTGGGGCAGTGTTCATCGGCTCACACAGGTGCTCCTCCTCCTCAGTCTGTGCGGGAAGCCCATGGGCACCGTCCCAAAGGCGTGCCCCGAGGGGAGGACGGGAGGCTCCCTGTGGGGTCTGGGGCCTGGCCATGGTTCGCAGCGGGTCCTCCTAAACTAGGCAGCCTATGTGCTCAGGCGCCGACCCCATAGAGAGTCCTCCTTGTTTCTGCGGGCCTTCCCTGGGGGGAGAGCAGTACAGGAGGAGGCTGTGGGGGACAGTGGCGGGGTGAAGGGGCGGCGGCGGGAGGGGGCCGGCAGCCCAGGCATGCGCTCTTGCTTCCGGGGGGGAGGGGGCAGCCAGTCTCGTCTCTTCTGCACCGAGGAGGATAACCAGAAGTCTTGCACAGACATGATGTGGGCATCCTCCAGATCTGAGAGGTTTGGCCGAAGGGAGAGCTGTGAGCATATTTGGCCTGAGTTTCTGGTCTCTTTCGCTAGTGTGTTGAGAGTGATAGTTGAGGGTTCAGGCAGTCGCACCCCCACGAAATCATTAAGCCAGCCCCCCCTTGGTGTCACCCGCTGGCAGAGTCCCCTTGGCTGTCACCGGGACAGGTGTAGAGGCCGACCCTCTGTCACTTGCAGGCCGTGCAGAAGACATCCACTGGCACCACCCAGATATGGCTGATCAACCAATGTGTTCCTGACGCTCAGGCTGGACGGGGGTGGGGACGGTTAACAGGGCATGTCATGCATGCCGTGTGGGGGAGAGATGTGTCTAAGTCCCCCCAGAGCTGCTAAGCATCTTGCTCACCCGGGAGCACTGGCGGGAGGCCAGATTTGCACCCCCCCTTTTTTAGGAAGGGTCAGACTCTAGAGAACTGAGCCATCTGTCCAGCAAATTATTTTAAGGCTTTAATGACAAATAATTTACAATTGTTCTGATGTGTACAGTAGGAAATTAATGTTTTGTGAAACCAGCATCTTTAGAGATGCCTTCTACATTCTGTCTTGTTACCATTCTGGCATCGTGATTCCAGTTTGGTAGCACACGTCTTTGCACTAATGCTTTGCAGGATTCGTTAGTTCGTTAGAAGCAGCATTTGGAACTGGCAGGTCAACAGCGCGGCCCACTTCCTCAGAAGGCTCTGGCTTCCGAGGGGCATTGAGCTCCCACCAGGACAGGTGGGGGGGGGGTTCACGGCCGCGCATTAAGCTCTGAGACTTTGAAGTTGCTCTGCTGCTTTCTTGGAGGTTTGCTGCATGCGACTCTCTGGTTGCTGTTACCGGCCACGTCTGGTGGCCAATGCAGTGGCCTCTCCCAACGCCTCGGATCTGGTAAAGTCTGCTGAAGAGAACTTTGCATTTGAGTTGCTTCCTAGCTGCCTCGCCTGGGTCCACACGGCTGACTTTGAATGTCCCCGCTGCTGGGTGGAGCCAACAGTGAAGGCGTGCACCGTGCAATAGTCACCGGCACCGGGCCCCACGGTGCAGTGCTAGGATCCAGCACTGAGGGAGGCAGTCATGAGAGCCCGTGGAGAGTCCTATTGGGAAGAAAGACATGAAACAGATAATCACTGGAAAAACCGCTCCATTACAACCAGGGCAGGAGACACAGAGAGAATTTAAAAGCACCACGAGGGGGGAGAGGAGACGCTCTGACTGATGCAGGCCGGGAAAGTGCCAGGGAGGCTTCCCTGAGCCGCTGGTGTTTAAGCTGAGCAGGACTGGCCGGGACATGGGGCGGAAGCTGTTGTGACCAGAGTCTTCCAGGCAGAGAGTGCAGAACGTGCACAGTGTGCAAACAGTGCCAGCCTGCTGAGGGCTGTTCCAGGAAGGAGGAGGCCCGGCCCGGGGGGAGTGGAGGCAGCAGCCGACTGCGGGGCCTGTTTGGCCCTCTGAGGACTCGAGGCTTGAGCTCACCCTGAGCTGGGCCTTACACAGAGACGCAGAAGGCAAGGAGCATCTGGAAAGCAGGCCTGCGTGTGGCTGCCAGGGCCTCGTGCCATCTGAGGTCATGGAATCAGGTCCTGGACCTTGGTGGGGAGAGGAACCCAATAGTCTTTTACATGTTTGCAGGAAGCCTCTGGGTTTTGGAGGAAATTTCGAGCGCCGTTCCCAGAAACCAGTATGGGTAACTGGGAGGCCGGCCTGAAACACCCCAGCAGGCCAGCAGTGCCAGGTGCCTGGGGAGGTGTCGTGGGGGTGTCCTCCCTTGCGGAAGTCCTGGGTGGAGGGGACATCAGAGGAGGGGCCTCTGAGGGCCCAGCGCTCTTTAATTCCCTGATGAAGGACATTTAAAGGAGCAGGCCAAGCTACTTGAAGGGAAGCAGAAGAGAACGAGGTTTAAGGGCTTCAGAAATTAACATTGGAATCTGAGGATGGCCTGTCTGTTTCTGGTGCAGCAGAGCTAGCGAGGTAACTGGCCCTGGAGCCCAGTCCAAGGAAGCCTGGAGCAGCTTTGCGAAGAGTCCGTTGGGTGGTCCTGGGGGAGAATGGGCCGGAGAGCCCCGAGAGTCTGACCGGAACTGGGGAGCAGGGCAGGAGGTGGGGTTCTTTAATAGCTTGAAAGTGAATTTTCTGCCTGAAAGCACCCAAGCAATGAGTCACACCTTGATGTGGCCTGTGCTTTCTAGGGGTTTGTGTTCCTAGCCCTGCTTTTGGACCATCGAGCCCGCGCAGCAGAGAACCCAGCGGCTCTCCGTTCGACAGGCTTCTGTGATGTGAATAGGAACAGCAATCCCTCCCAGTTATTACCCCGTTAACAGGTTGACAGATATGTGCAAATTGTGACTCACTGCTCGATTTGGCACTAAATTAATCTTTCCACGCTGCATCTGCTCAAGTGTAAACGAGTCACCACTGCTGTGTTACTGCTTGTCTGCCTTGTTTCCAAAGGTAAAAATTAATCCGATCCTGCCGCGGAACGGATGGAGCATACGGCGGCGGGTGGGAGGATGAGCACCATCCTACCTGTGCCCGACCCTGCCTGCCACGCCCTGTGCCTCAGCGGGCGCCGGCCGGCGGGGTGGCATTTGGGGAGCCCCACTCTGAGGGGCACGTGGGACGAGCCACCTCGCATGCCGGTGCCCTCGGCAGAGGGAAGTGTGCTTCGTCTCCAGCTCTGCGTCTCTGTCAAGGCGCGGGTGTTGGGTTTGCGTTTTGAAAGCTGGGTCTACTTGAAAATGAAATGTTTTGATTTTTGCTTCTAGGATTTAGCTGTGGTTTCCTCAGTTAAAGCACAGCTGACTTTTTCTCTTTGGCAAACACATAATGTCACCCGTAAAAAAGGAAATTTGCATCTCCTTTATGTTAGGCATGTGAACGAAAAACAGCCTCCTTGAAAATTATTTCTGCTTAATAAAATCTTCGGATTGAGTGTGCTGGGCTTTTTCTGCGGTCGTGGGTTGGGAGGGAGCAAGTGCCAGCCCAGACCTCCCCACTCTCCTGTGCTGACGGCGGGCGTTTTCCACAGGCACTCTTTTCTCCCGCCGCTGTCTTCCTTTACAAGTAGAGAACTCGTCACAAAACGAGAAAGGGATCCAGAATGGCCAGGGGCATGTGCTGTCCACCCGCACAGAGCGCCGGCCCTTCCCGAAGGTGACCCAGAAACCTGCACGCCGAGCTCGGTTTCTGGGTTTCTTGGTTTCCTGGAATCATCACTTAACCTACTTGTTCCCTGTTTCCTAGTCTAGTGAGGTGATTAGTCTTCCAGAAAGTATTTTGAACCTGTCAAGGTGAAGGGCATAGGGAGAGCAAGTGATGAAGTTACCTTTGTACCGAAGTTCTGGGTGTGCATTTGCATTCTGCTGTCCAGAGCTGGGATGGCTATTGATTGAGATTGGTTCAGAAGTGTCGCCTACGCCTGCCATTAGCATACACTTAGCAGTGACCTCTGTTCACTCAGGACAGCGGATTCTTGCTTCCTGCTGAGTCTGAAGTGGCTGCAGTTAATCTACGCGCTAGATTGAGAAGAGAAGTGTGCGAACATTTCCAGGGACCCGGTGCTTGCCGAGTGTCTCCCACCATGTCTCCAAACGTCAGGCGGTGATGAAAAACCAGTTCCTGTCCTCTGTCTCCGTCTTCCACCTTTTGTAGCACTTAACCTACGGCCAAGTTTGTGTGTCATGCCGCCCCGAATCTGGAAGGCGACTGGGACAGGGGGCGTGGTTCCTGGTCATGGTCTCTTGGCCCCTTTCACTCACCCGAATGGGGCTTTTGAGAACCACCTCTTCTTGTTCTCTCTGAGCGAGTTCGCCTTTGGACGCCTTACCCTCGTCTTTCAGGTTTCCCGGAGGCGTCAGGCAGCTGCTTGGTGCTGGGTTCGCAGCATCCACCTTGCACTTGCAGGGCCCGGTCCCCCCAGCCCCTCCCCCGCAGCACACGGCCTGCGGCGCACCTCCACCCCTCGCAGGTGTCTCTGCTCGTCTTCTTCCCCGATTCCTGTCTACCCCCCTTCTATCATTTTTCTCCTCCTTCTTCAACTCAAAGTTCAAAACTGTGCATTATGCTCTCTAAGGAGAACCCGGGAGGTTAATCATTAGGATTATTCTCCGACTCTCATAGCTGATACGATGTGTTCACTTTTTCAACAAAGGGCATTCCTGTCTCTCAGGAGCCCCAGGTTTCAGACCAGAATCTTTTCATGTGGTGAGTGGAGAGCTAATCTCCCTGTTCCCCCAAGAGAACAGAGCTTTTCCATGTCCCTCATCTAATGGACATGTAATTTAATTTGTCATATCCAACGGATACGAAATCCAATGCAGAGTCCTTAATAGATAGTTTTGCATCCCAGCTATTGTGTTATGCATCCCCTCTGTGGCCAGTGGATTAGATGGTGGCACAGAGGCCGGTGTGATTTCACTCCCAGAGGGTCTGAGCCAGACCCAGCCCTGTCGATGCTGCGGCTTGGCGCCTTTCCACAGGGCGCCTCCCTGGAGGGGGGACCGTCCAGCAGAAGAGGCCCACGGTGTACCAGGAGCAGAGTTGGAGTGCGTCCCGTGAGCCGGCTCTGTGCCGAGTGCTTCCAGTCAGCTGTCTCCGTGCTGAGTAGGCCTTAGGAGATGCAGGTTCCCTCTGGGACAGAGGGACAGAGAGCTCCCTTTTGGAGGAAGGTCCCCAAGGAAATGGGAAGTGGCAGATCGCCCACTGTGTGTGACTGTGCTGAGAGAAGTGTGGGGTCAGGCGGAGGGTGGAGGGAGAGCGTTGGCGTAGGTGCCGAGACAGCAGGTCAGGTGAGAGGTAAGTCAGAAAGGAGGCCGCGCCCCCAGCAAACCAGACTGCCTGTCAGCTGCCGCAGCTCAGACACCGGAGCACGTGGGCCGTGAACACCTGCATGAGCACAAATCGTGATACAACTTGATTAGTTAGCCTGCCGCCAGGAAGCCAGAGGTGGCTTCAGGTGTGGAGGACGGGAGCAACTCAGTCCTGGAAATGGGTTGTTCTGGTGACTGAGCCGAGCAGCCAAACGGAAGGTGGTGAGGCGACCAGGGCTGGGCCCCGGGAAGCAGCTGCCATCCTGATGCTGGAAGCCGGAGGGAGGAGCCTCTGTTGCCACATGGAGCCCAGTGGCCTGCATGGTGACCGAGCCGAATTCTGATCTCCTGTAGGAGAAGGTCGCCAGGCCAGGCCCCAAGATGAAAAGGCAAGGACTGGTACCGAGAACACACTAGGCAGGACACCAAAGAAATCACTAAAAAGTGGTTAGTTCTGGAAGGCAAGAGGAGGAACAGGGGTGTAATATTTTTATCAAAAGCCACGTTGGCCTGTTCACCTTCTTGAAAACGTATTCCATAATTACAGATTAAGTTGGAAAGGGACTCTGTAGAGCCCCGTGGACTCGCCTTGGTTTGACGGGGCTCCTTTCCCACTCAGGTACGTCGATGATGTGATCAGCCGCATCGACAGGATGTTTCCGGAGATGTCCATCCACTTATCCAGACCCAATGGAACATCAGCAATGCTTCTGGTAAGTTCCAGCTGACCATCCTCGGGGGCGTGTGGCAGAAAGTCGGCCTCAGGGTTGAAATGCTGGTGCTGCGTTGTGGGATGTATGGAACGGGACTTAAATCCCAGTTTGAAGGCAGATGGCGTGTTGCTCTTCGTCGGCATTCTGCAGCGCAAAAATCCTGCAGTTCGCAATGTTGCTTTTGAACAAAATTGCAGAACCCTTCTACGCATTAACCAGAGAGGAAAGACACTCTGGGACCATTTCACTGCCAGTCAGTTCCTGGCGTTCTGGCGAATCTCTTCTGTGGTGTCCCAAAGACAAGAGCCAGCTCAGCTATCCGATCCTGCTAAAGAAAACACCTTCTTAAGGGAGAAGCAGGGGCTATGGGAAATCCTTCACAAAACGAATTTAAGGAAAGTGTTCTGAGACTTTATCACTGACAGCTCCCGCCTTCGTTGTTCCTGTTGGTTTGCCGTGAGTCGGTCGGCCTCATAACCTCCCCACTGACGTGTGCGTTTGCGTGGATTCACCAGAGACAGGGTGTTTGGGAAACGGAATGGGACAGCCGTGCCGAACCAGAGCATCCATTAGAAAGGCGCGGAGACCTGACAACGAGAGGCCGTTGGGGTCTTTGTGGTAACACGCACGTGCAGAACCCCCTGAATGCAGCTTTTGAGGAGCCCCATGTTTACAGAAAGCAGAATTATTGAATGTGAGCAGTGGGTTCTGACGGGTATCAGGGAGGTGCCTCCAGGCCTCTGGGTGTTTCCGCCTCCAGGGCCTCGTGGGCACCTCCCGTGCTTCAGCGTGGTGCTCTAGTAAACTCCAGGAAACAACATCACCAGGGTGAGCTGCCTCGTGATCCTCCCTCCACCCAGGACGCAGGCTGACCACGTGTGCGTGTCTCTCGGTAAAGGAAAAGCAGGCTTGTTGAACATGGGATCCCTCGTTGGGGGGATTGGTAAAGTTTATCAGGGTAACATGCTACTTTAAACTTCTTTCTGTTAAATCATACAGTGAATAGGGTAATGCCGTGTTCTTTTAATAGAGAAACAATTTGCGTCTGTCTACAGGATGTGAAGTGTTTTCTGCCTCAGTTCAGCGTAGAAATTGTCTAAACTGTAAGATCCTCTAGGCCCAGCAGCTAAAACAAACCCTGCTTTCAGTGCGCTTGACAAGGACCAGAGTTAATGAAAACAAAAATGTTCGCGTCCTCAGTGAAATCGGTTTGTTCTCATCACTCCTGGGTCATTGAGCTTCCATTTCACAAGCAAGGTAGGAGTTTGGCATTGAAGGGAGTGAGCAGAGAGAACCGGATTACGGGCAGACAGGTCTGGGATGTGAGCGGCGCTTCCACCTGAGAGGGCCTGCGTGGGTTTCACCGTGACTGTGAGCCTCGTCCGCTCTCGCGGGGAGCTGCTGTCTTAATAAACTGACAAGAGAGTTTGGGGCCTCTGTTCGGGGAAGAATCCCGTTTTACCCCTCCACCCCCCAACCCCCACCAGTGAGGGGCTGGTTCAGACACTGTGGTCTAGCCAGTTAGTTGTCAGCTTTCTTAGGGGACTCGGGGACCCACAGAAGGCGGAGCTTCCCTACAGGAATAGCAGTGGGCGGTCTGCCTCAGCATCGCGTTGCCCAGAGGGTGACCATACTTCCAGCATGACGGCTTTATTGGGCCTTTACTTTTCAAAGACGGCATCTTACGGACTGCAGGTCTCGAGGGCCTCCACTGCTGCCACGCTCCTCTCCAGGCCGAAGGGGATTCCCGCCTGGGAGGACTGGCAGCTGCCACCTCCCTTGCTCCCCTCACTAGTGCCCTGGTCCCCGCACTGTCGGCTACAGGGCACCACCCCAGCAGGTTCGGACCAGGGTTGGACGTGTTGTCTGCAGCTGAGCTGGGGTGGGGTGTGCTCACCTGGAGGAAGCGGGGAAGCAGTGGGACAGGTGGGAGCAACCCGTCGGGCTGTCCGGGCTCGTGCAGGCAGTGTCTGCCAGTGTGTCCTCTGGCCTGCGCCTGCCTTGGCCTGCACTTCGACCAAGGGTGCTTCCTCGGGAGGCTGCCAGGCTGCCACGCGTGCAGTCCACGGGGACCCGGCAGAAGCAAGGAAAGGGCCAGCTTTCTTGGCTTTGTTTGTAATGGCGCCAAATGCTCATGGACACGAGGATAGAGCTGACCTGCCAGAAGGGACACACTCTGGGGTGTTCCAGGGGTGTCAGGAGCAGGACGGCGGTCCTTCTGGGACCCTGAGCCCCAGATGATTTGTTACGAGCTGCCTTCTACCCATGCCTTTGCTCACACAACCCAGGAGGGGGAGTGTCACACCTTGGCAGCGCCCCCCATGCGGGGGGCTGAGGGGTCAGCCCCCACGGGTAGAGAAGTGGGGCCGGGAGGCAGCAGTCTGCCGATTAAACAAGAGCGACTGAGCGGGGCCTGAGCTGACGCAGCGCATCCTCACCGCCGCCCTCTGGGTGGCCAGCGCCGCTGGTTTGCACTCTCTCCTTAGTCAGGAACGTGGGGCCCTTCTGGGCCAGCACAGGACGCTGCTCCCAGGCCCCCAGGGTGCTTGTCCCCTGGCGGGTGCAGCTCATGGTGGTAGCAAGTGAGAGCTGGACTGCCAGGCAGAGCTGGACTACCTTGTTGGTGGGAAGACGATTTTTTTAAAACTTTATTATGTAATTTGATACATGCAAAGGATTGTGTCTCGTACCGTTGGTTATCAGACATAAACCATGGGCTCACCACTCTGTAAGAGCAGAACGAAGCTGTGTGTGCCTCTCCCTGGTCCTGGCCTCCACCCCCAGAGTCACCGACATCCTGGCCATCAGCCTCTTCTGTGCCTCATTCGCCTTCATGGGCCTGTGCCCCAGGTGATGTGCCATTTGGTCTCGCTGGGTCGAGGTTGCGAAGCAGCCTCCTGCTGTGCGTGTGGCTCCTGGGGCGGGCCTGCGCTTGGTCTGGCGCTGGGACAGTCCCCTGTTCGGCAGCGTTCCTCCAGGGGCCAAGCCCGCTTTGTTCTTTCCCCACTCCTGTGTGTTCGGGTGCTTTCCAGAATTGCTTTTTATGCTGGGTGGCATGGGTACTGTGGCACCTACACCTGACTGTGTTCAAGCCTCAGCCCAACCAAGGAGCCAGAGCCGGCCAGTCCAGGGGAGGCGGGAGTGTCCAGATCCGAGGAGCAGACGGCTGTTTCCAGATGCCACTTGAGCCGTGAACTGTGGCGACGTGATGTCCATGGGGCGTGCACAGGGGTCCAGAGGTGGCTGTGGTGAAGTAGGCCGGTCTCCACGAGGAGCGTGTCCTGCTGATCTTACTGCTGACGCAGAGGTCTTCTGGTTTGGGCACGTTGGCGTAGAGGGGTCTTCAGATTTTCAGTGCACATCCACGGGAAAACGGATAGCCACTGAACTCCAGAGCCCATGACCAGAAGGCAGGTTTCAGTGTTCTCGAATGGTTTCCTCCTTCACCAAGAAGCAGAGGGGGCTTCAAATCACCATGGCCTGTAGTTGGGAGCCCCCCCGGCACCAGCACCGGTCTCCTCACAACCAGAAGGGAAACGGGGAGGGTGAACTTGGCCCTCGCGCAGACGGCTGGGATCCATTTGGCTCGCCTGAAGCTAAACCAGAGGCATCTGGGCTGCAGAACCGGTCGGAAATTGAGGAGCAGTCACCTCCTGGCCTGGGCACCGTGTCTGACATAGAAGTACACGCATGTATCCTTTTCGTGCATATGGGCGCACAGACAGTGGGTGCGTAGGAGACGGGATGAGAGGAGGTGGGGGGGACAAGCAGATGCTCAGGAAATATTTGCTGAGGGAAGACACGACTGACGGATGAAAGCATCTTCCTCTTCACATGTGTCAGTCTGTCCATATTGGCTGCCGTAGGGGACCCGCTCCCTGGGCAGGAAGGAATAAGGCATTAATACCAGTTTGGTTCCAAAACGGTCAGGACGCTTATGGCCTTGACCTCCTCAGCATCTCTGTGAGTCTTCCACAGTTGACTGTGGCCCATGCACGCCGCACCCCAGCTGCTGCGAATGTAAACCTGCAGCCTCCAGTCTTCCAAAGCATCGCGGCTGGCTGTCTCCGCTCTGTGCGGGGGGCGGGCAGGGGCTGCCGTGGTGTTACATACAGTAATAACTCGCGATGTCATAAATCCTGTTCCTGTTCTTTGGAGAGATGAGCTCAGTCATCCGAAAATAAATCTAGCTCTGTTGATATTTAGCTTCAGTTAATCTGCCACCAACACCCCATTGTTAACGTTCTCCAAACGTCAAAATATTGTAAGAGCCCAACTGAGTCGGAGACCAGAGCGAGCAGCTGGCTTCTTTGGGTGTTTAAAATATTAATCTCCAATTTTGATTCATTCACTGGGTATAAAAATGCAAGAAAAGAAGGAAAAGATGATGCTTCAACCGTGATATTTGAAAGATAACTTGATATTGTATACAATTAATCTTTATAGGTTATATGATTTGCACCAGATAAAGCTCGTTTGTCAATCTTTCTAAATATACATTTTAACTAACCTTCAGTTTCTTTGACATATTCATGCCTTGCTTTTGAATGACACATCTTTTTTTAAACCATCCAGACGCACTTTAGTGCCAAGGTTGAGAAACCCTGGTTTAGTGCAGGCGAACGTGTGGCGTCCCGTGGGAATGCCACCCCGTTCTCCCCCGGGGCCTTCTCCCCAGTGCACGGAGACTGAAATAGTAACTCCAGTTGTCCCTCAGGAGTTTCTGAAGATGCCACAGCACCCGCTTTAGGGCTCTGCACCGCATTTTAGCATTTCCATCACAGCACAGAATGGTATTGGAGTTATCTGTTAAATGCCTTCTTTAAATGCCACTTTATAAGACTGACAAGAAAAAGCAGCTTATATTTTCTACTTCATGTTTGGCACATAAAAGTTGTACATTTGTTTTCACACATCAGACCCATTTTTAAGACAGCAAGCAGTCTTCCAGCCATGGTACAGGGATGGGGGTGCGCAGAGACCGTNGTTTCTGAAGATGCCACAGCACCCGCTTTAGGGCTCTGCACCGCATTTTAGCATTTCCATCACAGCACAGAATGGTATTGGAGTTATCTGTTAAATGCCTTCTTTAAATGCCACTTTATAAGACTTACATTTGTTTTCACACATCAGACCCATTTTTAAGACAGCAAGCAGTCTTCCAGCCATGGTACAGGGATGGGGGTGCGCAGAGACCGTTTCTGGGGGTCCCAAAGGCAGAACCGCCTTTACGGCAGTACTGAGACTCACTTTCCTTTTCCACTCTCACCCACTGACAAGTTCATAATGGAGTTTCCCCGGAGGCTACGCAATGGCAGATGACGTCGCCGTCCTAACACCTGTTGGCTCGTGTTTCAGTGGTAAATGTTTCTGTTGTGTTTCTCACAGAAACCAGAGCTCCTGCAGACCCTCCGTAAGTTTTAAGAGCACAGTGAGGCCCTGAAACCAAAATATTAGGGCCGCAGCATTAAGGGGAAATGTGTCTGACTTCACCCAAGCACATTCAAAACAGCATATCCAACTAAATTTCAGGAAAGTGGTTCCAGAAATGTGCATTGCAATGGCTGTGAAATGAACAGAGATTTGTTAATGATTTAAAAATTTGAGGTTAACAAAAGTCAAAAAGCGAAAAGCAAAGGAATGTTGGCCATTCCACAGGACAGCTAAAAGAATGCTTTTGAAGAACTTTGAAGGATGTGAGCATGGTCAAATTTCAGATGATACCAAGGGATTGTTGGTGACCTTGTTAGATGTGATAGTGGCCTCGTGGTTGTGAAACCAAAAGTCTGCTTTTCAGAGGTGGACACCAAAGTATGTATAACAGGTATGTGTTTTGCTTTAAAATATTTCCCCCAAAGAAAGGGCTAGAGAAAGCAGGTGTGGGGAAATCCGACTCTTGACCATTTTTAAATTTGGGTGGTTATTAAATAACCTCTGTTCCTTTATGTTTGCACATGTTTTCAATCAGAAATATTATAGGCAACCATCTAAATCCAGGTCTCCCATGTAACCTCCAAAAAGTACAGAAAAACACAAACAAGTGAAACTACAGAAAACACCATAAACACAACTAGGAGACCAAGAATGCCCACACTCCAAACGACGACGACACTGCCCCACTAGTGGGCTCCCACTCGCGCTCTCACCACAGACAGACCTCTGCTGTCGGAAACGGGCCTCACACAGAGTCTGCACTGTCTGGTTCCCTGTGACGTCCTGGGACAGCCCCACAGGGTGTGTGCCCTGGGAGGGGGTGGGCGTGGACTGGGGCGGTTTGGGGGGGACGCCCCGTGCTTTGACAGAGGTTTCTGTGGCTGTGTGCGTCTCCCAAATTCCGGGGAAAGGCACAGGTAGGAGTTGTACGTTTTCCTCTAGGCAAACTTTACTTGAAAAAGTGCTTAAACATTGAACTCTACTTAATGGTGTGCTTGCTAAGCAATTAGGGACGAAGTGTGCTAATGCCTGCAACTTTCAGTGCAGCATGAGCAACTGGGGCCACCCGCAGTCCCACCCCTAGGGTGGTGGACTTGCCACAGGCGGCTCAGGGCCCTTCCTGGTCGCCATTTTCTGTCACCAAACCCAACCAGTGNAGGAGTTGTACGTTTTCCTCTAGGCAAACTTTACTTGAAAAAGTGCTTAAACATTGAACTCTACTTAATGGTGTGCTTGCTAAGCAATTAGGGACGAAGTGTGCTAATGCCTGCAACTTTCAGTGCAGCATGAGCAACTGGGACCACCCGCAGTCCCACCCCTAGGGTGGTGGACTTGCCACAGGCGGCTCAGACCCCTTCCTGGTCGCCATTTTCTGTCACCAAACCCAACCAGTGGGGGGCAGGGGCAGTCCTGCCTCTTGCTGCCTACTGGCAATTCTCCAAAGATGGAGTTCAGTGGAAAAGCAAAGGATCTTTTATTTAATGGCAAGGTTCTGCCTAAAAATCTGGGTAACAAAAGTAAGGGGAAGGGAGCAGTCAGGGGATGGAATCAAAAGTGGTCTCGTTATGGCTATTACGCAGTTTCAGGGATTGAAAACAGCACAAGAACAAAAGCCTGTTCACCAAGGCCTTTGGGAACAACAGCAGGCTCCTGCCCCGAAGCCCATTCCCTCTAAGACACCCCTGATAAGTCGCCCTGTCAGCCTCTGCCAGCTCAGCTCAAGGTTATACCAGGAACCTCTTCTCTCGACCAAAGGTACCATGAAAGTAGGTGGCTTAGCTGGTCTCCAGTCACTGTCTGGCTCCAGGCTTTTTTAGGAGTGTGTGCCCCAGACCTCTGCTCACAGGCCAGCACTGGCCACTGCTGGCAGGCCTGCTGGCGACCAGAGACATGTCCCCCTCCCAGAGGAGGGGAATGAACCAACTGCCTTTTTGCTTTCCAGCGCGCTCTGTTTCAAAACTCCTCTCCCAGAATCCCACACGAAAGCCAATGGGAGGGTCCAGTCTCCCAACCAGGGGAGTGAAGGTGGATCAATGGAGAGTTAGATGGAGGTACACATAATAACTCGGTAGGATACAATGATAATTATGGACCCTCGATCCTGGGAAGGTGGGCGTTCACTCTGCAGTTCCTTGAACTCTTTAGATGTTTGAGGTTTTCCATAATAAAATGTTGAAGGGCTAAGGAACACAACGCGAGGACCACCCGCCCTGCCCCTGCCCCTGCCCCATGGACCCAAGCACCACAGACCGGAAGAGGAGTGTGTGACACGCACCCCATGCTGACTTCAGTGTCCTCAGGTGTGTGGGGAGACAAAAGGTATTCTTGAGTCAAAAATTCAGAAATTAAAGACAGAAACAGGCAAAGAATGTGAAGAAATAAAAAGGATTTATTATACAAAGTAAAAATGATAAAATTATCTCAGAAACTGGCTAAATTTTCAGATGCTCAAGGAAAAAATAGAGTCAAATGACATTTAATGAAGGACATTGAAGAAATGCCAGGAAACAACCAAGAGAATAAAAATAAGATTAAAAAAGTAAGAAAAGGTCAGAGCAGGTGGCAGAAATGCAACACAAGACAAGAAAAAACTCGCACATAATTGGAGTCTGTGAAGAAGAAAAGCAAAGTAATGGAACAGGACGCGCAGCCAAGACTGGAGTGTCTAGAACTGGAGAGGGTCCGAGTCCCCGCGTGGGAAGGGCACACTGGGTACCTGGGAGGACCAACCCGCGGGGTCCGGTCTAAGATATGTGCTAGTGATGCTGTTAGACTTCAGAGATAAAGAGAAACCCCCAAGGCATCCAAGCAGAAAAAAATCAAATAAATGACGAGGCAAGAGCTTAGACTGGCATCAGACATCTTGAAACCAGTATCTAAAGCAAGGCAGTGATGGAGCCACATTGTCAAAGAAAGTGTGACTCCAGGGTACGTGTGTCTTTCAAGCATCAAGGCCAAGAAAAACCGTTTCAGACGTAGTGGTCTGTGCCTGTTGTCCCATTGTAAGGAGTCAGCAGGAGGGCGAGCTCCATCCAGCTGGGAGGTGGGTGGGAAACCTGACTGCGAGTGAGCGTGTGATGTGTGTGAGTGTGGATAGAAGACCAAAGGACAGTGATGAGGCAAAGCAGTGACGTGCACCATGTAGGTTCCCGCACAGTGGGAATCATCAGAACAGGGTGGGAGGGGGTAGGCAGCAGTGAAAGCAGAGGGAGCTCACTGGCCTTCGTACGTGTGACAGATGAGACTCAAAAGCACCATTAAAAATTGGTCCCCGCGATGCTGAGAATGGGGGCAAAGGGCATTAGAGTGAGTAGATGTTAAGCGCACACTTACCATCTCAGCCTTCCTAAATCCAAGCCTTCCTACATGCGGTCAGGCGGTAAGTAAACAAGTGAGTGAGCAAAGGAGGCATTGAAAGTAGCAACGCGGAAGAGCTGTGCCATAATGTGACCAGCTTGAGACCACGTGTATCAGTCATGCCTGTAAATGGGAATGCGCTTAACTTCTTGCTCGTGAAAAGACTTCGTTAAAGTTCATTTTAAAGTTCGTGTGAAAAAAAGCATGCAAGAAAGGATAGGAGCCCACCAGAAGGGACAGCTACCCAGGGCCTTGCCGTGTTGGGCGTGAAAACACACTCCGCCAGGGCTGTCCAACCTTTTGGCGTCTCTGGGCCACACGGGAAGAAGAGGTGTCTTGGGCCAGACTTTACATACAGTGCAACGCATCATGAGGAAAAAACCTCATCGTGTTTTAAGTAAATTTACGATTTTGTGTTAGGTCGCATTCACAGCCCTCCTGAGCTGCATGCGGGCTGCGGGTTGGAGACCCCTGCGAAAGCATCTGCGACTGAAGCTGTGTGGTCACGGCCTGTGGGTAACAAACAGACGAAAATAGGCTCAAGTACATGTGAAGGTTTAGTACACGAGAAAGGTAAGGTGGCATCTGGAATCTGTAGGGCCTCAACCATAAAAGGGAAAAAACTTTAGAGAGCCAGAAAACACAAGAGTCGGAAGACAACTGACAAGCTGGGAGGAAATATTGGCCACATATATCAGAGATACAGGGCTAAGATCATTTTTAAAATCTTAAAAGTGAAGGAAAAAAGACCAAAAATGGGGCAGAAAATGAGGAAAAGAAACACACAATTCACCCCACCAAAAGATATAAAAATGGTACTTAAACATATGAAAGATGTTCCACCCTACCATAATTAGAGAAATGCAAATTAAAACTGCACTGAGGTGCCATTTCTCACCTACCAGATTGGCAAAAATTACCAAGTGTAGCCCCACTTTCTGCTGGCGAGCCTGGGAGGAAGCGGACGCTGTCAGATACCAGACGCCACCAGTGGGACTGGAGGCGGCCCCGCTGACCTGGAGGGATGTCGGGTGTCTGCCGAACCCGGGCGAGTGTGTGTTTACTTTTGGACTCAGCAGCACTGCTCCCAGGAGTTTCCCCCGAAGGCACACACCAAGCAGTGTGAGAGTGAGTGTGCGCAGACTGCTGGTTGAGGCTTGTTTGTAATTCAGAGCATTGGTGCCACCCAACTGCCTGTGCAGACAGCAACACGGTTACGCCATTGCCTTGCCTTCTCGGTNTTTCTGCTGGCGAGCCTGGGAGGAAGCGGACGCTGTCAGATACCAGACGCCACCAGTGGGACTGGAGGCGGCCCCGCTGACCTGGAGGGATGTCGGGTGTCTGCCGAACCCGGGCGAGGGTGTGTTTACTTTTGGACTCAGCAGCACTGCTCCCAGGAGTTTCCCCCGAAGGCACACACCAAGCAGTGTGAGAGTGAGTGTGCGCAGACTGCTGGTTGAGGCTTGCTTGTAATTCAGAGCATTGGTGCCACCCAACTGCCTGTGCAGACAGCAACACGGTTACACCGTTGCCTTGCCTTCTCGGTGGCTCACAGGAAGTGATTTCCAGGACACACTGCTCAGAGAAAGAAAGCCCAGTGCAGCAGGACCCTTCCTGTGCTTTCTCTGCGTGAGATGGGGTGTGGAGTAGCCACATCTGCCCATGGGGAGGGGAAATGCACAGGAGGGATGAGCTGGAACCAGAGAAATAGGCGCACAGGTCGGGTGGAGGCTGTAGGAGGGAGAATGTCTCTGAGTGCCCTTTCTGCATGGTTCTGACTTTTAGAACCAAGGCAGTGTTTCACATGCTGGAAAATAAATCTAACTGACCAGACTGGATTTAACAAAATGGGATGCGAATGGAACTGAGTAAACCTGGCTGTATTTCAAATGAAAAATGCAGCCTCTCTTTGCAGGGGGAAGACCCTTTGCATACAGCATTTCTACTCTAAATCCTGAGGCTGAGGACTGTTAAAACTGTGAACCAGCATTAAACCCTAGGTGGTTGGCCAGCTTTTCCCAGGAGTATGAGTTAGCAATTCTGCAGCTGTTCTGTGTGTCCTGGGGTTGAGCAAATAAGGAAATAAATTGTGTGCAATGGGAGCCAGGTCTCTCCTCTCGGAGAGGAACAGTGCAAATATGGGAAGGGAAGGCTGGGATCCGCTCTTGGTGCTGGGTTGGAATCAGGAGTGACAGCAGGAACTAATTATCTTTCAGTATATGTAGGAGAGAGATATGGAAATAGGTAGCAGTGTGCAAGTACACACATAGACACACACGTTGGGCCCAGCCCTGTCTGCTGGGGGGTGGCTGCAGCGGGACTCCAGGACACGCCAGAGCTCCCATTGTCCACGTCTGAGTTTCTGAGTGTCAGTCTCCCTGGTGGGCACTGGGCTTCCTGGACAAGTGGCTGGCTCCAGAGCAGGGGTGGGGCGAGCACAGGAAGAACCCGAACATACCACTGTGCTGGAGTGTCGGGGACCTTCTTGACCAGTGACTGGGTTGGATTAGAAAGACAAAGAAGCCCGTTTGAAGGGGCTCCTGCTGGCCAAGCTGGGGCCGCTGGGCACCAGAATGAGTTAGTAGTGGGTTATAACCCAGAGAGGAAACAGTAATTCAAAAGTAAGTGAGTAAAGAAACAGAGGTATCAGCATGACATAACAATAGCTGTAGGAAAACTATACAGTGGAATGTGAGCTAGTAAATGTACAAAGAGAAAATTGGGCAGCCACTGTAGTAATAATTGCTTCACCTGAGAATCAAGACTCGTCGGGGGATGCTGAGATTAATGGGTAAACTTTGGGAACGGACAGTCTGGATGTTGGGGTACACACCTGTGTGTGTGTGGGTGCGCACACGTGTGTGCGGAGAAAATGGATCTGCGGCCACCAGCGCAAGCTCACAGGGTGTAATGCTAACATTTAGGACATCCAGGTGAAGGGTTGTCAGGAATTCTTGCTGCTATTTTTGCAAGTTTTCTATAAGTCTATAATTGTCCAAAATTATTTCAAAATAAGTTACATTTTTAAGCATGCATATTTAGATTGATTCATTAGATGAATTGTATGCATTTGGTCCAGAATGCGACTATTGCCCCTCCTTCCCCACACTGCCATCACTCTGGCCCAGGACTGTGCAGCCTGTCCCCTGGGTCAGTGAAGCAGCCTTCTTACAGCCCTCCCTGCTCCCCTGCCTCCCTCCGGCTCTCCACCCAGAGCCAGAGGCCTTTAAAGGGGAAGCCAGGTCGTGAGTCTGTCTGCTTGGAACCCGAAGTGGCTCCCCACTTCCCTCCCTGGCAGCCCAAGTCCTTGTGCAGCTTGCCATCTGCCTTGGCTCCACGCCCTGCCCCTTGCTGGGCCCATGCCCCCAGCCACCAGGGTCCACTGCTTATGTCCCTCTCAGTGAGGCTTGTCCCAACTAGCGTGCACAGCTGCTCCCCATCTCCTGGAATGTCCTTTGCGTTTTGCATACTACTTATCTCTCTCTGGGATAGTCCATGATTTCCTTATCCAGTGTTACCTCAGGGGAGACTGGGAGCTCCACAAAGGACAGAGCTTGTCTGTCTGTGCACTGATGTGTCCCCAAGCCCTAGACCAGGGCCTGGCGCAGAGCAGGTGCTTGGTAATTACGTGCTGCGTCACTTCTCACAGTCCCGTGTGCCTGCGGGGATGTCCACCCGCGGCCCTTGGTCTGCACGCAGCCCAGGATGGCCTGTGAGTGCGGCCCAGCACAAAGCATAAATTTACTTCAAACATGACGAGATTTTTTGTGATTACGTGTTGCAATATATTTAACATGTGGCCCAAGGCAATTCTTCTGGTGTGGCCCGGAGACACCAAAGGTTGGCCACCCTGCAGGTGCAGAGGAAACCAAAGTACGAGGTGTTTAAATACCGAGATGAGCTCTTGGGGAGAGATGAGAGCCCGGAGGGAGCCTTCAGTCCTGGGGTGGACGGAGGGTACACAACCCTGTGTCCGCATGTCCCTAGCGTCCCTGGCTGGTAAGAGTTCTACTGACCTCTCTTTTATTTCCTACATGAAGCACTAAATACTACTTGATTTGTTAACATTGTAATCATGAGTCCTTCTTAGGACTAAGACTTATAAAAAGAAAATCTGTCCCAGCAAGTGTAAAATTCAGTGGGTGCAGAAACACTGGCTCGCTGCTGCAGGTTTCTTCACTGACTATCACGGTTCAGCGAGAGCTTTCCCGGTCCCGGCACCCAGCTCAGTCTCACGCACCGCCTCTCAGCCCCACCCGAGACCCCAGGTCACTAAGCAGAGGTGTGCAGAGGTGTGAAGAGGCTGCAGGCCACGCAGCTGGAAGACAGCCCCAGTCCTGACAGAGCAAGAGCTCAGACTATCATTCCTTTAAAAGAATTAAGGAGCTGCCCCCACGGTCTGTCCTGTCCCTCCCTGACCCCTCTTACTCCTCCTCCCAGAGTGGCTCCTGGCACTCAGGGGGCCTCGCCCCCCAGAGACGGACTCAGGACTGAGCAGAGGGCCAGTGGTGGCAGTACCAGGGCCCGAGGGTTCCGGGCGTGGTCTCAGCAACTTCAGGCCCACTTCTCTGAGGCTTCCTGGGCGCAGTATCCGCGGTGCCTCTGAGGGGCTGTGTAGGCCAGAGCCGCGTTGGCCATCTCTGCCGAAGGTGTGTGATTTTCAGGTCGGCGTAGATAGGGCCTTCTTTTAAGACACACAAATGCCATTTTGTGGGAGTCCCTGTCCTGTTCCTGTTTAGCCTTCTGACATCAAGTACTGTCGTGATTTCCAGGATCTTAACCTTGGCTGTGTGCACTCTCGGGCGGTGGCCAGGCCTCAGGAACCCTCTGTGCCCGGCAGTGTTTGTGCGTGGGTGTGCCCACATGCCCTCTCCTCGCGACAAGGGTCTGTGGCTTCCAGGAGGAAGGGCTGCTCATTCTGAAGACGGCAATGAACACCCATCTTAGTCCTTAACTGGGGCTCTGAGGCCCTTCCCTCTGGCTTCCTGGTCACCTGCTGACGGGAGGTTCTGTCTCTGGACTCCTGTTTCGTGTTCAGCCAATAACAACGCTCGTGGTTCATTTGCAGGTGAACTTTGGTGGCTTCCAAATGAGAGCTGGGGCGCCCACTCTTAGAGACCAGGGCCTGCCAACGGCAGCCGGCAGGATGGACGCCCTCAGGCACCAGAGGGGGCGGCTTGGAAACATATGTAGACATTACATCTGTCGCTTCAGATCTGACAGCTAGGATGTTAAAAAAATTGAGTTACATCGTTTTGTTTTCTGACAAAAGCATGATTTTTCCTAGAACTAATTTCAAAGAGTAGTACAAACAAGCAAACTTTTTTTAGAACAGCAAAAAAGAGGGGAGTAGTTCATACTGTTTCTTTCTTTTTTTTAACGAATGTCATTACCAGGTGTGTGTTGCTGCTTTAGTGTCTAGCTGTCGGCTCAGCGCAGGCGTTCCCAGAGGCGGTGGGTGACACACTCACATGTCACAGAGGGACATAACGGCGATCGAGTTTCCCTAAGATTCCCTAAAAATATTTAGTCCAAATGAGTGCTAGCCCAGTCAGGCACCCTAAAATACCCCCCAAATGCTAATATTTCAGTACTCCTTCGATTCTGCTATTTATAATGACAGCTAAAGCCCATAATTCATATCTCAGTTTCCCACAATGCTTTCCAACTCCGTTTGTCCCCAGAAAGTTGGGAAGCGCGTTCTGCCAGCGCTCGCAGACGTGCAGCATTAGCCTGGCATTTATTTACAGTGGGGAATCCAAGTGTTGGAGGAAACTGTCCCGACTCCAGGGGTGTTCTGTTGGGTTTCACTTTAAAACATTTTGAATGCATTACATGAAAGCCCTGGCTGGAGAAGCAGGGGTCTCTGCCTTTCCGAGCAGGGTGAAACTGCATTCGGAATGCAGGAGAGTGGGCCCGGGAAGCGCACTGGGCCCCAGCTGCCCGAGCAGGCTCTCAGGCGGGCTAGTTTAACCTTGTCTCACGGTGAGTGTCGGGTCTGTGTTTGGGTGTCTGGTTTCCAGACTGCTTGTCTTGCACTCTGGCCCCAGTTGGACAGCTCTCTGTTCCAATACTTATCTTCATTCTTGTAACAAGTATTTGTTGACCAAACACTGTGTGGAAAATAACCCCACTCTGTAATCCCCAGCAGTGAGCCTCGCGTGCACTCTCCTTGGTGTGCTTACTGGTGGTCCCGCCTGCACAGTCCCGTTGGCCCGTGCCGCCTGCCCCACCCCCACCCTGTGTGACCTGAACTCTGCCTGCCGCCAGCTTCCAGTTGCCTCCTGGCTTCCTTGTCTATGGACGCTCAGCCTCCACTCCGTCACCACACTTGAGTGATCCTTCTAAAGGGCAGCTCTCACCAGGCCAGTGTGCTGCTCAGGGGGAGCCTGGTTGCTTGTAGGAGAAAGCCCTCCTCCTTGGAGGAGCTCACGTGGTCTTTATCGCCTGGCTTTGGTTTACCTTGAACCTCTTCCTCCGACCGCCCTCCACCCGCCGGGTATCCCCAGTGCCCTCGGATGTTTCTCCACGGAGGCACGGTTTCTCTCGCAGGGAACTGGGGGTATATGCAGAGGGTTGAGCATCCCCAGCCCCAAACTGCTAAATACCTGTAGCTCTTCCCACTTACTGTGACAAACAGAAATACCTCCTCATTCCCAGAAGCCCCCTGGGAACCACAGGAGTCCCAGACACTCCCTGCCTGTTTGCTGCTGTGCTTCATCCCGCCGTCCCCTCTGCCCGTGGTGTCCCATCCGCCTCCTGCCCCTGTGGGCAGAGCTGCTGTGTGTCCTCCGTCTGACACTGGGGTCTGGTGTAACTTTGAAGAAGCCCACCCTTTCTTCTTTGGGTCAAGATGGGTTCTCTCTTTAAAAAAAAAAAAAAGATGGGTTCTCTCTTTCTGCTCCTAAAGTACTGCTTGTGCCTGTGTTACAGGGGCAACATTGTACAGAAGTGTCGTGGCTTGATCTTAAATGGATCGCTTGGCTTCAAAGCGCCATTTGACAGTCGCTACAACATCACCCACGATGGGGTCGGGGCGCAAAGCAGCGATGAAGCTCCCGAGGGCAGTGCTGCGGTCTGGCCAAGTACCCAGGGACAGCTGGCCAAGTACCCAGGGACAGCTGTGGCGCTGCACCTCATCGGCAGCCTCACGGCGCCCTCTGCGCAGGCCTGGCACCTCCCAGGGACGGCTGCTCTCGGGGCTTCACAACTCCCACAGGACAAAGAGATGGTGTAAGTTATTGCTGCTGATCTTGTTATTAGAAGAACAACGACATTGATCAATAGGTTCTTTCAATCCCTTGTAACTTGTCTCAGTTCGTTTTTGACCAAATGGAGCCACTTCTGTCGACAGCAACTGCAATCAATAATGTGCAGCCAAGTGACGTTGCTCTTCTCGCGCCGTAATCTTCCTTCTGAAGAGCTGCGCACGTGGGCGCCCAGGCTGCCGTGGCCGGCAGAGCGTCAGGCCCTCTGGCTGCAGGTCCGTGTGCAGCAGCTGAATCTCATTAGCTCCAGTTTACACTGCGTAGGCCACGCGTGTGATCCTCGGAGCCTCCCAGGGCAGCATCACGTCTTCAGCTGGTTTTAGGAGCAGTGTGGCTCTGCGTTTTACTTTATTCCCCAATCGCAGTCCACATGCTTGGTTTTTCCTCCATTTAATCTCTCTGTTGTGTCCACGGGTCGAGATGAAACAGATGCTCGTTTTCACGAACGCAGCACACACAGTGCGTGTCCGTGCACACCACAGTGGCCTCTGTGTTGTTAATTCGGTAAATCATGTCTTATGAATGCTGCTTACCTGTGAACAGTTGAACTAACGGACTGTCTGTAGTTACGGGGGTGCTCGGGGCTGTCACTTGCACCGTCACCATCTTCATCGTCGTCATTACTCCACCTCGTAGCAAACTAACGAGAACGGAGGCTGGCCGCTGGGTTCCATCCCTGGCTCAGCCACTTCTGGCCGCATGGCGTTGAGTAGTCATTTCACTCCCTGTGTCACCGTTTCTTCCCTGCACAGTGGAGCTGGCCAGAGGCCTCTCGCGTGGGGCTGCTGTGCAGGTCACCCGGTTCGTCCTGGTGGCCACCAGGGAGCTGGCAGTGGGGGCGGGGAGGGGTGGGGCTGTGGTGTCCGGTAGGGATCTGTCAAAGACCGTGAAACTTTGTAGGCCCCATTCCTGACTTAACTCACCATATCGGCTGTTGGTCGTAGACGGTGTGAATGCAAGAACATTCCTTTTTTCTGCTCAAAGGTCCTTTGTAATAAAGTGGGACTTTGTTTCCAAACAGAAGATGAAAGTACTTTTCTTCCTTTTCCGACTACTTGCTGCTCGTACTTACTCGTCAGAGCCCCCGCTTCTGGAGGGGAGGGCTGTCGGCAGACTTGGAGTGGGGCCGTGTGGGCTTTGCCTTAGAGCTAGCGAACCTGCACGCTGGTGGCTGCTGTGTGTTCGGCACCTCCCCTGCTGCGCTGGCTCTTTCCTCTCAGCCTGCTTCACAGCCGCCTCTTCCTCTCCCCAGGGCACTGGCGTGTCCCACTCCGACTCGATTCTGGGGCCCAGTCCCTCCTCTGCATGCTCCTGCCTCCTAGGAGGGTTGACTTTCATATACCTGGGGTTGACTGCGTTCTGTTTGCTGGTGGGACCCAAGTTGTCACCCATTGTCCGGGCCTCTCCAGACTTCCGCTGCCTATTGGCGTTAGTGAGCGGCACCTCCCTTCTTCCTGTCGCCCGACCTGCCCTTCTTTCTCTCCTGCCTCTCAGCCCCTCCACTGGCACGTTCTGTGGCTTCTTCCTTAGAAGTGCATCCAGAGCCCACTGACTGTCCACCAGCTTCACGGCCAAGCTGGCGCTCCCCTGGGTCCCTGCAGCACCCCCCACCTGGCCTCTCCGCTTCTACATTGCACCTCTGTGGTCTTTTTACACGCTGTTGTCAGAGAACTGTTTTTACAGTGTCCCTCCTCCACCCAGCATGCCCTTCTAGCTCCCCTTTGCACTCACAGACCCTGTGTCGTGGTCTCTAAGGCTCTGTGTGCCCCGTCCCCTCCCTTGTCCAGGACCTCCCACCCCACCCCCTCCACGTGCCCCTGACTCACCCCCTCTGGCAGCCCCTCTGGGGCCCCTCAGGCCTGCTTCTGCCTCAGGGCTTTTGTTTCCCCTGTGCCCTCTGCCCCGCCCTTCCCTCCACCTCCCAGGAGGCTGCCGGACCTCCCGGCCCCTAGCACCCGCTCACCGGCCACTCTGTCCTTGGTGCGCTTTTTACTCCTTCACAGCACTTCCTCCACAGGGCACGTTACTTCCTTATTAGCGTACCATCCCTCTCCACCCACCAGGATGTGAGCTCCGACGAGGAGAGACTTTGTTTCGCCCACTCCAGCTCCCCACGCCTCTCGCAGTGCCCGGCACACGCCGAGTGCCAGCCAACATTCCCTAAGTGAACACGTGCTGTTTCGCAGCGTGATCTCACAGCCCTTGGCAGTGGGTGCTGCTCCGAGAGCGAAATAGTGTCCCTGGCACCTAGGAAGTCGGTAGCCAGCCTGTGGCTCCAGCTCTGTCCCTTTGTGCAGTGCGCATTTTTTCTGCTTTAGCACGTGGCCTCATGGGTCTGAGTGCCTCTGAGGCATGGCCAGCCCACTGAGGATTCTGTCCAGCTCGGCCTCGGACTGCTTTCCGGCACCTGGTTCTGGCCCCTCTGCTCTCAGCCTGAGCCGTCCTGCAAGACTCCGAGTCTCCCTGGACAGCCGAACTTGATCGCACTCTCTCCCGCTCCTCATCGTGTTTTCAGGGCTGAGGAGTGTCCCCGGCACAGAGGCTGTGCTGCACTAACGACTGCTGGGAGAAGGAAGCCCTGGGCAGAAATGGTGCCGACAGCCCTTCGTCGTTCGCTCAGCAGACCCTGACTCGGTGCTGCCCGTGGTGGGCACCACACCGGCCCTAAGAGGACCGCCGGGCTCAGGGAGCTGGCGGGAATGCCGGTCCACCCCAGCACCGGTGGAGCAAGAGACTGGGGTATCTGATTCAGATGGAGTGCGGCGGGGCTCCCACCTCGCCCGGGAAAGTACAGAGGCTAGGAGAAGTTACGCAAGTGCACCGTCACGGCAGGGCTGAGATGCCAGGAAGCCGCCAGGGCCTCCCAAGCAGGGCGAAAGAGAAGGGAGAGGGGACACCTGTCTTGATTCTAGAAACGCCGTGGGCAGCATTGCAACAGTGTCACCAGTGAAGATGCCCGCCATGTGGTTGGGACTGTGGTACGTGCTCACTGATCGGACTTGCACACCAGCCCTTCAACACTAGATGTTCCCACCGTCTTATGGATGACAGCGAGACTCAGGAAGTCGTGTTAAGTAGTGGGGCTGGCATTGGGAGGGGTCCAGGAAGTCCCGAAGTCCTGGTCTTGTCTGTCCCCTCTGCGTTGTCCGTGGAAAGGCCACCAGGTCAAACAAGTACAAGAGGGTCCCATTGGGACAGGTCGCTCTCTCGGGGGGAGTGAATGAAGTGAGCCAGGGTTTCTGTAAAAGCTTCTTGAGAGAACTCTGCTTTCGATAACATTTAATTTTGGTGGGAAATGCGTTCAGAAAATACTTCTCACTCTTCCAGTTCTGTTTTCTTCTTTCACACAGGCTTATCTACTGATTGTTTTGTTGATAAATTTAGCGTGCGGTTGGGACTGCTCTGTACACTGTACCTACCCTCAAAGGGAGAGGGGATTTATAGTTTCCATTCATTCTCATTAAAATCGGAACATTTGCATCTTAACTTTTACATCTTGTTCCAGGAATTTTAAGCAGACTGGTTGTATGGAAGTGGGTCGTATTAATTGCAAATGGGCTAGACATCTGCTCACTAAAACGGAGTGATTTTCTTAGCTCTGTTTTGTTTTATATATGTTCTACCGGCGTGAGTGAGTGAGGGCTGTCAGTGATGCTGTTGTGAGCCCAGGGTTTTCAGAGGTGTGTGATGTAGCCATAAAAATGAATTTCAGAGGGAATCTTTGAAAGTTCTTGAACTGGGAGCAATTAAACGTCTGAGAGCTGATGGGTTTTTGTCCAGTGTCAGGGAGCCGTTTTCCCGCAGCTGCCGTGGGTCTGCTGCACAGTGAGCCCAGCTGCAGCGGGTTCCAGGCTCAGGGGAGGGGTGTTGGGGGGCCGAAGGGCATAGCATGTGGTCTGTTTCCACCACAGGCCGTGAAGGGTGAGGAGGTGAGGTTGGCAGCAGTGCAGAAGACTGCCGTCCGGGCTGCTGGCGACTGGCCGGACGGGCCGGGCCCGCCCTTCCTGAAACCCACGGAAGCGTGGGTTTCTTGCCACGCTAATGGCTAAGGATGTGCATTGCGCAGTCAGCCTGCTCAGGAGGCACTCTGTGGTCACAGCAGGCTGAGAGGCTCCTCGCCTGCAGCCCCTTCAGAGCCTTGACCGTGCTGGGTCAGATGTGACCCTCCAAGGGGGGTCAGGTGCACGCTTCCCCGACACGCTTGACCGCGGGCGCCGTTTCCTTTTCGTGGGACGCGCGCTGAGACACGCTGTGGTGGAGCCCTTCCTGAGCGCTCACATTGACACGGGAACGGAAGAATTCATTGATGCTGTCCAGGTTGTGCCATTGAACTCAGGTCTCAGTCCCTCGCTCAGGGTGGCTCTGGTGGCCATTGCACCACTTTGAACCTGGCCGGGTCTGGCTTCTTTCAGTCTCGGGTTTCAAACCGCCAGTGCCCCTGGCTGAGCATGGGCGTCTGCTTACCCATGCCTGCCTGTCCTTGACAAAGAGAGGAGGCGACCCTGCCTGAGCAGCAGTGAGTCGGGAAGGATGACTGACCACATGGGAGAGGAGAGCGTTCTAAAACAGGTAACTTTCTTTGGGCGTGGTCTCCTGACCCGGCTCCAGGGCTGTGCCCTGCGGGGCTCAGGCGGTACTTGCTGGGTGAATCCCCTGTGTGGTGCCTGTTCTTGGCAGGAAAGGCATCTAGTGTTGGTGCTCCGTACGGTCTGTCCAGGTTGCGTTGTCAAACGTGTGCAGTCTTTCACAGCTAGAATTGAAGGTTACGACAGGCTCGCTTTCTGTTCCTGCAGCCAGCGGGTGTGCCCTCACACAGAAGCAGCTGCTGTGCATGGCCTGGCCGCGTGGCACGGGTCCTGGGCATCTCTGTTCCAGGAGTGGGAGTGGGCTGGAACTGACTGATCCGGACCGTGACTCTGTCTCTCCTGGAACCAGTGACAGAAAGCTTGCAAGAGTAAGGGGTGATGTCTGCTACCGTGAAACTGAGAGAAGTGAGTTGGCTCAGAAGAGGGAGAGGCTGCAGTCTGAACCTGTGACCTTGACCTCATTGACTTCAGGCACCTGAAGCACCAGCATCATCAGGACTGTGCGCTGCCTGTCTGACTGCCGAAATCCCTCGCCTCATGCTTCCAGGGGCTGTCTTACCATCAGCCCCCCGCTCCCGCAAAGTGCGGCTTGTTACCCAAAGGAAGGATTGCTCGCTGCCTGTAATGTGATGTGGGGAAATCGTTTAGAGCACTTAATTTGTGTTGACTCGTTATTGGTGCACTATTGCAATTAAGTTAGATTAATGAAAGGTAAATTTCAGTCTGTGCATGAAAAAATCTCTTGTAAAGGCCCTAATTAGTATGTGTTTATTTAGCCTCTCATGGTTTAATTGCATCCCATCTTGCTATTTACAAACAGGCATCGTTAAAGAATAATGAGTGTGTGAAGAGCATTAATACCAGCAGCAGATGAGGTAATGGAGGCTGGCAGGCAGAGAGAGGGGCGGAGGGGAAGTCTGCTGGTTCTGTATTATGTTATTTTCCAGTGACGGAGGGTGCGGGGTGAGCGGTCCTCTGAGCCAGTCTGCCTGGGAGGACAGAGCGGACAGCGTGCGAGGCGGCAGCTTGGCCTTCGGCTGCTGATAGCCGGGCTGTTTTTAATCCGCCGCTGCAGTGTAGCCTGGCAAGGTGAACGCACGCTCACACGGCTGCCTGTGGCCCTGCGCTTTGATCCCAGCCCTGTGTTGCCGGGCGTCTTCGCTTCAAGTCCCCGAGGATGCCCAGGAGCTGAGAAAGCCGGCCAAGCCGAGGGTCCTCCCCGGGCCACTCAGCCCCTCCAGCAAGCAGCCTTTGGGAAGACGGATCCCAATGTAAAGTACACCAAGGAGCAGGTGTAGGGTATTTCACTGGCAGCCCTGATATTTCCTTCCAGTTTTACATACTTTGCAGCCATTTCTTGAAGTTACAAAGCAATTTTATCTCCTTTTGATGGATCCTCGATCATTTATGTGCTATTCTCACATGGCTTAAGGGTAGAAAAGCTGAGCACCAAGTGGGAAAGAGATGAAGCGAAAGGAAAAGAACCCAGTAATAATATGTCCGTGTCATCTGTTGTGTGACTCGCCCGCTCTTGGTATGAAGTAAATGGCTCTCCAGGAGGGGCAGAGGCGCTGAGCCTGTGGGGGCGGCGCCCAGCACCCCTCACAGAGCCCATAGGAATTAGCCGCCGCCAGGCCGCGCCTCAGTTTCCCGTGTTGTGCCTCTGGCACACCGCCCTGTGGCTGCCTGCGTTCTCTGTAAATGCAGATCGCTGCTATTCAGACTGTTCAACGCCCTCAACTTCTCCAGGGATTCCTCAGTGAGTTGAAGTCCAGGGCTTAATTTATTTAAAATTGGGTTATAGGAATTCACAGTTTTCAGTACATTTCTTCAAACAAACTAGATTAATTTTAAGCTACCCGAAATAGAATTTAAAAAAAAGTTTTCCAGTGTTCTGACTACTGCCCGTGTGTGAGGACGCGGCTGGCCGTGTCCTCGCATGCAAAAGGGCCCACCAGGCTTGGGCGGGGTCTCTCTCGTCATCGTCCACTCGCAGCTGTTCCTTTTCAGCTCACAGAATTGTGGGGCATGTTTCCCCGTTCATATTAATTGGATTTTAAAGTGACCTTGTCTGTGTATTGATTTGAATTAAAATTTTCTATATCAAGGTCAAGTTGGCACACATCCTACAGTCAAAATAGTAAAAAGCCAAGTGCTGCCTAACAGGGTATCGACAGGACAAGTGGGGGTGTGAAGGTCTGGGTTGGCCACCGGGGCTCCATGGTGCCCCTCCTCATGCAGGTGAGAGGTGGCAGGTCTGGGTGGGGACCCCTGTGCCTGGACTTGAACCTGCCTCCTGCCCCTTTGGGAGAACAGCGCCCCTGAGCACTTCAGAGCTCAGAAAAATGCTGCTTAGGGGCATGGGTTTCGGATGAGCTTTCAGCTCATCTGAGTTCACACAGACCGGTCCCCTGAAAAAGATCATTAACTTGAACTACCCAGCCAAGACCTCGTCTGTGAGTCTGTCTCCAAACTGCCACTTATCATCTCTGCGTGTAGGTTTCAGCAGTATCTCAAACTGAATGAAAGGGAAGTGACCCCTCCCCCATACCTGTCCTTCCAATCTCCTTCCTCATCTCACCTCAACAAAGACCAAAACCACCCACCTGGCACTCCGGTTGGACACAGCCCTTAGTGGCCTTGCGGGCTCGCCTCGCCTGTGTCGTGGACCCAAGGGGGGACTGCATTTGGGGGGAGACCCCAGGAGTGGAGGAAGGCCTGGGTGGTGCTGTACATTGTTTCCAGGCTGAATCTACCAACGCCCCTGGGGAGTGTTCCGTGGACACCGTGCAGGGCTTGCTTGTCTGCACCGCTGCCCCCATGTTCAGGACCTGTGATGACCGGGCAAGTGCTGAACGAGTGTTCTGGGTGGTGATGCAGCGCCCCTGCCCCCCAGAATTCCTCAGGTGCACCGGGAGCCCCACCTGTGCAGCGCTTACGCTGCTGCAGTCACGTGTCGCTTTCATCACCTCCGCCAGGGTGAGAGCCACCTTTGGCACTTCCTGGCCAGTCTGGGCTTCAGTTTGCACCTTTAAAAATGGGAGTGTTGGGGCCTGGCCAGGTTGCTCCATTGACTAGAGCATCGTCCCGTACACCAAAAGTTCACGGGTTCAGTTCCTGGTCAGGGCACCTACGGAAGGGAGCAGTCAATGATTCTCTCTGCCTCTCCCTCTCCCTCTAAAAATCAATCAACATATCCTTGGGTGAGGATTAAAAAGCATGGGAGTTAGACAAATGATTTTGTAAATTCTTTCCAGCTCCAGAGTTACACGATTCTCTGAACTAGTGTCTGTGCCCAGTGCGTCCCGTAGTGCGAACACTTAGTTCCTCACAGAGAAGTGCTTACTGGGACCACCCGTCGTCTCTTCCTTTGGAGTGGGCAGGAAGAGGTGGTTCTCAGCACCGTGCTGAGCTGTCCCTGTGCCCGTGCACCTCTCCCTCCCCACCTTTCTACTACACTTTGGAAACTGGACACTTACAGAACCACAGACCTCTTACGGATGCCTGCATGGTAGACTTCTACCTTGTTTGTACCTGGCAGGCAACCTCTGTGGGTGGCTGGATGGTTGGCTTCTTTTTTTTTTTTGACATCCTTTCCCCCAAAGCTGAAGTCAGCCACGCAGCTTTGTCTGAGTGACGGATACTGTGCTCCCTTCACCCCACCCCCCCATGTGGCCTTTACGCCGCCGGTCAGGTCTGCTGCATCTGCTCCTGGGTTCCTCGTGCAGATAAGCTTTTAGTCAGCTGGCCTCCCTGTATCCTAGACACAGATCCTGCTCAAGGTCAAAGTGCTTTGCTGCCTGTGCAAGCCTCAGAAGAGCAAGGTTTCGAGTGGTTGGCGTCTCTTGTGACCTGCCAGCCTAGACAACACCCCACTACTCTGTTTGCTAAGTTTGTGTTAGATAGCATTTGGTGGCAGGCCAGAAACAAACGTTTTTGCTATTATCCTCACCTTTGTTCTCACTTTGCCTTCCTGCCTTGTGACTTGCTTTCCACGGTGAGCTAGAAATTCTCTTCATGGGCCACTGCTTGGCAGGTGACCGCTGTAAGACCACTGAGTCCAGCCCCAGCCTCCAGCCTGCCGTGGGCCCTGACGAGCAGCTAGGCAGTGACAGTGTTCCTACGGGCACTTTCTGGGAGGCCCCTGGCCTCCAGCTCCAGCCTCCTTAGCTCCCGGTGAGGAAGCACAGTGCCTTCTTGGACTCCTCACAACTTGCCGTTGAACACTCGCCGGGACAGACACGGGAGGAGTGTCGAGTGAGCTCTTTGGAAATGTGCTGCCTAGTATAGAAGAAGGGTTACCTTGGCAACAGCAAGCCTGCTTCATTACCAGATGGCATTAGCTTTATTTGTGGTATTCCAGAGCAGTTGCCAAGAACCGACCTGTATCCCCTGTCACTGGGCGTTTTGCCTGTGACCGTGGCCAGCATTGGCTACTTTGCAGATGGCATCTGCCAGCCTGTGTGTGAGGCGTTGCCATATTCATCTACCAAAACTCCAAGGTCATTGCGTCCTGGTGCACTCAGATACATTAAAACCAGCCCAGGCCAGCTGCACGAGAATCTGAATCACGGTAGAGTGATGCGAGGGCTGGAAAGAACGCCAGGGAACGCACATTGAGCTCTGTCCGGATGGCAGAGCTCGAGCAGCTCATTGTGCCCCCCCACCACCTCGTGCCCTGCGGAGAAACGGGGGCTCGCGGCTGTTTGGTTTAGTTGTGCGCCGCGCCTGGAGCCATGCATCGCATGTATCATCTCATTGAATTCCCCCACCAGGCCCCTCTGTGCTTCCCAGCTGAGTGAACTGGAACAAGAGGTTGTTTGACTTGCAGTCCCACTGCCTGCAAGTGGCAGATGTGAGACCGAAGCCCAGTGCCCTTGGCCATCACTCCTAATGGCCTTCTTTGGGAGTCGTCGGGAAGCACCCTGTTGTTCATGCCTCAGGGCGCAGCACCGCTGTCGGCCACTCTCTGCAGCGCCCCCTAGCTGCAGGAGTGGTGGCGGGAAGGTGCGTGAACGTGAGTGCAGGTTCCCCGTGTGGAGGCACTGCTGCAGGCCCAGCTTTGACGTGAGCTGCGGATCATCTCTGTGAAGTCCTGGCGGGTCTGGGCAGGGCCACCACGGGAGCGTCTTCCAGGCCAGCTGTCCGGGTGCTTGATGCATGAATGGATGTAGGACAGGGGAAAGGAGAAAGGAAGGTGTTCATCCTAATTCAGATTCATATACTAAAAAAATAAATTCAGCCTATCACCCCGACCAGGTAGCTCAGTTGGTTAGAGCATCATCCCAGTACCCCAAGGTTGTGGGTTCAATCCCTGGTCAGGACACATACAAGAATCAACCACTGAATGTCTGGCTGAGTAGAGCAACAAATTGGTGTCTCTCTCTCTCGCTGTCTAAAAATCGGTTTAAAAAAATTTAACCTATCAGAATTATTGCTCCTCTTTCTCTAATCATGGTCTTGAAATACCATTTCCCACTGAACAGAACCAGGGCTGCTGGAGGAAAGGACCTCAGGCAGGACTTGTGAGAGACCCCTGCAGTACCAGACACCAGAGAACAAGGAACATCCAAGAGAGCAGGGCGTGGAGAGAAGGCTCCACAGCAGGGAGGCCCGCCAGGCACAGGCAGGACGGTGTGAGCGGCGGTGGAAACAGTGAGCATCAGACAGGACACATCAAATGTGTTTGAATCTATGAGTCTGTAATTATGTTAGGGAAGGGAAGCTAATCCCATCTACCCTGGAAGAAAATGAGTGAACCCATGCATTGTTTTAAAAACTGGCAAATGAAAACAAATTAGCAATTTACCCTGCTTTTCCTATGGAACAAACCCTACTCCTGGATAACCAAATTGTAGAGGAGGGGAAGTTTTTCTTATAAAAGTGCCTCAGCTCGTAAACAAAAGCAGAACGATCGCCGTGGAGCATGGCGTCGGGAACCCCGGGGAGCTAATTGGTTGCCCACTGCCAGCGACACAGTGAGATGCCCAACCTGCGTGCCTCCCATTGGTCACTGCCTCTGAAAGAGTCTGGACCAAAAAAAATCAAGCTTGAATCCCACACGCTCACCAGTTTACAGGAAGTATGGAGTGAGGGGAGCATGCCGAGTGCTCCTCGGGAGGCTGTCGGCAAAGCCCAGACTGGAAAACTCTGGGGGGAGGAGCCCAGCTTCGTCACCAGCCAAGTGGGGCTGGCAGTCGGGAGGAGGGTGGCCTCCGTTCAGGAGAGGCTGCTGAGACCTGTCCGCCATCACGTGGCATGGGCTGTGTTCAGATCCCGGCACGAGCGGACTCTGAGCCATGAGCCCTGGGGGAGGTTGTGGGGACTTGGAACCCTGGCTGGGCTGAGCGTCGGTGGTATTCGAGGATTTCTGATCCTCTGTGTTTCAGACATGGGAGAGCTTCATGGTTAGGCTTTGCCATCTTCAGAGCCCTTGTCTTTTGGAGATAGAGAGTGAAATACTTACACAAGAAATGATACCATAGTTGTTATTTGTTTTAAAAAAATACAGGAAGAGAAAAGCAGGTAGGGGAGGGGGTGAAGCAAGATTTGCCAAGAATTATAATTGTTAAAGTTGGGATGGGTCCATGGGAATTCATTATACCATTTCATTTATTTTTGTATATCTGCCTGAGCTGGGTTCAGTTGGTTGGAGCATTGTCCCATGCACCAAAAAGGTTGCAGGTTCAATCCCTAGTCAGGGCATATTACCTAGGTTGCAGGTTCAATCCCCAGTCGGGGTACGTATGAGAGGAAGCCGGTCGATGTTTCTGTCTCTCTCTCTCAAATCAATAAACATGTCTTCGGGTGAGGATTTAAAAATCTATAATAAAAGCTGTGGAGAAATAAATTAAGTTGGTACTTACGGAGGGGGTGGATTTTATTTTACTTGAATAGCACCTAGCAAGAGCAGGATGAAGTGGGTGTGTTCATAGCAATCCGTCCTGTGGCAGATTGTATCAAAAACCTTAAAATACTTGTGTTATTTTCTCAGTAATTACAATTCTACAAACCTGTCCTCGAGAAATAATCCCAAATGTAGTGAAGTCTTTGTGAGCAGAAACACGTGTTGCAGCCATAAAAAATAAAAAAGAGGTTAAATATAAAATTTCTGGTATTTTTATTGTTTTTCCCCCTGAATTCCAACTTGAGAAACTTGAGAAATTACTAAGGCAATTTGTCAGTTAATTAAAGTCAACTAGACTTTGGGTTTTTTAAAGGAAACAGTTGCTTAGTTATCCTTGCCTGTCGGCAAAGAGAGTTGAAATGTGCAGTTGAACCCAGTGGCCGGCGTGGGCCTCACTGCAGCCTGCTGTGAGGCTGCTAACTTCAGGGCCTATAACCACAAAGTTACAGCTAATTCCCTTCCCTCCCTCCCTTTCTTCCTGCCCATAAAAGGCATGTAACCCATAGACAGAGTTGCTCTTCCTACCTTTGTGGTTTATTGGCATCCTTAAGTAGTGACTTCCAGTTGTATAAGAAATGACCCTTTCAGGGCTACATGGTGTAGCAATAATTAAAAGTACTATTCAGAAGTGTAAGTGTATGGTTAATAAAATAGGACATTTTTATTAACATTCTCCTAAATGTAAATAAATGTACTGCACCTTTTTCTTGCCTAGTTCATGTTCTGGACCATTGTAGGCATACAAAAATGGAGGCATCGACTCAGAGCCAGAAGCTAGTGAAGGGATGACTGCTAGGAAGACCGGGGACTAACCAGGGAAGGGGGAAGGGTGTTGTGGAGGGCGGTCGGTTGAACAATTGCGAGGAATGGGAAAACAAGGAAGGGAGGTGGGCGGCACCCTGGAAACAGCTGCACACGGAGCAGCGGAGCAGCGGGGTGGGGACCGCTCTTTGGGGCAGAGGCCTTTGTCCCATGCCGACCAGTGGGACTCCTTCCAGCCAATTCTGTGATGTCAGCCTCGTTGGTGGAGCCCGGTGGGTCCTGTGCTGAGTCTGCCTCCAGGGCCCCTCCATCTAGGAAATGGAACAAGAGGCTTGGCAGAGCGTCAGAAGGGGTACAGGAGCCCCCACCCCACCCCGCCCGATTGAAGGAAGGGGCCGTTTCTTTTCGTGGTGTTGGCTATTCCACCAAGCACAGTGGGGTGCTTTTTCCCTGGCATATAGGAAACTGCATTTTTGGGGGGGAGTTAAAAATCCATGTACTCCCTTCAAGTTCTAAAAGAATAAAAGCACTTAAATGTGATTCCAGGATGGTGTTCCTTTTTAGAGGTGAAATCCCGCTTCTCTGCATTTACCTTCAGAATTTATGTGGCGTTGCTCCTCCACTTCTGAGCAGCCACTATAACGAGATGTTCCCACGGGGTGGGGGGCGGTTGGTGCGCGCCTTTGGTTTCTCCTGCGCTGTCTGCGTGATCCATGGTGTACGAGGGGCCACGGTGTCACGGGAGCGTATGTTCACCAACTCCCAGAGCACCTTTGAAGAAGACGCCCTTAGGACAGAGGGTGAACCCATGGAACTTATCACGAGCATTTATAGGCCGAAATCATAGACCCTTCCAGGGCAGTCAGAGGAGCTAGGCCCGCACCCGCTCTAAGAGGCAAGGAAGCACTTGCTTTGCCGGGAGTCTGTTTCTCGGTGCTCGGGGTGCTGGCACCAGGGGCAGCCCCCACGCCCCCCGCGAGTCCCCTGGTGTGTGTCAGCAACAGGAGGGAGAGCTCATCTTCGCGTCGTCCAGCCTGCCTGTGTGTGATGTCCACAGTTACATGCACGTGTTCACGTTTGCACATGCGTGTTCTGACAGGTGACCTTGGGGAAGGTGCTGAAAGTGATTGTCGTCATGCGGAGCCTGTTCATCGACCGGACGATCGTGAGGGGGTTCAGCGAAAACGTCTACACGGAAGACGGCAAGGTGAGCCCCCTGCCGCGCCCCTCAGGCCTGGTTGTGTCCTGTCGCGTCAGTGTGAAGGGGGACACCGTGCAGAAGCACCTCTCTCCCTGTGCATTTTTCATCGGGCTTCTGCTCTTTGCTTTAAGCCCGCCGCCCTCAGTTGGGATTTCTGATTTATCACCTCAGACCGATGGCCTCATTAAATGTGTCTTCCAAGGAAATGGGTTTTTTCCTGTGGTGCACTCACGCAGCACGTCAGCGCCCCAGGGTTCCACGCTTCGCTCTCCCAGAACCACGAAGATCCCAGCTCGTCCGGCACACGAGCTGCTGGCAGTCGCTTTCCAGGAGACCGTCACGCAGCCCTTGGCAAGCTGCTGGTGCACAGCAGCCCGTGCTGAGCTCTGCCAGGGAAGACAAGAGGCTGTTTCCACGGGTGACGTGTTTCACGGGAAGCTCACCCGGGCGAACTCCTAACTGCTCGTGACGGCACACTGTCCAGACGGCTCAGTGCAGAGCACTGGAGGATGCTACAGGGGGCTGACAGCCCCCACTTGTGTCTGCTTCCCGCGTGTGACACACACTCTGCCTGAGGTGCCCCCCAGACGCACCCTGCTCCCTTCCAGCACCTGGGTGCGTCTCCCTCTCTCTCCGGAGCTTTCCCTCCTCAGGGATCCCACTTCACTTTAAAAGTGCATTAGTTCTAGCACTCTCCACCAACGGCCACCTGACAATGAGGATGGACTGTTCTTTAAAATAAAAAAAGGTGGCACGTGTAGCTTAGCATGTAACCAGATAAGTCAGGCCTGATGCGTGAAGCCCGAACTCTGCATCTCAAACAAGCAACCCAGCATGTCCACCTCTCGCGCTGGTGTCACCTTGGTCCAGGTTTCCTGATAAGTTCTCAGGAGCTTCACCGTGGGTAGCACAGCTTTCCTTACGGGAAGGGTTCCTTTTTCTTTTCGGAAAAAACAGACTATCTTTGCAGCAAGTGTGGGGATGAGTGGGTAATCGGGGCGGGCAGGACCTGTGTGTGTGGTGGGGATTCTGACCGAGACCTTCCAGGCGAGACTGCTCAGCAGCAGCAGGAGCAGCGCCTGGGCCGTGGGTCCCTGGCCGCAAGCCCCCTGCTGGTGGTCGGTGAGTGATGTGGTTCTTGTTGCCTTGGTTCAAGTTGGCAGCTTCGTAGCCTCACCTGGGGTCAAACAGCTCTTGTCCCCAGGAACTTAAAAGTGGAGAGAGGAAGGATACATGCATAAAAAATTAGGTCCGAATAACAACAGTGCTATGAGATGAGGAACCAAATTCGGGGTGTGAGTGACGCCACGTTAAATCGGGATTGCAAGGAGCGAGATCTTTGATGTTTAGTTACTCACCTGCCCACACCGCAAGGGGCCAGAATAATACCGATAAAGCACTTAGTGTGCCGTCCCCTGGTAAATGCCCAGTGAATGCTGCTGGTATTTTGTTATTATTATTCTGCACTTAAAACCAGGGCACCAGAGAGCAGTCCCAGATGTGTCCCGGTGTTCTCACCACCCTACTTGGCTGCTTCAGGTGGTTCCTTTCCTCCAGTCCGCCCCGGACTCCCAGGTTCCCGGGTCCTCGTCTCCTCGCTCATGCCCCTTGGCTACTCTCATCCACCCCTGTGTCACATGTCACCCACACCAGGGTCACTCCTGACCTGCTTTTGTGTCCCACCTCTCCTCCCCAGGAGTACTCAAATTTAGCCTGTCCCAAACGAAGCTTGTCTTCTCCCTCCCTGACCAGCTTCTCTCCAGGGTTCCTTCTCGGTTAACGATATCACCGTGTAATTGCCCATCCCTTCCTCCCCTCCCTCCCACACCTCGCCTGCCGGTGGGTTCCGGCGACTCTCCCTCTCACACGCATCCCCAGGGGCTCCTCCTGCCCTGCCCCGCTCCTCGGAGTCTCACCGTCTCTTGGCTGGGTCTCGCACTGGCCTCTCCGCATGGCCAGTCTCCAGTCCTGCTGCCCGCCGCGGCCTGTCCTTCACTTGGCTTCCAGAGCTGGCTTCCCAAAGTGCGACTCCTGCTCTTTGCCCTCTTCCCATCGCCCGCAGCGGTCCTCCCACAACAGGAGGGGGTGTTAATAGACGTTGGGCCCAAAGCAGCCCATGGTCAAAGCTTGGGGCGGTCCACTGTTCAAGACTGTGGTTTACCGTGGGCCTCATGCGCCTCCCAAGAGGGATGGGCAGTGTTTTCCTGGCTCATTTCTCCACCAAACTCTTCTCTCCTCCCTTCACTCAGAGAGCACGCCATGCGCCCCCCAGCGTTGAGCAGAGCACACTTCCGAAAGCGCTGGCACGTAGGACACGACCCAGACTCCTCGGCCAGGTGTCCGGTGGTCCGGCCCACCCACCTCCCTGACCTCAGACATGCGCCACCTTCCTTCCCCACCTTTCCTGCTGCCGTGGCTCCCGGGACTGCCATTGCCTCCTCGCCCACCCGAAAGACGTTTCCTCCCCCATCACACGGGCTCAGTGCCACCTGCCTCTCACTCCGTCCCCATTTCCCCAGGGGCCTCTCACTGGGGCACAGGCTCCGCTCACAGTGAAAATTAGCATCGTTAATGTACCCAGAGCATTCGCAGCCCTCTTTTTTCTAACTAGAATTACCACGTCATGGTTCTCTCTTTACATATCTATCCCACAGTTAATAGAGACACTAACATAAGGGGTGTAGAAAGTATCCAGCCGTGGAATATGAAAAATTGAGACATTTATTGAAGAAGCTACAAGAAACATTGTACATAGGACAGTGACACCTCAGTCCCCTTCGAGATAGACACCTTGGGACTTCACACAGTTCTCCCAATCGCCATCAGCTGCCTCATCCTATTTTCCTGAATCTCATTGACAGTCTGAAATCTCTTCCCTTTCAAAGGTGATTTTAGTTTGGTGAAAAACCAGAAGTCACAGGATGCCAAATCTGGGCTGTAGTGGGGCTGAGTCACCTGGGTGATTTGATGTTTGGCCAAAAATCTCTGCACGAGACGTGATGCCTGAGCAGGCATGGTGTCGTGATGAAGCTGCCAGTCTCCAGTTGCCCATACCTGTGGACTTCTGAATCATCCGTATAGTTTCTGCAGAGGAGTGTTCAGGTTTACTTAACACAAAATACGGTGCAGATTCGTTGCTCTACTTGCTCGGTCATTTTTAATGCGACGGCCACACAGTACACATGCTCACTCAATGGTGTCTACCGCCCCCACTGACTAGTACACTGAAGACATCAGTGTTAACTCATGCACATTCCAGTCCACTCTGCTTGGCTGCCAGGTTACAGCGATGTGGCATGAACCGCTTGAGTTATGTTAGCAATGGCTGGACTTTTTCTGGACAGACCTCCAGTGATAGTCTGGTAGGCACTGTGCCAAAGCAGACCTTGCCCAATACTCTGGTTTCTCTTCAGATCACATAAATCTTTCACCTTTTACCAAAGCAGACCTTGCCCGCGGTGGTTATGGAGTCCTGGCCTCGTTTCCAGAGAAGGAGACCAAGACCTAGAGCAGTAAAGTGACCGGCCCGTGGTCACTGGAGCCAGGTGGCAGACCTCCCTCTTCCGGGGGCTCCCGAGGGCCCTGACTCTGTCCCATGACTGTCTCCTGAGGAGAGAAGTGGGTGCCTGGGCCACAGACGCCCAGCAGCTCAGAGCAGAGTCATGAGGGAGCCCACGTGGACAGCAAAAATGCCTTCTCTGGAATGGCAGGGCGGAGTGAGAAATCAGAGGTGGGCACTAACGGGAGGAGCGGAGAGTGAAGGACACACAAGCGTGTGCACGTGCATGTGTTGGCCCAGGGAGCAGTCAGCAGGGCCCCCACGCATCAGACAGGGTGTGTGTGTGTCCGGGAACCTGCACCTGCCGCGACTCACACCTCCAGGGTGGTGAAGGGGCCACTTGTTCCCTTTACAGCTGCAGGCATGGGCCCAGGTGCGGAGCGGGGCGCGCAGGCCGGGACTGGCCGGGCTGAAGGGCGAGTCCACTGCGATGTTCAAGTGCACATGTTAAAGGCGCATCTGGCAGAGCAGCCCTCAGACGACTGCGGTGCCCAGAATCGAGTCCTAGCCAGTTGGGTTCGCCCTCTGTTCAGAGCACTTCACAAACGATAAAAATAAAGCCGTGCAGCCATTATTGGTCTTCTGCTCTGAGCACTGATGCTGCTGTGTGGGAACTGAAATGTACTGACGTGTGGATAAGCGTTAGTGCAGTCCGTGTGGGGAGACGTCTGGCTCGCCCCAGCCAGAATGTAATGGCGGGAAGGAGCCCTTGGCGCTCAGGGTGTGGTCTAGGAGAACACACCTTTGCTTGCAGATCCCCTGGTCCCGGACGCCCCTGCACCTGCTGAGCCGCCGGCAGTGCCGGGCCCTGGCCTGCGCCTGTTTGCTGCAGTTTCTCAGCGCAGCAGCAGACACAGTAGGTGTGGGCAGGAAAGCCTCTTGGGCTCACAGGCGCCGAACTACCACGTATGCAGTCGTCTGTGTCCTCCAAACCCAGAGCCTCCAGCACGTTCTAAAAGGTGTTGAGACCCCTGTGGCTGCCGTGTGCCCCGGCCGCACCCCACTTTCCAGGCCCAGCAGGCTCCCCCTCAGAGCTGCAGCAGGGCTGGCCCTGTGCAGCCACAGTGGCTCCCTGCCCCGTCCTCCTGCCCCCTGGCCCGTGGCACACATTTCTGATACCCAGCAGCGGCAGACTGCTTCCTCTGATAAAGTACAAAAATGCGCTTAGCACTCATCAGCACATATTCACTGCAACCAGAGAGGCACAAGGAGCCGTGACTCAGCACGTTAAAAAGCAGGTTTGGGTTGAACACCTGGCCGTTGTCCTGATTTTACTGCCCATTGGACTTAACTGGAAAAGTACAGGGGTCTCAGTTGAGTTTATCTTATTAGGGGATTTAGGTTATGTTAACGCTGTAGCTTCATTAAGTATCCCCTATCAATTAAAAAAAGAAAGGAAGGCCGCTTTCCGCCTCCTTGCCTACCAGAGGGAGAGAAACGGGGTATCAAAGGGAAGCTTCAAAGACAGCCAGTGCTGTCTCCAGGGTAATTTCTGATCCCGCATTCTTCCCACTTCAAAGTTGGGTGGGGGCGGGTTTGGGTTGGGAAGCTTGAATCTGATTTCTCTAATACGTGTTGGCATCAGCCCTGTTTGATATTGGATGCAGGGAACATTTTGATTTGGTATAGCCTTTGAAATTGTTCAGACGACCTTCAGAAAAACGGCCTCTTGTTACGGGTGGGGGAAGGGCGCAGCTGGGGAAGGGGTCCGTGCAGCCAGCAGGCAGGGGGCGCCGGAAGGTGTGCCTTCAGCGGTTCTTCAGTAACAAGTGTGTCCCGGCGGAAAGTGGGAAAGTGGACGTTCCAGGGTGGCAGGCCTGTGGCACTGCGTGCTTTGGTAAGACTCTCTCGTCCTGCGGGGGAGGGTGTTGCCCAAGGTGGCCACACAGAAGATCACGGCTTGAAAACCGGGGCAGTTGTGGAGAAACTGGGCACCGTTGCCAGTTGGTGGCATTCTCCCTACAGATGTGTCATCTCCAGACCTTGCTAGGCGAAGCCACTGATAAACAAACACTTTAAAGGCTGACGTCCCTATGAGGCTGACGAGTTTTATTTGGAAGTGTCAGTTTCAGATAATTTATAGGTCATTGTACTATTTTCTGAAATGAAGAATTGATCACTTTCTGATAAGCTGCCCAAGTCTTCACTTGCTGCTAATGCATCTTAGTGTGACACTTGTCACCCTGAAGGCCTTGGAGCCGACTTGTGGTGCTGAACTTGGCAAGAGCACTGCCTGAAGGTCAATGGCAGCCCAGGGCCGGGGCTCCTGTCACCGTCCTTCTGGAGTTCAGCTGGAAGGCCGTCTTCCTGCAGGTCACGAGCTGCACCTCTGGAGGAGGCCCTGGTTTCTGGCTCCCCACCACACCTGAACCCTGTGATGCTGGACCAGCAGCTTCATCCCCTGAGCCTCTGCATCTCCATCTGGGGGTTGGGGATCGTCATATGAGCCCCACGTGGTGGCTGGGGACCCTTCAGAAGAGAACGCAGGTGCAGCACAGGCTGCCTGCATCATTGTCGGGGAGAGGCACTGGCCTCGACGGTGGTGGCAGAGGCCGTAGGGGCTGGTCATCACAGCAGTTAAGAGTCCCCTGGCCCACTGGTGTGGGGTCGCTCTGCTTGTTCTTTTCAGTGAGTGTCACTGTCGCCGTTTTCACTGATTCCTTCCGTGCTGCGAGAGGGCCTTTGTGTCTGGGTGACCGACTGGGAGACAGCCGTGTCTGTCAGAGCACGTGGTCACCTGTGGCGACAGTTGTAGCTTCGAGTGCAGGCCCTACCCGCCCCTGCAGTGCTCCTCCCAACCCCCCGGAGCCCGGAGCCCGCGCCTGGGGCGGGGTTTCCAGCCACCAGTTCCCGTACGATGGGGCTGGTGTCTCCGTTTTGAGATTTTTCTGGTGCTTGCACTTCTTCCTGTCTGTCACTCTTGTTCAGAGTAGCTTCCCATTCATCGGGCTGTGAGTACGCAGCTTCCGGGATACATACACCTGTCTGAATGCCGCACCAGCAGTAACGGGCAGCCCTGCCGCCTCGCAGGGCAGCGGGGCTGCTGAACTCCTGAATATTCACTCGGGTCAGCCCCAGCTCCCTGAAATGCATCTCCCGAATCTTTCCAGCCCTGAGGAGAGGCAGGCCATTGACCCCAGAATGCCAGCTTCAGTGTCTTTCTTTGGCGTAAATCTAGCAGAAAATCAAGTGCGAGCCACCTGCTGTGCCTTCCTAGCAAAATCAGAACCCATTGTCATCGGATCCCTTCTTACCTGAGTGCGCCTGGTAAATGCGGCGTATTGTCCAGCGTCTTCCTGCCCCAGATGGTCCGAACTGTTCCCCAGGGGCCCAGATAATGCAGTTCCGCTGCCTTTTGCGCAGAGCAGCGTGCACGCGCTGGACAAGCAGGGTGCGTTTTGAGAGCCCGCAGCCGGCCGGAAAGTCTGCCTCCAATTAAACCGACACGTACTTCTCTCCAGGTGGTTTTTCTGTTAGTACTTTCGAAGTACTGAAGGGTCTTTTTCAAAAAAAAAAGAAAGAAAGAAAGAAATAACAATAATTCCACCGTTGAAATAGAAACTGTAACTCTTCGGCCTGCCTGCACACTCGTCCTTCTCTCTCCCTGGCCCCGTGTTTGTGTCGCGGTGTGCCTGGCACCGTGGGCATGGGGAGGAGGGGTCAGCACTGTGCAGGACTTCAGAAGACACAGCTGCATGCGTGAAAACAGCAGGAGAATGTATCAGTTCCAAGTTGAGACATGGGTGTTACTCTTCCGAAAATTTGGATTTAGCATCTTTGTCATCCTGGCAGTGATTTGGCAGAACTAAAAGGTGCAGAATCTCATCTGCTCCGAGGTCCTTGGATGGTCTTTAAAGCTGCGTATTCCTAAGCCCGGGGCCACACTGAGGATGGGGTCCAAGCCGGCTCTCCCCGCAGGGCGCCCGGCGCTCAGGGGAGCGCTCCGTGCCTGCTTCTACCACGTGGGGGTGGGCTCGCTCCCGGTGTTTCCTCTGAGCTCTCCTCAGACAGACGTACCTGGGAAGAACACAGCACTTGTCCCCTAGAAATTACTAACCTGTCAAGTTAAATGCCTAAAGATTTTTTGAAATTCTTACCCTGCCATTTGGTATCGTAGGGGGTGGGAGAGAGGAGCAGCGACTGACAATCGACACCACCTTTCTGGAGAGCAGTTTAACCAGGATGGAAGGGGAGGGGTGCAGGGGGGCCTTTGTGGAAATGCAGGGCGGGGAGGGGATCGGCAGTGGGGGTGGGGAAAGGTGGTTTGCATGCTGGTCGTCCATCGGGGCTCTTCTGTGACGCATCCGGGACTCGGAGCGGCCGGACCTCTGCCGGTCCTGCAGGAGCCCCGCAGTGGTCCCCGGGGTCGTGGGGACCTCTGCCACGGTGAAAGTGCTCAGGCAGAGTGCAGTCTCCGTAACACGGATCGTGGAGAGGAAGAAGCCGGGGGGACTGGGTATGTCATATGTCTGTTCAGAGCCCAACTTTTCATTTCCAAGGGCTGCTTCAGAAAGCCAAGTTTTGGTGCTTTCCTTGGAACAGAACTGTCCCCTACCAAATGCCACACTTCACTTCCTGTCTTTAGAGGAATCTTCCCATCTGATTGCTTCTCGTGCTCCCAGGTGTTTCAAAATCAATGACACAACTTGCAGGCATAAGTAGCCACCTCTCAGCTTTCCACCTTGACCACCCGCCAACCCCAGAGGCAGGCTCCAAGAGGCCCATTGACCAGGGGCTTCAATTTGCTCAGCTCTTGATCCCACACATTAAAGTCGACTTTTTAGCACCGGGGACCTACGGGCGGCCCCCGTTTAATCCGAACTGTCCTTCAGCTCTCTCCCAGCACTGCCTGGGGGCAATTCTGGTGTGGCCACACTCATCTGTTCTCGAAACAGCAGTAGGGCATCGATCAGATTCCTCCTGCAAACCCGTACTCCTGAGTGGTTCTGGGGAGGCTGCACCCCCGCCAGACTGACCGGGTGGCACCCAGTGTGGCCCGAGGAGGGCTGGCCCGGCACACACAGCCTGACCTCGGCCCTCCCCTGGGATGTGGGGGCACCCTGGGTCTCCGTGACCTGGAGAGTGCCGCTGGAACAAGGGGGTGGGCACACCCCGCGGCCCACTCCGCCCCCGCAGACGCACTCGGTATGGGGCCCAGGGCCTGTGGAGGGAAACACGGACTGGTGCCGCTAGGGCTCCTGCCACCAGCCACCCAGGTGTGTGATTTCCGCCACGTGGCAAGGAAGGTGGCTAACGGGACCCTCTGTGTGGGCTGTTCTGGGGAGTCGGTGAGTGTGTGTGGAGGCGCCAGGTGGTGCCCACCGGCCGGGAGGTTTTCTCCACTTGCAAAGGCTGCTGCCGCCTGAAACAGTGGGGCCCAGACAGGGCAACGTAGACACAGTAGGTTTCGGGCAGTTTTAAATGCTGTGAAAATTTAAACTTTTTGAAAGGATAAAGAGAACCCAGATAACAGGTATGGGAATAACATTTCAGACAAAGTCCCTGGGAAATGCCTGTCTGCGCCTGTCTAAGGTGGCTTCTGAGCTCTCGGAGCGGTGGGAGGGGCCGTGGGAGGGTTCGTAGGGAAAGCAGTCCAGGCAAAGGGCACAGCAGGCGCAAAGGCCCTGGGGCAGGACTGACCTGGAGGGTCCCCTGAGGGCCGTGAGAGGACCAGGGTAGGAGTCAAGGTCAGGAGAGTGAGTGTGGTAGGTGTGGCTCCTGGGGCCTCAGAGGCCCCAGGGCCTCCGGGTGGCTTCTCCGTCTCCCCTCATTGGTCTCTGGAAGTCACCAAAGTCACCAGCACTTGAGCAGAATGTGTAGATCCTCCCAGCCCCAGGGTTGTTATTCAACACTCTTGGTTTTTTCCCAAGCTTAGTGACAGTAGTTAGGATGCCATTTTTTGAAGTCCAGAGTCTAAAATGAATGCTGACGGCACCTTTTCTCTTTTCCCAGCTGGATATATGGTCCAAGTCCAACTATCAAGTGTTCCAGAAGGTAAGCTGCACTCTCTGCTTCTTACTCAGGAGGCAGTGAGGGAAGTAGGGCGGCTTTGAGGGCTAGACAGTGGCCTTTAATGCCGGCCTTTTTTAAAAGTGAAGAAAGCCAGACACAAAGGCCGCTCCCTGTGTGACTCCATTTACAGGACGGTCTGGAAAAGTCCACTTCGGGAGGGAAGTCAGGTCGGTGGTTGCAAGGGGACGTGGCTAGGTGACAGGGGTGTCGTGCATCTTCGCTGTGGTGGCGACTGCACAGCTGCGTGTGTTTCAGAGCCAGTGGAGCTGTGCCCCACAGAGGGCAGGTTTTGAGTCTGTCAGTTGCACCTTTAAAAGAGTCAGAGGCTTGCCGTGGGGACTCAGAGCGAGGCAGGCTGGCGCGCCCTCACCCTGCCCCATCCCCACGTTACACACTGGTCACACCCATTTCAGATATCAGGCTTCCTCATGAAATACGCTCTGGGATACGATAGGGAAAATGAAGTGTGACTGGAGACACGCACTTCCTGCTCCCAGGGGAGGAGGGGGCCTGTCCTCGAGCCCGCGGCACCCCTAGGGCCTGCGAGGGTTCCCCCTGGCTCCCGGCACTCAGGCCAGGTCCTTCTGCTCTCTGTTCCTGGGCTCACCCAGCCCTGGGCATGTACAGTTGGTTGCAGTTTCATTCATTGCCTCACCAAGTTCAACAACAGTTACACACAGGGCCCCTGTGCTGTGTGCTAGGAATACGGGGGAAGCAGACAGGAAGTGCAGCGAGTCAGGGGACCGCAGTGTCAGTAGGGGCTGCGGCGAGCACAGCAGGAAGGGCGCCTTCACCTGGAGCACCCCCAGGAGGGAGGCCTTCGGGACAGAGTGTAGGCTGAGACAGGACGCCTGAGGAGGAGCCGGCCATTTGAAAGACATGGGAAGGGGTTCCCAGGCGATGAAGGTGGCAGCCCAGACTCTGGGGCAGGGGGCAGGGCCTGGACAGGCAGGGCTCTGGGTGGGGCATCAGAACTTGGGGCTTATGCTCAACGCAGTGAGAAACCATCGAAGGGATGGGTGCAGGGCAGGGACGTGATCTTGAAAGCTGGGCCCACGCTGTTCCCAATGAAGTGATAGTTGTGTCTGAGGCGTCCAGGGAGCGCAGGGAGCATGGGGCCCTTCTTTTCATCCGGGTGAGATCACGTGATATTAACCACTTTAGAGTACACCATCCCGGCTTTTAATACTGGCTCAGAGTTGCGAACCACCACCTCTGTCTCCTTCCAAAACACATGCATCATCCCAGAAGGACACCCGGCGCCCATCAAGCAAGCACGGAGCTTTTGGATCAGCGGGGCTTAGGGGACCAGCCCGGTCAGCGTGTAACATACCTCAGAGTCATGTGGTTCCTGGACCGGTGCACCATGGGAGGGCGAGCCCAGGGCAGACACCTGCGGCCAGGGTGGGGTCCGAGGCTCAGCGCCACACCAGTGGGGCCTGTGTACACATCATACATCACGATGGCGTCACAGCTGAACACAGTGTGCTGCCCTGGGTTGGGCCCTAAAACAGAAGGTGCTGATGGGGAACTGGCGAGATCCAGATCAAGTCTGGGGTTCAGTTCACAGTAAGCAACCAGTACCGGTTTTTCAGGCGTGACGAACCAGATGTGAAAGGTGTTACCAGTGGGCAGGCTGGGGGAGGGGTTACAGGTAGGAAATGCCCACTGCCTTTGCAACTAGCCTGTAAATCTAAAGCTGATCCAAAGTTGCAGTTTATTCCACAAAGAAAATCACAGCCTGGATTCCCCCTACGCCGCTTCACCCAGCTGAGCCCCCCAGAGCCCACGGGAGGATAGCGCCTCCGTCCTGGCATGGATCCTGGGGCAGGGTGTGGTGGCCAGGGTGGCCGTGGTGCCGCAGCCGCTGGGCTCAGTCTCAGCACCCAGTCTAGGTGGCCAGCCTGAGGCCTGAACATGTGAAGGTCTCGGCCTGCACTGCTAACTGCCTGCACTGACCACTTCTGCCAGCGTCCCCTGCAGCTGGCTGGGAACACCCCAAGTAGAAAGGACACTGGCTGTTTCCTGTTGTCTTGTTTCGTTCTCATGGCAAGGAGCATTGAAGGGCTCTGTGGTTCCCCTTTAACCTGATCTGCCATGGTGTCCTCCGCGGTGTCACAGGGAGGAGGGCACACCAGGTGGGTGGTGACTTAGGGGCCACAAGCATCACGGCCCCATGACCTGGAGAGTTAGCAGCGGACAGCTCCCCACACAGGCCCTCTGGGAGGGCCACATCCTCGCCTGCCTTTGCACACGGGGTTGCTCGTGTCCCGTGTCATGTGGGGTGGTTTCGAGTGCACACAGGGAGTGGATTAGGAAGATGGGAAATGCTTGAAGCACACACTTGGAGACGTGGAGCTATAGTTTTATCCCACCTCCCCTAAAAATAGCACTTTTTGTATTTGTCCAAAACCGCAAACACCCTGGAGCAGCGTTTAAAATCTCGTGTTAGTCCAGTTGGAGAGATTTAGGAGCACCTGCCAGTTCCTTCCTTGTGGGTCACGTACCTGTCGTCTGGAGCCGTAAAAACAGGTGAATTCGAGTTCTTTCCTCACCTCTCCCTTCAGCTGTTTGTAACTGGATGGACTGGAACCAGCTCTGACGGTGACCTGTGCCGGGCTCAAGAGCCAGAATCTGGGACAGGCGACTGTGCTTCCTGAGGAACGGGGAAGGCGGACAGCGGGGAGGACCTTGTCCTCGGGCCGTCACAGTGCGAGCAGTGGGTCGAAGAGCCCCTGTCTTCCCGCTGCAGCGCCCCCTGTGTGCTGGCGGACTGAGGGCGCCCTGGAGACCGATGCGGGAAGAGTCGGGCTTAGCTCTGTGTCAGTGCGACTTCCCCTCATTACCGTCCCGGAGACGTGGTCTGGGATCTGTGTTTTGGAAGTCTGTTTTACGGGGCTGTGCTTGCAGGGCTGCCAGCAGAGAAGATGAACACTGTGGGGTAGGGTCATGACCAGCGGCTGTGCTGGGCTCGCCTCACCGTGTTCGCCACGGGCCGGGCGGCGGAAGGTCAGAGGGCAGGTCCCCTTATTGCACAGCCACCTGCCAAAGGCAGAGCAGGGAGCACATTGGCACTGCCTGGTGCAGTTTATGGGGTGAGGTTGAGCGTTTCCAACTCAGAGTGCCGCCCTGGCCAGTGTAGCTCAGTGGATTGAGTATGGGCCACGAACCAAAGGGTCACTGATTTGATTCCCAGTCAGGGCACAGGCCTGGGTTGTGGGCCAGGTCTCCAGCAGGGGGCGCATGAGAGGCAACCGCACATTGAGGTTTCTATCTCTTTCCCCTTCCCTTCCCTTCCCTTCTCTTTAAAAAGAAATGAATAAAATAGTTTTTAAAGAACCTAAAAACCCTCAAAATGCCAATGGAGAAGGATTAGGTGGCAACAGCCTGAAACTCTACTTTTTATTAGTATCACCTTTTCCTCAGAACTCTCCTTTCCTCTCGTCCACCCACATACATTTCGGGTGTCCTGACTAGTGTTGCCTGTAGCGTTTTCAGAAAAACACCGAGAGCCCAGTGGCGACCTTGGCTCCTGGCCCTCTGGGCAGACTGGGCGGGACCCGGGGCAGCCGCCGTCCTGGGAGAGCGCACTGACTCAGCCGGGGCCCCCTGGTTGTAAGAGGAGGGGAAGGGGTCTCTCAGGGAAAAACAGCACCCAGGTGTCCTGGCCGTGGGGGCGGTGCCGTGCTGCTCCTCCACCTCCCCCATGGGATGGCCAAACCACCGCCTGGCCCCCAGGGTGCCTGGGGGGCCTCGTTCCAGGGCTGAAGCCCAGGACTTCCTCTCCTTCAGCGGTCACTGCTGTGTGTCTTCCTGCCCACAGGCAGCTGTGGTGGCTGCCGCAGAGAGAGATCTGGGAAGGAGGGACGCCTTCCAGACCCTCCCTGTCCTGGAGGAAGCCCTCCCTGTCCCGGAGGTGGGGGGACCAGCCCACAGAGCCAAGCCCCACTGCTTGCCCAGGCCTGCTTATTCTAAAGGACTCAGTCAGGAGCTCGGCAGCACGCACCTGTCTGGCTCTCCTCGGGCTGCGCTGCTACCTGAGTTAAAGACAGCAAACGAGCTCCTGCCGCCCGTCCCGCTGCAGGAGGCTGCACGGGGCCTGCCCTTTGTCTGCTCCGGGGACTCTGCTGCAAGCTCTTTCTCTCCTCCTCATTAGACCCCTTCTGCGGGAGCGGGGAGCGGGGAGGGCCGGGCACAGCGCACTGCGGTCCTGTTGACTATGGTGCCCCGGAGGCTCTGTGTGCTCAGTCTTGGGGTGAAGGAGCTTTTCATAGCCAGTGAGGCTCCAGCAGAGCCAATTCAGAGAATGGAGCTTGGGAAGAGGGGGGTCATCTGAAAGGGCAGACTGACAAAGAGCCAGGGAAGGTTTCAAGTGTGTTCTTGTTTCCCTGACATTTAAACTCTGCAGGGCAGTCACTGCTTTTGATCTTTAACCTCCTCGTTTCAAAACTGTACTGGCATGTGCTTCTCTCCAGTAACTTAGGAAGCTGCACCCTGTGTTCAGTCTCCGCAGGGGGTGTGCCGCCCTGGGACGGTAGAGACAGTGCCAGGGGCCGTGCTTCACAGCCTTGTCCCTTGAGGCAAAGCACAAAGTCGTAGCCCAGGGTTCCCCGCTCCGTCCCCAGTCAATGTTCTGGAGGCAGCGGGCGCAGCGCAGCCCTTGGGGCTGTGCAGCGGCAGAGCTCCCTGCGCTGCAGCGGCGGGCGCTGTTCCGGCAGGCTGTTGCTGCCTCTGTTCATGCAGTCTCTCACCCCTCACTCGCTCGTCATTTGCTCGCACTCCCGTGCAGAGACCGGCCTCTGTACCCGGGGCCATGTGCTGAGTGGCCCCTGGTGCTCATCAGCAGACAGACGGGGTCGTCCCCGGGAGAGTCAGTTCTTGAGATTTTGGGTTCATCAAGCACCTAGCACAAACCGCCTGCCAAGATTGCCTGGGACAAAGCTGGGTTGTCCCTCAGTCCAGGTCCCAGCACAGGGAGCTGTCCCAGGGTGCAGCAGCTGCCAGCAGACGGGCTCGGCCTTCAGGTAAGGTGGTGTGTGTGCACCTGCTCAGCGCCGCACCTCGCCAGGGGCCGGGCAAGGAGTCGCTGCCTGATTTTACGTCTCAGGGTCTGTGATACCTAGAGTTCCTTCCCCCGAGCTCAGTGACATGTCCTTCCACAAACCCTTCCTCGGTGGCACAGGTGCCTGCCTGCAGGCACCTTGGGCCACAGCTCTGCCCTTCCCCTTGCTCAGAGGCTGCATGGGCAAGGCCCATGGCAGAGACCCCACAGCTAGACAGAGACTTCACATGTTGTAGGCCAGTGTGGTGACCTCGTGTCCTTCACTGTGGATCCTGTGGCTGCCAAGCCCAGGGGATGGTGTCCACCAGCATGAGGGCAAGTGGGCAGTTTCATGGGTGGAAGAAAAATTTCTGTTGGTGGGCTTGGTGGGGCAGTGCGGACAAGTTTGAGGTAGAAGAGGCAATGGGCCATCCCAGGGCCATCCCGAAGGACAGCCCCTGCCCCGACCCCTGATGGCTGGACTGCATTGACCAGGCTAGAAGAGTGGCAGGAACACAGGCATGGACACTGTCAGTGCGAGCTACAACACACTGGCCTCGAGTTCCAGGACCTGGACTGGTGCCCTGTGGCCTGAGGGGCCAGGGGGAGAGTTTACAGGGGGTTGGAATGCAAACCTCCCCCCAAAGGTAAAACTCCTTGATGGAGGCCCTGGCACATGCCACGGGCTGTTGTCAGCACTTCATAGAAGAGGTCTCATCCTTTTCAGAGAGAGCTTGGTCTCAAAGCCGTGACCAGGGATCTTAAGCCAGATGGGTGTGTCCTCACCTCTCCAGCTCCAGCCCAGATAGCCCTTGCACTGGCCTCACCGCTGAGCAGCGTGGCCAGGCTCCAGTGGGCCCTCACACGCCTTCGGAGCCCCTGCAGCCGGCTCCTCCGGCTGGCAGAGGAGGAAGTGTTTATCCCGCCTGCGTAATCCCTGGTCCCCTGGACAGTGCCACTCCCTCCTCCTCAGGCCTCGGCCTGTAGCACCATGACATTCAAACCCAGGGCGCAGGCTGGAGGCCCAGCCACACCAGGAGAGCTGACCGTGCCCCTGCTCTGCCATGCTCCACGTAGTGCTAGACTCTGTGTCTGCTCTGCTCCCTGCCTCCCTCCCGCAGCGCCTTGGGGACCCAGTCCACAGCGTTCTCATTTTTAAATAATGGTGGTTCCACTTTTCCTGGAACAAGTCCTTCTGGGACTGTTTTCAGTGTTCTTCCTAAAACTAGTGCTCATCCCAGGAGCCACGTGGCTGATGGGTTGCTCCCTCAACAGTTCACGCAATGGGTTCACATCCCCGACTCCTGGGCGCACAAAGAACTGTCTCCTCCCAAGATTCTCAGTGTCTATCTCCTGAAGGGTGGGTCTGTCCTTGGCAAAGCCCGAGGCAGAGACCCAGACTCCTTGTGACATTAAAGTGGGGGGAAGAGGCTTCCAGGGCCGGGAGCAGTGCTGTGCTGGCGGTCTCCCCCGCTCCCGCCAATGGCCTGAGCTCGTCATAGTCAGCCCAGAGACCGGGGGCTGCGGGAAGGTGGTGTCACATAGGGCAGCAGCTGGGATTAGCTTGTCCCTTTTAAAAGAACAGAGGACTTCAGTGTTGTGGCGGGCTGGGCTGAGGGTGGAGCTCGCCAGGCACAGGTGCACCCTCAGCTCGTGCTGTCGGGCCCCTGAGCAGGTCCACTGATCCAGCCTCGCTCTCATGCTTCGTCCTCTGGGGGCAGCCGGAATGCAGTGCCAAATTCAGGACTGATCCCCTGTCTCCTGACAGCTGTGGGTCCCCTTTTTCCCCACCCACTGCCTTCTGTGCTTGACACAGGCCAGAGAGCTTCTCTTCATTGTGTTAGAAGCAGGTATGGGTGGAAGGGAAGCCAGAATCCAGGTTTCTACCAGGCTTCACTTTTCAATGAGCAGCTTCTAAACACGAGGGTACTTAACTTTTCCTTCTTATATATCTTGTGGGACATACTTTTAACAGTAAGAGGCCCCAGCTCGCCTAGCCTAGTAGGGGAGGCCTTGGGCTGCATGGGCGGAGTGCTGACAGATAAGCGGCCATCAGGGTATTCATTGCATTAGGGGAGAGCTTGCGTGGTTACAGTCCTGCCCCCTGGTGGTGGGAAGTGGGCGGTGACCTGCAGTGGCTTGTTCACCTGTGGTTCCTTGTTCTCCTGACATCAGAATCATGCCTGGGGCTTCATAACCCCACAGGCCCTGGCCCCCAGCCTAGACCACCTCCTAGAAGCTGTGGGCTGGCGCCCCAGCCTGTCTCTCTGCACTGCAAGCTCTCCACTCCAGCCCAGAGTCTGTACTCGGCTGGACAGTGCCTGCCACCTTAGCAGGAGCAAGAATCTGAGGACAGTCTCTGGGCCAACAGAAAAGACAACAGTCTCAGTTTTCAGAAGAGGCCACTGCCAGGGAATGAGAGCAGTCAGAGCGCCTTTATGTCCCCCTGTGTCTCACTGAGCCCGCTGGTCACTGAGACCAGTGGTCTCCCAAGGTCTCTGCCCTTCGTCCCCCTCAGGATAAAGAACACTGTCCAGGCGCCGTGGTGCATGGGTTCTGGGGGTGCCGATCCTGTCAGACTGGACCCCGTTCCTCTTGTCCCCGAGCTGGCTGGAGGGCACATGTGGGCAGGGCATGAGCTCCACGTGCCCGCATCACCACGGCAACAGCAGGGCTCATGTTCTGTTCAGCCTGTGCTCCTGACCCCTCAGTCAGTGCGCACGCATTGGACTGGATGCCGCTGGCCCCCTCGGCCCTGGCTCTGTGTCAGAGCCTTTCAGGTGGCTGCGCGGGGTGTGGTGGTGAGAAGACAGGCAGAGGCTTCCGGCAGGGGGGCAGAGGGACAGCAGTGTAAGTGACAGGATGCTGGACTGAGTCCTGCCTCCACCCTAGGACTCTGGGGTCCACTCTGTCCTGGGGGAGATGGCCCGGGTGTACTGCCTTTCCCACTCCTGCAGCCTCTGTGCACCTGGGCCTGGCGTGGGGAGCCCACCACGGGCCTGCTCGGCTGCTTGGGGACCACCTGCTGGGCAGGTTCCTCAGCCTCCCGGTGTCATCGCCACCACAGGGTAGGTGTGGGGACTGAGTGAGAGATAGGACCACTCCCGCCAGCGGTGCTTGTGCTTGTATGACGCTGGTCAGGTGTGTGCCCTTCGCACGCACATTTAGTCTCTGTCCAGGATCTCCAGCACCTCGGGCAGACTGGATCCGAGCCTGTGCAGCCTGGCCCTGGAGCTGGGCCCTGACCAGGCCTTCCCCAGGGCAGGCTCTACAGCCGTGAACTTGGGCGGCTGCTGTTGCTGCAGGCGGTTCCTCTTGGGAAGCCATTCAAATGGCTGGCTCTCTCCCAGGGCCCTCGGCTCAGACTTGGAGGGCAGGTGCCAGCAGCCCCTCTCAGGCGGTGCGGTGTGGTGCGGTGTGGTATAGGAGCTTTGGGGCACCAGTATCAAGGGCTCTTGAAAGAGTCCTGTCTCCCTCTCTGAGCTCAGTTCCGTCCGTTTGGGTTGGGGGGAGTTTCCGTAAGCCTGGGGGGAGGAGGAGAAACCTGGACATGAGGTTGATAGGACAAGGCTGGTCTCTGGCGATGACACGAACGTCACTCAGAGTAAAGCGCCTGCAGCCCAGCCTCAGATGGCAGGGGAGGCGCGCCCCACACTAAGCCGGGGCCTCTCCTGTCCTCCGGCCCAGAGCCCGGGGCCTTCTCCATCCTCTCCTCATTCTGAGTTGAGTTTTCTTTCATTCCTCATGCTCCCCACCCCCCTTTGCGGGTCCCTGTCTCCTCCCTCCTGTCCTTGGGTCCCCGTCTGCTTTGATCTCTCCATACTCCTCTTTCAAACCAGCACTCTGGTGGGGTGATGCTTCTGGAAGCATTAGTGCTCTCCACGCAGCCAGGCAGGGCGGCTTTTATCTCCCAGCGGAATCTCATTAGCTTCACAATACGTGGGGTGAACCCCGCCTGCCTGGCACAGAGTCAGTTTAAATTAGTTAATAGCAATTTTTTATTGTTGCCCCAGGCCTGTTTTTTCCCATATTTTGGATGCTGAGCAAAAAAACAGCTTTGTCGTTGAAAGTGTAAAACCAAAATACATTGAAGGCGGGTGCATTGAGAAAAAGCGTGATCATCGTGGGTGAGTTTCTCCACCGCTTGGCAGCCATGTCTCACCTGGTGCTGGGAGCCAGTCGGGGCCTCGAAAACCAGCAGGGCAGAAATTTGGAGGCAGGGAGGAAGGACCTGGCAAATGAGTCAGCTTTGTTTCCTCCTATTGAAACGCCACTCTAATTGGTGGTGGGAAGTTCAGGGAATTTCGACCATCCCCACTTGGCAATGGAGGAGTGCTTTGCCCCGGACTGTTTGCAAAGAGCCCGCTGCTGGTCAGTGACAGAAAGACCTGTCAGGTGCCCTGCCGGGTGGGCCCCTCACCAGCCAGCACGGGCAGCGCGACTCCCGCTGGATCTGGAGAGGCACCCTTTGCTGCGCCCTCAGTTCCTTCTGCTCTGGAACAGTAGCCACGGTGACAGCTCTCGCGACCTGCACCTCGAATAGGGACTGTGGCATTCTGAAGATGGGAGGCCATGGGCAGGTGACATCCAGGCACCTGCGGCACGTGCCGTTATCAGCAAACCAGGAGAGCTGGCTGGGGCGTCTGCTGGGAGGGAGGCCACAGGCTCAGGGCGGCAGCATCTGGGTGCAGATGCCATGATCCTCGCCTGCGGTGGGTCTGCTTCTGCGCTTCCCCTCCGGGGCAGTGGGAATAAAGAGAGCACCCCCCTCATCACCATGGGGGTTAGCGCGAGGGGCACCTGCAGCAGGAGCTCACGTTAGACAGGGATTGTAAGTCAGCAGGTACTCCTGGGGTCCTGGACAGCGCCTTTCAGGAACGGGAACACCCCAGCACCCTCACTCCACAGCACTCTGGTGAAACCGAGTTGCACCCTTTATTCTGGACTCACGAAAAAGATCGGCTCTCCTTCAGACTTGCCCTCCTTGGTTTTGTGCCCACAGTCAGATACCAGCCCCTTTGGGGCCTTTTCCCCCGTTGTACCTGGACGGCTCCACCACCTGGCTGGGCGTCGCCCGGGTGGGCATCTGTTGGAAATGTCCAGTGTGGAAGAAGCTCCGCCCCAGACCTACTCAGTCAGCATCTGCCTGGTAGCTGGCCCTGGGGACTTGTGTGCTTGTTGACATCTGCACCCTCCTGTGCCTCAGCGTCAGCGTCCCCAAGAGCAGCTGCGGAGGCTGCTTGTCCTCTGGGCCCAGAGGTTCTGGTCCCGGGTCAGCAGTGGGGCCCCGAACCCAGTGATGCCAGCACTGCTTGGTCCTCGAACCACAGGCCCGGCAGCGCCGTTCCTAGGCCGCAGCTTGAACTCCTAGTCCTGGCCAGTGTCGTGGCTCATCTACCGAAGGGAAAGAAAGGGGGACAGATTGGTGTGCAGGGAGGAGTGCGGCGGTGACAGATGCGCTTCTCAGTCTGAGTTTCTCAGGCAGCCAGTCACGTCCTGCTCACACTGTGCGCCACCCGAGTTGTCCGAGGGCTGGGCTCCTGTCCATCACTCAGGGACCGGGCCTGGCAGGGACTCCACCCTGTGAGTCCACCCTGAGCACCGCTCCTGACCTGGCGGGGAGCGAGGACGTGGGGACCCCACAGGCACCCTGTTCTGCTCCAGATAAAGCTGCACCCGCCCTACCCCTTCCCGACGAGTTGGTTGGAGCCAGCGCGTGGACCGAGCCTAACTGGGAAGGGCAGGAGAGCCTGGCAGTGAGCCCTGGGAACTCCAAGGACAAACTGAAAGTCCAGAGTCCTCGGCTCCTGTCTCTGTCCCCACCATGGAGGCCTTGTTCTGTGCCCCACATGCCTCTTCGGGTGTCTCGAGGGTAAAGCCATCTTCTCCTCAGTCAGCACATGTGCTCAGCCCCCCTCATCGGGCACAGGGTGAGCGGGGTCTCTGGCCTCGCAGAGCTCATGGGCAGCTCCAGGAAACAGGCTACACACAGAACCAGAGCAGGATGCGCAAGTGCAGCCACGAGGAGCATTGGCACGGAAGAGACCTAAGCGCAGAGGCGTGGCCTTCCCGGGGGCCCGGGCGGCTTCCCCGAGCACGTGGATCTGACCAGCCCGAAAGGGGACAGGAGCGGGGAGGCGGGCGGTGGAGCACTTGGGGGGCCAGCAACAGCTTGAGCAGATGGGGTGAGAGCAAAAGAGGCGGGGCCCAGCCCTGCAAGGTCTCCAGTGCAGGGTCATGCGTGTGGACTCTGTGCCGAGTGTGCCCACGCCCTCTGGGAGGGTCTTCAGCCGCAGAGCGACGAACTCACAGCTGGACAGTCTTGCGTGCTCACTGAGGCGCCAGCATGGGCCGACTGTCTTGTTCAATCCTCACAGTCACCCCACACAACAGGTGCTATCAGTCGCTGCCCCGTTTCCCCGATGGGGAGGCAGCTAAGAAAGATAAGCCGCCCACTGCGGCACTTCACGAAAAGCTGGGACCAACCTGGATGAAGTTTCCTGGACTTCAGTGCGGGTCATTCGTGTTAAAAACTGTTGGAAGCAAAGCAAAGATGCTGCATAGCCACGCAGCATCCCAGCCTTGGAGGGGGCCTCCGGGTGGTTGAGCAGATTGGGGCGAAAGGCCCCAGCCGGGAGCCCAGGCAGCTGAAATGGACAGATCTGGGCTCATTCCAGGGGGCTCCCCAGGCTGCAGGTGGGTGCCCACAGCTGGGAAAAGAGGATGCCCCGGGGGCGGGGCTCCGTGAAGGGCCCCGCAAAGAGACGCACCTTCTTCCGTAACAGCCAGCGTGGCTGTCAGGAGGGTCTCACCAGCTTATCCAGTGCCCTTTGGCGGGGTCGCAGCAGGCGCCGGGTGGGCGGCAGCCAGGCCTGTCTGACCGGGCGCCCCTGGGCCACTGTCACTTCTCTGTGTTGGAGCGATCAGTCCCACCTGCCACCCACCACCTGTCGTGTGGCCAAGTTATCGTTGCTGCTGGTCTAAAAAAAGCACTGCTTGTTTTAGAAAGCTGTCTGTCAGAAACGCTTACAGCGGAAAGAGCCTTTGCCCTTGAAGGAGTGAGGATGTTGGTCCTGAAGGTCACTCGGGGAAGGCTTTCTCAGCATCGTCGGGGACACGGCTCGTTCGCTGCACCTGCAAGAAAGCCAATGCAGGTGTTCCTGGGGCGCGTCCGCTGCTGAGCAGGCACTTTCAGGTTCTCTCTTTATTCAACAAGTATGCATTGAGCACCTGGTCCTCCATACCAAGCGTCGTTCTAGGCCTTAGAGACGACGGGAACCAGATGGGCGTGATCCCTGCCCCCACATGGGGTTCATCGGCCCCCCACGCAGGCCACACAGTCCTGTGGGGGCAGAGGGCAAGGTCAAGATCCAGGGAGAGTGGAAGAGATGAGAAGGCAGGCTGGAGAGTAAAGTTTCATGAGCACAACCATTGTATCTGGGGGCAAAACCTTGTAAGCCACAGAGCCTGCATCCTCGCCCTTGGGGTGGGGGCAGGGCCTCTCTGGCTTCGCATGTGGACCCACAGCTGGGCTCATTTCTGGATGTGCCCCGCCTGGCGTGCACCCTGCTCCCAGGCCCTGAGCTCAGCACACTGTGCTTGGTGGGCGGGGCCAGCACATAGACACAGGGCATGCCATCACTTGTGCTCGTGCACAGTGACGTGTTGGTGACGGCAAGACCCCTTGACGAGGACAACCAAAGCAGCCGTGTGTCTGAACACGGCCATCAGGTCAGACTCGAACGACAGATTTGCTGACGGAGGGCAGGCAGTGGCAGTCCCTGGTGTCCCGATTTCAGAGCTCCAGGGGCCGCAGACCACCCTGTTTTCCGGAGCACCCTGATAGCCAGGAGGGAGGCTACATGTTTGATCAGGGTCCGAGGACGGGGCCAGGGCTGAGGCCAGTAGGCTCCCTCTGGACATGGGGTGCCTTGGTGGACTTCAAGCCACTAGGCCCTGGGCCCTGCTGGAGGAGCCTCGGCCTGGGCTGGTGGGATGGGTGTGGCCCCCCAGGGGTGCTGAAAACAGACCCTCCCTTCCGAGGGCTGGTTAGAGGCAAGTGCCTCAGAAAGATAGCAATAGCCTGGCCCAAGGGAGAGCTCGTGAGAAAGCACCGTGTTCCTCGTGGTAAAGCCGGTGCAGCTGCAGAGGATGGGGCAGAGGGAGGGTGGAAGGAAGCGGGGAGGCCAGCTCCGCTGCCGGAGACGGGTCCGTGTGCCAACGCGGCAGAAGTCACTGCTTCATGCAGTGACTGTTCATAACCCCCCTCCCGGCGCCCCCCACTGCTCCGACCCCTCTGGCCCCGCTTCTGCCAGCCGCTCCCCTCCCCTCCCCGCCCCGAGTCTGCAGACTGACTTTTGTACTTCAGATCTTATTTTAGATGTCCTTTCCTCGGGGGACGTTCAGAAGCAGGTTTGTTTGTCATCCAAAAGGGCTGCATGTGCCTTGTTTTCTCGGTGCTGATGGGGAGAGGCCTCTGACTCCATCGCTGTCCTTGGTTCCCCAGGTGACAGACCATGCCACCACTGCTCTGCTGCACTACCAGCTGCCCCAGATGCCGGACGTTGTGGTCAGGTCCTTCATGGTAAGTGGCTGAACGAGCGAAGGCTCTCGTCTGCCCCGCAACTCCCCTCCAGTGAGGCTCGCCGGTGGTGGGTGTCTCCTTCACTCTGCGGGGGCCTCCCAGCGTGAGGGGGGCCAGTGTCAAAATGCTGGGACGGGGTCTAGGAGAAGCCATTTCTGCTGAACAAAGGTGTGTTTCTATCCTTGCTGGCCAGTCGGCGGTTTCAGAAGTGACCTTCCAACACGGGTTCCAGCATTGGTGTGGTCGGGAGACGAGTCCCGGGCTCATGGTCTGTGCCAGGCCCCGTGCTGTTGCCAAGCAGGTGGCAGCCACTGACAAATCTGGCACTTCCCGCAGACATGTCACCCTTGGATTGAAAGGGTTGGGGCTTAGGGTGGGGACGACCCCAGGCAGCCCCCCACGGTGTGCTGGAGTCAGCACCACAGTGTGCCGGCTCTCGCCAAATGCGCAGCTGTGAGCAGCGTGTCAAGAACTGGCCGTTCAACCACTGGTGGCTTGGGGTCGAACCTGGCCATTCACACCGTGGCGATCAGCAAGCACCTCAGGTCAGGGCTGCCCTCGAACCGCCCAAGCCCGCCCATCAGCACGCCGCTGCCCAGATCGACCACACAACCGCCAGCTGGCCTAGCGGGGCCAGCAGCTGGCACCGCACACCCCGCCAGCCCCGCCAGCTGTGCCCACAACACGCCGACCGAGCTCCACGCTCTCCCACCAGTAGGCCCGTCCTTCATTGCGGCTGGAGCTGCCTTGTTAACTCCTGCCAGGCAGGCTGACCACGGTGGGTGCCCCTCGTGCCTGTCATCTGGCGTACTTGCCTCGACAGCCAAGCCTCTCAGCTGCGGTTCGCTTCCTGGAGGCCATGAGCCTGGCTTCGCGGGGCCGGGAGCTTGAATGAGCAAACCCAGCTGCTTGGCACAGCTGTGCAGGTGGCGGCTTGCTCACGTGCCTGGGGGTCACTCCCACCCACCGTCTTCAGCAGGCCCCTTGCTTCTGGGGAGACGCAGAGACTTGTGCTAACCTGGCGTGTCGAGGTGCCCACTTCCCTTGAGTGACTGACTTGGGGACGTGGGAAGCATTTGAACTTGGCCGGCACCGAAGAACAACAGTTCAGCTGAGATCCGTTGGTCTCCCCACATTCGTTGCCGAGCCTCTGACGCCACACCTTCCGGGGATCATTGTTGACGAGGACAGGCTGCCCTGGGGGGTGGCGGCAGTGAGGAGAGAGGATTTGTATCAATCAATTCGGCCGACCTCGTCAAAGAGCAATTTTCTCTTACCAGCGTAATTCAGGAGGGTGTTGAATGACGAGATTCATGAGCCCCTGCCACCGTGAGAACTTGCTTACCTGTTGTGCGGGGTTTGGGTTGTGGGGTTGGTTTTTTTGGCAGCGAATCTCCTTGAGTTTGAGAATTGAGTTAGGTGAGACTCATCTCTATGTATGATGCCCGAGAGAACTCTGCCCTCTGAACCGCTCGACTGTGTCTTTGCCGCTTATTATGTTATTTGGTGGCACCAGGCTGTCTCTACCCCCCCGTAGGTGTGTTGGGCCACACTGTGACAGTGAGTGATGACCTCTGAAATCCAATTAGACAGAAGCCACATTGACCTCAGGGGAGAATTCTGACAGCGACATCAGTGTGCAGTCTTCCCGTGCATGTCTGAGGCCACTCGGGGTGGGGAGCAGGGCAGGGCCAGTGCTGACACCCGGAGGCGTGGGCCTCGGGGACGTGTGCTCACGTGCGCCTGAGCCGCTCGCTGTGGCCTGCTGCACGGCCACTCCTCGGGGGCACTTCCTGCCTCTGGGGGCAGGGGTGTCGGTTTTAGAAACCCCTCGGAACGGACAGCCACTAGTGTCCTGGCCGCGTGGACTCCGAGTGCCACTTCCTCTGCAGTCACAGGGTGTCTTTTGGAGTCACGGCCGCCTTGGGTTCTCTGTCCTCCAGGTCAGTGGGCTTGACCGCAGGATGGCGCCGGAAGCCGCCAGACCCCGCTCCTCCCTCCCCTCCCTCTCTTTTCAGACCTGGCTGCGGAGTTACATAAAGCTGTTCCAGGCCCCCTGCCAGCGCTGCGGCAAGTTTCTGCAGGACGGCCTCCCACCAACCTGGAGGGACTTCCGAACCCTCGAGGCCTTCCACGACACCTGCCGGCAGTGACCCGGCCCTGGGCCCCGGGGGCAGCAGACTCGTCGTCCACTGCCCAGTGTCAGTGCAGTGCCCTCAACCCCCACCCCCACCCCCCAGTTGTAAAACAGTGCGTCATTCTTGGGGCTGGGCCTCTGGAGGAACAGACACCGTCTCTGTGCTGCACCTTCGCAGGCGTGTGGGAGGCAGAGAGGGCCCGGCCGGGTGCTCCGCTGGTTGGAGCATGGTCCCAGTGCACCAGGGCTGTGGGTTCGAGCCCCGGTTGGGGCTCACACCGGGATCAACCAGCGAGTGCATCAGTAAGCGGACAACAGATTGAAGTCTCTCTCTCCCCACACTCCCCCAAAATGAGTCACACAGCACATCCTTCTGCGTATGTGAGCAATGCCAGTGACCTGGCGCCCTCGGATCCGGGCTCTGGGTCATTCCCACGGGCCTGGAGGTCCAAATGGGCCCCCGTGTGCATGCATGTTGTGGGGTTGGCTATTCGGCTCTGCTCTGTGACCTATTTTTGTAAGCAATAAACCTTCTCGCCCACAACGAGGCCCTGTTTCCTGGTTCCTAAAGCACCTCTACGACCCATCAGCACGCGATCAGACCGGGCCGTCTGGAGGTAAAGCTTAGCAACTCCTGCGTTCAGCACGGTCTCTCTGAGGGCGCATTGTCCTGCGTTTTGCTCTCGGGGGAGAGGGCAGTATTGGCCAATATTCCCTTTCAAAGATGCCTGGCAACTTGAGAAATGGTTGTCCTTTCTGGGGAAAACGCACACGGATGTTTCTTTTACTGAACTAGTAGCGCATACACACTGAAGGGAAAGGGGCCTTCCCGTGTCACCAGCTGGGACACGTGTGAGCAGGCATGATGAGTGTGCCTGGCGTGTTTGTGCTGAGTTCTGACGTAAGCGTCACTGTGAACAGGTTCCGGCCCAGCCTGCCTAGTTCATTCAGGGCCTTGGCCCCAACATTTAAAGTCATCAACGTTCTTGAAAAGGATGAGCATGTCTCCCAGAGCTTTCCCAGCCCTGCCTACGCTGAAAGTTATGTTCTCTTTGCAATGAACGTGCCGGGGAGACGCTGCCTTTGGGGATGTCCAGAAGAAGGGTGGTTCCCAGCTGGATCCGGCACACCCGACACTCCCCACTTACCACCGCCAGGTTGAAAGGACCGGAGGGTGACAGGGATAGGAGGATGGGAGCAACGGCACAGTGCCTGGTGTGGCCCAGCAGTGCCAGCTTTGTGGGGTCTCAGGAGAAGCACCAACTCCCTGGCCCCTGCCCTGACCAGCTGAGTCCAGTACCCAGGTAGGGGTCCCAGGAACTCGCCTGTGCTCTCTGGGGGAGGAGGCCGAGCCTCCAGGGACTGGCGCGGCAGGAGTGCAGTGACAGCACGCCACCATTCGGGCATGCTTCCAGACAGCAGGGCTTTAGATGGGAGACCACGGTTCATCGCGTGTGAGGTGTCATCGCTCGTGAGATGCACTGTCATCGCGAACCACCAAGGAGGGAAGACGTGCTGCCCGCTGGACTGGGGCGCCGCCTTCACAGTGGCCCCGTGTGGCACGAACCGCTCACACCAGCCTCCCGCGGCCCCAGAATCCCTTTCTTCTGATGCAGGGGACCTGGCAGTTGCTCCTGCCTTCGGTCTCTCGTCCGTCATGTGACCCCCTCACAGGGTTCCAGCAACAGCACATCGCCGCTTCCCTGACTTCTGTCACCTCCCTTTCTTTGTCCTCTAAGACACTTGTTTGTGTTTTTGCACGGAAACACGGAATGGAGGACGCTGGGTCCATGCACAGCGGTCCCCCCTTATCCGCGGTTCCAGTTACACACAGTCAGCCGCAGTCCAAAACTATTAAACAGGAAGCACCAGGAGTGAACAGTCTGTAGGTTCTCAGGTGCACCTCATGCTCAGTGGCGTGGTGAGGTCTCATGCCACCCCACCCGTCGGCCGCTCTGTAGCTGCCTTGGCGACCAGACCGGCTGTCCTCACGTCTCTATGCCTGGGTGGCTATAGTTTTGTTATGTTTTTTTGTTGTTACTGTTGTCAGCCTCTCAGTGTGTAAGCTAAGCTGCATCACAGGGACCTGGGGGGGAACCAGTGTTCATGGGGTCCGGTGTTATATGTGGTTTCGGGCGCCCACTGGGGGTCTTGGGACCTACCCCTGCAGGTACGGGGGGGCCGCCGTAACCCCATTTCATCTTGAATCTGCACGTCTTTTTGACAACATCTGAATGGCACATAGGCTGACCCTGTGCGGGACTCCAGGTGCCCGTGGCGCATGTGACGAGCGGTGGCCACAGAGCACGTGCCGATGGCCAGTCCTGACTGTCAGGTGGCTCAGCGCACATCAGAGACGGGCAGGTGGGAAAGGCCGGCACTCGGCAACTGGGAGGTTGTAGGAAGGAACAGCCGTCACCGTGCGAGATGCTTAGCTGCTGAATCCCGATCTCCCCAACCTGAGTGTGTCCCCAGCAGTGCCAGCGGCCTCACTGCCGCCCGCCGGTGCCGTTCTCCACAGCGTCCAGCACCCGGCAGCCAGCAGGTTGGACTCCAAGTGGAGCGGCTTTGTTTCCCTGTGTCCTTAGTGATACCTTCTGTTTGTGGCAGACGACGCCTGTTTCCTGTTTATGGAGCGATACCAAGTTTCCATTTTAAACAAACACACTCAGCCAAAAGGGGACTGTCGTAGTAATAGCACAAGCAGAGCGTGGCTCTAGCAAAACATGCGAAGGTGGCAGGCCCGGGCCTAGGGGTTCTGGGGGTGCAGGGCCAGGGCAGAAGGCCCACAAGCCCCGCCCCCCCCTTTGTAACCCTCCCCTCTCCCAGGATATGTGAGGTGAATAGTTTCGGGCGGGGGGCCCTCGCAGAGGAGCAAGATGGGCCGTGAGTTGGTCATTGCCGAGGCTGGGCCCTGGACTACGGCGGGTGCGTGCTGTTCTGTTTTTCTGGCTGTTTCAGCTTTCCCAAGTCAAAAGACTGGGAAAAGTGCGAGGCTCGGGCTGACCCTGACCATCTCGTTCTCTGGCGGGGGAGGAGAGTGCTGAGAGGCAGCTCGCCCAGGTCGCCAAAGGGAAAGAGGCTGGGAGGCGACGGGCTTGTTGCCAGGCCTCCGAGTGCTGGTGAGAAAAGGGACGAACGGGAGAGAGACTGTGTTCAGCACCGAAACACTGTCGGCCTGGCGTCGGCCACAGCAGAGGTGGCGCTGGGCCCGGGGCAGTTCCGCGGTAGGGGTGATGGGGGCGCTGCTGAGCGTCCGGGACTGTCCTTTGGTGCCTCAAGGAAGGGAGCGTCGCCATCCACCCCTACGCCCCAAAACATTTAGACGGTCCCAGAGTGATCTCTAGGACTGCGGGGCAGCCTGTGCGGCCTGGTTATTGCCCGGGCAGCTCGACTTCCACTCCGTGCCAGGCGTGTCCCGTGTGCCCGTCCCAGTGGGTGCTGCGTCCCCAGCTGGAGGGCCTAGTGCAGCCCAGCACCACAGGGCTGCTCGGCGGCAGCCGGGCCAGGAGCGAGGCCCGCCCCGCGCAGGGGTGCTGGGTCCACGGTGCTCTCGGCCGGGCCCGGGAAGCCTCTGCCCCATGCTCCGTGTGGCTAGGTGACTGCTGGTCAGTAGGGCCGCGTGAGAAGCAGACAAGTGGAATGAGATGGACTCCGAAAGGCGGTCCGGGTTTTTTCTGAACTAAATTGGGAACTAGCCTTGTGCTGTCGGGTGACGTTTTCACACTTCACGCCGCTGACGGGAAGCTCAGGCATGAGATGGCCTTTCGGTGCGAATGTGCAAAGTCTCCATCTCACTCGGAGTGTCAGTGTGGGCCTGGTGCTAAATCGAGAGCCTTTGAAGGTCACCCTTGAAGGGACGCCATCTCTAGCCACCAGGGTTCTCACCAGATCTGGAGCCTCCACCAGCTTGAAGGGAAGGAGGGCATCTCCAGGCCACGCATGGGTCCAGAGGAGAGAGGGGAGGGGAGGGGGACACCCTGCCTGCGCGTCCATGCCCCCAGCGTCTACGTCCCCACCAGCAGAGACCACCCGGCAAGCCTCCAGGCCCCGTTGGCAGGAGAGGCTGGGCCAGCACCGCCCCACCTGCTCCCGCACGCTGCCGCTGCTCGTCCCAGGCAGCACCGGGAGGGGCGCCGGGCAGGTTCGTGCAGGAGCCGCCTGCCGCCTGCCGCCTGCCGCCAGCCCTCCAGTCCGTCTGCGCCAAGCATAATGAGGCTTCACTTTCTAGGACAGACAGGTTTCCTTCCCCAGCCTCTGCCGTCCCTGCCCGTCTCACTCCCACCACAGCTCCTTAAATTAGTGGAAAGGAACCTCGAAAACCACTTTCAAGTTGGAGTTTAAATTGCATCCTGGCTGTTCCCTATTATGAGTGCTTGAAGAGATACACCCTGAAGTTCACGGGCACATCCCAGGTAAAGCACCGTCTTGGCAGTTGCATGGTGATTAGTTGCTCAAAAACAGCCCCAGCCTGTCTCTGTGCTAATTGAGTCTGAAATTTCAGCCGGGAATTGGCTGTCCTCGGGGACAGTGTGCGCCACGGTTCGGCGCTAACCAAACAGGCAGGTCCTGCCGGCAGCAGGCTTGTCTGCGTCACGCTTTCCCACGTGCACGGAGGCCGGCCACTGCTGTTCCCCTCGGGGCAGGAAGGTGTGGGGGCAGGAGGACGGCGAGAGGCCAGGAGCAAGGGGGCCAGCCTGGGACCCTGCGAGCTTTGTACAGATTTCCCGCGAAGGCATCCGTCACTGGTGGTCAGTGCGTTCCTGGCTCTCCTCTCAATCACAAGCTTGCTCCCACAATTACAAAAGGAAGGCACGTGTCCTTCTAGAAGATGAGGTGGTGTGGGTAAGCGAAGGCAAGAAAGTAATATCCGTAACCCCCACTAGCAAGAGACAGTCACCAGAGCATTGGGTGTCTGTCGGTCCCTTTGGGCCGGTGACCCTGGCCATCCCGTGCTGGAGCCCTAGGAGAGACCACACCAGACGTTCACACAGCAAATGTTTATTGTACACCTGCTCTGTGCAGGGGCCAGGGGCCAGGCATAGAGTCCACATATCGAGGGAGAGAGGGCCCGACCATTCGGGTGAGCTCGTTGCTGGTGTCTCCTGTGGCCAAACACACACAGTGGACACAGCGTGGACCGGTCCCCCTTCACTGTGGTCTTTGGGACGCCCACCCACCCATGTCTCCTCACTGAGGGAGAAGTCAGAGAACTGCGGGGGTGGGGGGTCTGTGGCAGCCCCAACAGGGGCCTCCCCTCTGCTGAGGTGGAGGAGAGGTCTCAGCCATGCATGGAGACCGACTCTTTCTCTTTTTTTTCCCAAGATTGTATTTATTTGTTTGTTTGTTTGTTTCTTTGTTTTTAAAGAGGGGGAAGGAGGGAGAAAGAGGAGAGGAACACCCATTGGCTGCCTCTCACACTCCCCCTACTGGGGACCTGGCCCGCAACCCAGACCTGTGCTCTGACTGGGAGCCGAACCAGCGACCTTTCGGTGGTTTGCAGGCTGATGCCCAGTACACTGTGCCACAGCAGCTTGGATTAGAGACCGACTCTTAAGCACAGGAGACTTAAGACGCCATCTCTGGCGCAGAAGTGGCTGGGAGTTCGCTGCCCGATTTCTGGGTCTGATCTGCGTTTCTGTGGAAGCAGAGCGTCTCCCCACGGGGATCGGAACAGGGCCCCTCTTTGTCGTGGCCTTTTGATATTTGACTTTGCGTTCAATGCCCCCAAAGCTAATAGGCACTGGCCTTTCATTTCCAAAGGTAGTGGGTCAAATTCATGATCACCAAAAGGCCAGAATTCATTTGCTCTCCTTCCTTTTTCTTTCCATTAGTTTGCAAACCAGCAAAGTGTTAGAAAACTTCCGAGCATAAAAGGGTAGGGATCTCATTAGGAAGCAGGCAGGTAGCTCTGATGCCTTTTCAACAACTTCGAGTTCCGAGCCGTGGGACGATTCGACACGTACTAGCAAGAGAAGCCAGTTCCCTGCGGCACAGCCTTGGCTGTGGGCCCAGCGCCCAGAGGCCTGGACGACCGCCACATGCTACATGGGTGAATGTGGGGCCTGTTTAACTTGTCTGCAGCCCTGAGCGAGGGACCGCAGGCCAGGCCATCTGCCCTGGGCAGGGGTTCCTGCTCAGTCTGACAGGGCTGTGGGCAGTGAGGGCGGGTCCAGAGCGGCCTGCCCACTGTGCCCTCCCTCTCTCAGAACGTCAGTACCAGGGACCTGAGGCAGGTGGGGAACGCCTGTCCAGTGTGCAGTCGCCCGCTGGAGCTCGTCCTTGGGCCCGAGCACTGCCAGCTGAGCCTCAGAGGACGTGCACAGCCCCTCGCTCCACAAAGGCTGTGGGTCCTCGGAGCCCCTGGCTGCCCCTCCACCCCACTTCGAGCTATGTGAGCACTGCCTGCTGGTGGGCACACCTGACCACAAGGACTCTGGCGCCACGGCGGTGCCACCCTGCTTGGGATGAAACACAACCTTGCCTTGCCTTTGGGGAGCCCCCGCCGCAGCCCCTCACCTATCCCCGTGCTTCGATGAGCTGGCTCTAACTAGTCCTCCCCTCCTCACTGCACTGCAGACGAAGGAAGTCCCAGCCAATAGTCTCAGACCCCCTTTACACGCGCTCACACGCAGGCACACACATGCCCACGTGCGATTGGTTCCAGGCTGGGCGTGTGGGCTCACCGATCCCAGGACACACAGCCTCACCCCTCTGGGGCGCTGAGAGATCGGCCACTCGTCCCCGCTCAGCCTGAGCAGAGAGGGCTCGGGAGGCTGCTAGACCCGGCACTGGGGGCGGGGAGCTCGCCTCTGAAGGCTCGGCCTGGGGTGGCGGGGAGGCGTCCCTTCTGTGCCCGTGCGTCTCGCGCCTCGTGCCAGCGGGCAAGGAAGGGAGCCGATGGGGGGCGGGGGTGACCGCACAGTCGGGAGATGTTCCAGTGTTTCTTTGCGGCCTTCTGTCCCCGTCCCGTGTGAAACCCCTGCCCGGAGGCCATTTTTAGTTTGCGGGTTTGTTTGTTGTTCTTTTCCATCTGGAGAGGCCGGAATGAGAAACTGTTTTTATTTTTTAGAGGGAGGGAAACTGAACCAGCGACCTCGACCTCGGTTTGTGGGCCGACACCCAACCCACTAAGCCCTAGTGATCAGGGCAGAGAAACGGTTCTGTTTTCAAACCCAAAGAAACGCTATAGTTTCTTTGAATTTCCTTTCCAAACTGAAAAGTTTTCTTTTAGCCAATAGGAAACCAGGCAGCTTCCTCAGCGCCACGCCTGGGGTCTCCTTGAGCATCGCTGTCTGTGGGGCGGGTTGCCAGGCTCCACTTTATCCTGGGCGATAACGTGACCCAGCCCCCCACCCCCCGCCACCACACGTGTCAAGGGTCCCCTCCCTCTGCATTGCTGCAGCATTTCCTGTCCTTCAAGTCCTCGCCTCTGCCCCCGCCAGCCCTCCCCGGGATGAGAGAAGTGTCAGGAGTGCGTGAGCTGGTTTTAACACCAGAGCAGGGGGCCCGCCCTTCCCTTCCCTCTCCACGCCAGGGGCTGGGGAATGTGGGCTCAGACCACACGGTGGCCTTGGCAGTGGAGGCCACTCAGGAGAGCACGTGAGAGCAGAGTCGAGTGTCTGGTGGGCGCCACAGAGCTGCCTGTCAGTCCTCTCCGCCTGCCTCTGGTCCCGGGTTGACAGCGGAGTTGTAAAAACTCCGCCCATCTGAGACCCTCGGTGTCTTCTGCCCCTCACAGCCTAACCCAGTCCTGACTAACACCCCCAACCGGCCCTTACTGCCTGGGAAAGGCTGTGTTTGTCACAGGGTTATTTGGTCAGTGTCTGATCGTCTGTTACCTGATAGTAGGTTTCAGTGCACAGTAGGTCTGCATGAGGATCCTGGGTTGGTTGGTTGGTTGAATGGCTGTTCCTGGGCTAACTGAGGGTTCAGAGGATTTCACTCTACAAATCGTTCCCAAGCCACGGAGCACAGGGTCCAGACTGAGGACTTCGCGCTGCCTCAAGCCCAGAGTGACTGAACACCCGCGCTGCCGGGGGCCCGCCGGAGAGCCGACTACTGAGATGCAGCCGGGGAATGCTGTCGTTCTGTCTGCAAAGTTTACTGCTTTCACACCGCATAGCATGAGTGGCGCCGTGACATAATGTCACCGTTTACGTGCCTCCTCCGTGTACTCTGACGTTCTGGCATGCCCCCTCATTGCCCATCTCCCTGGCCCGGTTGCTGCACTCAAGGCCAACGTCTTGTTTTGACCCGAGCTGTCGTTTGGGTCGTATTTTGACTTCAGAACCTGGCAGCATCTGCCCTTTGCCTCTCTGGCAGCCACACTACCATTTTTCCTACGAGAGCTCCCAGTGTGAGCCTGGGATAAAGACTCCATGTCCCAGCTCCTTTGCAGTTAGGGGTGGCCATTTCAGATGTGACTCGGGTTCTGTACAACTGCTCGGAGGTGTTCTTAAGTAGGTGGTGAGAGTAGGGAGGTCTTTTCTGCCTTTCCTTCTTCCCGCTGGCTGAAGAGTAACTGTGATGGCTAGCTTCAAGCAGCCATATTGGGCCACGAGGCAGAAGCCACACTCTGAGTGTGGCAGAGCAGCAAGAAAGAGCCTGCCTCTCTGGCAACTTTGACATCCATTTGTGGTCTTCTTTCATGTGTGAGCAAACCAGACAATCTTGGCTAAGCCACTACCCTTCCGAATCTTCTGTGCATTTGCTGAACGTGACCCCAATAGACACAAGGGTACCCGATGCAAGGTGGGCCATTGAAACAGTCCTCAGAATGAGCTTGTTTTCCTGCTTCCTCGCCCACCCTTCAGGGGAGCTGATGGAGAGTTCCAGTTGCCCCTTTCTGTTCTCCCTCACACGTGGTGTTTGTCCCCCGGGGCCCAGGCAGGGCTGAGTGCTCCCTTCCGCCTTGTCGTGTTGGCTGCCTTGGCCAAGGCCACAGACACCCCATTCCGCCGCCCGCTTCAGGACCCACACGATTTTCTCATCTGCTGGCGTTTAACATCGCCAAAGGTTATTGAATCCGTCTTTAGTCGGGAAAAACCGTTTCACCGGCACGTTTCTGCCTCATGGAGAGAAAGAGGCTGCATGCTGTTCTAAGCCACAGCCACCCCCGACCTCCCCCGCCCCCGCCCCCCATCCCGGCCGCATTTCCTGGCCTGGGTCGGACAAACAGAACGGGCTGGCTTTTTCATTTTCTCCTCCCAGGCTGCCTGCCCCTCATGCATTTTTCATCTCAACTCACCGCTCGCTCCTGAAGCTCCTTCTACCCCGTGAGCGCTATCGATCGGCTGATTAAGCTGTCAAGTCACAGCAAACAACTTGGATTTTCTAGCCCCAAGCCCTCGCTTCCCCCCCTTCCCCGCTGCCGAGTCCAGGTCTCCCACACCACAGACAGCAGAGGGCTCCGCGTGGCCGACCACTGCTGGCCTCCACGTCCCGGCCCTCGTTTTGTGGGTGCCAGATGATCGGGGTGAACTTACGGATGCCAGGTCCTCGGTTTCGAGCCCCTTCTGCTCTCATCTAAATACAGTACCTTGAGGCGCTTTCTCATCAGGTCTCTAAGGAGCCCCTTTCAAGGGCCTGTTTGGAGCCGCACTGTGTACCAGTCACCTGTTGCTGCGTAACAAAGCCCCCTGACACTTAGCTCTGGCACAGCCCTGGCACCCAGCGCCTTCCACACCTCGACGGTGACTCCGAATGAATGAGTGATCCAGCAGACTGACTGAGCATGCAGATGAATGAGTGAGTGAGTGAGTGAGTGAGTGAATAACGAGCAGACGAAGGACCAGGCACTCGACACAGAGAAGCATGACCCATTCCTCCTGGTCATCCGGTGCAGCTCAGATGTCACCTCCAGACCTGTCACTCAGTTTATGTTCTTCACTGCCCATGTCGTGTCCGTAGTTGCTTGGCTTGCTTCCCGCTGACTCCCTCTCCTCCCCAGCAGGTGAGCCCCACGGGAACAGGGACCTGGTTGCCTGGTCCCCTCTGTGCCCCCGACCCTAGCACAGGGCGTGACGGATAATGAGCTCCCAGTAGGTGCAGAGTGAGGGCACAGGATAATCAACCCTCCGAGTTGCGGGAGGGTAGGCTAGACGGCGTGCGCCACGCCCGTGACCTTGGAGTCCCCTGTTCTCAGGAGTCCCGGGCTGAATGCGGCACCAAGCCTTTGAATGGCTCCTGACCGGGCACATGCAGCAGCAGGGCCTGGGACGGCGGTGTGTCGTTCAGCGTCACTTCATCGTGAGGTTGACGAGGTACCGTCGGAACTTAAGTTGTGTTTGTGTCCATTAGCCTGTTACACGCACTTTGCAGAATTTGCCAATGACGTCACATGCAGACTTACTGTGCGTGCACGTGCGTGCGTGCGTGTGTGTGTGTAGAGAGAACCGGCCACGGACGAGGAGAGCCTCTACCACAGCCTGTTGGAGGAGCAGCGGTGGCTCGGGACAGAGGTGGCCTGTGACTCCCTGAGCCCCACTCAGCACCAGCCTGTGTCTCCCTGCACCATCTTCGGTCACCTCAAGCTCCCTTCCATGACCTGCACTCGGCCCTGTCCTCTCACCTCGGTGCTCGCATGGCCTCTGAGTCATCCAGTGTCCTCGTGGACATGTGGCCCAGCCTCCTCTGTCACCCTGACCTTCACCCATTCTGCTCCATACGTCTGTCCGTCCAGCTCTTGCCTTCCTGCCTTTGGGCTGTTGCAGGAGCTTTCTCCCAGGCTGGCCGCACCCCTGCCCAGGCCAGCTTTCCTTCCCAGCCTGGGGCCCTGGGGGAGACCTCCCTGCCTCTCCCCTCCCCAACCTGCATGGTGGGGCCACTTCAGAACACCCCACCCACCCACAATGCAGCGTTGTCCTGCATTCTCCATAGAGGCAGGGACCGGCACTGTGTGTCCCCACCTCTCGGGTCTGGCCCGAGATGGGGACACAGACTGAACGAGGGAGCCAGGTGCACTCGTGCTTGGGCCACCCCGCAGGACGCCCCCGTCTGTCCCTTTGTTCCTCCGGTGCTCTGGAAGCTGGAGGCAGGACGGGTGCTGGGTGTGCAGGGCATGGACCGAGATGAGGGTCTTGGTCCTGAGTGACACGGTCAGTGCGGAAGGCTCACACCCAGTTTCCCCAGCTCCCCTGAGGAGCCCAAAGCAGGGCCAACACCTCGGCCTGGATTCAGATCCCGGACGGAACAGGGAGGCATCTGCTGTGGAGGCCTTGGGCCCAGGAGGTCTCTGCAGCTGCAGCCCCTCGACGGCCAGCCAGGCAGCTCTCCCTGCAGAGTCCCACATATGTCCAAGGGGAAGTCCAGGCAGAGGGAGGGCAGGGAGGGCTCTCGGAAGGGCACACTCGGGGCGGCCGCTGTCTTGAAGGAAGACAGGCGCAGAGAGGCCTTGCCATCGGTCTTCCCACGATCAGCGGCTGTTTCGGATTCTCACTGGAACCATAACCCGCGCCCCCAGGCCACTCCCCCAAACCCACATGCGTGCACCCATGACACACCTCTGCCTGGGCAGCCCAGGGCCGTCCCTGTCATCCAGCTCCTGAGGAACCATGGATGTTTCTCCAACCATCACCCAGCAAGATATTTCACAGCCAAGTTCAAGGGGTTCATGGGAGGGCTGAGTGGAATTTACTTAAAACACGAGCTCCACCTAAAATAGCTTCCACCAGGCAGTTAGTGGCGAAGTTCTCTGATTTCCCATCCTCGTCCTTTCTCACCATCACTAAATACCAAGATATTCTGGTCCCAGTCCCAACTCCCCCAAGCCCTGATTCATGCAGCTGTATGTGCTGGGGGGTGTAAGACATCGTCACCCTGCCACCCGTGGACTAGGATGGGCGGTGACATTGACGGGAACACCAGGCAAGAAGCTGGCATTTGAGCTCAGGAACAGCTTGGCTTGCAGACATCACTCAAGTTAAACCATCAGAAGCCACACATGTGACCAGTGACATCACCTCCCATTTAAAACACTCTGAAAAAATTCTGTTCTCACCTCGGTTTGTATGCATTTCTAACTGCCCGTTCTGCCTCCTGGGCTATGAGAGTCTCGGCCACTTGGAAGGCAAGTGCCCCAGGCCCTGGTCTCCCAGACTTTGTCCCCGGACTTGGAATATCTCACCTTGTTTTGGCCTCGGGCTTTTCATTTACACCCAATTTTGAATTCAGCTATTTGCCTTCTAGCCTGATACTTGAGTTCAGGTAGGTTTGATGGTGATGCTGGTGGTGGCGGTGGTGGTGACAGTGACGGCGGTGACGATGGTGACAGTGGTATACGAGGACACCCGTGGAGGGCTCCCCGTGTGCCCGGCACCGTGCGCTCCCTAGCTGCAGATCGGCTTCTCTGCAAGCAGGTGCCGAGGTAGCTGTGAGCTACTTACTCTGGATCAATAGCTGTGAGAGGGAGCGGGAGGAAGCAGCGCTGGGCAGTGCGGGTGGCTGAGCCATGACGCTTTCGAGGCCCCAGCCAGCGCAGCAGGGATCTCAGGACAAGCACCGTCCACCCAGGTGTCCCATGTCAGTTGGCAGCAGCTGGACCGTTACGCCCCTGCCCGTCTCAGTCACTGGATGCCGACCGGCCCTGCGGGACACAGCATCCGAGAGGCAGATCTCTGCAGCCCAGGCCCAGACTCAAGCAGCTGGGAGCTGGGCTGACCACGCTCCTGCAGCCGAGCATCAGGTCCTTCCTCCAGTGACGTGGCCAGCGCCTCCATGGCCACTCCAGGCTGCTCCTCTCCAGACCCCACTGTGCCAACCCAGCAGGGCCCAGAGGTGCTTTTGCAGAGGACACAGCAGGCTCCGAGAGTTTAAGTCACGCACCATGGCTCAGGTGCTGCCACAGGCCCAAGTTCATAACCACAACGGCACCTCCTCTCAGGCCCAATAGTGGGGTTTTGAAGAGGAAAGTGAGGTGCCTGGCTCTCCGCCACCCTAAGGTGCAGACGCTGGGCTCTGTCTGAGCTCAGCCCTGCTCTGGGATCCCAACCCGACCCCTCCCCTCCCCTCCTCCTCCTCTTCTGCTCCCTAACAGCCAGGGCGGGGCATGTGCCTGACTCAGCCAATGAGAGGCTTCCACCTGGCTTTGGCTTGGGGGGAAATGGAAGAGTCTAGGGGAGTTGAGCGTGGGTGGGCATGTGCCAGCTATGCCAGCCCCTGTGCCAGCCTAGCTGTCCCTGGGGCTGAGACGGTGGCAGGGGGAAGGTTCCACTAGAGAGGGAAGGGGGAACCTGGCCCCCACGCTGGGCTCCAGGCGACAAGGACCTGAACTCAGGGAGGACTGTGGACGGGTGGCGGTCCTGTAGGACTGACGGGAATGTGGGAAGAGTTCAGGTTCTGGCCTGTTCAGTACCTTGTGGCCCCCACCATCCTGTCACCAAGCTCGGTGTCCTGCCCTGACCCAAGCTGGAGCTGGGCTCAGGGAGGGAGGCCCAGCATAGGGCCTCCTGCTCCCGGTTCCTGGTGGAGACCCCTGCCGCAAGGTGTCAGGGCCCTGTCTTCTCCTCCTTCGAACCCCTCGAACCGCTACCTTGCAGAGCACGAGCCCCTATACCCCACTCCACTGGGTGGGAGGGAAAACGCTCCCAATCACCTCATGAAAAAGTCCTGCTTCCGTGGCAGCTGGTGATCGGTGGCCAAACTGATCTGCAGTTCACTTCCTCCTCTTCCCCCACTTTCTTTTCTCTAAAAAGCAAAACATTCACACATTTCTAAACCCAGCTCTTCTGGGGGTGGCTCGGGACAGAGCCAGTCCTGACCTCGGTGGGACCCTCGTCCCACCGTCCTCAGAGAACGATGCTGGTTTTGCGAAGGACAAACACACCCCAGTTCACTCGACCAGCCCCCGCTGTGGGGACATGTAAGCTGTTTTCAGTTTTTCGTCACTAGAGGCAATCTCGGATAAGATGATGTTATGGACTGAGTTGCCCCCCCCTCCCAAAATCCGTAACCTCCAGTACCTCGAATGTGACTATTGGGAGAACAGGGCCTTTTACATGTGAGTTAAGATGAGGTCATACGGGTGGCCCTGATCTGGTGTGACTGGGGTCCCTATGAGGAGGAGGTTAGGACATGAACTATATGGACTGAAGAACGACCGTGTGAGGGCACAGCAGATAACAAGCCTGCTGACACCTTGACCTTGGACTTCTGGACTCCGGAACTAATAGTTCATTCTGTGGCTAAAGCCCCATCTGTGGTACCTTGTTATGACCACCCTAACTAACCCTTTGAGTACATTTTCTATTTTTCCTCAGGCGAGGAAAAGGAAGCATAAAAAGGGGATTACTTCATCAAAGGGCATGCACGTTTTAAAAACTTTTATTTAGGAACAATGATAGACTCCCGGGAAGATACGGAAATAGTGCTGAGTCTGGCGTGGCCTTCTGCCGGCTCTCCCAGAGGTGGCGTCTGCAGGACTGTAACGTGACATCCAAACCAGGACGTTGGTGTCGGCACAGCGGTGTCAACCCAACCACAGGCTTCATTCAGTGTGGTGGTGGGTTTCATATCTCTTTCCATACATTAATCCTTCGTAGTTTTTAATGCTATTACAAATGTTATTTTCCATTTTGTTTCCATTTGTGTTTGTTTATGAAATAAGGAAACTGAGTGTCCTGACCTTGTTTCCAGAAATCTTGCTAAATTCGCTTATTCTGGTAGTTTGTTTTAGATTCTGTTGGAATTTCAATGTATATGATAGTATCATCTAAAACTAAAGAGGCTTTTTTTTTTCCTTCAAGCCCTGTACTTTTTTTGTCTTGCTTTATTGCATTGGTTAAAAGTGCTAGTACGATGTAGAATAAAGGTGACGGTGATGTGAAACTTCGCTTCACTTCCAGTATCGTCGGGGGAAGGAGGGGTTTCTGTGATCTACCGCTGGGTATGATTTCACTATAGACTTTTCAGTTCAAGTTAAGGATGTTGACTTCTAGTTCTGGTTTTCTACTAAGAGCTTTGTCTTTTCCTGGGTGATACTGAATTCCATCAAGTAGTTTTTCTGCATCCATGGAGTTAATCAGATAGTTTTTCCTTTGCTATGTTATGCTTTCTTTTGAATGTTAAGTCAACCTTGCATTCCTAAAATAAACCCCACTTGGTTGTGATGTGATTTTACTTCAGCGACTTTTAACTGGTGTACCACAAGAAGTTGTAAAACATGCAATACCTGACTGTTTAGAGAGGAGCATGGACCTCTTTTTCCCTTAGATTGTCAAATTTAAAAATGATGACAGCGGACAGCAATACCTGTCTGGTGTGAATGAATCAAAATTATACTTATGTTTTTTGTCAGATTGGCCAAAAACACAATATATTTTTGGTGTGCCACAGAATTTTAGTAATTAGTTTACATGTACCACGAAATGAAAAAGGTTGAAAATCACTGTTTTGTTTGACACGCTAGTATTTTGTTAAGTACTTTGGCATCTCTTTTCAGGAGGACAGTTGACCGTGACGGCCTTTCACCGTCCTGTCCTCATCGTGATCTGGTGGCAAGGACGTGCCAGCCTCGTAAAATGACTTGGGAGGTGCCGTTCTTTCTGTCTCCTCTTGGAGATTTTGTGCAAATTTGGGGTTACTTCTACTAAATGTTGAGTAGAGTCAGTGACATCATCCGAAAATTTCTTGTCAGATTATTTTAATTTTGGATCCAGTTTCTCTAATAGAGAAGGATTTTTTCTTACGATAGCCTTGATAAGTTGTGTTTTTAAAATAATGTATTTCCTCTGATTTTCAAATTTATTGGCATAAAGTTCTTCCTGATATCCTCTCCAATTCAGTTAAAACATCAGACCTCCGTGTGATGACACAGGTTTCTGTAGGAGTGTCAGTATTACTTCCTAATGCCTGTCACACAGCACTTGACAAATTACATCTGCATGTCCTGTGCACGTGTCTGTCTTTGTCACCTCCCCTCCCCGAGCCGTGGCCATGCCCAGAGCAGAGGCAGACGGAACTCACTGACTTGACAGGACACCTGCTGGGGCTGGGGACCTGGGGCCGCACACAGTGTGGCTGCGCCTCCGGGTTTCAGGGCCGCCCTGCTGGCCGCCGAAGTGACTGGTGCTGAGGGACGGACCTGGGATCTCTCTGGAAGGAGCTTCCGAGTACTCTTCGCATCGAAGTGTCTAAGGGCTCCCCGGCCTACCAGCCAGAGACAGTCATTGATAGATTAGTTTGAATGAAGATTAATCAATAATGTATGCTGATGTTTTTCCTCATACAGCAGGGAGGCCTGTTTCGATATCATTTGACAGGCTGAGGCGCACCTTGGTTCAACTAAACCCGATACGGAAAATTAAAGGGGGAAAAATGCCCACCCCCGCGTCGGCAATTGGCCACCCAGGATGGACGCAGTCTGCGATCGATGGGGAGGGGCCGAGGAGCGGATGCCGACGTGGAGGGAAAGTCCGGATTCAGCAGATGCCGATGCCGGGCTGCCCTGGCGGAGCAGGCAGATGGAAATACACTTATTGGCATCTTCTCATAACGTGGCCTTTAGGAGGCCGGCCGCTTGCGTGCCGTGATGGATGTTTTTGCTGATGTGGGGCGGGGACGCCACGTCTGGCAGCCGGCGCTGCTGAGGCCGCCCTCGGAGGAGCCAGCACGGCGGAGCCGCCGTCTGAAGAAGCAGGTAGAAATTAACGTCCACTGGGGCCTGGGGGAGAGGTGGCGTCGGGGAGAGCGCCTCTCCAAGGTGTCAGCCCCGCTCCCCAAGCTCTCAGCAGGATCTCTGTCTGTTCCGGCTGTCAGAGGCCCCAGCAGCACCTTCCCCAAACCCTGGGGGGCTTTCAGAGCTCCTACTGAAAGTGCTTTTTCAGTGCCTTCTCTGTCCTCTCTGCGCCCTGCACGGGGTTCGGGTCTGTGAAGGTCAGGCCTGGGGTGAACTCCAGTGGCCACTCAGCTTTGCATGGTGTCTCTGCCCAAGGCCACTGACCTGGGAGATACTTCTCGCTTGGGGGAAGAGGGGTCCTCAGTCCCACCCAACCAGTGTCCTAGACACAACCAGACATGTCTCAGAGCCAGGCGTGGGTCCGCCTCAGGGAGCAATGAGTAGCATGCAGACCTCTGTTCTCACTGCCGTGGCCATGGCAGACATGGCTAATCCATCCCCGCACATTCTCCTGGGGATGGGGAGGAAGTGGAAAGCCCTAAGCTCGAGGCCCTGCTTTCTGCTGTTTTGGGTCTGTGCCAAGAGTGGAACTGCTGGATCCAATGGCAGTTTTGCGCTTAATTTTTTGAGGAACCCCAGACTTTTCCACCGCAGCTGCAGCGTGTTCCATCCCTGCCAGCCCTACATGAGGCTTCATTTGTCCATATCCCCACCGACACTTACTAGTGTTTCCAGTAAGAGCCACCCTAGTGCGGGCGAGGTGTTCACCACCGCCTTGGACTCTGTGAGCCCCAGCCGAGGCCTCTGGCTGCGGCCAGGGTTGCATTCTGTCGCTCAGACCAGGAGCCCAGCTGACCCAGGACGGGAAACTGCCTCTGGTGTCCGAATTCTGGGACCCTAAGGATTTTGTGGGAGCTGGTGGCATGCTCTTAGCAGCGGTAGCCCCTCCTGAGCACGGAGCCCCAGGGGACACTGGGGCCATGCACAAGCTCGGGGGGGCTCCCCCGCACTCAAGGAGCACAGGCTATTCGGAGAGCCGGCTGTGTGTCGGAACTTGGCCGTGTTTGGTGAGCACATGTCCTTGCCGTGTGCTGGCTAGCGTGGGGCCCTGGGAAAGGCACTCCCCGAGTTTGTCTCTCCTCATCTGCCAAATGGGGACCACAGCCCCCATCCAAGCCAGGCGGTGGGACATGGGGACAGGCGCTGCCTGCCACTGCAAGCCAGGCAGGCAGCAGTTCCCCGAAGTGCCCTTTCAGGGCCCCACCATCCTGTCTTGGGAGGGCCTTCAGGCTCTGCTGTGCCCTGGGGCAAGGGGGTCACAGCAGCTTCAGGCGGGGCAGCCCTGCCCTATGGTGCTTTATGATGCTGGGTCTCCCACCGAAGTGGGTCCAAAGGAGGCCCCGAAAGATGCATCCACCCAGCTCCTCAGAATCCACCTCATTTGCAGTGCGTATCTTTGCCCATGTGGCTGAGGGTAGGACCTCGCAGTCGTCTTGAATTAGTGTGGGCCCTAAACCTGATGACACGTAAGAGGGGAAGTTGGTGATGCCGTGGCTGACACAGTCGCAACCCAAGGGGACCTTTTGGGGACAAACCCTGCACTGGCGTCAATTGTTCATGCAGCTTGACCTGTGCTTGGCACTGCCCAGCCAGCTTGCTGTGGTCACCCGCCCTGCCTTTAAGGACACCTGTCAAATCCACACGGATGAGGAGGCGTGAGGAGGCGTGAGGAGGCGTGGGGAGCAGAGCTCGCACGGGGCTGCCCAGCGTGCGCCGAGGGCTCTCGGCAGCAGCCTCACCGCTGCCAGCCTCGGCAGTGGGGCCCGAGCTCCAGAAGGGCCGTGGCTGCCCGTGATGTCTCCCTGGCGGGGTGCCAACGGACCAGTCCCGCACCGTGCACACTGCAGGAGCCTGGGCAGCCGCAGGCCAAGCGGCACTTTTCCACGGCGCAGGCAGGCTGGCCCAGGCACAGAGAGGGCTTGGAGGGGCGGGTGTGTGACAGGGTCTGCCCCTGGTCTGTCCCCTGCCGTCCTCCACGGCCGCTGACCCAGGAGGGGCTTCCCGAAGGGCTGGAGGGGAGTTCCAGGGCTGGGGTGACAGCTGTCCACAGTCTGCCACCTGGAGACGAGGGCTGCAGGGCGCATGTCCCCTGCTGTCAGCCTGAGCACGCCCTTAGAGGGGCTGGACCCTGGGGGGGCCCCTCAGTCACCGTCCCACACACAGGACCACCCGCCCAGGCCACGCCCCGTCCCCACAGAAGCACAGGGTAACAAGTAGGGTAAGGGCTGCAGGAAGACATTTGCATCGTCCTTTTCTTTTTAACTTGAATCTAGGGGTGCTGCCTGCTTCCTGTGGTGGCCTCGGGCAGGGTCTCAGAACCCGTCCCCTGCTCAGACATGGAGCTCAGACCAGGACCTGCCAAACAGGAAATTGAGCCACCAGCAGGTGGAGAGAGCCTTTCAGACACAGTGTCCTGGAACCTGGGAGACCGGTCCCCCAGCCCGGCTCGCACCAGAGCCACCCAGGACTTGGCCAGGACAGCCCCCGGCCTCCCAGGGTCTCTGCCATGACGTCTGGGTGGCTGGGCACCCACTGCTGCTCAGACAGTGGCCCCAGGAGTCACTGCCCGGCAGAGACTGTCCCTCCGAGGGGCCTGTGCTGCAAAACTGTCAGGTGGTCCTTGTTTTCTTGATATTTCTCTTTTATTGAGGATATCGATATTTTCCCCTCATAGTATTTATTATTGATCGATTTTTTTTTCAAATTGCAAAGGTGGTACATACCTGCCTCCAGGGTGGGGCAAAAGTAGGTTTATAGTTGTTCGCGTGGCAAATAACAGGAACATGAATGTGTGACAACACAGGCGTCAGCTCCACACTGTCACTGCTGCTGCATGGGAAAAGTCTGGCAGTTCTGAAAGTCTGACACCTCCTGGGTGAGACCCAGCTCTGGCTCAGTCAAGGTCCAGTTCCAAGGCCAGGAGTTTCAGAGTGACCAAGGGCAGGAGCTGGGAAGCCCCGCCCCTGCCCGCTGGTCCCCTCGTGGACACAGCAGCCTCCTCACACCAAAGCCAGGGCAGCCCCGCCTCTCCGTGGGAGGGGCAGCAGCAGAGCTTGTTAGAGGCCTGAGCCACCAGCCCCAGCTCCGCCTCCTCCTGGCCATGTGACCTCAGGCAAGTCACATACCCTGCCCTGTCACCTGCAGCACCAGGCACAGACACCGCTGCCCGGCTGGCTCGGAGAGGAACCGGCTCGAGGTCAGCCTGGCCTGTGGTGCTGGGCAGGGTGTTCCTGTCATTAACCGACACCTTGCCTGTCTCGCTCCTGTTCATTCCCTTTCACCACTCCACAAGGGCCTCAAGCTACCCTCAAGCTGACTGTACAGGAGCCCCCACGGAAGGAGGAAACTGATTTCCCCGGTGCACTTGATTTTGACCAGCCTGGTCAGCACGGCTCAGCAAAGGCAACGCCGTGCCTGCTCACTGGTCCCGTCCTCTGCCACGTTCATGGAATATGCCCACCGGCAGGGACGGGCTGCCGCCCAGCCCCCACAGCGGCCCGGTAGCCAGTCTGCACGCCTAGCAGCGGGAAACTGATTGCCGCAGCTCCCCGGCGCGCCCCCCGGTGAGCTGTGGGAGCAGAGGCAGCTGGAGCTTGCGGCTCTCTTGGCTCCCGTGAGAACGGCGCAGTGGATTCCGAATGGCCCCCTCGGGTCCAGATCCTGGGGCGCACAGACCAGCGCCAGGGCACGCACTCTGGGCAGGCCTGGGAGAGACCCCCAGCTCCCGCCCTCCTGTGGCCCAGGCTAGAACCCGAAGTGTGGAAAGCCCTGGACTCTGGGGCATCACCGCTCATGCCTGGGGGACACTCCTGCTTGGATTCTCAGGGACTGTCATTGTCCCCTCAGTCCTTTGTGAAGCCCCCAGGCTGCAGCTCTAGGACCAGTGGGCCTGCAAGACCTCCAGGGAATTAAATTGACTTCTCAGCTGCGAGGGCAGGAGGCCTCCACCAGCCCAGGGCCGGGGGGGGAGGGGAGGGTATAACTGAGCCAGCTCGCGTGGCAGCAGGGGGCAGGCAGGCTGCCACTTCCTAGGCCATACCCTTGGCAGACATCGCTAATCAATCCCGGTGCCCTTTCCCACTGAGCCCAAGCGAGGCTTCTTAATCCTCCGAGCCCGAGTCCGGGGCTCCGGGCAGCCAGACCAACTGTCAGTAGCCAGCCAGTGAGATGTCCGCTGCCCCCAGTCAGGGGGAAGGAAGCTGGGCTCCAGCCCCAGATCTGCCTGCTCACCCGTGATCCCCTGAGGTCGTCCTTGAATTCACTGGCCTTCGTTTGCTAGTCTGCAAAGTAGGGGAGTAGGCGAGTCAGGGACCGGTCACCCCCCTGGCTTCGAACACTGCCCCTCCTGCAGTAGGCAGGCAGTGACTGGCGAGGGCCAGCTCCCACCACTGATGTGAGACCCTGGGCCGTTTCCAGGCCTCTGAACCTCCCGATCGTGACCAGAAAGTGGGGGCAGCGCCAGGCCACCTCTCCCCTCCCTCGGGGTCTGCCAAGGTGGGGTCTCTCTGGGCCTGGGCCTTCCCTTAGTCCCTCACCCCTGTTGCCTTCCCTCCTCATCTTGTCACCCTGTGGGCATGACAGACGGGGATGGAGATGCCTTCGCAGCCGGCTCTGCCCTCACAGTGCACCATCCAGGCTGGGCCCTGCTCAGCCTTCCCCTCCCCCTTGCGGGTGGTGGCTGGCTCCCTCCTGATGGCCAGGGGCCCAGTGCCCCCTGCTGCCTGCAGACCAGGAACCGGGGAGCCTGGGTGGCCTCCTGGAGCCTCCCCCTAAGAATGTTTGGAAACAGCCTCTGGCTCAGTGCCAGGAGCTCCTGCACAGACTGGCAGGTCGGCCGGGGTCACCGCTGCCGCAGTGAGCTCCTGGAAAATTCCAGCCCTCCCGCGGCCTCCAGATGCTGGCTCCCCAGAGGCACCCCCACCCCCGCCCTGCCCTCCACCGGTCTGGCCCGGTCCCTGATGCCATTCATTGGTCGCTGGGCTCACACTGTCCTCGCTGGCCAGGCCCTCGGGAACAGGAGTCCAGGGCAGCCCTGGAAGGAAGCAGCCCGGCTTGTGGGGACACGGAGGCTCTGGGACATGATGTCACCAGGCCTCCACTCCCGCTGGGAGCCCGTTCAAGGGCAAAAACCGAGTGTGTCCTCAAAGAAATCAGGGGGTGGGGTCTGGGGATGGCAGCGTTCCCCAGCCCTCGAGCTGGGTTCCCCCAGCTGAGCTGCTGAGGGGCCGAGGGTTTGGGGCCCATGAATTTGTCAAGCACACTGCCAGCTCCTGGTAACGAAGAAAGAACAGCAGCAGCGGTGACTAAGGAGAGGGCCGTTGCCGCGTGCCAGACCCAGTGCTGAAGGCTGCTGGGCGCAGCCCTGGGGGCGGGTGCCGGCTCCGGTCCTGACGCCTCAGAGTCGAGAGGCTAGTCCAGGCCACGCAGCCCGCAAGTGGAGAGGCTGGGACTTAACGCCCATCTTTGGGGGACACTGGCGCCCCTTCACTGTCCCCCCTTCCCCCATCTCACTCTTCACCGGAAGCCACTTACTCATGGGCAGAGCAGCCTCAGCCTGAAAATCTCATGCCACAGATGCCAGTCTGAAATGTCACCATCACTGCCCATGTCTTCGGCTGCTGGCCTCTGTCGAAATCAGTCCTGCCTCTTGCCTTAACTCTGCAGGCGGAAGGGGCTGGGGTCCTCGCCCAAGACCAGGGAGCAGGCTTCAGCTTTTAGAAGGGAGGTGGTGGGAACAGGAAACCCTGGGAAGCTGCGCAGAGAAGGGAGGGGAGGGCACCCAGACGATAGAGGACCTAGTTTGTGCCAGGCAGATTAGGGGCATCTCGCTGTGCACAGGAGGCATTGTTGTTCCCCCCGTTTACAGATGGGAAACTGAGTCTCTGGTGGTCCAGTGCGCCGGGGGGCGGCCGTCCCCATGGGCGTCTCCCCAGGTCTGGCTTGGGGAGGAGCAGCTCCCGGAAGCATGGGGGGCTTGGGGTCCCACAAGGAGCCCTGACCCCTTGCTCTTCCTGGATCTCGGCTGGCCTGCCAGCCACGAACAAGGACCGGCCAGTGGGAGTGACACAGCTCCTCCCAGAGTCCCTGGACTGGAGTGGAGCCGCTGCCACCAACCACTCCCGCAGCCAACACCGTCCAGGTCTCTGCAGGGCCCGTCCGCCCTGTCAGCTCGGGACAGCTGCGGCTCCAGGCAGCTCCAGGGTAGCCAGAGGCCCCCGCGCAGGGCCTGCAGAGCAGGCTGGCCGTCTCCGGGCCCCCGCCAAGCCCACCCGTGCAGACTTCTCGTCCTGGGTTCCCACTCTGACTCCTCCCCCTGCCCCGTACAAGGCCCAGGTGCAAGTCACGCTCCGAGAGGCTGCGTGACCAACTGAAGTCACCAGCGTAATGGACACGGGGACCTGGAGTCGGGCCTCAGTCACCGCGCTCCCTCGTCAGGGTCTCAGGCCACTCCCTGCCGCCCAGATGATCTCTCGAGCACCTTGAGCTACTCGGAGTCACTCTCCTTCGAGAAAGGCTCCTGGGAGCCTCTGTGAACTGAGCCTGTGCAGTCCTCTGGGGACAAAGCCGGGGACCAAGCAGGACGACATCCCTGCACAGGGAACCCTGCAGTCATGCGGGGCGGAGGCCATGAAGCAGACAGTCCCAGAAGTCCACGTGCGTTCCAGCGCGGAGTCCCGTTCTGGGGGAAGTGTCGAGATACATGAGATGCAGGGTAGGGGCCCTGGGGCCTGGAGTCAGCAGCAGGGACAGGGGCAGAGGGCCCTGGGGCAGGAGGCCCTGGTGATGGAGGCTTTGGGGACCGCAGGCTAGAGTGGCCGGAGGCGGAAGGAGACGGGGGCCCGCGGCCTGATAGAAGATGGTGAGGGCCGGATGCAGGGGTGTTTCTCCCCAATGTGGGGGGGAGGGGTAACACGATGCGCACATTAATAAACGAGGGACTGTTCTGCTGGGAGCTCCCCCACAGGTCAGTGGTCCCCAAATGCTGTGGTCTTCTGCCCACTTCCTCTGATGACAGCTGTTGTCTTTTTGCCGCCAGGGGCCGCCTCTTTGCCTTCTTGTGGTTCCTCTGTGCAGCTGTGGGCTGGGCCAGACCCGTCCGGTCTTACTGCTGTGGAGCCCAGTCTGAGCAGGGCTGCTTGGCTTTGCGACGACGCTGCTGACCCTGCAGGGCTGTCCAAACTCCTGGCGTCTCTGGGCCGCGCTGGAGAAAGAAGGGTTTTCTCGGGCCACACATTAAATACAGTGCAACACGTCATCACAAAAATATCTCATAATGTTTTAAGTAAATTTACAGTTTTGTATTGGGTCACATTCACAGCCCTCCTGAGCTGCATGTGGGCTGCGGGCTGTGGGTTGCACACCCCTGCACCTAGGGGGACCTGCCTTCCGGAGCCCCGCCCCACCCACAAGAGGCTGAAAACCGAAGGCGACCAGCTCCGGCGATGCCCTGGCTCTCCCCCTGGCACCAGGTCATCGCCCATAATTATTAACAGCACGTGTCAGGCACTGTGCTCAAGGGGCCTGGGGCCCCACAGGGAGCCATCTGGGGGAAGAAAAGCTCACGTCGAGATGGGCCACTGGCTAAGCGGAGACAGGCCTGTCGTGCCGTGGGACCCTCCACCCAGCCTCGGACAGCTGGGAGGATGCCTCTCCTCTGTGGAGCTCACGGTCATCTCCTTGTCACGCTCCGCCGCCTCCGGATGCCAGCTCCAACGGCCACCAGGCCCCGGGGCTGCAGGGTTCTAGATTCACGCTGGAGGCAGGACCAGAAGGGGAGGCAGGAGGCCTCTCTCCCACGGAGGGGAAACAACACTCCCCAGAACCGGTCGTGAAGCAGATTCACGCTGAGCGTGCTTGGGTTTTTCATTGGCCGAGGGCCTGGAATCCGACTGGCAGGGATGGAGCAGACAGATGGGACCCTATATGAAGCTACTGGCTTGTTCAACTCAGAAGGAGAAGGAAACCTCATTAGTCAGTTTCAAGGGGCCGAGACTCCATGGGCAGCCTTCTGTGGCCTGGCCCACTGGGGCTCCGCCCTGGCCGGCACCGCCTGGCTTTGTCCGGTCCTGCTGCAGGTTCCTGTCTCCCAGCACCCCAGCGTCTCAGCCAGGTGCCCGCCGGCTGCGCCCTCCTCCCCGGGAGCACTGCCTTCCCCAGTCCCAGGGGATGCTCCCCGCCCACCAGCGGGCTGGACGAGGCCGGAGGCTCCCGCAGCCATCCTCACTGCCCCATCTTGGCTCCTAGCCCCAAGTGACCCGTTCCAGGTTGACATGTGGCCCACACCGTAGTCCTAATCCCGAGAGCGTCAGAAGGTGACCTCATGGGGAGACAGGATCGTGAGAGAAGTGATGGAGTTCCAGCGAGGTCCCTGTGAAGGAAAGCCACACAAAACGGGGACACTTGGACCCAGAGGCCCGCACAGGGGAAAGGCCACACGGGGAGGGGGCGGCTGTCTGCAGGCCCAGGACAGGGGCCCGGAGCGGACCCCTTCCTTGTGGTCTTCGGGAGGGGCCAGCCATGCCCACAGCTCCATCTAGGATTCTGGCCATAGAACCGAGATGGGAAAGGGCTGCTGTTGAAGCGCCTCCCCCCCCCCAGATGCAATGTTTCACAACAGCACCCCTAGTGAACTGACACTCGGCCTCGGCCTGCCAGGCTGAGATATCACGGGCGCCCCTTCCCGGGTGTCCAGCCTGTGACCCGGACACAGCCCTCTGCCCAGCCCCTCGATGCGCACCAGGCCTGCCCCCGTCTCGGTCCCCTCCCAACGGTAGAGCCGTGGCCAAGGAGAGAGGCTCAATTCAAGGAGCTGGCAGGGCGGGCTAGGCTTCATCCATCCTCCTCCTCTGTGAGCCCCACCCGAGGAGGGGTCCCCACTCAGGGGGCTGAGCCAGGCACCCCAGCAACAGCCCGGGAGCACCCGGGGTCCAGAACGCCTCACCTTGGTGGACACCTGCACACCTGCCATGTCCCAGGTGCAGGTGGCACCATGGGTGACGCCAGCCTGAAGGAGAGGTGGCCCCCATGGTCACAGACCTCCCGATAACCACAGCGCTTGTTTGCGGAGCATGGGCTTTCAGAGATCAGCAGGCAGACCGCTGTGGAAGGCCGGGACAATGGCGTGCCAGAGCGGAACCAGGGGCGTCAGGCCACCTCCTGCCCGGCGTTATTTGGCGAGCGCCTACTCCACGCCACCCGTGTCTGCCATATCGTTTGAGCCCTTCGGGGCCCCTTAGGGCAGTTAGTGTCCACATCAGGCGAGGCGGCTTTGAGAGGCCGTGAGCTTGCAGAGGGGGGGTGGCAGAACTGCTGGGCAACTGAGCGGGGCTCACACTGGGCCGCAAGCCTGTGCCCAGGCCTGAGGGGCCCGCTCCCTCTCCAGGCCCCGCCCGCCCGCCCTGGCCTCTCCTGGAGCACTCGGTGTTTCTTCTGGCTTCTGCTTCATGAAAGAGGGGATTTTTACAGCCCCTGGGCCAATAGCACTGCAACTTCATTTTACAGTGTATGGAGGCTGTTTCATGCGTTCGTGACAGTTTCCAAATCCTTTTCCTCTGGGGGTTGGGAGGGGACACATGGCCACACCAGGGACCCCGCCCTCCTGGCTCAGCCATCAAACATAAGGTCCTGTGTCCTCTGGGGAGTGTACGGTCAAGGTTGTCGGGCACCCCACCAACCCTCGGTCCACTCCTGCTCCCCCACCCCCAGTCCCTGCCCCCTCTGGCTGCTCCTCCCCACAGGATGTCAGTGCAAGGAAGAGTCTCCCTGCAGGAGCACTCAGCCTAGGGGGGCTTCGGTCCCACCCATTGAGCAGAGGGGCCGGGAGAGTAGGGAGATGGTGAAGAGTTTGGGGAGGCAAGAGCCACCCCCCCTCTGACCCCTGAGAAGTCGTTTTAGGGAAGCATCGCATTCCACCCCCTCACTTAGAGGAAGACTGAGGTCCGAGGGTCCCATGGAGGGCCCTGGGCCGAGTCAGGGAGGGGGCTTCCTGCCGGAGTGGTCTCTCGCCCACCCGCCTGGGCTGCCTCAGCTCCCCGCTGAGCCCTCCTCTGACTGCTCCATTTCCCAGCGTGCCTGCTGATCCACTCGGGTCAGAACGGCAGCCGGAGGCCAAGCAGAGGGGTCGCTGCTAACTCTATGCTAATGACAGCAGGGACCAATCTATCTCCCGGTAATCAGGCAATCAATGCCACTGCAGGTGCGTCCAATCCTGGCCTGCGACTGGTGGGGGGGAGGGGAAGGGGCACAGAATGGGAGGGGAGGGGGCGAGGAGGAAGGGAGGGGCCCAGCTCCCCGCCTGCCTTGCTCTCCACCCAAGAGAGAGCCAGCTGCAAATTGAAATCCGGGCTCGGGAAGGAGACAGGGATAAAAGTCGGCATCTTTTTAATCAACGCTCAGAGCTGCAGCTGCTAATGAATTCAAGGTTCTCAGGAACCCCAGGGCAGGTCTGGGTGGAGAGAAGCCAAAAGACTCCCTCCCTCCCCGCGTGCTGCCGCAGTCCCCCCTCTGCAGTGGGGAGGGTGAGCAGGCTGAAACCTTCAGACTGGGGGGGACCTCAAGGTCTGCTAGTCCCACCCCGCCTTTTAGAGAGGGAAGGTTTGCCCAAGGTCATGGCCAGGGTGAGGCATTTTTTATGGTGAGGTGCAGGTTGGGGAGGGGGGTGCCTCCTGCGTCAGGCTCTCTCTTAGCCTGGCTCTGGGAGGACAATGGTATCATGAGCAGACGGTGACGTTTCCCAGTCCTTCCTCCGACCGCCCCTCACAACCACCAGACTGCACACCTACTGTGTGCAGCGCTGGATGCAGAGGCACGCTGAGTTCTCACTGCCTGCTGGTGGAGCCCAGTGGCTGTGATTAGCCACATTTTACAGGGGAGAAAACCAACACTCAGTCAGGCTTGTGAAATCTGCCAAGACCTCGGGATGGGGGCACAGGTCACCCAGATCCAAAGTCTTAGAAGCCCCCGGGTCCCCAGCCCCCACTCCCGTTCGATGGGGGCGGGGGCAGGCTCCCCAGACTCTAACTCCTCGGCCCCCATCACCTCCTGCAGTTTTCCCCATTATGCAGATCAGCTCTGGATTCAGATCCTAAGTGGCTGTGAAACTCCCGTATTTTCAAAGTGTGAAGGCACTGGGTTCCTGGCAGCTGGGACTTAGTCTGTGTTTGCGCCTCCCCAGCTGTGTGATTGTTAGGCAGGTGCTGGCTGTCTCTGGGCTCAGCAGGCGCCACGCAGACGTGTGGTGCTAACCCAGAGCCTGGGTCCTCGGCCCCTGTGAGGCCTTCCCTCACTCCCCTCAACAGATGCGTCCACCGAGACCCAGAGTGGTCGACCCGCCTGCCCAGGCTGCCCAGCGAGCACGGGCACTGGAACTCGTCTCCGCACCAATATGCCGCCATGCAAAACCGGGGAAACCCTCCACCGCCCGTTCCCTTTGCCACGTCTGGAGCCGCCAGATCAGGAGGCAAGACGAAAAGCTGGTCTGAGAAGGAGCGGGGGAGTGATGCTGAGTCGGGAATTCCGGTCTGGGAAGCGTATTCCCAGAGCAGCTCGTTTCTGAAGCTTTGCTGTTCAGAGCCCTGTGTGGTGTGAACTCTGGAAGAAGATGGGGTTCAAGGCCACGCTCATGGAGAGGGAAACAGGGGCCTCCTTTGCTCCTCCATCGCACCTGCCTGGCTCCATCTGTCGGGATCTGCCATCCCGTGAGGCACTCCACACACACGGGTTTGCACACATGCTCATACATACAACCGTACAACCGTAGCCTGGCAGCCCCTGGCACCTGGCCGGCTGCCCTCAGCTCCAAGCTCCGGGACACAGGGGAAGCCCCGCTCGGGACAGAGGCCGTCGGAGGGGTGGGCGTGTGAAGGGGAGAGGGTCCCCTGCACCCAAGGCCAGGAAGGCCTGGAGGGATGGCAGCAAAGCCCAGAGGGGCGCTGCGCAAGATAACAGCCACCCAGCCACATCTGAATTGAAATTAATTTAATTACACAAATTGAGTCAAATTTAAATTTACTTCAATTAAATGCAGTTTAATATCCAGCTCCTCGGTTGCACCAGCTGCATTTCAGGGGCTCAGTAGCCACGTGACAGAAGCCAACTCTGAGCCCCACTGCCCTAGCCACCCGGTGCAATCGAGAACATCGGAGCCTCCATGTGGCGGCCTGTCTCACAGGGACACAGGGTTTCCTCTCCAGGGGCCACCTCACTCATCTCTCCAGGCCCGATCCTTCCGCTCGCTGCTCTGGGACGTGGCCCAGCCTGGCCCCCAGCTGCCCTCTCGGCCTATCCCCACCCAGACCCTCTTCAGTCGGAGTGCCCGGAGAGACACCAGGGCTGCCGGGCCCAGTCTGCAGGTGAGCACTGGGCCCCAGGGGGTCGGGCTGTGGCCCAGAGGCCAGGGCTGAGGGCGTGTGTTTCTCAGAAGGGACGTGGTTCCAGGGGCCGGAGCGGAAGGGAGTGAGAAGTGGCACGTGTCCGGGTGGGCGCGCCTCTCTGCTGCAGACCTGTCTACCAGCAGGCCCGGGGTACAGGGACTGGGGGTCAGATTGCAGATAGGAACACTCGGACTTGCGGAGGGAGAGTCAAGTTCCTTATCCGGGATTGCAGATCACACTGCCAGTAATTAACAAACCCTCAAGGTCAAGTTCCCGAGACAGTTGTCCTGAGTGCAAGGCTGTCTCTCTAAGACCTGCAGGCTGGCACCAGGGTGGGCTTCCCCCGCCACACACACTCTCCTGTCATTGCTTTGAGCTCCCGGGTGGAGAGAAGGACCCCAGCACGCTGCAAAAGGAAGCCCACCCCAACCACGGTTGAAGGGCCCTGGGTCTGAATGACCGTGGGACCAGGGTCCCACAGGAGCCCTGCCCCGGGGACCAGCCTGCTCGCCTAGCAGTGTGGCTCCGTGGCCTGCGTGTGCCCAGGGCAGGCCGGGTGCTGTGCAAACAGCACCCAGACCTCAGTGGCCCCACACGGTTTCTCTCTCACCTCTGTCACAGTCCAGCAGAGGTGATCGGAGGAGGGGAGACCGAGCCCCACGCAGCCACCCAGGGGCCCAGGCTGCTTCCAGCTAGAGGCTCTCCCCCGCAAGCCCCCTTCCCCCATAGGAGCCAGCAAGCTTTTTCTGTAAAGGGCCAGAGAGTAAGTAAATATTTTGCAGGCCATGTACTGGCAACTATTCGATTCTGCCACTGTACTGGGAAAGCAGCCATAGACAGCACAGAAAGGAATGGGCATGACAGCGTTCCAATAAAACTTTATTTCCAAAAACACATGGAGAGAGATTTGTCCTGCAGGCCATAGCTTTCTGAGCCTGCCCTAGAGTGGTGGAGCCTCTCACTGGTGCTTCTGCCTCTGATGAGGAGACCAGGAGAGAGCCGTGGAGCCCAGTGCAGCAGGCCAAGGGGACTGGCCTGGAAGCAGCCTGCTTCGCTCCCACCCAAGTCCCATTGACCAGAACTCAGTAGCCAGGCCCCATCTCGCTGCAAGGGATGCTGGGAAATGTAGTTCTCCATGTCTAGGAGCAACCTGGGCAAGAAGAGGCTTTCTTTCAGGGGTCTCCTGTTCCCTCCTGCCCTGGTGCATACTACAGTCACCCCCGACAGGAGGCCTCCCTCATCGGTCTTTGGGAGTGTCGGCAGCGAGAATGCGTTTCCAGCACAGTCCTGGAGCCGTTCCTCTGGTTTGAACTGAGAGGTCTGGGAGGCCCCGGAGTGGGCAGAGCGGTTCCACCTGAGCTCCCCCAGGGAGGCTGCCAGTCAGCCCGTTAACCCGCAGCAGGTGGGGTAAAACCGTCGCCGAAATCGGCCGCCTTCGTCTCTGGAAGAACCAGGCATTCATTCGACAGTCATTATGGGGCGGGGGAATGCCACAGGCCCCGACTCCCACTCACCCCAAACCCCTGCCCTGCTTCTCTCTCAGCTCTGTCACTGCTGTGAGCTGGGCTTAGGACTTGTCCTCCTCCTCGCTCCGTCTTCCCACAGGCCTGGAGGATGTCTGCAGCGGTGGTCAGACGACCAGAGGCTCCGCCTCTGCCACAGGACATTGCGGGCCCGCAGCTCTCACTCCGGGTCCTCAGAGGGGATTTCTTCCACTGGAGGGATGCGCCCGCTGACGCAAGCACAGCGCCAGAGTCACTTGTGTGATGGGGTAGGTGCTCACGTTGGCCCTCTGTCGTTGCCGTGAGGACATGCGTGGGCCGGCCTGGTGGCCAGGGCTCCTGAGTCCCCGAGGCCAAGAGCAAGCTGACCCCAGGCCCTGGGCTTGTCACTTGCGCCCGAGATACCTCGGGTTGTTTGTTACACGGCATTATGGTAGCGATATGTAGTCAGTACGCTCCTGTTGCATCCGTTTTGGAGGTGGAAAAACTGCGTCTGGGAAGTGTTAGGTGCTCTGCTCAGTCTTACTGCTGGTAAATGGCAGGGCCTGGATTGGCCCTACATCTCCACTCCCCACGAGGGCACAAGCCTCATGAAAGCCAAAGCTTTGGTCTGGAGTCTCGCAGCTGCTCCCTCCCCACAACTACAACCCTGTGGAGGAAGGTAGCGGGTGCCAGTGCTTGCGGGCCCAGGGAAGGAATCCTGCCTTTCAGCAGCAGCGGCTGGGCGCCCCTCCTGCTCTCAGGAAGCACGTGGGCATTGACTCTCCCACAGGAGGGTGAGGGGGCACCACTGAATCTGCCACCGAAAGCCCCATCAGCAGGAGCGGAAGTCAAGGCCCGTCGAGGGAGGGGTCGCGTGGCCACTCACTCATGCCCTTTGCAGGCCCAGGGGAGTCGGCCAAATCAAAGCAGGAGGAGAGAAAGCTTCTCCAAAAAGCCCCGGGCTTTTGATGACAGCCCCTTTGGGAAAGGTGTAGGGAAGACGGGCCGGGGGCAGTGCCGGGGTAGGGCAGGCGCAGAGCGGGGCTGCTGCTGCGAGGCTCAGGCCCAGGTGAGACCCGCTGAGGCCCCGAAACTCCGCCAGCATCCTGCTCACCCGGCGCACCCGACCTTGCAGCCCCGGAGCCCCCCAGAGAGCTCCTGCTCTGCTCACCATGGTCGCCAGGCGCAGGGGAAGTGGCATTTTCTCATTGGCTGTAGTTTTACCCACATGTGTACACACACCCACACACACAGGACGACTGATCGCCACTTACCGTACTTTCCTCGTCGTCATGCACCCAGGTTCCAGTGACCTCATGATTTTGTCACATCCCTGCCCTGTCCCCTGTCTCTAGCTGAGCAGAAAGGGAGAAGTTCATGGGCTTGCGTGTGTCCCTCACCAAACACACACATGCACACGCAGAGACCTGCCCAACGGGCCAGCTTGGCTCCCTGGGCAGCTGATGTCACCCAGCAGCCTGACAAAGCAAAGCGCCCACCCGATGGGGGTTCACCAGCTGCTGCAGCCCCAGAGCCCCAGCCCCAGTGGCCGTCTGGTCCCTCCCGGAGTCCATGCGATTTTCAGAACACTGCAGGGTCTCTCTGAAAGCAGAGAGCTGGCGCCACCTGTCGGCCAGCTCCCAGGAGACAGACGGGGCTAGGCCCCAAAGTCCTTCTGTACCTCTCTGTAAATGCTCAGGGTGCAGGCCAACGGGGTCGTCGGGCACTGTGTCCGTGGCCGTCTAACCCTGTGCCCGTCGGTGTCTGCAGAAGCGCTCGCGGTTCCCGGGTGATGGGGTGTTTTCAGAGGTGGGGAAGGAGGGCAGCGACCCTGTCTCTCATTCTGCTAGCATTGGTTCTCTGGGCATCTGTGTTCGCCGTACGCAAACAGCGGAGCCGGGCTGGTGTCAGCGTGTGTTTCAGTTGTGGGTCACCCCTATGAATCAGATGCACCGGCAGTTAGGAGCTGGAATCTCAAGTCGGAAAGACCTTTGTTTGAACCCTGGCTCTGGCGTTTGTATGGCCTTGGGCAAGTTACTCGGCTCCTCTGCGCCTCCCATTATAGTGGCGATAATAATGGGGCCCGCTTCAGAGAGTTCGTGTGTGTTCAGTGAAGTAGAGCAGGAGAGGGGCCAGCCCACCGGGCATCAGCGCTCACTCACGGTGCTGCTAACGTCCTCTCACGGTGCTGCTGACCTCCACACGGGTCCGCTCTGCTGGACAGAGCAGAGCGGAAGCGAGGGTCCAGTCCTCCAAGCCTCCACCACTGGTGGGGAGAAAGAGAACGCTTGCTAAACTTGGTTCTAGGTTCCATAGGATGTCTGAGGAACGAGAGGGCAGGGTGGGAGGAAGTAGTCAAGGCAGGCTTCCTGGAAGAGGAAGCACTGAGGATGAGCCTTGAAAGATATGAGGAGTGGGTAGATGATGAGATGACGAGGCAGGCAAAAGCCCTGGGCGAAAGGAACAGAGTGTGTGCGAGGAGCTGCCCGATGAGTGTGAACACAGCTCTCAGGTCTGGAGACACGGGGTGGCCTTGGCTCTCGCCGTAAAGGCGGAGTCGCAAGCACCGTGGGTGGGAGGGGGCGCCCCAGCTTCCCACGTGTTGGAGGGGAGTTGTTGCTTGGCAGCGATGTAATAATGTGGAAACAAAAGCCCCCCTCCAGGAGTCCGGCAGTGGCTGTGTCTGACCAGCAGCCTTTGTCTGGTGTCACCTGTCATTCACTGTCCCTCCCACTCCACCCACCACTTCCTTCGTCCTTTGAACTGGAATTCCTGAAAGGTGGGCAGCCTTTGGCTGAGCTCAGACATGGGTGCTGGCCTCGGTTCAGCACCATGGAGGGGTACCCCCCAGAAAACCTCTGGGCTCAAAATGGCACTGATTTATAGAAGCCCCCTCTGGAAGCTGGCCACAGCCCTCCCGCTGTGCCCACGCTCAGACCCCTACTCCTGGGGCTTTTTGCATCTCATACTCTCAAAGCCCAGTCCTGTCTCCCAGGAGGTCACTGATACGCCTGCCTCAGGGTTCCACGCAGGTTTCCCAGCGTCCCGCCTGTGGGCCCGGCGCTCAGGGGCCTCCTCCCTCCCCTGGGCCCCCCTCCATAGCATCAGTGTCTGAGGCTCCTGGTTGGCTGAATTGCCATTCTTGCACATGGACAAATGGCTGAATATCAGAAATATCAGTGGCTCATTTTAATATTTTCTCCTTTGAGAGCATCCCCTGCCAGGGGCCTGCCGTCCCCCCAGATTCCAGGCCACCGGGTCTGACCAGAGGCAGGCTGGCGAAAGGGTCCCCTCTGCAGGAGGGTCTGCTCAGAGGTGGCCCCCTGGACCAGCCGGACTGTGTGACCCTGGGGCAGCTAACAACAGGCCACAGAGGGAAAGGCAGCTCTGCGACAGGGCCCTGACCTGGAGGCCGCCAGGTGCACAGGCAGCTTCATCAGGACGTTTCTGGGGGGGATTTAATCGTGAAGCTGCCGGGGCCGCCAGCGGCAGGAGGGACGAGCAAGGTGGTGGGGTTTTGAGGGGCGGGGGCCCATCTCAGCAATCAACTCGGGAAAGGATTCTGTGAGTGTCCATGGGCCGCAGTCACGGAGGGTCCTGCCGAAGAGCCAGGCAGCGGGACAGGCCGGCCTGGGCGAGAAAGGCCCATTTGGACCGCCTCTCGGGCTCCGCAGCTGGAGAAGAGCAGGCTGCCGATGCCCGCTCATCCCTTCCTTCCACACTCGTTCAGCCTTCCACACAGCCTGTCAGTATTTCTGCAGGTCCTTCCACACTGGGCCCTGGGCCTGGGGCTGGGCCCGGGACAACAGGGACCAGGTAGGCATGGCCCTGCCCCCAAAGACTAAACTCAAGTGCGGGGGGTTTGAACCTGTTGGTGGCTTCCTAAGGTCCCCCGTCTCCCCTGCCCCCCGTTGTGGGTGACCCTCATCGTTCACCAGGTGCCCGCCTAGCGCTGTGCTCCCTGCAGACCCTCGCCACGCAGGATCTGACGTCACAGATGGGGAATGAGGCTTGGAGAGGACACGGCACTTGCCCCAGGTCCCCGAGTTAGCCTGTAGCTCTCCGGCCTCCACCCCGGGCCGGCCTGCGTCCGGAACCTGCTCCACCAGCCGTGCTCACCTGCTGCGTCTCTATGGGGACAAACCCTTCCAGGCTGTGCCAAGACTTGTCTCTTCGTCCTCGGCCTCCCAGCATGTCACTCCTGGCCCTCCTCTTCCTGTGTGAGGCTGGAGGACAAACAACAAAATGGAAAGATTGAAAGGGAAGCTGAAGTTCTTCAAAGGCAGTACGAGCAAGCCTCTGGTGGCTAAGCCTGCGGCAGTGACTGGCCAGTGCTGCCCTGCCCATGGCGTCCCCACACCTGCCCCGAGGACTTGGCCTCAGCCAGCCCATCTGGAGGGCCCTTCCAGCTCTGGGTGTTGGGGGGACCCTCGGACACACCTCTTCCTGGGGCCAAAAGGGGCAGCACTGGACAGAGATGCCTGGGCCCTTTCTCACCGCCCTCCCGAGAGCCTGCTGGCCCCATCGAGCCTTCTACCAACGGCTGCCGTGCGCCCAGCCGGGCTGGCCACTGCGCAGGCAGCAGAATCAGCCCATCCAGTCCTTGCTCTCGTAGATCTGGAAGGCTAACCAGAAAGACGGGCATCAGATAGTTTCATGAGTAACTGATTATTTCCAACTGCAATACATTCTGCGCAGACAGGCTAAGGGTTGAAGAGGGTCCCCCACATTCACGTCTACCTGGAACCTCAGAGTGTGACCTTGTTTGGAATCAGGGTCTTTTCAGATGTGAGTAGAGTAAGGATGTTGAGATGAGACCATCCTGGATGAGGGGGGGTCCCTAAATCCAATGACAGGGTCCTTATAAGAGACTGAGAAGAAGATGGACACACAGTGATGAGGCAGAGACTGACATTCTGCCGCCAAAAGCCAGGGGAGGCCGAGGGTTGCCAGAAGCCACCAGGAACTGGGAGGGGGCGTGGGACAATTTATCTCAGAGTTTCTGGAGGGAACTGACCCCTCTGATACCTCGATTTCGGGCTTACAGCCTGCGGCGCTGGGAGAGACTCAGCCTCTGGGGTTTCAGCCACCAGGTTGTGGCGGTTTGTCACAGCAGCAGTCCTAGGAAGCCATGACATTCTCCAAGGCCCCATCCTGGACCGGAAGGTCAGGGACAGCCTTAGAGGAAATGACATTTGATCAGAGGCCTGAAGTTTGCACAGGAGTTAGCAGCCGAGAGCAACCCAAGCAGATGGAGCTGCAGGTGCAAAGGCCCTGAGCCAGGAAGGAGGCGCCCGAGCGCTGGTGAGCCGGGCGGGGGGTTGGACAGAGGGGATGCCAGGGGTGTTGGGACAGGTGGGCAGAGGGGGCCCAGCGGAACCCAGACTTCCTGCTGCGAGACGCAGCGCACGCTTCCAGTGGGAGCCCGACAGCTCTCGGCCCTGTGGGCCGCAGCCTTGCCAGCCCCTGCTTTCCACACACGGCCCCCGGATAAATATTGTGTGAGGGGCTTCGTTGTGCGTGAGTCTGAGGACTGCAGCTGCCGTGGCTGTGCCTGTGGTGTGCACGCTGCCTCCCAGGACAGTATCGCACCTGCCCCCAAACCCTCATCGGACCCCGTGGCTGCAGCCTGGATCATCCTTTCAGACCTGTAGCCTGGAAGCCCCTCCCCATCCCTGTGTCCATCTTGGGCTCTTTGTCCATGTTAGACATCACCCCCCCACACACAAGTTCCTGCCGCCTCCCTCCAAATCCCGGTGCCCCAAGCTCCTCACGTTAACGGGGGACTCTCTCTCCTTTGATCGTCCTCAGACTGGATTAGAATAGCATCGTCAGATGTGCCCAAGGAATTCCGAGTCTCCCGTGACTTCATTAACTCCAGCGCCTTGAGTCATTCGTGCCACGGCACTTTCTTGTCCCAACCCCTCCCGCCTGTGGAGGAAGACTCATTAGTTGGGAAATACGAACCACTTAGTAGTTCCATTAACTTGGTGCTTCCGACCCGTTTCATCTCTGCCTTTCTTCTGGCTCTGCCCCCCCGCCAGGAGTCTCACCTCTCCCTCATCAGCCCAAAGTTCCTCCTTGCCCGCCTCCTCCCCCCTCCCAACTCTGCATCGCCGTCACCCCCCACCAGTTTAGGACCTGAGGACTCGAACAGCTGGACCGGGACCTTCTCTGTGGGGGTGCAAGGTGCGTGCTGGTTCCAGAGCCACGCACCCCCCACACCCAGCTCTCTCTGCAAATTTCAGACTGGGTGTCACCTGTGCCCTGCACCAGCCTATCAGCTGTCACCACCGGACACCTGGCATTGCTCCCGCCTGCTGTCCCAGCTCCTGCTCATCTACTTGCCCTGCCCACAGACCTGCCTGGGCTCCTGCCAAAGGGGCCACTGCCGAGCCTTCCAGACCCCCAGTCTCCAGGGATCCAGGGCACTCCCATGGTCCCCTGACCCCACAGCAGCATGGCAGAGGGCCGTCTGTGCCAAAGGGCACCTGCTCCTCCCCACCCCCGCAGCTCTGCCTGCCACAGCCCCCCAGCTCCGGGCTTGACATCCCTCTACCCCCACAGGCTTCAGTGCACACAGGACACGAGTGGGGAGGAGGCGAGACTGTTGTTAGGCAGCCAGAGCCCCTGGAAGGACAGCCAGTGTGCACTGAGCAGAGAATCGGAAAAGAACCCAGATAGACGGGGGGCTGGAAGGGACAAAGGGGGATCCCACTGCCTTGGTCTCCAGGGGTCTTCGCTGGAGCCCCCACTCCTGAGCCTGTGCCTCAGGCTGGTTTGAAGTCCACATTTATCGGGGGCCTCCAGTCCCGGGCCCTGTCCGGGGGGAAGACAGGGGCCCTAAGCAAGCAGGCCAGGATGGCGGGCGAAGTGGGATTTGAGTTCAGCCCCCAAAGCACTGGGCGAGCAGCTTTGTGCTCGAGTTTGGGGAGAGCCTCCCTGCTCCCTCCTCTCCCTCGGGGAGCCCAAGGCAGATGCAGTGGTCTCCACACGCTGCCACGCCCCCCAGCACATGACCTCACTGTGGGAGTGAGGGGTGGCCGCTCCGGGTCAGGAAGGCCTGGGGCAGCATCTTGCCTCTGCTGCTTGCAGGCAGCATGACCTCAGGCAAATTGCTGCAGCTCTCGGGACCTCAGTTTTGTTGTCTGTAAAATGGGGGAAGTTTCGATTAGGTAAGAAGCATTTGTGTCTCAGCTTCATAACCAGCTGGGGAGGGGTGGCAGGCGTGGGCAAGGCGGCCTGAGTGGCCCACTTCCTGGCGTGGTCCCTGAGTCCCTGGTAGGTCCAGGACCAGGGGCTGTCAGAGTGTGAAATTCCAGGGGATGCCATTCACAAGGAGCGTGAGGGGACAGGTGCCCCCGGGCTTGTGCGCTACCGCACCATACCTGAGCTATGCTGGCTGGGCTCTGGGGACACGGCGGTGGGCAGACCAGCCTGGCACACATGGAGAGAGCCGAGGCTGTGTGTGGGGAGAAGACAGAGGTCTGAGACGGGGCCCACAGCCTGTCCCCCAGGGGCCAGCGCATCCTCCCTGCAGGGGTGGCCAGTCTTCTCGCCCTCAGCTGGAAGGTCCCAGTGCATCTGGAGTAACGAACAAGCTCGCCCGCCCCTCGCTCAGCAAGGCCAGTTCAGCCACGTGCTAGTCACTTACACAGGGGAGAGCACACTGGGATCGATTGAAGCAAAAATATCTCTGTGATGCAGTAGAGAGAGGGAGCTGTCACCCCAAATCTGCCTCACACACCAGGCCTTCAGGGTAGGTGCGCTGGGCAGGAGCTTGCACAGCTGAGCCTCACAAGGGGTCCCTGAGCTGCCACAGAGCACTTACCCACCCACCCATCCCTCCCTCCAGCAGACACCAATGGGGCGCCTCTGTGCCAGGTGCTGGGGCCTGCCTGTGGCAAGGGCTCGGTCCTGGGGTGGGGCGGGCAGGCAGGCGGGCACCGGTGAGGATGTTAGAGGGAATGTTAGAGGGAGATTGGCCGCAGGGAGAGGCACATAGCAGCGGGGCGGGGCAGTGTGGAAGGGGGCAACTACGGAAGGTCTTTGAGGACTGAGGTTCTCCCAAAGTCTTGAAGGAGTTCAGGGAGCGGGATCCGGGTGAAGCATCGGGCCGAGGGGGCAGGGGCCCTCCTTGCCTCACGGGTTAGTGCCCCGAGGCCATCATAACTGAGTCCTACAGACTGGGCGGCTTAGCACAGCAGACACTTCCACTCAGCCCAGGAGGCCAGGGGTCCAAACCCAGGCGTGGCAGGGTTGGTCCCCCCTCAGGCTCTGGGGACACTGGTCTCTGTCTCTCTCCTGGCTTCTGGTGGCTCTGGACATGCCGTGACTTATAGACACATTGCTCCAGCCTCTGCCTCCATCTCCACGTGGCCGTTGGTCCTGGGTCTCTGTCTCCTCTCTGTGAGGACACCTGTCACTTGATTCAGGGCCCACTCCAGCCCAGCACCATGTCTTCCAAACTAATTACGTCTGCAACAACCTGATTTCCAAATAAGGTCACATCCATGGGCACTGTGGGTCAGGGCCTGAATCCTCCTTTTGGGGAGGGGAGGCCTGAGGTCGACCCACAGCTCTTCCATTTCTGAGTGTGACTTCTGCCCGAGCCTGACCTCAGGTGAGCTGAGCCTCCTGAGCTGCTGGCCACCCTGTGGTCATGAGGAAACGGTGAGGAAGAGGGTGCTAGCAAAATCCCCACTCTGGGGCCCCCACGGGCCAGGCCCTGCACTGCACGGACCCTGCGTGGCCCAGTCCCATTCCTACACCCGCAAGGCTCGGAGCCCCTGCCTTCCCTCCTCCTGGACACCCACCCAGCTGCCGACAGCCCCGTCCCCCTGCTTCCCCCTGGGTCCCCAAGGCTTGTTGCAGACTCCACGCCCACCCTGGGGTCCCACCTCCGTGCTGCAAGGCCTCATCTCCTGGCTAACACCCCTATTCAGCACCCGCTGGAGAGGCTAAAAGCCAGGCTGACAACACCAATGTGGGCGAGGATGTGGGGCAACTGGAACTTCTGTACGTCCCCCGGAGTGTAGGGTGGCTCACCACTGGGAGGACTGACTGGCCATGTCCTGTGAAGCGCAGCGTTCGCCTGCCCGGTGGTCCCGCCATCCCCTCCTAGGCATTCACCCGAGAAAAATGACACCACGGTTCACAGAAAAACTTGCTTGGGAACATCTCTGGCAGCTTTGTTTGTAACAACCAGGCATGGGGAACCACCCCAATGCCCAGCAGCAGGCAGTGGTTCAGCAAAGCATGGTCCATCCTCTGCGGGTGAGTGAGCGCTGGCTCCTGCAGGGCACGGAGGGCCGGGGACAGGCTCGGCGAGGACGCGTGGGTCGTGTGCGTGAGGCCCGGGAACAGCAGGGGTTGTCTAGGGGTTAGAAATCAGACAGCAGAGGAGAGGGGCTGAAAAGGTGCTGGAAAACGGGTTCCGTCTTGTCCAGGGTGGTGGGTGCGTGGGAGCAGAAACCTGTTGAAATGCGTGTGTAAGATCCGCACACTTACCATACCTTAATTGTACAATAAATTGCATACGTGTATGTATGCATCTATGTGTGTGCGGGCACTTGGGAAGACCCTCCCGCAGGTCTTACCTCTCCTGGGACCCCTCTCGTGTCCAGCCCTCTCTCCGCCTGAGCCAGGAGCACTTTCCGCTGCTTCCTCCGTCAGCACCTCTGCCTGCGGTTTGCTGCCTGGGACCCTCTGGTCCTTCTGCTCCTGCCCTCGGGCGCCCCTTGTGGACACAGGTGGTGCTGCACCCTTCTCACCCGGGTGTCCCTAGGGTCCAGCGTCGTTCACTCCTGATGCCTCTGGGGCAGAGCAGACACAGGGGGGAAGATCACCTTGTCTTTACACTTACGGCTATAGATACACTGTAGATATGTGTTTATCTCCGTAACCTCCGTGTCCGCCTGCTATTCATATTGATCTCCATTAAATCCATAAGTTTGGTTTCTGGTGCATCTGTCTCACTCACTGTCTGTGATCATCCTGAGCTCAGGAGGGTGTAGGCACCGGTCCGGGGACCCCAGGGTCCCGAGGGCTCACAGGTTGGCAGCCTCTACCAACGCCCACTCCAGGCCTGCCCATGCCCAGCGACCCCTGCCACCTGCTGCTTCCTCTCCCAGTGTGACTGCACCCTGCTCTGTGATCGTGCGTGGGGTCAGGCTCTGACCTGGACAGAGCTGGGTTTCTGGCTCCACCGTGTGACCTTGAGAAAGTCACTAGTCTCTCCAGGCCTCGGGGTGCTCACCTGTGAAACGGGGCAGTGTCTGCACCGGCCTCGTCAGGATGGCAGGGCAACCAGGTGAGGCTTTGCTTGGAACACGCTGAGCTGGGTGCTGGAAGGGCACGGAACAGGCAGGTGGCCCCGCCCACCCGCCCGCCAGGGCTGCCTGGGTTGAGCGCGTCTCCCAGCCCCCGAGGGAGTCATTCCGGCCCGGCCCACACCAGCCCAGCCTGGGGGCAGCCGGCAGTGGTGGTCTCCACACAGAGAGCACTTTCAGCTCAAGCCACAAGCCCTTGGCAAGTTTGAAAAGGAGGCCCCAGTGGGATCCCAAATAGCAGGGGGAGCTTGGAGGCAGGGAACAGGGGAGATGTCGGTCAAGGGCACAGACTCTCCGTCACAAGAGGAATCGACCCTGAGGACCCAGGGTACAACGTGGTGATGACACTTAATAAGCCCGTGCCACGTACTTCAACGTTGCCATGAGAGTGGATCTGAACTGTTCTCACCACAAAAGAACAAGAGTGATTCTGTGGAGGGTGGAGGTGTGAACGAAGCCACAGTGGTAATGAGATGCAGTTTATGAGTCTGTTGGGTCAACATTTATACACCTTGAATTTACAAAGTTTATACATGTCAATTATCTCTCAATAAGTTGAAAATAATTTTCAAGAAATCTTAGTGCAGTAATTCCTTCATAAAAGACAGTTATTTAAACTTTTAAAAAGACTTGCCTTTCAGGGGGAAAAAGGGAAAGAAAGCAGAGTTGAGGTTGCAGGAACCTCCCCCACTCCGCCCTCCTACCCTGGATCCAGGGGCCAAGGCTAAGATGGGAACTGGGGAAAAGGAAAGGAAACAGCCCAATGCAGAGTGAAGGTCAGTTCGGGAAGAGGGGGAGAACCCACCCCGAACGTGGTGGAGCTCAGCTCTCTCTTTTCCCGTGGGACACTCCACCAGAGCCCTCAGCCCTCATTCTGGCCCCAGGCACGCCCGGCTCTGAGGAGGGACAGAGAGGCAGGTTGCTGTCACTGGCCCGCAGAGCTGGGACCTGGTTGTTGGCCAGGCTCCACCCTCACTCAGAGCTGTGTGACCCTGAGTGAGTCACTCAACTCCTCTGAAGCATCTGTCGGTCTCGATCCCTGGGCCCAGGCCAGGGCTGGCCCAAGCGGGATGCTTGATAGAGAAGTGCTGTGGAATGCAGGGCAGTCCCAATAGGACTGCGCTCTGTGCTGAGGGGAGAGTGGGGAAACCGAGGCACGGAGGAGCTTAGGGTGAATGGGCCATAAGAGGAGCATGGACATGCAGACTTCCGCCCAGACGCCATGGCAGGGACCCTGGGGGCATGTGCCCCCTCTCCTGGGTCTGCATCGGGTCTGCCTCAGGCCTGTGTGCCTGGCTAAGCACCTCAGTAGACGTGCATGTTCAGAAGGTGTGAGGGACCCCAGGACAACACAAAGAAGAGAGACACGGCACCCCAAACCCCAGCCCTGAAGCCACCGTTGGGGGAGCCCACACCTTCCCGGTGTCCTTCCTCGCACAGCTGGTACATGCCCCTGTGGACACGGCCTGACATAAGTGACGCGAGTACTGCCCTCACCTTGGGCCCAGTGTTGCTCGCAAGGCGGTGGCTGTGCACGGCCCTCCGTGCCCATCAGCTGCCGCTCTGGCGTCATTTTTACTGGCTGCGTAACACTCCTTCCGGCGTGTGTGCAGATCTCAGTGGAACCAGTGAATCTCCGTGTGGGGAGAGGTTGTCCAATCCATGTCTTTTTGAGATATAAACGCTGGAGGCAGCCCTGGCCGGGTAGCTCCGTTGGCTGAAGCATCATGCCTGAGGTCGCAAGTCTGATCTCCACTCAGGGCGCCTACAAAAATCAACCGGCAAATGCGTAGATGATTAGAACGACAAATCGATGGTTCTGTCTGTCTGTCTCTCTCCTACTCCCCTAAAAAATCAATAAATAAAAACTTTTAAAAACACTGGAAGCTGGTGACTCCGACAGGCAGGAATTTTTCTCTGAAACCCCTTCGGTGAGAGGTGCTTGCCACACCCAAGGCAGCCTCGTCCCTTGTCCGGTGGCTCCGGGGTCCGGGAACCCTTCCCAAGGTGGAGCCCAAACCTGTTTCCCAGAATGTGCCCACAGCCATGTCACCTCTGCACTCGGGAGGACCCGGACCATCCACCCCTTAGCCTTGGCCTTCTCGACTCCCCGCCAAAAGCCAGCCTGCATTTCCCCAGCCCCCCACACCCCTGCCTGCCTCACTTGCTCCGTCTGAGAGAGGGGTGCCTTCCCCACCTGTCCTAGGGCTCCCTGGTGTGTGTGAGGTTTGCAAGTTCCAGGGCCAGGAGCCCTGGCTTCAGAGTCAGAGAGACCTGGGTTCAAACCCCAGGTCCCCCACTTCCTGGCATATGGCCTGGGGAAGGTATTTGATGTGCCCGAGCCTCACTTTCTGTGTCTGTAAAATGGGCTGCGGAACAGTGCCGGCCTCACGGAGCTCTCTCGAGGATTCCACTGCCCTGTCCTTGAAACCCGCTCACCTCGGGACCAGCTCCCGGCCAGGACCTGATGTTGTGTTGCAGTGGTAGAGGACGGTCCTCCCCAGACAGAGGGGGTCCTTGTCCATGAGGCTCTGGGGACAGGCTCAGGGGCCCTCACCCAGACAGTGCCCCAGCCCTGTCCCCGCCCCTGGCTGTCCAGGCCTGGGACAAGCTCATCGCTCACAGAGGGGAGGACCCCCGGCGGCTTGGGGCGGGGGGAGGGCGACAGACACGGAGAGCGATCAATACATTATTTAACAGCCAGAATGCAAATGAGGAAAAATTAACGAAGGCGCTCCCGCCACACCCCGCCCCCACCTTCTTTGACTGCACATGATTGCTGACAAATTCTCTCGAAAATATCAAAACGGCCTCCGGCTGGAACCTGCCACAGCGACGCACCGTTATTTATTATTGATGTGAACCTTGACAAGCTCTCTTCTGAGGAAGGCGAGCGCGGGCAGAGCTGCCAACCCAGGCTTAAAGGGACCGACTCCCGCTTCCCCTCCCCAGGGCCGTGGCCGTGGGCACAGGGCACCCCACAGTGCCTCCACGGCCCCCCGTCCTGCTGCCAGCAGCGAGGAGAAAAGGGATGGAGACCTGGAGAGAGCAACAGGCAGGGAGGGGCTCGTGCTTCCGTTTCCTTTTGTGCAAATTTTTCACAGCCAGCAATTAATGGCAAGGCCTGGGGACAGAGGGGCAGGGCGTCCTGCTGTGAGGCCAGAGATCTCGGACTCCAGCCTGCAACACACTTGCGGCAGAGGGCAGTCGGCAGTGACTCGGCAGTGACCGGGCGCCTCCCCAGGCCAGGACCCTGAGATCCGTTCTGCAGAACGGAGTTAGTTCAGAGGTGGTGGTTTAAAAATTCCCAGTGTTAGAAGCACCTCACTTGCCCAGAAGAGACTTAGTGACCCACTTGAACTGTCTGGACTATTGAAGAGGAGCCTAGGATGTCCTCTGGCGGAGCCATTTCAGGGTCACAGACCCAAGCGTTCAAGTCCGTGCCCTTGATCCTCAGGGGCGGTCCGCAGGCCCTATTCCTCTGACACAAGACGAGTGTCTAGCTAACAGGCGTGGGGTTTGTTTTTCCCCTGGCAAGCTGGAAATGGCGATCCCCGGAGGGGCCGAGGGGTCACTGTGGAGATGAGACCTGGCCTGGAAAGAGCCTGGCTTGACAAGAGGCAACAGCGGGGGAGAGGGAGTTGGGAGGGGGGGTTGGGAGGGGTGGAGGAGGCAGAGCCACCCGGGGCCACCGGGGGTGGGGCAAACCCTTGAGGGACTGCTGTTTTGCCGAAGGGGGCAGACCAGGCTCACTTTGGTTGGTTTAAAGGAGCCGTGAAAAGCGCTTCACAGAAATGGCGTCTCTGAGTGGGGGAGCCCGGGCTCCTGGGCAAATGCCCAGTGGGCAGCGACAGAGGATTGGGAGCTGGCACTCGGGGGGCCACCAACCCAACCACCTTTGTGGGAGCAGCCAGGCTGCATCAGTGAAGGAAACGGGAGGGGTGTGCAATAGGGAGCGGTGGTGACTGTGGCAGACTGGGGACCACCGACCTCATTCTTAAAAAGGCAGCCATCCCTGAGCTCTGGTCTCCCCGGGATAGAACCGTTGGGCCCACTGTTGTCAGATCTCTCCATTTTCAAAAGAGGATAGAAATAGAATCTTAAGGTGAGATTTCCCAACTTGCAACATTGGCAACTGATTCTTAGTCTCTAAAACAGGGCACAGGCCACACAGAACCTGTCAGGAGTCTGAGCCCAGCAGGGGAGCCACAGAGCCGCCCTCTCCCCTTCCCCGACGAGGACACTGAGGCCCACCGAGGTCGTGGGCCTTGAAATGGTTTGGGAGCTTTTGCAAACCGAGCAGGAAGAGCTTGGGTCCAGGCACATCAGGACAACAGCACCATGAAACTTCCCCAGGCACCCTGTGTGGGGGAACATCACCCTGCTCCCCCCACCTGAGAGGACAGAGGCTTGGAGGGGTCAAGTGGCCCCATCGACCAGGGGACGGGTGGCCACCTGGGTGCAGAGCAGGCCCTCACTTCTCCAGGGCCCCATCCCTCTCCCCATCCGAGACCCATGTCCATCAGTGTGGATGGTGGATGATGGCGCTGGGCAAGTCCCCCCCACCCCCTGCCCGGAACCCAGGCTGCCCATCTGAAAATGGGCAGGCAGATCATCTGTCCTGTAGAGGCCTGACCTGTGATCCAAACAAGGGCCCGCTGTTCTCAGGTTCCTGTCCTGGGCCAGGAAGCAGGCACTGGGGCGCCGAGTGGACGCCCCACGGGAGTCTGGCAGGAGCAGCCTGCAAGCTGCCGCAGGGAGCCTGGGCCCCGCCGACACTCTCCGGTGACACCCGGGCAGTGTTGGCACCGGACCCCTGGCTGCACCCCCAAGGCCGTTGCACCCCACGGGAGAGTGCCATTCTGCCACTCTGTGGGGAACGCAGGCGCTCTGTCCTTGTGTGGTGCCGGAAGAGGGCCCAGGCCAGCTCGGGACTCCCAGGGCCTGCGCCTTCAAAGGGCTCCTGACCTGGCCTTGTGTTCTCTTCCCCCAACACCAGCGACCTTGGCAAGTGGCATAAACCTCCCGTAGCTTCTGCTTCCTCGTCCGCAAAAGGGGGCACCCACCTCCCCGCGTCTTTGTGGGGCTAGATGAGGTAGCAATAGGTCCCAGGAGGGTGTTCAACGTGTAGTAGGTGCTCAGGAAATAAGAGGTGATGTTGAAATGACTTAATTGATCAGTCCGTGGTTTTAAGGCAGGGAGGCCACTGATCCACTCGATGGCCTTGGGCCAGTCCCTGTCAAGCTCACGTTCTGTGGCCTGTACCAGCCTTTACTCCCCTGCTGCCCCTCCTTCCAGCTCAGGCCTGTAGCCTCTGGAAGGCCGGACCACCAGCGACCTTGGCAAGTGGCATAAGCCCCCTGCAAGGACTGATGGGCAGATGCCGTGGGGGGCGGGGAGCCCTGGCCACCATGGGATGGCAGAGACCATGATGCCACCGCCATGAAGGATGGGGGTGGTGAGGAGGAAGCCCCACGGCCCCCGAGCAACGGTCCTCCTGACCCCAGGTCACAGGTCATCCTTCTATCAATGTCAGGCGAAACTTTCCAATGAGCCGGGAAAGCCCCCTGGATTTAGGAGCTTACGGGGAGTTTAATTCAAGAACCTCGCTGCTCCGTTGGAAAGCTGCTCTGCCTGCATCGATCCTCCTCTGAAAGGTGTTTGCTCCGACAGACAGTGTGTGTGGGGGGGGGCAGAGCGAGGAGGGGGACTCGGGGGGCCACGACGTGACCTGCATGGACAGGAGGCCTGGCTCCGCACGTCTGCTGCCCGGTACCTCGGCCCTGCCATTTGGTAGGGGTCTGTCCCTAGGATCCGGCTGGCCAGCTGCCTCCTCTGGCTGCCATCCTGTCTGTCCTCTCTTGCCCAGAGAAGCTTGGGGTGGTGGCAGTGACATGGCGAGCCCCGAGATGTCCTCGTGGCCCCAGCTCAACTCCGTTCAGCTCTGACTCAGCAGGTCCGGGCTCAGCGTCAGCTCAGTCCAGGGCCAGCCCCACCCCAGCCCCCGGGGACTCTTCCTGTTCCCACCCCTTCATCCAGCACTGCCAGGTTGCCCTGGGGCTGGCCCTGTGGCCCGGGTAGAGCCGTCTGTAAAATGGGGTGGGGGTTCCCTGAAGCTTCAGAGAGAAGCGTTAAGGACTAGGGGGTGGGGAAGGATGCTGCAGGTAGAGAGCAGCGAGCCTTGGGCAGCATAGGGGACCCTGGAGGTCACCAGGCCCCCTCCCAGAAATCAGGAGCAGGAGGCAGCCAGACCTCTGGACAGTGCAGGACCCGAGACCTGAGACCCACCCTGCTCGCCGCTGGCTGCCTCTTGCCCAGAGCCCCTCACAGAACCCAGGCACTGTCCCCACGCCACCCTGACACTGAGTGCCCTGGACGGAGCTGCCCGCCTCCCCCCGGCCCACTGGACCGGGAGCTCGCTGTTTGTGTCCATGTCCCGTGGCTTCCATGACAAACGGCTCCGAACACTGTGGCTCAAAACGACGAACGCCCAGTCCAGGAGGTCTCACCAAACGGAAACCAGGGTCCCGGCCACACTCCCTCCGGAGGCCCTGGGGGACCTGGTCCTGCTTCTTCAGCTTCAGCTCCACATTCCCGGGCTTGCGGCTGCAACATTCCACCCTCTGCACCGTCCTCACATCGCCCCCTGCCTGTCTCCTGTAAGGGTGCCTGGGATGACTGCGCCCACCTGGACAGCCTGAGAGGACCACTCGTCACAGGAGCCTTAACCACACTGACAGAGACCCATTTTCCAAGTCAGATAAGGGCCACTCTCTTGCCGAAAAGGCCACGTCCGCAGGTCCCAGGGACCATGTTTTCCAGCCAGCCCCGGGGGCCATATCTTATTCACACTGTCACCAGCGCCCGTCACAGTGGGGGCCACGTAGCTGGTGCTGAGCAAACACCTGGTGCCAGGGCACGTCAGCAAAGGGATTTTTCCGCTTGGCCTGGCTGGATGGGCAGGCGACACACGCGCATAGGGCTGGCAGGAGCACCTGGCTCACCCTCTCCTTCAGAGCCCAGAGACACAGAGTTGGGCCCCAACTGACTTGAGCCGATCAGTGCCCAGAGTCCTGCAGGGCAGGTTTCTGATGCCGAGCACCTGTGTCTGCTGCTCCAGCCTCACAGTTTGCCTGCAGATCCAGCACAGGCCCACCCACCACCCCGTGGGCAGCGCCGGGCCCTGGCAGTGCAGAAGCAGAGAGCAGAGCCTTCAGGACCGCTGCTGGCTCCCGACCCACCCTTGTGACTTGACTTTGAATGTGGACTGTATTCCCTGCTGGCATTCCTGTGTTTCAGTCAAGGCTTTGTTTGGCCAATCCTCCCAGAGGCAGCCTGGGGTCACCTTCACACCCCGCTGTCCCGCCCAAGGGTCTCCTGGACACAGAGAAAGGCAGGGAAGAAAGGCAGGACCCTGGGGAGACCCCGGTCGATGGGGGTCTTTCTTCTGGCACAGCAGCGGGGGTGGGGAGGGCTCGCCGCCTTTGTGCAGCTGTGGCTCTGCAGGGGAGAGAAGAGCTGGACCCCACAGAGGGACAGCCACTGTGCGGCGCTGAGCGGCAGCCTGGGCGGGGCTTGCAGATGCCACGGCGGCCTCGGCAGTGGCCAGGCTGCAGGCCGGGAGCAGGCTCAGGCCAGGCGTCCACCCCAAGGCTGGGCGAGCCGGCCTCAGGGCCAGCCAAGCACTGCCCACTGCCCTCAGGGTGAAGCCAGGCCTCTGCTGCCCCCAGCCACTCGAGACACACACACTGGAGTGAGGGGACCAGGTTCAGTCTTCAGGAAGCTCCTCCCCCACCCCCCCCCCGGCGTCAGTCAGCACATCTGTAAAATGGGGAGAATAACAGCGTGTCCTTGCAGCCTGCATGAGGAAGAAATGAGGTGACAAACATTCCTGTCTCCTTGTGAGACCCATGATCAGCCCAGTCCAGTGACCGCTCCAGCTGTGCTTCCCGTTGCTCTCCCACTCACACTCTGTCTTCTAGCCAGACCGAATTTTCCGCTGCTCCTGGAAGCTTCCATGCCCTCTTGTTCTTCCAGACTTGCGCACATGCTATAGAATACTTTTCCAAGCTCCTAGGCCTCAATCTCAATGCCACCTCCTCCAGGAAGCTCTCCTGGGCTGGAACCTCTTGCTGTGTTCGCCGCCCCTGCACCTGGGCTTTCTGCGCCTCAAAGTCTTCCTTCATGTGATTGTCTGTCTCTGCTGCCGGGCCCTCAGCTCCCTGGTTGGGGGGGCGTGGCATCTCTCCTGTGGGCTCCTGAATCTCTGGGCCAGGTGCCCGAGTGTATGCAGTTTTCCATCACCCACAACTGAAGCTGGCAAACGGGGAGCTCCATCCCAGGTGCCAGGGGTCATGGTGACCGAGTGGAGGCTGACCGGTGATGAGTTGATCGGACACCAAGTCCCTGGGACCTGAGATGGGGGATGGTCACGTATCAGCTTGGTGTCTCCTGGGGACGGTGAGAGTCCCTGGGAAATGTGGCCTGTTCCCCATGGGGCTGCCTCACTGTGGACAAGGTGAGCCTGCTGGGCCCAGGGCGCCGGGTGCGAATCTCCCTCACCCCCTGCTCCAAGGTCGACGGGCCCCCCCTGTGATAAAGAACACATGCCTCAGAGCACTTTTGAGAGAATTAAGCGTGATGCTCGAGTACCTAGCACAGTCTGGAACAAAGCAGGTGACCCATTCTTTAAAAGCAACAAATGTTAATATTTTAAAAGATCCCTTGAATCAAAAACCCGTTCTGCATCCTCTCCCTCGGCTTTCTGGCCGATCCCCACATGCCATTTGAAGCTCCTTCCCCACGACACTGTCTGCAAAATGATGTTTTCAATTCATAATTTATTATTTTTCTCCGCGACAGACATTTCCAAGTTTTGATCTAAAAGATACAGTCAACGAAATTAATATTTAAGTCTAGGAAAATCTAAATTTGGCAACTGATCTCAGACATTTGAATGAACGGGAAGAGTTTTGGGCCTTGCAGGCTCTGCCCCGGGCGCTGTATTTCATGTAATTCTCCTGGGTGAAGGAGGGTCGGAAGACAGCCCCTCCCCCCACCTTGTCCCACCGCCAGAGCGCACGCTCACAAGGAAGTAACAGCCGCAGGTCAGGACTGTCATGAGCCAGCGGGGAGTTCTGGTCCCTTCCTGATGGCTGGTGTCACCACGGGGCCACGGCCTCTGCCCCACTCTGCCTGAGTCCTCCCCCTTAATAAAAAGTCCCAGATGGCCAGTCCCAACCCCTGTTCTGGACCCACCAGACGGGGCGCTCCCTGCAGCCGGCTGGTCTCCTCGCTGTGCAGAGTGCGAGCCCGAAGAGCGGGGCCCTGGCTGGGTAAATGCCTGTTGAAGGCACGCTCGAGTCTGACGCTGTCCGCGGGAGGAAGCCCCCGCCCCGCGGCCGAGCTCAAGCACAGGGCAGTGGGTTTGCTTCACGGTCCTTGTTGCTTTAGATAAACCTGCCTTTCTTCTGGGGTTTCCCTACGTGTGCCTGCCTATGAAAACTGGTGTTTGAAAGAAACCCTTAGCGCCCTGGCTGGTGTGGCTCAGTGGATTGAGCACGGGCCTGTGAAGCAAAGGGTCACGGGCTCGATTCCCAGTCAGGGCACATGCCTGGGTTGCAGGCCAGGTCCCCAGTCGGGGACACATGAGAGGCAACCACACATTGAATTTTCTCTCCCTCTCTTTCTCCTGTCCCCTCTCTCTAATAAGTAAATAAAATTAATAAAAATAAAAGACACCCTTAGCAACTGAGATGTCCTTTGCTAGGCAGATGGACAAACAACCCAAGGCCCGCCCAGACAGCAGGACACGCCTCTGAGCTTCGGAGACGTGTGTGCTGGAGGCCAGCCCTCACAGGGAGAGCCCGGACTGAAAAGGCTGCGTCACTCCAAGATTCCAGCTAAATGACATTCTCTAAAACACAAGTTCAGGAGGCAGTAGACAGACCAGAGGTGGCCAGGGAGGGGCAGGGGAGCGTGAGCGGTCGGAGCACAGAGGGTTTTCAGGGCAGTGAAAACACTCAGTACGATCCTCTCGGGGTGGGGACATGTCGTTACGCGTCTGTCCAAACCCACAGGCCGAACACCGCCAAGAGCAAGCCCTGATGTCAGCTGTGGACTGTGGGTGACAATGACATGTGGCTGGCGTCATCAACGACAGCAAATGTGCCGTTCTGGCGGGGGGGTGTGGCTAGCGGGGCAGGCTGTGGGGTCAGGGGCACATGGGAAATCACTGTACCTTCTGCCAAGCTCACTGTGAACCTAAAACTGCTCTAAAATCACAAAGTCTCTTGTTTTCATATTCTGCTCTCATCCTTGTTTTCTAGCCTAAACTGGCTTTCCGTTGCACACACCTGTGGACAGTAATACGGTAATTAATAAATAACAAGACAAGAACAAACTCTGCTTCACGCACTCACAGCCGTGAACCGACCTCTGCCCCACTCTGTACCGTCACCCCCGTAAACCTGCCGTCCGTGCCTTGAGCACCAGTCCTATGACGGGGACAATGGTGGGGGACACAATGCCCTTTGGGGGGCTCTCTGAGGGGTGACCACCAGGCGTTCAGGGCTGGAAGGGATAAGAGGTTGGCCCATGGCCACAGCCAAAAGATGGTTCATGTGGGCAGAAAATGGGCACAGCGAGGGGGCCCCAGGGAAGACTGGCCCTTGGAAGTGGCCTTGAAAGCCGAGGCAAAGATGCAGAAAGATCACAGTGGCTTGCAAAGTCAAGGTCATGTTTGGGGTGTCGAGGTGTTGAGAAGCTTGATTTTCTTCCACGTGCCCCACCCCCAAGTCTCCGAGCATACAGGCTCCAAAGTTAGTCCGATGATGGGTATTTCTGGATTGATTGATCGGTGGGGTGGATTGATCACCTCATTCCTATGCAGGGGGAGGGGACACTTGGCTGTGAAGGGCACTGCGACCTGGAGGGGATGGCAGCATCAGAAAGAGCTCCCCGTAGAAGGGCGGGCAAGGCTGGGAGAGAGTTCATTGGCAGGCAGCGTGCACGCCTGGCCACCCACTTCGAATGGGGTTATTAAAAAACGCCTTTGACTGTGCGGGGGTCTAAATTCACCTTCTTTCTCAGATGCCTTGAAAACCGCATAAAATGTGGAATTTATTCAAATGCCATGGATTTATCTCCACGTTCAAAAGACAAGGTGGAGGCATAGACCAGAAAACAACGATGAAAAATGGGTGCGTGTCCACGCGCCCTTCTCCTTCTCACCCCGGGAAACCTCTCTGTCCTCCGCAGTTATTAGTGACCAGTTCTCTTCTCTCAGACTCATGCCCCGTCCCTGGGCCGCCTCACAGGTGGTGGTCGCCACGTCCTGTGAGAAATGGCACAGACCTGGGATGGCGAAGGGCCAGGTGGGTGACGGTGAAAGGTGGCTGTGTGGGGAGCCTCGAGGGAGGGGGCAGCAGGCTACGGAGATGGAGGAAGACCATGAGCGAGCGAGGCCATGCAGTCAGGGCCAGAAACGGGGGGGAGGGGAGGTGCCGGAGCGAAGCTGGGGCGGCCACAGCAGGTTGTGGGGCTGGGGGTGCTTGAGACCCCAGTAAGAAAACCATAGGATTGAAGAAACAAATAAAACAAAAAAGAAGTCTGCCGGAGGGAGTAGGTCATTTGAATTTACCAGCTGAAATATCTAGATATTTCAAGAAACACCTAGAACTGAGTGGGACCTCAGGAAGACGCCAGTCGTTTGAAACATTCTCTGTGTAAATTTTAGCATCAGAACTATTCTTTCAATGAGTAAAATGTACAAAGTCTGTAAGAGCTATTCTGGCAGGAGCAGGGAGGAGGCTCCACCCCACGTCCCCCCCATTGCCGCTCGGACCTCAAGGCCTGCGGGCACCTCCAAGAGGCATTGATTGAAAGCCCTGGCTGGGTTATTCCATTCGTTAGAGCATCGTCCCAATATGCTGAGGTTGGGGGTTCGGTCCCTGGTCAGGGCACATGCGAGAATCAACTGATGGCCGTGGTGAGGTGGCCCAGTTGGTGGGAGGATCGTCCCATACACCACAAAGGTTGCGGGTTTGATTCTCAGTTGTGTGCACACGGGAGGCAATCAGTGCGTCTCACACGGATGTCTCTCTCTGTTTCCCATTCCCTTCCTCTGACATCCCCCCACCTCTCACACCACAGGGAAAGAAGTGCAGTTTGAGAGGTGAAGGGAGCCCCCCGTGATGCAGTGACATCACTGCCTTCTGCCATGCTAACAATGGCACCTGTGACACCGGGGCAGTGACAAACACACATGTGCACGATACCCCCCGCCTTCCAAATGGCCATTTGAGTGCTGCCCAGTGACTCTGACCGCGACTCTTGCCAGACTGCATGGGGTGGCACCGGGCCACCCCTACCTGTCTCCCACAACTGGACGGCTGACTTGTCTCTCGTGTCCTCGCCTGTCCGGTGGCGGTGGCGACAATGACTGTGCCCAGCATGGTGGGCTGTGGTGTGAGGAAGGAGCTCAGGGCCCACGAGCAAGAGCAGGACACCTAGCACAGGGGGGGCGGGTGGCGCGGGGTGGGCGGGTGTCCCTCGCCCCTGAGCTCCGCAGAGGGTGGCTAGGAGGGTGGTAGAAAGGAGGCTTTGGTAGCCCAGCCTGGTGGCTGCAGGGAGTAATTCTCAGTAGATCATACGGTTATTATCATTCTACTGTTAATGTTATTGCTAGAATTAAGCCCCACAGTGGACCCGCAAAGTGAGGGAGGTGTTACTGTTGCCGTTTTGCAGGTGCGGAAAACAAGGCATGGAGGGGTTGAACAATTTTCCCAAAGTCCCAGAGTTGGTGGCAGAGCCAAGCAGTCCTTGGATTTCCCCTCCCCCAGGGCTCAACCCACCGCACCAGGGTAGCAGCTGGGGAGAGAAGAGGGCTCCGGACAGGTGTAAGCCGGGCCAGGCGCCCAGTCTCGCTTCTCTCCCAGGGTCGTCGCCATCGTGGGGCTGGGGACCGGCAGTTAGTAGAGGGACCGGGCGGCGCTGTTCTTCCGCGGGACTGTGCTGCCCTCTAGTGGCTCGGATCGCAGAACTGGCCAGTGGCCGGGAGGTTCGGAGGGGCCTAGGTCTTGCCCGCCGGGGTTTCAGCCCAGCCCACTGCATCCTAGAGCTGTGAAGGCCCAGTGCTGTGGGGGATGGACCACATGATGACCCCGCGGGGACAGATGTCAGCCTCTGCAGGAGCGGCCCACAGACCTTTCCAGGCTCCAGAGGGAGGGCGTATCCGGAAACCTGGCTGAGTTAGGGGGCAGCGTGGAATCCTTCCTTCGGTCCCTCACTCGGTTGCCGGGGTGCGCATGCGTGAGGAGAGGCGGCATTAATACTGGAGAAGAAAAACGTCAAGTTCCAGCCCATACTGTGTCTGGTGCCACCTGCAAATCTAAACCAACCTTTCAAGGGATTTAAGGAGGTGCTGGAACTCCTCCCAGGTGTGTGTTTTGCAACTACCTCCATCTTCGTGGCACATCCTGAAAGTCAAGAGACAGGCGGGAGGCAACACTGATGCAACTCCCCCGGGAAATGCCTGGCAGAGCGCACCGACGCTAGGCAGTGTGTTTCCTAAGACCCGGCGACTCCTTTCCTGGGTGTGTGCCTGGAAATCTGGAGACACACACACTGCCCACCAGAGGGCAAGCACAGGAGTGCCCCTGACTGCCCACACCTGGAAACGACCCAAACGTGCACCTGACCATGGCAGCCACCGCCTGCCTCCACCCCCCCCACCCCCCCACCCCCCCCCACCCCCCCACCCCCCGGTGCAACAGAACCTCAGGCAGCAGTGAGAAAGGACCACGTGGAAAGAGCATGGTGGATCTCGCGGACACGCATTGAGAAAAAGGTGGACATAAAGGTGAAAAACCTCATAGACGTAATGTTGAGCAATGGAAAGATGCAAACTTTCCATTTATCTGAAGTTCAAAACCAGGCTCAGTGAATCCACGGTGGTTGGGGTCACAGCAGGAATCCCCCCGGGGGTCCAGCTTAGGAGGCCCCGAGGCAGCACTGAGAGGGCGCACTGCAAACGTTCTAGATTTGGTCTGCGTGGTGGCCCTCTTGGTGTGTCCAGGTGTAAAGACCTAGCAAGCTGGTGTTGTCTGGATATGCCAAGGTTGTGGGTTCAATGCCTGCTCAGGGCACATACAAGAAAAAACCAGTGAGCCCTGGCTGATATGGCTCAGTGGACTGAGCACCAGCCTGCAAACCAAAGGGTTGCTGGTTCCATTCCCAGTCAGGACACATGCCTGGGTTGCCAACCAGTAGGGGGTGGAGAGGCAACCACACATTAATGTTTCTCTCCCTCTCTCCCTCCCTTCCCCTCTCTAAAAATAAATATATGAAGTCTTTTTTTTTTAAAGAAATCTTTTCAAAAAAGAAACAACCAATGAATGCATGAATAAGTAGAACAGCAGATCAATGTCTCTCCCCTCTTCTCTCTCATTAAGTAAAACATTTAAAAGGATATTTATGAAGCTGTACACTGAAGTTTATCCTGCTTTATTGTGTGTCTGTTAAACCTCAAACATCTGAAAATGAAAGCGCAAGGGCAGCAGGGGGTGGATAGGTGTGAGTTTCTTGTGGTGGCTGCGCAGGGAGGAGTGAGCAGGACTCCGAGGACAGGTGGCCCCGGGGGGCTGTGGGGCCTCACAGAGCCGGCCCCAGGAAGCACAGCACAGGGAGGTCCCGGGGCCTGGGCCCCTGCTTGCTGCCCACTGATGGACAGGACCCTCCCTGAAGGCTTCCTTTCTCAAAGTGCACTCAGTTGATTCCCTAGTTCAAAGCTGCAGGACAGGATGGTGCTTTTTTGCCCCCTTCTTTATGCTTATCTGTATTTTTCCTATGTTTTCCCTACAGTGAAGGTGTTATAGCTTTTGTAATATGAAAAAAGCAATAACATCAACTTTAATTAAAGGAGGAAAGTGGCGAACGCAGATTCTGGTTTGTGGATTCTGCAGGAAGGCTCATTGGGGGTGGGGCCAGAGGCAAAGAGCCTGCGTGAAAATGGGTGGGGAGGATTTGGATCCTCTAGGCCGCCGCATCTAGGACAGGGATTTTCAGCCTTTTCATCCCACAGCACACAAACTAATTACTAAAAGGCTGTGGTACACCAAAAAACATATTATGTTTTTCACTGATCTGACAAAAAAGGTATAATTTTGATTCACTCAAAAATAATAATAATAGTAATTACCTACCTTTTTGCTCCAAAGTGAGTTTTTTAAAACTCAGGTGCCTGTAGTTGTATATAAGGATCTCTTGTACCGAGAATTAACCAACCAGATGCCACTGTTACATGCCCTGTACATTCAAGGTTGAAGACAGGGCATGCACACCAGACAGCTGCTGCCGTGTTGGCTGTTGCCATCTTTTAATTTGACATCTCAGGGAAAAGAGAGGTCAGTGCCCCTGACTCAAGGTACTGCGTGTTTTAGAAATTCTTGCGGCACACCAGTGGAGCATCCTGGTCTAAGAGGTAGCAGGCTTTTCACGGTCACAAATGCAAAAGCATTACACGCCTTTGTGGGTCATCATGTCATGTGGCTACTCGAGTGCTTGTTCAACAAAGTGACTTCCCTCATTTAGCTTTATAACGAGCCAGAAAGCTCTAAGCGGCTTTCGTGATAGTGCCTTGGATGGCCACGGGTGGGAGTCAGGAGCTCTGTGTGGCCGTCCCGGCCCTCCCCTTGACCACAGGATACTTCTCAAATCTCCCCCCTGCCTCTCTTCCTTGTGGAGAAGGTGCTGAGCTACAGTAAAAGCATTTACAAGAATGGTCACTATCATTAAACCCATTTTACACTCCAGGACACAGGTTGAAGAGTATTGAAATAATCTGATCCAGGACCACCCAATAAGTGACAGACCAGGGAGTCACCACCGGCCCCCCTGGGCCAGGATGGAGCTCTCCACCACGACCTGGTGCCCCTCTGGGGCAGACCACAGTAAGATAACATCCGGGTTCTCTTACTCTACATTCTCTATTGCTTCTCTATTGCTGGGGTGTGGTAGACTGAGAAACTGAACTTGTTCCCCTCCAGAAAAGGAGAGGTCACACAGTTTATCATTCAGAGCATCAAGAGTGGGCATTGCAAGAGCTCGGAGGCAGAGCGACGCCTAGATTTCTGAGTCGGGCACCCCGATGAAGCGGGTGACATTTCCCAAGCAGCAGATGCTGGAAGAGAAGTAAGTTTAGGGTCTGAAACGCTGTGACCAGGTTCGGCCATTTTGTCCAGCAGGCCTGGGCCACGGAGCCCAGGAGAAACCAAGCTCCAGGAGGCAGACAGATGAGAATGGAACCACGGCACCAGGGCAGGTCAGACTTCCAAAGACGCTCATCACACCACCTTCTCCCCCACACGGTCCTTTTCAGTGACCTTGACACGCTCCCAGCAACAAGCGCAGCCTGCTGCGCCGCCATCTTCAACCTGGGTCAGTCCCAAGACCGCTTTGGCCAACAGGACACAAGGTGGAAGGTTGGACCAATAGCCGAGACGGAAGGCGTGATCACTATTTCCAGGGGTGGCTCCAGACTGTCCCGGGAGCTTCCGTTTCCTGCATCTTAGCGGCCCTCCGCCATGTCGGAAGTGCGTCTTCCCCAAACCTCCAGTGCGGCGAGACCCCCCAGGCCACGTGGAGAGTCCCTGGAGGACCAGATGCCACGAGGGGACAGATGGACCACCCAGGCCCCGACCCGTGTCGGGCGAAGCCCGCTGATGAGTGAGTCTCACTCCCACCCCTGGCTGATGCCCCCAGGATGGGACAGGCTGCTTGGGCGGACTCTTGCTGGCACATTACAGCTGCTGAGATTTAAGCCACTAGGTTTGGAGGTAGTTTGTAAGTCATCGATATAGGTAATCAATCAGCAAGTGGGTTCCTCTAGGGCGACAGGCAGAGTTGCGGGGCGGGGGGCGGGGGCGGGGGGGGGGTGGGCAGCGGTGGAAGGCCGCTCCACTCTCCTGGAGCCAGGAGCAGAGCACGGGCAGGGATGAGGGGTTCGCTGTACTGCTTCTCCATCCTTCCTCCCCACTTTCCTGCTGGGCGGAGGGCGCTCGGCTGGCAGGACTCTCCTGGCCTGTACGCCATTGTACCCCGGGCGGAGGCCTTGCTACATCCGCTTGGTGGCTTCTGCAGGAGAGAGTGCGCATGCGTACTGTGTCCCTTTCTGTCCCTTCCTCTGGAGCCCGCGGCCTCCGGAAGCGCGCGCTGCTCAGTTCCGCACACGGAGTCAGTCCCACAGAGGTGGCGCCGCGGCCCTCGGTACTTCCACCCTCGGTACTTCCGTCTCCCCAGTCTGGCACTCTGTCCTCGGAACTCCGGCTACCTCGGTCTCCCCGGGCTCTCAACTCAGTCTCCTCCATCCTCTGCCTGGGTCCCCCCACTTCCGCACCACTGTCTGCAAACTCTAGGCATTAAATTCGGGAAATCGTAAGGTCACCCCACTTGTATCCATCTCTCAGGTATCATTGCCATTCATTCATATTTAACCTTGATCCCTTTAGGGGGTAAGTACTCATATCCCCAATTTATTGTCCCCATTTTACCGATGAAACACCAATGCGAGGCAGGCATAAGTGTTAACCCTAGGAGATGAGTAAGGTTGATTGACTTATGAAGTTGCTTAGCAACACACACAGCCAGAACTTGGACCTGGCTCTTTCTTTACTCAAGGACCTCAAACACCGTACTCTGTGACCTCTCCAAATGCATGCCATTCCATACATAGTTCTTCCAGATCATTGTCCCCTGCTCAGGTTGCTATAGTTCTGGGTCCTTATTTAAAGTGATAGGGAATAAGAACCTGCCTGACGGAAATACTAGCATGAAGCATTTGATATACCAACCTTGATATTTATTGCAATTTTGTTTATAACACTAAAAATTGGAAACAATGTGCCAGTCAGAAGGGAATGACTAAATACGTTTGATACACCTACACAATGGAACACTCTACTACTGCTAAAAAGTATCAGATACATTTATATGTATTGGCATGAAAGGTGTGCTACCTATATATAAAGAAAAATAGATATGTAATGAGAAAGGCAAGTTGTAGACGGCCTGGGACAGGATATAGGTCTGCTGCTCTCGCAGAGCCAGTACAGGCTCAGGTCACAGGCCTGCAGCCCCGTGCAGGTCCACGGGGAGGGGCGAGGCTCGGCTCCGGGCAGCTTTTCAGGGAGGCCTGGCCTCCTTGCATCTCCTACATATTGTCACAGAAGAAATTGGAGAGAGAGAGAGAGAGAGGAGAGGAGCAGGGGTGGGGGATTCTTATGGGCTGGGCATGGAGGTGGTCGTCACCATCTCAACCACATTCCACGTCCCTGTGGCCACCTGGCCACACCTCGTGGTAAAGGGAAGTGGGGGGACATGGTCTGGCTGGGCCCAGTAAATGGGCTTGGTGAGCATTTAGCCAGCTTCTGTCATGCAAACTGATATGTGCCATGTAAACCCACTCATATTAAAAAACCCATTAATGTGTGGGTAGATATACGGTAACAGGGAAAAGTCTGGGAGGAGATGGAGTGGTACACTCACTGGTCACTGCTCATGAGTGAGAAGGAGACTTTCAGTTTTATGACTCTGTGTTGTCACTTTAATGATGACGCATATTTTCTGTGATGAACACAAAGATTTGGAAAATGATAGTGTGTGGCTTTTTAAAAAATGGCTTGAAGCACATGGAGTGTGGAATTCTAAATGCTCACTAGGGGGCAGAGGAGACGTGCCTGTGTGTGCCGCGGGTTAACACCGTTCACATTTCTTGCACAATTTCCTTGTCCAGCAGGCCATCTGCAATGTTTACTGAGTGGTTTGAGGAAATGACAGCCCGCAGGCCTCTCGTCCTGGCAGACACAGTGGGGCCCAACCACGCCCTGTTAACCAGGGCCTCGGTCGCCTCACGGGTCAAGGAAAGTGGGTCTGTTTGTACCAGCTTTTGAGTGCTCTGAGCAAAATCGGTTAAACAGCCCGAACCCCCACCGCTGAGAGAAAGGCCGAAGGCTGCAGGAAGCCAGCCTGGTACCTGCTCCACTGGGGTCAGTCTGAGGAATGCCACACTTACACCCGGAGAGATGCCCCAGACATCTGTCCCCATCCTTTGGAGGATGTCTGTGGACACTTCCCCAGTTTCCTGTGTGCTAGCACCGGGCCAAGAGGAAGATATGTAGGGCGTGGGTGAAGGTGGGGCCCTCAGGCGCACCAGAAGGAAGAGGAAGCAGAATCTCCACAAAAACAAAATGACAAGTGCCACTTAGAGTCACTAAAACTTTTGTCTCTTCCATTTGGACTTGCCTGGTGCTCCAAATTGAAACGGACACCTGTGTACCCAGGTAGCATGCTTGGCACCCCCAGCTGGAGCATGCATCAGAGCTGGCCTTGTAGAAAGTGGGTTGGGACACAGGGGTTCCACCCCCAAGTCCCTCAGAGCTGGAGACCGGGGCCCAGGTCACATTCATCTTTGTTTTTCTCCTGAGGCCCAGGACATTGAGGGTGTACCATCTATGAGGGGGGGCGGGGCGCGGTTTGAAGGGAATTGAATTGAATTGAACTGAACTGAATTGAATTGAACTGAATTGAAGGGCTGAACAAAGTCGAGTATCGTGTAGAATACTGTGGGGGATATAAAGATACATTGGGGTTAGGGAAGTTGTAGCTCAGTGATGGTTACCCAAATATGGGTCCCACCGGACCAGGGTGGTCCCAGACTGCAGCCGGCCGACCCCGTCACTTCTCCTGGCAGTGAGGTTCAGGTTTGGGGGGAGCCTCCTCCTGCAGGGGTCTGGTCTCTTGGCTGCGGTGGGAGCAGAAGGGACGGGGGTGACAGGTGAATGTGTGGCACTTCAGGTGCTGGGGATAAACTGTAGCTCTTGTCCTTTGGTTTTACCCCTGCGCTTTTCAATACATTCCTCTATGTGCCAAGCCATTATTTTTTTATCTTGACTTTTGATATAATGTATTGAATTGTAGGTTTACATAATTCAGTGTTTAACAATGACTTTTTAAAATATATTTTATCGATTATGCTATTATAGTTGTCCCAATTTTCTCCCTTTGCCCCCCTCTGCCTGGCACCCCCATTCCTTCCAGTAAATCCTGGAATCCCCAGCTTTGTTCATGTCCATGGGTCGTGCATATAAGTTCTTTGGCTTCTCCATTTCCTACACTATTCTTAACATCCCCCAGTCTATTTTGTACCTGGCAATTTGTGCTTCTCAATGCCTGCATCTTTCCCCCTTTTCTCTCCCTTCCCCCTCCCAGCTGATAACCCTCCAAATGAGCTCCATACCCACGATTCTGTTACTGTTCTGCCTGTTCGCTTAGTTTGCTTTTTAGATTCAGTCGTGGATAGTTGTGATTTTGTTGCAATTTTAATGTTCACAGTTTTGATCTTCTTTTTCTTAAATAAGTCCCTTTAACATTTCATGTAATACCGTCTTGGTGGTGGTGAACTCCATAGCTTTACCTTCTCTGGGAAGCACTTTATCTGCCCTTTGATCCTAAATGACAGCTTTGCCGGAGAGAGTAAGCTAGGCTGTAGGTCCTGGCTTTTCATCACTTTGAATACTTCTTGCCAGTCCCTTGTAGCCTGCAAAGTTTATTTTGAGAAATCTACTGACAGTCTTATGGGAACCCCCCCGCCCCGCCCCAGTGAGTAACTAACTTCTTTTTCTCTTGCTGTTTTTAAGATTCTCTCTTTATCTTTAACCTTGGGCATTTTAATTAGAATGTGTTTTGGTGCAGTCCTCTTTGGGTCCATGTGTTTGGAACTCTGTGCTTCCTGGACTTGTATGTCTATTTCCTTTACCAAATTAGGGAAGTTTTCTTTCATCATTTTTTTCAAATAAGTTTTCAATTTCTTGCTCTTTCTCGTCTCCTTCCAGTACCCCTATGGTTCAGGTGTCTGATTGGAGCTTTCTCGGAGGCCCCTTATTCTATTCTCATTTTTTTAACTTTGTTTTTCTTGCTGTTCTGATTGAATGCTTTGTTCTTCCTTATGCTCCAAACCATTTATTTGAATCTCAGCTTCATCCCCTCCACTGTTGGTTCCCTGTAGATTTTTCTTTGTTTCACTTAATGCAGCCTTCATTTCTGCCTGGGTCTTTTCCTGCCTTTGCCATACCCAGTCATTTCTTCCAGCAGCCTGATAGCCAGTGTTTTGAACTCTGCATCTGATAGGGTGCTTATTTCCACTTCATTTCGTTCTTTTCCTGGCATTTTGATCTGTTCTTTCATCTGGGCCATATTTCTTTGTCTCGGTTTGGCAGCCGCCCTGTGTCTGTTTCTGTGTATTGGGTAGAGCTGCTTTGACTCCCTGGCTTAGTAGCGTGGCCCATTGTAGAAAAGGCACCTGTAAACTGTGTGGGGCGGAGCCTTAGGTAGTTGCCAGGGCAGGACAACTCGGTTCCCCGTCTGTGGCTCCGTGGCTCTGTGTGTGGGAGGGCTCAGAGAGGGGACAGTGCTGCTGCCCGGTCTCTGATGATTGCTCAGGGGGAAGCCGTCTCCTGGCATTTACTTCCTTGCCGGTCCCTTCTCTTTCTCTCCTTCTCCCCACGCGTCCCCTGTGCCCTTCGGCTGTTGCCCTGGTGCTGAGTCCCAGACAGGGTGGGTCTGCGTGAGTCCTAAGTCTGTTGCAGGCCCTTTTAGAGAAGTCTCTCGAGAATCCTGCAGTTTCTTCCACCACCCCACCCCCCACTGCTTTTTGCAGCCAGAAGTTATGGGGACTTACCTTCCTGGCACCGGAAACCTGGGCTGTGCGGTCTGGCCTGGGGCTGGGACTGCTCACTCCTGAGGTGCCCCTCCTAATTCTTATCCACCACACCTGAACGTGGGACCGCCCATTCCACCCCCTCTCCACGCCTCTCAGTGCCTCTGTGTCTCTGCCCTTCCCACAGTCTGGATGAATGTGGCTTCTTTAAATCCTTGGTTGTCGGACTTCCATACAGAGAAATTTTCTGATGAATCTGGTTGTTATTTGTTTTGTAGTCTAGTTGTAATTTTGCTGTAGTGTGCATGGAGGCAAAGCATATTTAACTAAGCCTCCATCTTGGCCAGAAGTCTGCCAAGCCTTTATTAAATTGGTGTCTGGGACATGTGACCAAACACTCCCTGACCTAGACCCCGACCCTCCCAGGATTGCTGTGAGATCTGGCAGTGACTGAGCACACCCCAGCCACGGGCAGCCCTCATTATCATTACTGCTACTGTTAATGACTCCACCCTCTCCTCTGATCTGAGATAGAGATGTAATGAAGATAGTCGTGTCCTCGGGGAACTGTAGCCGGAGCTCAGGCAGGTCCCTGGGCTCTAGGTGCCAACAATCCAAGCTGAGGTGAGCCCTGGGGCCGCTGCACTCGCTTCACCGTCTCCACCCTCGTCTCCCAGGACTCTGATTGTCCCAAGAGCTGACTGTTGTCTGCAAATGCCAAGGAGAGGGTGTGACCTTCTGGGAAGGGCCCATCTCAACTAGGCTCCCGGCCACCTGTCTGTCCTTTGCACAGTCTGGAGAGCCTTATGATGGTCACCTTGTCTGTCCTTCCCTGGCCCGTTGGGAGAAGCCTGCAGCACAGACACAAGTACAGACTGAGCCCCTCCATGAATGTGCTGAAGTTGGTGCCACGGTGCACGAGCCGGGTGTGGTCCCTGGACTAATGCTGTTTTTCACTTGCCACCCCAGGGCCAGGTGACTAGAGACCAGCTGTATCTCCCAGAGCCCTCTGGAATCACTCCTACTGGTCAGTCCTACACTGGTCCATCTGCCCTGCCTTGCCCTTCCCAAAGAAACCCCATTAAAAGCTCTGGCCCAAACATTCCCCTGGCTCCTGTCTTCTAGCTCCCAGCCCCCCAAGCATTCCCCGTGTGGCCCTGCCTGGGCACATACCTCCTCCTCACAGGAAATGTGAGTAATGGATTCTTGTAATGGCACAGGCCTCTCCTGTCGTCACTCAGTCACCTCCATAAATCAACATCCCAAGGGTACAGATGGCACAGCCCCTGTCCGTGTGGAGCTCACAATGTCCAGAGGGGGCAGACCTTAAAGAGATACTGGGACTCAAGGAGCTCCTCACAGGTGTGTGCCACGCAGCACCGTCAGACGCTGCCAGCGTCTCCCCCAGCTGCCATGCCGACGCGGACGCATGCGTGGACTTTGGGTCATGGGAATCTCTTGCCCTGAAGCTGCTGTGGCCCTCTGCCCATCCCCACTGCCAGCTGCCCATCCACTCCCCAGTTTTCTTGCACTTAGCGCAGTTCCCAGGCCTGGCCAAGATTCACCTCCGACCCCCTTGCCTTCAGTCATTGGCTCAGGGACAGGCATGTGGCTCCAACTAGGCCAACAAGACGCTGCCGCCATGGGGAGCATGACCGCCCAATGACAGAGCTGGCCCAGAGCAGCACTGCGCTGCCTCCCGGGCCTGGATGCAGTCCCGGCTCTGTCCCTCATCTGCTAGTCCGCACGGCCAACAAATTCCTTGTAGTCCTGATCAAGCTGAGCTAGGTTTCTGAGTGAAATCAAGGGTCCTGACCAGTAGGGGGAGCTGGCCCCACTGGGGAAAGAGCCCCTGTCCAGGCGAGAGTTAGATCGAGAGGGGGCAGGTGACTAGGGACAACCTAGTGCAGTGGAGGGGAGAGAATATTCTAGACCGAAAGAGCAGTGTGAGAGAAGGCCCTGAAGTGGGAAGAACACAGCTTTAGGAGTTTGTTTGCCTCACGACCTTGTGTACATTCCACTGCAGCTACAAACACCATCAGTGAATAAGCTTTATGAAATAAGTGCCCATGACCCCAGGTCATAGTGATGTCTGGTGCTACAGTACTTCATTGCTTGCAAATCTCTTGTCATTTGATACATCATGATTTATTAAATACAGTTGGTTGTGCTTTGAGGAACCCTTGTCTGCTTACTCTTCAGTTTAATTTTCTGCTTTGCATCTAGGATTTTGGAGCTAAAATACAGGCCCTTCTTAATGCAGAAGCTAGAGGAACTGGGGACAACCACGGGAGTGTTGGGGAGGTGGGTGCAGGGCCCAGGGCCAGTTTTGCTCAGCGTTGAAGCTGCCGACAAAGCCGGGCAGTGCCACCCGGACTCAGAGCTGCCGTTCATCAGGCCGGAAGGAGAAATGCACCTGTCAGTCTTCGGCTTTGCCTCTGACCCCCAGAGGGCTGGCACTCATGGCTGGGAGTTTGGGCCCCATCTCTGGCCAGCCCAGCGACAGAATCAGTGAACCCACCAGAGTGTGCGGGAGATGCAAATAGGAATTTCTTGCAACATCAACCACCTTTCCTTCTCCCTGCAGCGCTCCCAAACGCTGTCCCCACCGCCAGATCACTTAGTTTACATATTTAGTGGGGAAACTAGCTGGGTTGGTTTCGTGTTACTTCTTTGTGTTCTACCTGTGGCGAGCAAGCACAGGGCAGGAGATTTTCCCACGTGTGAACGTTCCTTGTGTTACTGAAATTTGTTATTTATACTTGCCTTATATGGTTTATTCTGATGCCCCAGAATATGAACCTTTTGGAGGGAAGCATCAACTGTGTGCATTTCTGCAGGGCTCGTGGCGGCTAACAGCGCCTAGCCCAGGCGGGATCTCAGTCAGTGACTTTTCCTGAACTCATCACTGTGCTAGAAAAGGGCCCCACCTCTGAGCTCCGGCCTGGAGGGTTCCTTGGTCCCCATCTGGGGGTCGAGTGAATAGGGCACACGAGGTCATTGTATCCTAATGGGCTGGGCCCAGGATGTAGCATGGAAACTCTAGGGAATCTGGGAACACTGAGGTGGGGTCAGACCCAGACCTGGCCCAGTGGCTTATGGGGGTGAGACGGTCAAGTCAGACCAAACCCTGGGGCAAATCAGTCCCAGGTCTGGAACTGCTGGGATGGCTGGGAGCACTGAGCCTTGGTGGGGTCAGGCCTAGGCCTGGCCAGGTGACTTGACTGGCAGGGGCTGCCGAGACCTAAGTTATGGGAGGAGGTATAGGCCCTATGCCTTGGCATGGACTATGGATCTGGTTAACCAGGATTCTGAGTCCTGCTTAAGTTGGGCCTTGGACTGAAGACTCTGGCTTGCCCGGAATGCTGAGTCCGGAGTGTTGACCACCCCAGGCCCTGGCGTGAACGTTCCGTGCGATCAGGGGTGCACAGGGGAGGGGGCGGGGCGGAGGGGGAGGGCGGGTCAGCCTCCAGCTCTCGCGCAGAGGCTCCTGGCCGGCAGGGGGCGCTGCGTCTCCGACGGGAGGTGCAGGCCGGCTCGGGGCCGGCAGGGGGCGCTGGGCCCGCGGCGGACGCCCGGCAGGGGGCGCTGTGGCTGCGGCCGAGGCCCGGCGGGCGGCGGCGGTGCGGCGGCGCGGCGGTGCGCCGGCTCGCTGGCCTGGGCAAGAGGCGGCGGCGGCGGCGGCGGCGGCGCGAGCGGAGGAGGTGGAGCCGCGCGGCGGCGGCAGCGGCTGGTGGCGGGAGCGGCGGCGGCCCGGGACCGGCCGGAGCGCCGCTGGCCAAGCGCACAGGCCGCGGCCCGCGGAGTCCGCCATGCCGGCGCGGGTCTGAGGCGCGGCGAGCCAGCGCCGAGGCGAGCGGCGGCCGCGCCGGCCGGGGTTCCCGCAGCGGCCCGGCCTGGGCCCGAGGAGCGGCGGCCTCGGCCTCCGGCGCAGCCCGGAAATGTCCGGCAAGATCGAGAAAGCAGGTGAGGCGCGGCGGCCCGCGGGGTGCGGGCCGTGCCCACGGAGGGGCCACCGGCGCCGCCGGGACTCGCGGGCCTGCGGGTGCGCCGGGGGCAGAAGTGAAACCGCGCCCGGGCCTGCTCGGGGCGCGGGCGGCCGGCGGCCCTGCGCCGCGCTCTCCAGGGCTCACGGGCGGCCGCGGGCTCCGGCGCGGGGCGGGCTCCGGGGCCGGTGGGCACGGGGCCCGCGGCTCGGCGGCTGGGGGTTGGGGCCGGGCCGTCCGCGGGAACTTTCCGACCGCGGCTCGGACCTGGCGACGGGCAGCAGAAACCACGGCTGCATGTGCAAGTGGCTGCAACGCCCCGAGCCCCGCCAGGCGGTTGTCTTTTAGACGGAAGATGGAGCGGAGCCATAAAATGTGTCATTTCTAATGAACCTCGAGTTTAGATTTAACCAAAAGTGTATACTTCGGTGGCTTCAAAGGCAGCAGGCAGGACGTGTCAGGGCCTTTTCAGGGCTCGGTGCAGTTTTCCTCCCGTATCTAGCTCAGCCCTGGAAGCAGGGCGTGTGGGGAGCCGCTTAGGTTTGGGGTAGCTTGTAAATCTGCAGGCAAACCTCATCTCTTTGTGTGTTCCTAGAAATCTCGGAGAGCTGCCTTCCGCGGACCGGGTTTTTGCCCGGACGGGGAATAGTGTCTCCCGAGGCTCAATTAGGCTGTGCTTAGGGGGCCTGGGGCTTAATTAGCCAGCGACACCTTGCAGGGTGCATCATTGGTCCAAGGTGAAGGCCCCTGTTCCTGAGCCAGACTGCGGGTGTGAGCAGCGGGGCCCCTGGGCTGGGTGCCGCGCCGGTCTCCTGGGCCTCTGGTGGGCAGGGCACCCTGATGTGGAAGTGGCTGCCGTTCCCCAGGTTGAACCAAGAGAGTCACTTTGCTGGGATGCACCTGGGAGTGGACCCAGAAGACAGTGGTTTAAACACAGGAAGAAAATTTTTGTGGCCTTTAGTGAGGGTTTTCTATACATCCGGCTCTGTGCTGAGCACCTTAAATGCATCGCTTATGAAGTTCTTGCAGATTCTCAGTGACAGAGAACACAGTCCTGGTTTTCAGGCTATGGGCCAGATATTTGCAGGCCCCCCTGCAAGGCAGCAGCCAGCCGAGTGGCAGGCTGTGTCCAGGAGCCGGGGGTCTTCTTTGGGGCAGGGCACTCCGTGTCAGGTGCTGCTTCTGGGGCATTTTTCTCACTGGCCTCCAGCCCCAGGGCCTTGGCTGGGGACTACGAGATGCTTCCTGACACTTGTGCAGTTCCAGAAATATCTTGGGTTAATCTGTGAATCATATTTCTCAGGAACCCTTTGGTAATGTCTCAGAAGGGGGCTGGCGGGAAAGTGGGAGAATTTACTTTTAAAATAACACGAATGGGGTACTCTTCGATTGTTAGGGTGTATTTGTGGTCAAAAACTTGAAAATCGTGGAAAGGTAACAGGAGCGAGATGAGAGGCACCCATCATCCCACCCAGGCCTCTGGGAAAGAGAGGCCACTTTGCTTGCCTTCTCCATGACCCGGGGAACTGACCCCGGGAACACAGGCCCGAGGTGGGCCCGTGTCCGCAGAGCTGCTCCCCGGGCTCCTCTGGGTGCTGCCTGCTGTCAGGAGCTGCAGGAGCTGCGAAGGCAGGATGGGCCTGCCTGTCTGCGGTGGGACGGCGCCCTCCAGCTTGCCGCCTGGCTCCCTGGAGTTGGCTGGCAGGCACAGGGGAGGGGCCTCTGCAGGGCCAGTGTCTGTGTTCGGCTCTGAGGAGAGGGTAAGGGGGCCCTGTGTGCAGGTGGAGATGGGGAGAGAGGGGAGAGTTAAAGGGGTCCCCGGGGATTTGGGAAGCTCAGGAGGAAGGTGCGTTCGGTGAGAGGCGGCTGAGACCGAGGGTTGGCACCCCATGGGGCCAGCAAAGGCCCAGCCCTCTGGTGTAAGGCCTTCTGCTGGGGTTCATGTGTGCGTGCCAGGGAAGACCGGACACTCCCGCAGTGAGGGGGTACGCCTTGCTGGTGATTCTGCTGGTCATTCTGAGTGGACTGCCCTTGGCCCTTCAACGAGGTTTTCATTAGGTTTCTGTTGGAGTTTTCTAAGTGCACCTGCTGCCGAGTCGTTCACAGAAAGGGTCCTCAGGTGAAGCAGGGCTCCTGGGAGCAGGTGACAGCCCGCAGGCCAGAGCCTGACGCCCAGTGAGCCATCACTGTCGTTCAGTTTCCGGGGACTCAAAGCAACGCAGGTGTCACAGGTGTTCCCAATCTCTTCTTTCGGGAAACAGAGGGCTTTCACTTCTCAGGTTTAGGGAGTCCCAGCTTTTCGAGTGTGAAAGAAAACCCCTTTGCTGGCTCCCCGGCCTTCTGCCTGCTCTCCCGTCCTGATCGGCCCCTGGTGAGTGCAGCCTCTTCGGCCCCCGGGCAGCTCCTCAGTGCATTTGGTCACTCGGCGTGCCTGGCTGTGGTGGGGCCCGAAGACCACAGGAGCTGCCCACCTGCCACTTCCTGGGGACATAGAAAGGCAGGCCTCGGAGCGAGCTGTCCCCAGTTGTCTCCGCCCGGGCCTCGCGGGCCATCAGGTCAGGCTGTGTGCCTGAGGGGGACGGGGGGGTCAGTCTGCTGCCCGGGGCCTGTCCAGCTAGGCTTGGTGGGGAGGATTGGATTTGGAGGGCCAGGGAGAAGGCTGGGGAGCAGGGGACGTGTGTGAGCTCTGGCACCTCTCAGAGGTGAGGAGGCGGCCGAGGGGCTCCCGGGGTGAGCTTGTGCGCAGAACCGGCGAGGGGAGGAGGCCACTCCCGAGGAGCTCAGCAGGGCTGGTCTGAAAGACGGCAGAGGCCACCTTGGGGACCAGCGTGTGTGGCCCTGGGTGGACCCCGGGGGTGGCTTCAGCTGCTCCCGAGCCCAGCAGGCCTGGGGCAGGGGCCCAAACCTGTCTGGAACTTAAGCAACCCTCTGCCCTGTGAGTGGGGGTGACAGGCTGGTGGCCGTGGGCTGGACCGGGTCCACAAACGTGTTGCAGCCGATCCACGGGTGCCCTTGAAGAGACGAGAAAGTGTTAACGGTCAGTGTGTAAGAGTCCTGAGGCCAGTTGCCAGGCCCAGGTGTCCGGTTGGCTTGAACATTGAGAACTCTGGTGACTCCGAGCCTGTGTTCCTACCAGGCAGGGACAGCCCGCTGCCCGCCGCCTGACCCACTGCCCGCCGCAGCGCCTCCCTGCCCCTGCCTGGGCTGCTGATGGCCCTCCTCGGAGAAACGTTTGTGTGCGTTTGCCTTTCATCTGCACCGTGAGAGCTTTGCCTTGTTCGTCCACTGGGCTGTCCCCCGGTTCCCCCGGGGCACCCCTTCGGGTGCTGTAGGGGCCCTGGGGCCAGTGTCTGTGCTGGGCAGGCAGAGGGGCAGTGTGGGGAGGTCTGGGAGGCCACAGCCACCTTCCCAGGGTGGGGGTGGGGGCCGTCGGGAGGCGGCGTCGGTCAGCGGGCACGGCGGTGGGCAGGGAGGAGAGCAGCCTCACTCTCGCTGGCCAGACTCACCGCTGCTCTCTGGTGCCCTCGCTCCTCGGACCGCATGTCCTGCACCACCTCAGGGCCTGCAGGTGTTCTGGGCCACGACAGGGACCCCCTGCCTGCTGGCCTTGCCTTCCGCCCGGGGCAGACACCTGAGTCTGACGCCAGGAGCACGTCAGTGCCGCGGCCCCACTCTGTGTCCCCGGCTCACCAGTGTGTAGGAGCTTCTGCACCGAGGGACCCCCGGCCAGCTGGGGGCAGGGGCTTGCCGCAGTCTTGAGTTGCTGGGGGGGCAGGTGAAAGGGAGGGGCTCACCCAGTGCACCCCGGCCTGTGGACGGGGTACACACGGCGCCTGACTCCAGTGCCGTGTTTTCATGTCCCTGGATGCTTTTGTTGTGACTTAAAAAGAGAAACTGCCACTGACCGCATCTGTGGCGGCACTCGTGAGGCACTGTCTCAAGACGAACAGGACACTTGCGCCCTGTCGCAGCAGCGGTCACTGCACTTCGACCCACTTTTGACACCTCCCAAGTTTCTTTTTCCCGCCATTAGCCGTCTTAGCAGTCAGACGCATCCCGTCAACCAGAAGGGCGTGTCTGTGGCGCCACCCACTCCCTTCAGTCTGCGGTGCTCGCCGTCACCCGCCCTCCTTGTTGGCCAGCACTGTGCGCCTCCCACTGGCCTGGCCGCCCACAGGTTACCGTCCAGGGGTGACATCACAGGGTCCTGAGTGCGTCTGAAATTGCTTGTGGCGTTGAGAATGGATTGGGGGATGACGTCACTGCTGGTCCTCGCAGTGGTCCTGAGGGGCAGCGCCGGCCGTCCCCACTTGGCCAGGGGATGCGGTGTCTCGCCTGCAGTCGCAGCCCCAGTGCAGCAAAGTGGGAGCTGACACGTGTGGGGCCCCCTGCCGGCCCTGTGTCGCACGGAGTGCCGCATGCAGCCCTTCCCGTTGCTGTGGGCACAGCAGCTTTCTGTCTCGGTTCCCATTCATGTTCCTTTCTGATCCGCCCCCTTGCTCCCAAAACCTGGGCTAGGTTAAGGAAGACCCAGCCTGGTCTTCAGGCTGCCTGTGATGTTGCGAACGCGCGTCACCTCGGTGGCGCTGTGAGGAGGTCAGACATCGCGTGGCCGTGGGCTGAGCGTGTTTTCAAAAGCCAGCTGCAGCAGCCCCAGAGGCTTCTTGGTCTCCTGAGCAGCTGTCGGCAGAGGTGGCTCCAATGGGAGCCCTCGTAGCCAGCAGACCCGGGAGGAAGCCCGCACAGATGAGTCATGCGTGAGCTTGCAGAAAAATCATTTCCCAAATTAGCCCGGGCTGGAGAACTCCGTGAGCACGGGGCCCGTCTTACCTCAGCCCAGCTGAATGTGTCCCCGTTGCCATAATAAGATGACGCACTGGAAAGAGCAGCGGCCTGGCGACTCGGCCTGAGGCTGCACCCACGTGCTGGGCAGGGCGCCCTGCCGCTGGGACAGGTGCCGCTCCACCTCCCCGCCCACCTCGCCCCACAGGCTGCTTTTCGACCAGAGAGACGGAACCCACCCTTGGTGAATTCCTAGGGGATCTGTCACCTTGGTTTCTGGTCAGTTGTTTCAGCCATGTGCCGGAGGAATAACCCAGGGCCTGGCACTGTGACCTGGAGCGGTTCTTCCCTCTCCCGGGTCTCGCCCTCTCCCCGGCACCACACGGAGCGGGGGCGCTGGAGCTCGCATCCCCATTCTCTGCTGTCTGAAGGCGGCAGGTCCTCTTCCTGTGCCAGGAGGCCGTTAGGTGCCGGGCATGGCACCTCCCTGGCACAGTGAGTCCTCACCCAGCTGTGGCCCCCGAGGCTCCTCCTTGGTTTGCACCGAACACAGAGCAAAAACCCACTTCCTGGTGCTCGCAGCTCCTCCACCCGCCCGGCTTCCTCGGCCCAGCGCCTTCTCTTCCCCCAGCAGGCAGTGGATTCCACGGGAAGGCCCCAGACAAACACACACTCTGGGTAGAATGGTACCATGTCCCTCATTCAGAAACCAAAGCCCCAGTTTCCTTTCTACACGTTAAAAGTCAGCAAATGCATCCCTGAACAGCCCGGTAGCTCCGTGAGGGGCCGCCCGTCTGGCCCGCGTGGGCTTGCCACCACCACACAGGACGGGTGCCCAGCCACGGTTGACTGGAGAATGAGGGAAGGCAGTTAACATGGTCACTGAACGAACTGAGGTTTCTGATCCGAGTCCCGAGATTGTCTGTAGAAGGAGCTCCTGGGCTTCGAATGCCCAGTCGGGCTGTTTCTGGGAGAGCGGGCAGCACCAGGACCCCCCTGGAGTCCGCAGTTAGCTGGGGCCCAGTTCTGCCCCAGCGTGGTTTCCAGAAGACCGGTGGTGAGGCCAAGAGCGCCTCCCCAGGGCACTGGAGAGAGCGCTAGGCCTCGAGGAGAGGCAGGGCCGCCCTCAACCCTGACTGCAGCTGCTGCTGCCGGGGACTGTGGGGCTTGGGGGGCACGGTGCCCCGTGCTCCGGGCCTCAGGACCCTGCCTCTGTTTACAGATCTGGGCCACGCCAGCCCCACCTGGCCCAGCACCACGAGAGGAGGCCGGCCTCCATGCCTCCCTCTCTTTAGCCGGTCTCTGAGCGTCGTTGAGGGCCAGCCCTGCTCCGCCACTCGCTCGGAGGGATGGGGAGGCAAGCTTGTGAGGTGCTTGGGCTCCCCGTCTCTTCTCTGCCGCAGGGCTCAGGAGAGCACCTCGTACAGTTCTTCCTTGTCCCCTCTCATCTCTCCTGGCCTGTGGTTTGGAAGGCGGTGGTAGCGTCTGCATGGGAGCCCTCACCTGCGGTCCGGACAGCGTCTCCCTCGGGCCGTCACTGTGCCTGGCATTGGGCTTGCTCCAGGCTTCCTGGCACCACACACGCATTTGACTGCAAATGAGGGTTACTGATCAGGAAGCACCTCCCTGCCTCTCAAGCGAAGAAGCGGGCCTGTCTTGCACAGGGAGGCTGGGGACAGACTGAAGGGCACAGTTCAGGCGTTTGCTTTCATGCTTTTCAAAAGTTTATGTCTTCAGTGTGGACTTGGCAGTCAAGGCTCCAGCCGTGCTTCCAAGTGGCAGCCGGCCCACTGTCCCCCTGAGCAGCAGTGCGCGGCCTGTATTCTTGGGGAGAAGGCAGGCGTGGACGTGGAATGGGAAGAGGGGGCAGCAGGACTCCACTGGGATGTGATGGCTCTGAGTAGCCACTTCGTTAACCCCAAACAAGCAAACAAACAAAAAGATGCGAACCGAACCTCTCTCTGGAAACAGTGGTTATATTGACTGCTGGTTATGGGCAGTCACATGTCCCTGCCCTTCAAGTGACTGGTTGTGACTGAACAGATGGGGGATTGTACGTGGGCCGTGGAGCTGGCTACTCTTAGACCCTCCTTTCAGTGACCAGTACCAGTAACTGTCCAGGCGAGCTCCCACGAGGTGCTTACCGCAGGCCGTGCCGGTACCAGGCTCAGCTGTGAGCTTCACGCACATGGAGTCCTGTGACCCTCGGAACAGGGGTCTCACTCTGCAGAGGAGGCCGAGGGGTCCCGAGACCAGAACAGCAGGCTGTGCCTGTGCCCCCACGCCCATGCCTGCTTCCCATTTCTCCCCCTTTTCACTGACTGCGATGGCATGATTGTCTTGGCTGCTTTGGGGAAAACACGGGCCTCCCCATTTCCAAGGAGCCCTCCGACTCGGGCTGCCGCTGCACTCAGAGAGCCCCTTGATAACAGGAGGCGGGGGAGATGCGAGGGAAGGCTGGGGTCCCCCTGGCCGTCTGGTTCCCACTCACAGCGCATGTTTCCTGCTGGGTGACCTCGGGCAAACCCGAGGTCTTTCTGAGCCTCTGGTGCCTCTGTTATAACCCGGTGGATGCCCCCGGCCCCGCCCTGCCCTTTCTGACACTGGCTCTTCGTGATTCTCATCTGCGATAGAAAAGGGGCAGTTGGGGTGGGTTGGGGTTTTCGTTGGTTTTTCAAGACACTGACTTTGCATGGCACTTACTTGTTCGTCATCACAATAAAATTTACATAATCCTCCAAAGCTTCCGAGAAACACTTACGAGAAACACTTACGGGACGTGAGCTTCCTTGCTGTTGTTTTAGGTTTTGTTCTTCTGTTTGGTTATATAAGGTGTTGGAGTCGCAAGGCATTTTTTGACAAATGAGGAGGATGACCCTAGCTGACCACCGTTGAGTACCGCCCGCGTGTTTTCAGATGCGGCCGATCTAGTTAGTTCTGTTCTTCCAGAGAGAGACGGTGGGTGTTGCCCCCTTGACAGTGGAGGGGAAGGAGGCAGCCAGAGGGAAGGGCGTGTGTTGAGTGAGTGATGGAGCCGCTTGGCCCCGTGGGCCCCCGGATCTAGGGTCCGGCGCGGGCCCACTGTGGAGTCCCCAGAGACCGGCTGGGGGGCGCATTCGTGGTCTTCGGTCGGCCCGGCTGTGGGCTTCCCCTGGGGCTTTCCAGCCGCTCTGCAGGGCCGGTGAAGCAACCCCACAACTGCATGTTATGAAACAGCTGCAGGCCTCTCAGTCGCAGAGGAGGCCTACCTACCAAGTGGGTCTGCTGAGACTGCTGCTCGGGGATTGGCTTTGGGTGTGAACGGTGGAGCATGGCCCCTGGGTAAAATAGCTCCGTCCACCGTCCGTCTGTCCACCCACCACCCGTTCATCCACACAGTGTGGGTTGAGAGTGCCAGGCAGCCTGCCCGGGTGGTGGAGGGGACTGAGAAGGTGTCTGTGCCCGCAGGGAGCCGACAGCCTGGCCACTGCCTGCACTGTGAGCAGGACCTTCTGAAGAGCTAGGCTCTCCTACTTTTCTTTTTTTTTTTTTAAAGATTTCATTTATTTTTAGAGAGAGGGGAAGGGAGGGAGAAAGAGAGGGGAAGGGAGGGAGAAAGAGAGGGAAAGAAACATCAACGTGTGGTTGCCTCTTGAATGCCCCCTACTGGGGACCTGGCCCACAACCCAGGCATGTGCCCTGACTGGGAATCGAACCCACAACCCTTTGTTTTGCAGGCCGGCGCTCAATCCACTGAGCCACACCAGCCAGGGCTCCTACTTCTCCTGATGCTCATCCATGGAGGCAGCAAGATCCTGGCCTGCAGGTCAGGAGACCTGCCTCACGGCCCCTGGGTCTGCACCAAAGCACTTCATGCACCCCCCAGTCTCCCCATCTGCGAAGTGGGCAGACAGACTCCGTACAGCGCTGCGACTGCGACTGTGGGCTTCTGGGGCCTGTAGCTGTGGATTGGATCCCAGCTCTGCACCGAGCGGTTGTGGGGCCTTGGGCCAGTTGCTTTGCCTGTCTAAGCCTCGGTTTCTTACCTGTACAACGGGAAGACCCCCATGCTGCTGGGGGAGGGCTTTACAAGGTGGCGCACAGAAAGCATGTCAGCAGGGTCTGACACGGACGTGCTCCGTGGGCTGTAGCTTTCCTCCCTGCCTGAGGTTGCACTTGGCTCTAAACTGACCGTTTCCTAAAAATGGTCGTAGGGTGAGCGGCACTCGGACCTCAGCAGGCACAGCAGGAAGGTTTCTGGCTATCGAGGTACAGTTGACCCTTGAATGTGGGTTTGAACCACGCAGGCCCACTTTGGGGGAGGTAGTTTTCTTTTTAAAGAATTTTTTAAAATAGTCATATGCCACTGAATGTAAGTATGTGCTCTGACAAGGGTGTCGCTAGGCAATTTTCTCGAGGACGTCGAAGCACTCACCCAAACCTGGGCCCCGTGGCCCCTGCGCACCGAGGCCGTGCGGTGGACGCTGCCGTGTGCGGCTCTCCCTCGGCCACAGTGCTGTCGCGCGTCGTGTGGCTGTGCCAGAAGCCTGCTTTCTCTTCCTTGCGATTTCTGTGCTCGAGGGCGCCTTGTTGTGAGGACACCGCCTGGAGCACCTGTAGCCCTCGATGTGTGTGTAATGGACTGTTCACCGGTGGTGGGGGTTCTGGTCCGCAAGTAGCTGTTGGTCAAGTTTTGAGGGAGTCTGTGGTTACACTCGAATTTTTTACTGCCTGGGGGGTCAGCACCCTGCTCCCTGTGCTGTTCCAGGGTCATCTGTACTCCTTTCAGGGCCTCTGTCTGTCTGTCTCTCTCACACACACACGAGAAACTAGAATTCCAAGGGACGGATTTTTACAATGAAGTAATAAATCTCCAAAGAGACCTGTCTTCTAAGGAAGAGAGCAGCGTCGGTTGCAGCTGCATGTGCGCCCGGCTCTCAGAGGCAGGGGGAGGACAGGCCTGAGGCTCTTTCTTCTGTCCTGTCCGTCTGTCAGGGGAGGGGTGGGAAGGGGAGGGGGCTCGTCTCGGTGCCAGAGCCGGCCGTAGCTGGCAGGTATGTTTTTGCCCCATCCCGGGAGACACCACGGCCGTTTCTCCTTGCAGGGGTGACTCTCAGGATTAATTAGACTCCTGCGCTCAGCCCGGCAGGTGACGCAGTCCCAGCACGGCGCCTTTGTTTTATGCTGGTTAAAACGCCGTAAGCCATTCAAGGTCCTCTGTACAAGTCACTTACACATTGCGTCGAAGGCTGCTAGCAGTGTGATTTCAGACCCTTATTTCCCCCCTTGATTAGTTTTCACAGTTACGAGCGATTCAGAAATCAGACGTGTTGTTCCACGTCTTCCTCAGCCTGTGCCGCCTGGGGCTTTTCTTTTTTCTTTTTCTTTTATTAAAATTTATTGTTGTTCTGTTAAAAAAAAATTTAAATTTATTTAAAATTTTTCTGATCTGGGACAGGGACCGCTCACAGCTTCCTCACTGGTCCGTCCTGGCAGCCAGCCCAGTATACACAGTGTTCGCAGAGCCTCTCGCTCCGTCGGGGTGGCCACACGCTCCCGCGCTTCCGCCCCAGCTTGTCCAGGGCTCCTTACGAATGTTAGTCCTCTGAGCTCACCGGGGAGCCGCAGGCACAGGTTGGAGGCATGCCTTCTGCATGACCTGTCCTTGTTTCTTTCTTTCTGTTCATGAGGAGCTGTCTCTATTAATCACCCTAAATGTGCAGAACTGTGGAGTGCAGAAAGGGAATTGGGCTGGGACCCGGGCTGCATTTCAGCGCCGGGTGGCAGGGAGCCTGAAGTTCCCCGTCCCAGCTCGGGGCGTGAAAATGCATGTACTAGTGGGGAAAGCGTGTGGACTGAAGTTATCCTGGGGGACGTGAGAGGCACTGCACTAGGAATGCTTACAACTGTGGCATCTCTGAGCCATGGACAGAGAGCTGGCCAGAGTGCTGGCACGGCCACAGACCCGCTGTGTCCTCTGGGGCAGGCCGGGGTCTCTCCCCAGCCCTGGTACTGGAACCACGCTTCCCGAGCTTTCTCGTGAGCCCGGGTCCTGCTTAGGCTTTGGTGGGAGCCCCGTGGACTCCGCCCCCAGAGAGGAGGATTCCTCTGTGTGTGGCTCTACGAGCTCTGTAAAGTCCTGCTGTTTTGTGACAGATAATGACTTGCAAACACCCCGGGCCTTGGATGGCTCAGATGGAATTATGAGTATCTGAAGTCATCGGAATTTATTTCTCCTAGTTCACTCCACTCAGGGTCGAGTGACGGCACTGATCAGGACTGCTGTGGTTTTATAAGGATTCACCAAGTGATGCTTAGAAGGGGCTTCGGCAACATCTGTGTGGATGAAAGGAGAAACCTGTCCCCTTCGGTGGGAGAGTTTTTGGGGTCACACAGAGTAAAACTGGCCTCTTTTGGGGTGTGCAGTCTGAACTTGCCCTCCTCCGTCGGTCTGCGCGACCACTCCCCCAGGTGGGGCCGAGATCCGGTCCATCACCTGCTGGCAGCCGCTGATCTGCTTTCCGGTCCTGTAGTCTGGCCTCTGCCAGAGTATCGTACGGTGTCAACTTTGGGGAATTGATTTCTTTTATTCGGCTACTGCCTTTGAGATTCGTGAAGTAGTTGGCTGTCATCAGAAGCTTATCCCCTTTTATAGGGATAGTAATAGTCCACCGTATGGGTGTACTTAGTGTTTATCTGCATAGAGTTGGACTTTGGTTAACTAGCTGTGTTTCCTGGGAATAGATAAAGATGACATTTGACCAATAAAAATCAAGTAACCTAATTAAAAAACTTGATAGACATCTCCACAACGCGATGGCCAATAAACACGTGAAAAGATGCTCAGCATCACTGATCAGTAGGAAAGTGCACATCAAAACCTCGGTGAAGTGCCCGCTCACGCCCACAGAGACGGCCGCTTTCAGAAAGAACAGAAAGTGAGGAGCAGGTGTGGGTGAGGCCGTGCGGAAACCAGAACCCCTTGTGCAGTGGGGTGTGCAGTGGTGCAGCGGCCTCAGAGAGCAGTCCGGCAGTTCCCCAAAAATCACACATGGAGTGGCCACGTGATCCCCCAGGTCTGCTTCTGGGTGTGCGCCTGCAAGAAGTGAAAGCAGGGACTCAAAGGAGACTCGTACACTCAAGTGTGCAGTGTGACGAGCAGCAGCCCGAAGGCGGGAGCAACCCGGGTGTCCGTCGGTGTTTGAACAGGTGAACCTCGTGGGGTGGGTTCACGGGGTGGATAGTCTCCGAAAAGGAAGGAAACCCGGCACCAGCTTCGGCCTGGATGAGCCATGAGGACATAGTGTGAGTTTGAGGACACAGAGGCCAGAAACGTACCGCTCCACCGGCATGGATGAGATGCGGAGGGGTGATCCGTTCGTAGAGATGGAACGTGAGTAGAGTGGTGGCGGGGGCGGGGGGGACTTACCATGTCACCCTTGTTAGCGTCAAGGTGCAGTTTAGGCAGCAACAGTCACACACGGTGTGAGGGCGCGTGTTGCCGCTGAACTGCGCTCCCAAACGGTTAGGATGGCAAGTTTTACGTTACGTGTATTTACCTCAGTTTGTGAAAAATTGCCATGGATACCAAATATTTTTCTTTTCAAAAAAACTTCACTGGCCCTGGCTGGGGTAGCTGAGCGGATTGAGCGCGGGCCTGTGAACCACACAATCACGGTTCGATTCCCAGTCAGGGCACATGCCTGGGTTGCAGGCCAGTTCCCAGGGGGGGATACACGGAGGGCAACCATGCGTTGATGTTTCTCTCCTTCTCTCCTTCCCTTCCTCTCTAGAGATAAATGAAATCTTTAAAAAAACCAAAAAACTTCATTGGTTGATTTTTTTAGAGATAGGAAGGGGGAGAGAGAGAGAGAGAGAGAGAGAGACGTTGATTTGTCCTTCCACTTACTTTTTGGTCGATGCTCGTGTGTGCCCAGAACCTTGGCACGTCAGGGACAACGCTCTAACCAGCTGAGCCGCCCCCGGGCTCCGTCTTCCCGTGTTTATCTCCGTGATCATTACTCTACCTGCAGCATTGAGGTCAGTGAGTTACAGTAAAACCCTGAAGCACGATGACGGTGACGGCCGTATCACGGGGCAGCGGTGCTCATGGTAAAGACGCCTGGTTCTGTCACCTGGGCCTGCGATGGGGGAGCTACAGGTGGACCACTTGCACTGGTGGGCACCCTGCTCGGTGCCTCCTGGACGTGGGGACTCTGGCACTTAGTGTGTCCCTTGAGGGGTCCTGTGCGATCATGAGACACTGGCTGCTGTGAGGCAGGGGCCTATTAAGCCAGGGTGTATTCTGTCCCCAAGTGTGCGTCTTGTCACTGTGCCCCCGAGCTCTTAGCTGTGCTGGGCTTCTCCAAAGGGACTTCTTCACAGGGGACTGCCCAGTGCTACCCTCCACAGCCTCAGTTCTCAGTTCCTGCCCTCTGTCCAGCTACAGAGATCAGTGCCAGGAGGGGCTGATGGAAGCCCAGGGGCCGGAAGGGCCCCACAGCCTGTAGCGGCCTGCGGCCTGGCAGGCGGGAGGGCCTGCTGCCTGTCAGCTGTTAGCAGAGACTCTCCCGCACTCCTCAGGGGCTTCCCGGTGAGACTGCTGGGCCCCTCGTCAGCACTTGCCCTCTGGGTTGACAGCACAGATGGCATTTGTTCTCGCACTGTTTGGCAGGGTTCCGGGCTGTAGGCCACGTTGGTGAAACGATGTCTCTGACTTGGGGTAGGGGACATGCAAGCCTGCGTGGCCCTGACCACCATGGTCCCGGGCATGTCGTTAGCCTCCTTCCCTGTGAGTCTGGGCTGGGGGCAGTTTCTGGGTACGTCTGCTGCCCCGGCACCAAAGCATGCCAGGCGTGCCAATTTCACAGCGCTTTCCAGGGAACAAAGAGAAACTGAAATACTTCGCAGGATAGACTGCGAACCCGCACCTTGATTCCAGACTGAGACTGAAGAAGTGCGCAGCTTAGAATCAGGGAGGGCAGCACGAGCATCGGCTCATTCCTTCAGCTGGTTTCTGGACCGCCTGTGTCTGCCGTCACGCCAGGAGGTGCTGGGAACACGTGGACGGGGGACAGATGAGCCCCGGCCCCTGCTCTGGGAGCACATACTGCGATGGGAGGGGGGACAGGCCTCACACCCCCCCTTCAAGCAAGACCAGGCCTCTGTCGCAGTCAGATGTCGCAGTTCCACTGCTGAACGCAGCCCTGGCCCCGCCTCACAACTAGGTGTGGGGACCCCAGAGGGAGGTCACTTGAGGACCACTGTGCCCGTATAGGCCGTGACAGATGGGGCGATGGCCACATGCCCCAGCTCACACCCGATGTCACGGCATAATTATTAATAGCACCTGCCTGACACTACTGAAGTGTCCTGGTGTGGCCAGGAAAACACCGAGTCCCGTGGATTCGTGGCAGCGGGGGTCTTGGTTTGCTGGGAGAGAGCTGGGGCACACAGAGAGCTGTCCCCTCGGGGACACGCCCGGGCCAGCGCAGGGCCCAGCCTGTGGTGTCCACAGGCGGGGCTGAGGGCTCAGTCCCGTTCTCCCTGCGGGCACTGGCCACTTCCATGTTCCAGGCACTCAGCTCGTGGGAGCAGTGCTCTCTGGGACGGCTGGTTGAATGATGGCGAGCACGTACACACAACCAGCACAGCTTTTCTTGTGACGAAGCAGGCTTCCTTACTACAGAAATGAGAGTAGCCAGGTCTCTAATTCATTTTCTTCAAAGGGAGGGAACGGGTGCGGTGTCTGTGGGAAGTCCCACGGAGAGAGCTGGAGGAGCAGCTGCAGAGCCTAGTCTGGCGAAGCTGGACAGTACCGTGCCCCTGTTGCTACAGAAAAGGGTGTGGGTGGGCATTGAGTTTTCCTAGGAAGTTTTATTTTTGTTCCAGGGGTATATCTGATGTTTAAAGGAAATAGCCAGAAAGACAGGTAGAGAGCTTTGTGTTTATGCCGTATTGGTGACTTACAGCCTGAGGTGGTAGCAGGGGTCAAGGGTAGGGTTGTGTAGGGCCAGGTGGTCCCTGTCTTAAGGACCCGACGACGACAGCTGCAGGATGTCGTCTGCCTTCTGCAGTGGGTCTCAAGCTTTAGCACGGGGGCGGGGCGGGGGCGTTGCTAGGTTCCAACCCCAGCGTCTGATTCAGGCCCTCTGGAGTCCGGCTGAGATCCGTCGTTTCTAGCAAGTTCCCCAGTGCTGCTGTTGCTGGCCCTGTGGGTGAGTGGGGGCGTCTTTCGGCATCGCTGTTCAAAGGTAAGGGTGGAGAGGAGTGAAGGGAGCACTAGGGACTCACCTTGAAAAGTTGCTCGGGGAAGAGGAGGCGGAGGTGCAGAGGCCATGAGGGTGTCGAAACAGCTGGCTCTCGAGAGGCCAGGAGCCCCGAAGCGCTTATTTAATCCTGTCGTCAGCTCTGCCCGGGCTGGTCCTGGTCTCTGGGTGCAGGTGAGGAAAGTGAGGCCCGGGAGGGTTTCCGGGACAGTGGGGGTGAAGCCCCTGCCCAGCACTGGAACAGACCCACTGGAAATGGTAGGCGGCCGGGACGACAGACTGAAGAGGATTTGACCGCTAAGCACATGAGTGCTGGCGTTGACGCGTCTGCCTCCAGGGTACACCTTGTGGGCCGCATTCAGGGCCCCGGCAGTGGTCGGGTGGGCTCTGGCAGCTGGCGGAGGAAGGTCGGCTGGTGCGAAGGGAACTGAGATATCCGTCTCGCTGCCTGTGGATAGCGTTTCGGGATATCAGCTCGCTAATTAAGCCATGCATTAGTCATCACAATTAGCAGGGCATTTTAAAACTAAGCATTTAGAACCTGAAGCACAAACTCTAAAATGTAAACTATGTTTAAAGTCGAGCCGTGCTTTGTACTTGGAAAACATCGTGGTGAATGTTTACGAGCTCCTTCTGAATGGTCCTCGCCCACGAGTGTTCTGTGGTGGTTCTGCGTTCACGCCCACCCAGCCGCTTTCTCCAGGTCCTCTCTCTCTCTCTCCCTCCAAGCCTCTCCCTTTGGGAGTGTCCCAGGGCCTCTGATCCCTTCCCAGGCAGCCCAGTCCCATGTCTTTAGATGCCATCTAAACCCTGGGTGTCCCCAGATGTGTTTTTCCGGCTGTGAGCTCCCCCTGAGCTGAGGGCTGCCCACCTAGCACCTCCATGCGGACGATGTCCGAGTCTGGACTGGATGCGCTTAACCAGAGCTATGGCTCTCTGCCTCGCCCCCTGCCTGCCTCCTGGCTCCTCCTGGGAGGTGCATCACAGCGACTAGTGTGACATTCGACCTCAGCGTTGTTCAGGCTCAAGGTTTTGCAGTCACCGAGCCCCTCTCCACACCCCACATCTGATCCCTCGGTCACTCCTACCGCCTCCCCTGACATTGGCTCCAGGCCACGGCCCCGCCCCTGCCCCAGGACGGCCCAGGACCCACCTGGCTGGCTTCTTGGTCTCCACTCTCGCCTCAGTGTTGTCCAGTCTTCATTCAGTGGCCAGTGTGTGAGTTAGGGCCGACCCAGAGTTCTTGCCGGACTGCAGCAACCTGCACTCTGGCCCCTGGCGCACGTTCACCACTGCCCCCGGTGCTGTCTCAGCCATGCCGGCTTTCCCTCTGGGTGGTGGTGGAATACACCAGGCGTCCCCTGCCTCAAAGCCTCTGCACGTGCCCTGCCTAGCCCCGCAGTGGTCCTTCCTGCACGAACTGGAGTGTGCCTGCTGCGAGCCCACGGTTGGGCGCCAGGGTCCACGTGCTCCTTGTGTGGCCTCAGGGTGGCCACTCCTCCAGCCTGCCTGCCCTGAAACACGCCCTTGGACGCAGCAGGGCTGCAGTACGGGCGCTGTGAGCACAGGCCCTGGGGCGCCCAGATGCTGCGGGCTGGGGAAGGCCAGCCGTCCTCCGGGCGCACGCTTGCGCCCTGACTCCCTCGGGCCTCTGTTCACATAGCACCCCCGTGAGGCCTTCTCTGCCCTTGGGGTCTGAGCTCCCACTCCCGTCACATCAGCCCCTCACTGTCCCCTGACCCTGGCTTGTGTTTCTTCTTTCTTTTCTTCTTCTTCCTTCCTCCTCCTTCTTCTCCAGCGTCTGCTTCTTCTGTATGATGCTCTTCTCCCACACTAGGGAGTAAGGTCTTTCCCGAGGGCCCAGCGTGTGCCTGGGGGAGAGCTGGGGCTCGCTGGCTTCTGGGGGGTGAGAGATTGAAGCGCATGCTGGGTGGGGCCTGTCCTCTTACTGGAGAGAGCAGGGCGCCTTAAGAAGCTTGGGGGCCTGGCTGGAGCACACTGAGGCTGAGGCTGCCCTGAGCCTGCCCAGCTCCATCAGAGGCCGTCATCAGTCAGCTGCCTCCTCAGGTTGGGCGGCTGTCTCTGGACGCAAGGAGCTGTCAAGGGCAGGAGGCAGCCGAGCCTAGAGGTTAGGCGGGTGGGTGAAGGGGTGCGAGCCCGAGCTTCTCCGTAGTGAGGGCGTCGCCTCTTCTGACGCGTCATAGTCCACGTGCAGCAGAGACTCTGGGCCCGTGGTGGTTGCCATGGAGAGGCTACTGGGCGTCAACCGTGAGGTTGTGTTTGCTTCTTTGGAGAGAAAGGAGCCAGGACACGGGGTAGGCGGGCAGGCAGGAGAGGGCTTGCGTGTGGTGTGAGTCTTTGCCGAAGTAAAGACCCCCAAGTGGGGGCCTCGGGCGATGAAGGTGTGAGGGCGGCCCGGGGACCGGCCGCCTCCGGGCCATGAGGCCAGTGCAGGCCTGGAACCCCGCCCCTAGGCATTCCGGGAAGTGTCAGGAGTTCCAGAAGTGTCCCCAGTGGTCAGACCTTTCTCTGCATATCCGAATATTATGAACCAAATGGTAGAGGAAAAAAATTGCTATTTTTGTTTACTTAAAAAAATAGTTCCTGCCCTGGCTGGTGGGGCTCAGTGGGTGGAGTGCTGGCCTGAGAACCTAAGAGTCGCTGGTTAGATTCCCAGTCAGGGCACATGCCTGGGTTGCAGGCCAGGTCTTGGGGTGGGCGGGGGCACATGAGAGGCAATCACACATTGATGTTGCTCTTCCTCTCTCCCTCCCTTCCCCTCTCTAAAAATAATAAATGATTTTAAAAAATAGTTCCTTTCTCTCTATTCCAGGTGGAATTGATAGAATTGGAGGCGTGGACTCCTCTGTGTCACGTCCTGCAGGCGGGACTTAGTTCCGGGCCCAGTCGTGACCTGAGAAAGCCTGACAAACAGCTTCTTCGAAAGGCTGGATGCCCATGTAGCAGTGAGGGGCCTGCCTGGGTTGCCTTTCCTTTGGTGAACCAGCATTGTCTGCCAAAGCGGTCTTGTGGGGTACTTAGGAATTGGTGCTTGTGGAGGTGGGGGGCAAGTTCTGACCCCCTTTATGTGCAGGTTAGATTGGACCCCAAGAAGGATGGACTGGCCGGCTCTGCAGTTCATTTCTGTAGGGTGTCACTTCTGGTCTCGCCCGGACTCAGAGCCAGGGCGGCCTTGTCTGGGACGCGGGGCCAGTGTTCAGTGAGGGTTAGCCCTGTGCGGCTGCTGGCGCACCCCTGCTGGAGGTCGGGTGGCTGGGAGTCGGCGGTGCGGGTTCTCTGGCTGCCTGTGAGAGCTTGGGGAAGGGTCTCCCCTCTCGACCTTGGTTTCCTTGTTCCAGGGTGAGAGGTTTGGCCCAGCTCTGTGCTCCTTAGCCTTTGGGAATTCATTGAGACTTGGATCAGATGCCTTCCTGGAAAGGCAAACACAGATGGTTTGGCTTTTGGTTCCTGTTGGAACCCCCTGAAACCCGTAAAGGGAACCCTGGGCCTCTAAGCCCTGCCCCTCTGACTCTGCCCCATTCACATCCCACCAGCTACACGGGGCCTTTGCACATGCTGCTCCTGCCCACAGTGCTCCTCGCCCCTTTGCTTGGGTGACTCGTGCTCATCCTTCGTGTCTTGGCCCTCTCTGACCTCCCAGGCTAGATTAGGTCGCCCTGCTAGACGTGTCACCCTACCCCGACCACTTCTCAGCACTGGCCGCAGTGCAAACTGAGTCACTCTGTGCATGTTGTCGGCCGCTCCCTCGGCTGTGACATCCCTAGACTGGTCTGTGAGAATGCAGGCGTTTTGTAATGAACCGACCTCTGCTTCCTGAGACACGCCATGCGAGATGGGCCTTTGCCTTCGATGATTTCCTCCAGGGCTCGGTCGGGAAGTCACTTCAAAGTAGCATCTTTCTGGTCCCAGAAGACTGGCTATCAGACTCTCGGCCCTAGTGCTTTGCGAGGCCTGACCTCCAGGCTAATTGCTCCCCTTTGTTTATGTTCTGGACCGAGCTGGAACTCCCACTTGGAACATTCCCACAGTGCTTGGCACTTCCTCGTATTGTTTTATTTTTCTCTGGAGGGGAAGTGACCAACATCAGGCTTTCCTCCCAGCAGACAAATTCCATGCACAAAGCCTGTGTCAGACACTGGGCGCCCACCAAAGAGCCCGCCTGTCTCCCTGCCTGAGGGGCGAATGTGCCCGTTACAAGGATCGCTGGCCTTTCCCTTCTGCGCCATGGTTTCTGTGTTCATCTGCCTCAAGAAGAGAGCTGCGCCTTGCAGGACTCCCTGATTCGGGCGTTTTCCCAGCCCGGCAGTGCCAGGTGGGAGGGGAGAGATGGCTATGAGCTGTTTCAGACTTCAGCAGCTGCCATGTTACCCTCCGGTTTATGCCACTTTCCACTATCGAAGTGGTATTACCGTGGGCCGGTGATTGTGTGAGGTTTATTTGGTTTGCACCAAAGGAGTGAGCAATTTATCAGAATGTTGCAGTGCATCTTACTGTGATGTGGAGCAAAAGATCCTCTGTGAGGGCGAAGAGTTTTCTTTATTGTGTCTAAAGCTGGAATTTATATACAATAAACTGATACAAACAGCAACAGTAGCTGTTCTTTAAGAGTATCTGCTGTGTGCCAGCACTTTTTAAACGTCACATTTAACCTCTGAGCTGCCTTATGGAGTAGGTGGCATAGTATACATTTTACACAGGTGAAAAATCAGGTGCAGAGAGGGTGCGTTCTGTCCCCGATTTTCCCAGCAGGGGAGGGCCCACACAGAGACCCAAACCGGGCCAGCTGCCCCCAAAGCCAGCACCTGCCCACCGCTTTCAGCCTCCTCTGTCCACAAGGACGTGGGTGCAGGCTTCCCAGCCAAGGAGGAAAATGCTGGGGCTGGAGTTACTCCGTGCGTAGCCTTGACGCACCCCCAGCCTCCCCCACCTGTAAGGCGTGGGAGGGCTCGCAATGCCGGCGTCTCCGGGGGTAACCTGGCTGGCAGGCGGTGAGGTGCAGTCTGATTGAACGCAGCACCGGGGTCCGCAGCATCCTCAAGCATCTGTGCGAGACCCGGAAACGTCACACTGGCCGCGCAGAGGGTGCCCTGCTCCTGGCGGCACGTTGCCTCCAAGTCTCCTCACCTGGCAGAGTCCCGGCCTGTCTCCCTGACGCGTGGGCTGGAGATGGTCCCTTGCCCATGTTCACTGTGGGCATAGCCACCTTTGGGGGTGCTTCTAAAAGCCACTTTTTCTAAGCCAGGAATTAGTGAAGAATTCTTAAGCCCGGCTGTTCTGTTTGTGTTCCCCGCTCCCCAGCCAGTGCACGTTCGAGTCCCTTCGGGAGGCTCTGATGGCCTGGGCAGCAGTTGGACCACAAGGCCCCCCTTTTCCAGCCTTTTCTCACCGAGACGTTTCTAGTTTATTTGTCAGGTGTGTCGGGCTATCAGTTGTTTGGGGCGCGGGATGCGTTTGCTCACAGAAACAGTTGTGAATGTGGTGGTCCCCAGCTGAGACGGCAGGACCGACCGGGCTGAGCCCCCTTCCTGGCTGTGACCTGCTGTCCTGTGTGTGTGCAGGCTCATGAGGAACTGACCCAAGCCCTGCTGCTGACTTCAGGGACTTTACAGACTAATAGGGGAAATGAGAAAGGTGCAGATGAAACACCACGGCCGGGGAACTCCGCCTGGGCCGAGGGGTAAGGATGTGGGCGAGACCGGCCCACAGCGCCTGCCCTTGCAGGAACGAGAGTTGTTTATGAATTAGAAACCCTGGTGGGCCATTCTCGGGTGGGGCAGTGGGGAGGTGTGGGCGGGGGGAGAGCATTCTCATCTGCTCATTTGTTTATTCCTTTATCTACCTATTGGTTTGTTCAACAGACAGTTTTAAGCACCTACTGTGTGTGGGTATTCTGTGAGTGCCAGGCAACATCTGTGCAGAGTACTGGGTAAGCAGTTGCCGAATGTTCGTAATTGAAACTTCGGGTGAGAGGAGATGTTAAGATGCAGTTTAGGAAATGGGACCTTTTGGACCTATTGTGCTTCTGCAAACTTCACGCCCTGTGGAAAAAATGAGGTCAGATGTCATATCTGGGGTTGAAAAGGTTGAAAGCTTGCTAAGGAAAATTGTTACGGAATTTAGAAGGAAACTGACGTCACTCTGAATGTATCGAAAGGGTGGGGTGGCCAGTGGTGGGGGAGGGTGGGGCGCTGAGCTGGAGTGATGGGTTTTGGGCCTTTGCTGTCTGCTGATGGGTGGCTGTGGTTGGATTGGAGGAAGAGGTGCTGCGTGAGGGAGGGGAGGTGGGGGGGCCCCTGACGCCTCCGCTCCCTCTCCTGTCCCAGCCCTGGAGGAGTGGAGTGGACTCGCACTGTCTGCTTTTCCAAGTTTGGAATCTGTGACTACGGTCTTGAAATGCATCTTCTGTAGTATAGATCCAAGGGTGAGGCCCGAGCACGTGCAGAGGTTTTGGCATGGCTTCATTCATTTTCCCGCACCGCCCAGGTCATTCTCGTTCCCTCGGGACAGGCAGGGCTGGCGCCACCACGGCAGGGCCCCAGGGAGTCGTAACGGAGCACAGGCACCCAAGTCAGACCGTGCGAGGCATTGGTGCCTCCTGAACTTGGTCTGTCTGTGTCTGCGGGTCTTCGGGGGCATGTCATCTTTAGATTTTACTCTGGTTTTACGAGTGTGATTCGCTCCTGTACTGGACCATCCAACTGTGGCAGAGCGGGGTGCCTTCGATTGTGTGCCGGGTGCTACACTGACCGGAGCCAGACATCTGCCACCCAAGCTAACGTACCCTCCCCGTCTGAGATGATAAAAACGTTGGCAATGCCTATTTTCCAGAGGATTCCTGAGCGTCGGCAGCGTGCCGAGCAGTTCATGGACACTTGGTTCTGTGGACTGGAGTTCAGTCCATTGAACAATGAAGCTGAGACTACAGTGCTCCGTTGGGGAAACAAGTGGCAGAGGTGGGACTTGAACCGGGTGTTTGGGCCCCGGCAGACCCATTCTGTGCGCTCTCAAGTCCACTTCATGAGTTTGAGTCTGAAAACTGGCCTCAGACTCTGGGATGGAAATCAGTGAAATCTGTCTGCCTGGGCACTTTCTTCTTTTTACCAAATAAAGTATATGATTTTGTGCCCGTCTTTTGTTCCAGGAAACCTGTTCAAAATTTTCTCCAGAAAAACAGTTCATTTCCACACTAGACTGGGAGACTGGGGCTTAAGGTTACAAACTCATGGCTGTGTCTGTCCTGAGTGGTCTTTTCTTCTTTAGAAGCTGAGGCATAGCTTGCATTTCTTTAAAGATTTTTATTTATTTATTTATCTATCTATTTCTTTATTTTATTTATAGGAAGGGGAAGGAAGAGAGAAAGACAGGGCTAGAAACATCAATATATGGTTGCCTCTCCCTCACTCCCTGCTGGGGACCTGGCCTGCAACCCAGGCGTGTGCCCTGAGTGGGAATTGAACCAGTGAGCCCTTGTTTCCCAGGCCGGTGCTCAGTCCGCTGAGCCACACCAGCCAGGGCTGTAGCTTGCATTGTGACGGACATTTGCCTTCCCCTGGAAATGCAGGCCTAATGACCCCATTTGCTTTCTCTGACAAGCATCTGTGAGAGCACACTGGCTGAGAGGGAGAGCCTTTATGGGAGGTGTGGCGTTAGGGCCCAAGGGACGGTGTTTCTCCAGGACACACCCAGAACCAGCAGTTTCTGGCTCCCAGCTCTTTGCTCGCCTGCCTCCCTCCCACCCCAGAAAAGCAGGGTTGAAAGGGTTTGGAAACAGCTTGCGCGCCGAGGCTGCGGCTGTGCCCATGAGTAGCAGTGTCACAGGAAGGTTGAGGAAGGAGCTTCTTAATATAGACCATTACGGAGGCCCACCGGCCGGCCACTCCAAGCCTTGTCCTCTGATTTCCTCCCTGGAGTGGAGCGAGTGGGAAGGCAGGAGGCAGAGACCTGCTGAGGTAGAGTTCAAGTTTTCCTCGTAAGGGTCTGCCAGGGCTCGCTGCTGGGGGGGGCAAGGTGTCCTGGAGACGAGCCCCCTTTCGGCTGGAGATGCAGTCCTCACTCCATGGTCAGCATAGACCCCAGGCCTGGAAGGCTCTGTGAGCCCTCGGCTTTAGAATGGGCAACACAGTGGAAAACCAGAAGCCCCTGAGCCGGAGCTGTCCGTGCCCCTGGAAGCAAGGTAATGAGGCCCCGGGCTCCACCTCCTGTAGGAAGCAGGGAGGCAGCCTTCGTTTGGGACGCTGCTGCTCCAAATGAGAGCAGAACTGCCAGGGAAGTGCCTTCAGCTGGGCGTGGAGAAGAGTGGCAGGCGGCTCTGAGGGGTGGAACGGTTCGAACTGCAACTGAGAGCGGGTTCCACGGGCTGGCGCGGCTCGGTGGGGAACTCAGTGTCAGCTGGAGGGTCTAGTCAGTGCATCTTGCGTCTGTCGGTTGCAAAGTTTTCTTTTAAACAATGCTCCAAATATTTTGATATTCAGGAGTTTGAATTTTTTATGACAAAGTGGTATAGAGAATGCTATCAATAGCTTTTAAATATACAGATCCTTTCTTCCGAGGAGTTCGAAGTACCTTCTGTAAAAAATCTCGTGTTTATCCATCCTGGCCACCCCTGATGTGGGTCAGCAGCTCCTGTTAACACCTAGTCTTTGTCCCTTGAGGGCTGTGCTGGCGTCAGCAGCAGAGGCGGCCAGTGGGGCCCTGGGACTGAGGGCCTGTCGGCCGTGCCCCAGGGCTGCCCATTGCGCCCTCACCTGGCAGAGCGTCAGAGCGTCAAACTGTCAAAAGCGGCGCCCTCGGGACTGATCAGGACCCGGCTGTCTCAGCTCCTCTCGCCAAGAAGTGGAGGTGGCGGCGCTCCACCTGTTGCGGTGAGACGGCTCCATTGCGACTGTGCAGGTGTGTGCCGACGTGCGGAGGGCGGGAACCGAGGAAAGCGCACGGGTGTGTTAACGGTGGCGGTCCGGTGGTCAGAGAACGGACAAATTGTTTTACGGGGAAGAGCAGCTGGGACCCTGGGCGACCTTCCCAGGTCAGTCCCTCTGACTCTGCATCTTCTGCTCTCAGGCCGTCAGGTTATGTTGGCAAAGGTGTGAGTTGTGCTCCTTAGTCAGGTCTAGTTTGAACAGAACAGGGATGAGACAGTGGGGGAGGGGCAGCTCAGGAGATTTGAATGAGAACTGGGTAGTGGATGATATTGGAGCTGTTGCTAATTTTATTACAGGTAATAATGGTAATGAGTTTTGTAAGAGAATGTCCATTTTGGGGTAGTGATGCTCAACTATTTAGCAGTGAAGGGTTAGGCCATCTATAATTTTATTATAAATGGATTCAGGTAAATTAATGAATGCATACGTGTGTACAGATAAGCAAAAAAGGATAAGTTTAGCAATTAGTAGAATCCAGGTAATGGATATATGAGGTTTGTTACATATTTTTAAATGCATCTTTACTCTTTTTAAATTTTTTTTTTTTAAAAAACTAAACACAGGTGCTGATGAGGACACCATTGCACAGGGTCCTTCAGGGGAACCACTCATGCAGACCCACTCACTGAGTGGACGCGTGCAGCCCTCCCCTCCTGTGCCAGCTGGGCGGGTAACCAGCCCCCCAGACCGCGTCGGCATTGCTCCCCTAACTCAAAGCGCCGCTTTGTAACGGGAGTTCAGTGTGTTTACTTACTTTCAGATTGTCTCTGCTTTTCCTTAGAAAAATGTAGGGGAGTTAAAGCTTCTTAAAATCTCCATTGCAAGCAGTCGATCTACAGACACAGGGAAAGAAAGCGCTGTGTTTCACGTTGTCTACCGTGAGCGTGGCTGTGGGGCCACCATTGATGACTGGGGGTTTCAGGGTCCACAGGGAGTGGGCATAAGAAGAGGAGCAGCTCGCTGCCTCTGATCACTAAGTCCCCATGGGCCCTGCCACGCAGGAGCATGCCCCTTCGCCCTCATGGGGGTCTGTGCAGGCTGGCACGGGGCTGGCACATCTGTCTGCCAGCGTAGAAGCCAGGGACCCGCAGAAGCGAGGCCGAGAGGGCCCCGCACGGTTTATCTGTGTGTCGTCTCTGAGGGTGGGTTATGTTTCAGAAATTGGGCTTTAGAGCAGTATTTGGGGACCATGTTTAGTGACTCCCAGGCACCACCCTGACCCTGACCCTGACCCTGACCGTGAGTGCATTTTCCTGAGGCTGTGCTCCACACAGTGGTGAACTCAGCAGATGCCTGATGGCCTCCAGGCCAGCAGCACGGTGTCAGTGCCTGCTTTAGGGGCAAGTGAGCGCCTGCATTCGCTCCAGGCAGCTGGGACCGCCCCCGACACCCGTCCAGCCTGTCTGATGATGGTGCTCAGGATGGTCCAGCCCCGAACACACACATTCGGAAGGGAAGCTTAAAGGAAATTATCATCTGCCCTTGAGGTCATTTGCTCTTCTGTTTCTAGGTCATGCACTTGCAAAGTGGAAAAGCCAAGTGACAGAATACTGGTTGCAGAAACATGAGTGTCACCACCTCCGCCTGCTGTCACCTAAAGAGCGTTTACACCCCAGGAGAAATGCCTCTCTGGTGATTTAAACCATGCGGACACACCCCTCCGCAGGACCCACACCTGTCTCTTCCTCCCCTCATTTTCCCGATAGCTCTCAGAACCCAAACATGAAAAAGCAGGCCACTCTGCTTGGTCTCTACAGTGATGGTGCTGTGCTGGTTGATGGTGTGAGTACTGGCACCACCCGAGTGGGTCCCAGCAGCCCCCACAGGAGAGACAGGACGGGGGTGGGAGGGGCAGGCAGTGGTTCCAGCCAGCCCGAGCTCTGCCCGCACCTGCTGTCTGACCTTGAACAGCTGAACTCTGTGATCCCAAATCTCCTCTCTCCTTCACTGCCGTCTCCAGTGGCCTTCTCCACGTGGGAGCCTCTGGGTCTCCGTGCAGCCCTTACACCACAGCAATCTGTCTTCCGTTTACCCGTTTGCCTCCCCGCCAGATCGGAAGCTTCCCGGGGGCCCTCTGTCAGGATCATAGTTCTGTCCTGCACGCCAGCAGGGCCACGTGTGCACAAGGCTGCGTGTTGCCGTGGCGCAAAGGAGGCCCAGGCCTGGGGGCATTCAGCAGCGTATGTGCGGGGCTCCGAAATGTTTGCCCTTCGTTTGCCTTTTCTCTGCCTGAAGCCACAGGGCAGTGGAAGCAGGCGCACCTTCCCTGTCCCCCTGCGATTCTGGATTTACGGAGGATAAGCTTACTGACTACACTGCAGAAGATCGATTCACAAAAGGCACTTGCTTAGTCAACATTTAGTTGTTGATTCATTAAATCAGACGCCTCAGGAAACACTCCCAACATTTCTGTTTCTTTTTCAGAAATGTTTGACAGGTTGCTTGTGGTGGTCGTGCTAGCTTTGGGGAGTGCAGTGCAGGCAGGACGTTTCGTGGAACTTTTACAGACTGCTGCGGTGACTGCAGATCAAATTGTTATCTCCTTCAGAGACCCCAGCAGCCCGGGGCCACACCAGCCGCTAAGTGGAACCGTGAATGATTTGCATGTTTGTACACAGTTGGGTGTGAGGTAACCAAATTAACACCCTCAGTGGAAGATCTGACTGTGGAAAGTGTCTCTCCAGGGCGAGGCTGGGCTGGCTGCAGGGCGGCCGTGCTGGGGAGGGGATTGGCTGGCTCAGGTGTGGGCCCTGGAGGATTTGCATACTTCCCACCTGCTCCTTTGTTCCTGTGCTGTGGGCGGTGGAGGGTTGTTTGGGTCCCAGTCCCAGCGGTGTGTGGACTTGCCCCTGCAGGCCCAGTGGTGGGGAAGCCTCTGGGGCTGCCCGTACTCCAGGTGAGCCGCGTGACGGCTTTTCCAGCCAGCGCTGCCGCCGGGCCCCACCAGCCGTGTTCTGGTCTGTGTTTTGCTGCTTTGGGGCCTCGGCGGTGTGTGGCTTCAGGCGCCTGAGCAGCACTTTGGGAAGCAGGAGAGCTGGGCTCGGGCTCAGGCCACCCACTCAGGGCCTTCGAGTTGGGCAAGGCCGGACACGGGGCTTCCCACTCTCTGCGTGATGTTAACAGTAATGCCCACCTCAAAGGACCATTGCGAGAATTACATGAGGTGATTTTATGTGTAGGGGTCAGAGCCTCTAACTAACATACAGTAAGCGTTCAATGGGTAATAGTGATTCTTATCATACACTGCGCATCAGAAAGAACCCTGGGTTAGCAGGGTCCCAGGACTCGGGTCACAGGCAGGGCTCTGTCCCAGCCCCAGCCAGCGGCGTGCCTGCTCTGAGCTCTGTTTCCTCCTCTCAGTTGAAAGGATCACGTGCCGGCTGACCTCAGAGGCGCCTCTGCAGGCTGTGCCTCGGTGACCCCCGGCTCTGGCCACTGTCACTCCTGACTGCCAGCTCCCCGGGTGTTCGGCATGTGCAGACGGCATCGGTTCTGCCAAGTGCGTGGTCACAGGGGGCCTTTCCTGGTGGGTCTCTTTGGAAGTGGTGGTTACGGGAGCGGACAGTCGAGCTGTGCCCAGGTGTTGAGACTGGAACCTGCCCAACAGCCTGTTTTCCCCATTTGGAGCCCATGGTGCTGCGTCAGTGCATCCTGACCACACGGTGGGGGAGAGCGTGGCCTCCGGAGCCTGGGTGGCCACGCACGTCTCCTTTGCTTCCACTTTCCAGTCGGCTAATCTCGGGCCAGTTACTGAATTCTGGGCCTCAGTCTCCTCATCTGTAAATGGGGTCTCATGGGGTGGCGTAGAAAGCTCAGAGTAGCGCCTTGCACAAAGTATGTGTTCAGTAAGTGTTTTATATTATTTTTACTTTTAGGTTGTTACTGTTACAGAGAAATTACATTTTAGGAGAAAGCAATGTTGCATTATTAAAGAAAAATGGAAAATACTGACAAAATGTTAAGAAAATGCATGTTGGGTGTCTGAAGCTAAAAACCCTGAAACCGAGTGAGCAGAAGTGTTAGCTGCTGGTGTTCATCTCCCCCAGAGCACTGCGCACCTGTGTGTGTCTGTCACAGACCTGGAACCCGCGCTGGTCACGTCTTCTCTGATCTTGCGCCTCCCATGGTCTTCAGAGCTGCCTCGAGAGCTCGGCAGCCGTCCGGTAGATGCTCTGTAACTCAGTCACTCCCCCGCTGCCGGCCGCTGCCGTTTTGCGTGGTGGTTAAGGCAAGAGCACGCAGCTTTATTCGCATGTACTCGTGATTCCGCGGAACATCAGAGTCCCCAGACCAGAAGCACGGGGACAGATTCAGGGCGCTTTCCACACTGCTATCCTGAAGCGTTGTCGCAGCACTGAGTATGACCGTTTTGAAATTGTTTCTCTTGTAAAATGGGAACTGTATATATTAATTCTGTGGTGAGGATTTTGATGGCGTGGGGCTCAGAGAAAGGTTGCGGGAAGTTCAAAAGCCATTATCAGTGCTAAGAATCTGCTTTTGTTTCAGAATATTTTTCTCACAATCCTTTGCATTGGACTTGGCTCCAATGCAATGCAATGCATTCCTTCCCTCCATGGGAAGGAATTTTTCAAGGGCAGAGTTTCAGAGAAGAGGGTTTCACTCAATGCGACTGAATTGAAGGGTCCCCTTTTCCCATCACAGCTTCTGTCTTCTGCCTCCCAGGGAGCAAGGACTGTCCAGCACTTTCATGTTCTCGCACGAAGGGGCCAGAGTGAGCCCAGAGGCGTCACTCACGTTGGTGGGGTGACGCTCGCTGTGAAGCAGGGTGGCTGCTGGCCCAGCTCCGCCTCTCCACCGCATGCCTGGGGGGCCGACTCCTTACCATCCCCCCACTTCTTGTACGCGAATGCGGGCACCACCTCAGTTGTCACCAGAACAGACGCCCTGCTGTGGGACGGCGTACTGTAGGGCAGTCGAGCCGACAGGGGCCGAGACCGGGGCCTTACAGAGACCGTGGTGGGCACAGGCACGTCCGCGCTGGTCGTTGGTGAGGTTCGCAGCCGTGTTTGGATGTGACCATGAGTCGGCTTCCAGGTAGGAGAAGTTTTCAAAGCAAAGGCATTTGATACCTTATGGGAGCACAGTCTTGAGCTAGACGGGCACGGTAGAAGTCTTTTTAGAGTAACCCTGACTCGACCAGCGAAGACATCGAGGCTCAGAACAGTGGAGTGACTTGTCTCCAGTGCCACAGCCAGTGTGTGACTTGGTGTCTGTCTCCTGCTGCGGGTGAAATAACAATGACACAGTGAGGTGTGTAATACCAACGTAACACAGCGCGGCAGACTGTGTGTATCATGGTTACAGGTTTTACACACATGTACTTGCATGTTGTAGAATGCATGTTCCATATACTGTGTGTGTAGTACATTGTATGTTACACAGAACTGTTATGGCGGGACACAACACTCTATGTGGTAATTCCACAATACTGATGTCCATCGTGGGCGTCCGTAAGTTGGTTTTTTTGTTAAGTGAAAGATCAGATGTAGGACATGGAAACCATACATGGGAAGGAATTTTTCTCATGAGACGCTCGGGCAGTTGTTCTGGGTGTGGGAAAGAAAGGGGAAGGAAAATTCACGTCGTCATCGGATATTTCCAAATTTAGAGCATACCTGCGCCTTACCCTGGCCTCAGGGTCTGTTTTACCCTGGAGACACACACAAAACACATCTGTGTCTGGCTGTCTCTGTTCCAGCTGCACGGAGGGTATCACTGTCATTTAAGGTAATAGGGATGGCCAGTGGCCACTTCTGATGCCGTTACCTTTTGGTGATTGCTTTCAGAGCATTTGATTTCGGAAGTCACTTTGTGTGAAATACCCAGTTTGTTTCTGGAAACTGTGTGGGCCACAGTTGAGGAATCTGCCCCGAGGCGGCTCATCCGTGTCAACAGTGGGCAGCCTTCTTAAAGCGCCAGACAGTGAACACCGTAGGCTTCGCGCGGCCGAGAGGCAAAACCAAGACTATGGTGTAGGTGCCCGTACAGGTCAGCTAAAACGAAAGCACCGAAAACTGAAAACCGTTCTTTGCTCCCAGGCTGTAGACAAGCGGCCGACAGGAACTACCAGGAGGCTGGCGGCGTTTGGTCTGCGGGTCTGCCCGCCCCCGACCTACACGGTGCTCTCGGTTCAGGCGCGCTCTGCTGGCAGTCGTTGCTCTGGAACTCAGAAGCCAGTTGCTCACCTTCCCGTTCGCAGGCTAGAAGAGGACTTCAAGATCGTCATCCAGCCGCCTCCTTTCTGTAGCTGAGCGGCGTAGCTGAGCCTTCTGGTCTTCCGCACGCACATTCAGCTCTGCCTGTGCGCAGAGTTCCTCTCTCCCCTACGGCGATGAGAGGATAGGTGATGGGAGGGTTGCAGAGCCTGGCGCTGTGGGACGCGGAGGCCTCCCGTTGTCTCCCTTTACCATGAAGTGGGCACTGCGCTAGCAAAACTCAGTGCTCATTCATTCGAGAAACGTTCCCCGACAGGGTCCTAGGGCACAGCCGTCAGGGTGCTCGGGCCAGAACACGGCAGTCGTCCTCCTCTCTCTTCCTCTCAACCCCTGTTCGCGCTCCCAACGGCCACCCACCGGACTGCATGGGATCTGCTGCTGCTGACCTCGTTTCCCAGCGGTCTCCCCAGGTCTCCTCCGCAGCCACACTGGCCTCCTGGCCGTTCTGGGCACAGGAGGCCGCCTAATGAAAAACTAAGGCATTGCTGGCCCCCCCAGTTTATAGTGTGTGTATAAAAAGTAAACACGTGGCGTGTCAGATGACAGGTGTCGTGTGGAGGAGAGGCGGGGTAGGGGGCGGTAGGCGGGCCAGGGCCAGGGGAGGGTGGGAGGAGGGGCGCCTGATGGTGAGGAGCCGGAGGCGAGCGCTGCAGCTGTCCGAGAGGGACACTCCAGAAGGACTGGCTGGTCTGAGGCCTGCGGTGGGGAGACAGGTCACCCCAGTACGTAGTGACTCAGGACAACAGCAGTTACTCAGGTCCTGCTTCTGCAGGTGGCAGTCTAGGCTGCTGTCCCTCGTGTGCCTGCAGCCAGCTGCAGGGAGGACTCGGCCCCGGCCTCCAGCAGGCTGGCCCAGGTCCGTCCCGGCAGCCGGCAGCCTTCCTGCAGAGTGCGGCATGCAAGGCCTTCTGAGTCCCGGGGTTGGAGCTGCGACTGTGTCACCTTTACCTCCTGTCACCGGTGAAAGCCAATCCCAGGCCAGCCCAGATTCCAGGAAGGTGCCTGAAGCCCCCCAGCGAGGAGATGTGGATCTGAGGGAGAGACCGCTGTGGCCGTCCTCGCAAACACTCCGCCACAGCAGCCTGTGAGCCGAGCGGCCCACGTCTGACCCTCGCAGGGGCTCTGTCTGGGAGGCCGTCTTTCCATCAACGCTGCACAGATGGGCTCAGTGAGGGTCCCCTAACTTGCTCAAGGTCAGGCAGCCAGTAAGCAGCAGGGTTGGGACCCAAACCTGGTTGTCTCCGGTGTCCAGGCTCCTTTCGCTGTCCTCTCTCCCAGACAGTATTGGTTCGTAAGAGCAGACCGGGCGTCGCCTCCTCTCTTTTCTTGTCAGGCCAGGGGGCCGTGGTTCTGGAGACGATACCTCCTCGTGAGAATGGACCCGAGGAGCTGAGGAGCCTGGGTGGTTGGCGTGTTCTGTGAAAGGCTCGGGCAGCTGTCTGTGTTAGAGCCCACTGAGGTCCCAGAGCTGTACGGAGCTGGGACCTTCACTGATGCACACTCACGTCTCCACTCTCGGTCGGCCATCAGTGCCTTCGACAGTCTTTCCAGCTGTCCTTGGCCAGCGGACAGCCCTGTTCCTCAAGGCAGCCTGTCCAGATAGTCGCCACCGTCTGCAGGGCCTCCCCGAGCCCCCCTTGCCTCCAGGCTTCTGACTTCTGTGTCCACCTTTGTCACTGCCTCTCGATTTCTGGTCCTGACATGGGAACACCCTGCCTCTAGTCCAGCGCAAGCCCACCCTGCGCAGCTCCTCCTCCCTCCAGACCTGCCGTAATCAGCATCTGTCTCCTCAGCCAGCGGGGCTTCCAGCTTCCCGAGAGCAGAGCCCCAAGAGCAGGCAAATTAGCATTAGCATCGGGGACCCTTGGCTCTGCGGCTGCTCGTGCAGTCCTGGGCGAGTCACTTCACTGCAGGCTCTCGGGTCCTGAGATGAGTGGACAAGCTAAGCCACTGCAGTGACCCCTCGGAGAATGCGGTCCGCTCATGTCCATACAGGAGACTTGGCCGAGAGCCCAGTGCCGTGGCCCTCGGTGTGTCCTGGACCCTGGACTCGTGTGTTCGGCCTGAACCTGTTGGCATCAGGGCTTAAGGAGCGCCCTCCACGCAGCTCGCTAGGAAAGCAGCTGGGGAGCTGGGTGGCCTGGGTGCTGATGTCACAGCCGCAGGAAAGATGGTGTCTGGTTGGCAAGCGAAGATTGCAGTGAAAATATTTTTAAATTTGTCTGGGTAGAGGGCACATATGAGTGAGTAATTTGGTCACACCAAGCATTGCCTTGCTGGTAGGGAGCCCGGGAGCTTCGCCCGACCTTGGACCCCCCCAGTTGGGTTTCCAGCGGGCTGAGTGGGAGGGAGTGGGGAGGGCGGGCTCCTGCCTGTCTGCTGTGTCCTCTGCCGGCCGGTGCTCGGCCTGAGCTCAGGAAGCAGAGCCGGTCTTCCTTCTTGCGTGCTTTGCTGTGAGAGTGAATGGTCCCGCTGCTGGGGTTCGGTCAGCCTCAGTGTGCTCCTCTGCGGAGCGGAGGCCGCTGGGGGCAGGCCCCCTTCGAGTGAGGGCGGGTGCGGAGTGAGTGTCTGACAGGGGCAGTGCTCACTGCCGTTCAGCTGGGACCGTCCTTGTGGACAGTGCACATTTTGTCTCGGGTATGTTACCGAATGGTCCGCTGAAGGTCTCCTCATACTGCCGTGCCCTCTCCGTACTGGGGGGAGGGTCCTCGCAGTGCTCCTTGCTCACTGCGTCGCCCGCTCACTGCGTCTGACCCACCGGTACCTGCTCAGGCGCAGGACACTGCTCTTCCCTTCCGGGCGGCCGGCCGTGCGTTGGCACAGCCGCCGCTCGCTGAGCTCCTCCTCCAGGGGCGCTACTCACCGGGGGCTCGTTTCCAAAGTCAGGGCAGGAACACTGCACACAGTCAGTGACTCCTGACATCTCAGGTCGTCTGCGATGCACAGTCTGCGTGAGGGGGTCATCGGTGTTTTCTGTGGAGAGCCGTGCGGGGCATGCATTCGGCTCTCTCGCTGTTGGTGGCGGCAGAGCGCATGTCGGGGCGGTGCGTGTTCTGCCACACCGGGTCGAGCAGGTGGCTTCGCTCTCCCTCAGTTCTGCCCACAGGGCCTCCTGTGCTTATTGGCTCAGCCACGGGCAGCGGCCATTGACCTGTGTCACATGGCCTGTGGCCCGTCTTGGCACAATGAGTCAGGCCGACTGGTTCTGGCCCAGGAATTTGAACCGGGATGCAGAGAAACCGTCTAGTCACTGATGGGCATTAGAGCTGGAGAGTCGTAGAGAATTAGCGGCAGGCAGCCCTGGTGTGCTTCAAATTATGAGGGAGGAGCAACTCAGAAGAAGCATGTTCATGCATTTATTTAACGAGTTTGGTGGCTTTAATCACTTGGGTTACAGGTGTCCATCCTCAGGGAACTTGCATTTCTGGTGGGAAAATAGACAACACCCCCTGTACTGAGTGCGTGGTAACGGGTGTGAGAAGGTGCTCAGTGCGGGGGAAGCAGAATGGGGCATCGGGAGTTCCGGGCACGAGGGCCGGTGTGACGGGGACAGGGACAGCAGGTCCTGTCAGGCCTTGAGGACCGCTGTGAGGGCCGGGACTCCGGCCATGAGGGAGCTGGGCAGGTGCTGCCGCAGAGTCTGGAGCAGAGCAGAGAGACCATCTGACTTCAGAGTCACTGGGGCCTCTGCTGCATGCTCGGGGGTCGGGGGAGCCCAGGCAAACCGGGGGTGCAGGCGGGAGGCCTGCAGGCCGGGGCGGGGGCCGTGCAGAAGCCAGGGAGTGGTCGGACCCAGCGACTAGAGCCCACGGGGTTTCCTGACTGCCTGGGCGAGGGTTGCAGGAGTGCAAGAGGAGTCGGGGTGATGCCAAGGTTGTTGGCCTGAGTGTCTAGCTGTGGGGGGGTGCTGCCCTCAGCCCAGGCGGGGAATCGGGAGGGGAAGGCGGTAGGGGAGATCGGGGTCCGTCACACACGCCTGTTCAAGTGGCAACGCCCAGCGGATGGTTGGGTGCGTGGAGCCTTGAACCACGGGGTCTCCGTGTGAACCCCAGTGAAGGCAGGACGAGGGGCTGAGCTCCCTTCGAACCCTGCCTGCTGCCGCTCCCAGGGGTCTCCTTACCTCAAACCTGAGTTCTTACTCACCCCAAACCTTTCTTTCGTTTGGATGTGTTTCACTGGGTTTCTGTTTCTGGATACCAGAAAAGCTGTGTCTACAGTGGCAGCATGAGCCCTGACCAGCATGGCTCAGTCTGTTGGATGTCGTCCACAAAGCAGAGGGTCTTCGGTTCCATTCCCAGTCAGGGCACGTGCCTGGGTCGTGGGCCTGGTTCTCAGTTGGGGGCGTGTGAGAAGCCACTGATCAGTGTTTCTCTCTCACATCGATGTTTCTCTCCCTCTCTTTCTCCATCCCCTTCCCAATACATAAATAAGTAGATAGATGAAATCTTTAAAAAATGGTGGTGTCATTCCACTTTACAGTTTGGAATCAGATTCAGGGGTTAGACTTGATCGAGGTTATATGTACCCCAAGTGGCTGAGCTGCCTCCAGAGTGTGCACCGTCCCCTTGTCCTTCCTGGGCCGTGCATGGCTTCTGTGCTGTGGGTGGTACTCAGTGTGATGGGAGTGGTTTAGATCGTCTCGTGCAAATTAGGGGTTGGGGGAGGCACCCAGACTGAGCCTGTCGTCGGCTTGAATTTTCACTCTCGGGAGCCCCAGTGCAGTGAAAAGAACTGAAGTGTTGGGTAGGTAGTTGGTTGATTAATTTTTGAAGTTTTTTCTATCAGTGAATATTCCAGCACCTTCTGTGTGTCAGGTACTGTCAGGCACAAGCCTCTGAACCACAGAACACAGGATTACTCCAGTGGCTGTTTTCTAAGACCACCCAGGGGTGGTCCATAGCTGGAGTCACTCTCGACGCACAGGGGAGAGGGGGTTTGGTACACCCGCCTTGGAGTGAGGGTCTTGGGCTTCATTCTCTCCTGTCGCCATCCTAGTTGAGAAAGGCAGAAACCGAATGAGCCCCCAGGTGGCTGCGTAATCACACGCTGATAAAGACGGAGGAGCTCAGAGCCCTGACCGGAAGGGGAGGGTTCGTCACGTCAACCTGGTGCGGTGAGGGGCCTGTGTCTGCAGGGGGCTCTGGCCGGCCGAGGAGATGACGTGTGAGGCCTGCGGGGGCACGGGTGTGAGGCGGTGAGAGTGCGGACCTGGGGGTGACGTGTACCTCTCCTGTCAAAGCCTGGAGCTTCAGAGCACCGACAGGCAGCAAAGCTCTTTGGTCGGTGAGATGGACAGGACCTGGGGGAAGCAGGGTGTGATGCAGGTCGAGGTGACAGCGGGTCCCTGGCTCGCGTCATGGGTGGTCACCGTCCACTGAGATCAGAACTACAGGGGGAAGCCTGTTGTTGATTTGGTTTACGATTTCACAGCAAATTGTGGTTCTCTTAGGGCTTTTTCTATTTTTATTAACCACAGGAATCAAAACTGATTACTGGTATTTGCAAACTTAGAATAACTGACCAAGTTCTCCCTGAAGTTCTTAGCTGGGGGGATTGGGGACTTTTACAAGGAGTGACTTGGAGGGACAGGGCTCCATGTCCTTCTTGAAAGGCTTCTTCCTTTTGCCTGGTGTGACACCCGGACCTTCAGGAGGCATGGGGACCCAGTCGTGGCTCATTTTTATTTCTTCTCATGGGCAGGTGGGCTCCTAATGAGATGGCTTTCCATCAGGAGGTCCCTGGAAGCCTCCCTCCTCCCGTGGCCCCTGTGACCCACTGAAGAACCGTGGAGCCGGGCGCGCTCGCATGGGCAGCCAGCGCCTGCCGCGAGCAGCCACCAGGAGGCTGTCATCCAGCGACTGGGACCTGTGTGGATGGAGTGTCGAGACTGACAAGATGATTTCCTGTGTGCATGAGAACTAATGCCCTTCAGGCACGGGGGTGGGGAACGCTGCGTCAGTGTGCCCTGCGTTTGCCCCCTGACTCGGGTGGGCTACTGAGAATGTCACTGTGTCCATCTGTGCCTGAGCAGAGGAGGCCGGCACTCGGCAGGGCCTGCCGACGCGGTGGTGTGTGTGGAAAGCTCGCTTCTCGGACGACTGTGTGTTCGCCGTTCGCTGCCCACGCAGCCCTCATGGTGCTGTTGTCCGTCTGTTGTGCTAACGAGATGCTCAGTTAATCGTCTGAGTCTCCATGGCATTAGTGAGGAGCTGGCCTTGGCTGTAGGTGACCACAGCCCCATCCCTGCCTGCTGACCACAGAACGCGCCACCTTGTTCCCTTCTGACTGACCTGGACCTTGGCCTCCCAGGTTCTGGGCTTCTGGAGACTTTTCTGACCCACCCTTTGGGCAGCGGCCTGTGTGCCCCCTCTGCCAGTGACGAGGTCCCCATTTTGGCTGGGGGCTGCCTTGGTGGTGGTAGCAGTGCCCTCGTTCACCACGCTTCTCTGCGCTGCATCTCCCAGTGGAAGGGAGTCCGTGGCTCGCTCTTTCTTTCTTTCTTTCTTTAAAGATTTTATTTATTTATCTTTAGAGGGGAAGGGAAGGAGACAGGGAGAGAAATATCAATGTGTGGTTGCCTCTCGTGAGTCCCTTGCTGGAAACTGGCCTGCAACCCACGCATGTGCCCCGACTGGGAATCAAACCAACGACACTTTGGTTCACAGGCCTGCACTCAATCCACTGAGCCACACCATCCGGGGGAGTCCAAGGCTTTTTGATCTGTCTGTGCCTGCTGCCCTCCTTTGTCTCCTGTGCTGCCCTCCTAGACCTTATCCTGTTCTCCTAAGAAGCTGAGGGCATGGTAAGACCAAGCCTCCAGCCTCCCTGTGTGACCTTGGCCGTTTGAACGTTGGGCTCCTTGAAGCAAGATACCCCGAGGAGGAAGTGGGCTGCCTGGTTCTCCCCACCTCCGGGTCGGCCTCCAGGCACTGCTTTTGTGCCCCGTGTGGCTGCTGGTGCCAGGAGCTCTGACAGTCCCGGTGGGTGCGGGCATGTGTCAGGCCTTAGTCATCACAACTTCAACCACACCACTGTCGGGCCTCAGACCTCAGTGCTGACGCGACCAACATCTCATTTCTGCCAGAAAGGGGTGGAGGAACCGTGTTTCCATTAAGTTCTGTGAGGGCTGTCTCTGTGCTGAGTTGGGGCTCCTGAACACAGCACACCAGGCCACATTAATGGCTTAGACTCCCTAAGAAATGCCGTTACTGATTCCAAGTTATTGGGCTGTTGATTTTTTAAAAGAGAGAGCGTATTACGTGGGTATCGGAAGAACATGGTAGAGCTTGTAAAACTAAACTCGAAGACCCAATTCACAGTGTCACTTCACATCCTCCTTGAAATTCCTTCTAGACTGTACTGGAGAAAGTTTCCTCCCTCTGCTGAGTTCATCCTTTTTTGGGGGGTGGTCAGAATCAACACATCTTGTTTCCCTTTTTGCTTTTGCTAGTAGGAAACTCAGAACTAAATGGCCGTAGCTAAGTTGCAGTAACTCTTGTGTTCCAAGCTTCCAATTCTGTTCTCTTTCACACTGTCCTGCTGGTGACATTTCCGTGCTGTCTAAATAGACGCCTGCCATTGAGGGAAGGACTGCTTTGAAACTTCACACATTAGTTCTGGGGTTCGCTTTGACCATGCTTCTGAGTAGAAGCAGCTGTGGGTGTGTTATGTTAACAGTTAGGTGTGGATTTTAACTAAGCTGTGCCCAGGGTGTGAACTCTGAACTCTGCTTCTGCTCAAAGGGGTCCAGTACCGTGATGTAACTCTGACCGAGGAGGGAGTCTGGGTTGGCGCGGACCCACACTCTTCTGCAGCAGAGCGCGAACTTCAAGCCCTGCCGCATGGGGGCGCTAGTTTGCTGTCTGGCCAGGCCCCTTTCCCCTGCCCTCCCGGCCACTCGGACAGAGTGGACAGGAAAGGCTCTTTGGCAGATGCTGTTAGGACCCTGGGGCGTAGCGGGGAAGCTAATTTTAGTTCTGTTTTTAAGGTTATGGTGGTTCAGTTGTGTTCTTCCTCTCAGGGTAGAGCGTTTTGGCTTTTGTTTTTGCTTTTGCATTTCCTGTGTATACCTCGTGAAGCAGAGTGGACTGCTAAAAATGTCACTTGGGGTTGACTTTGTGCCTAGAATAACATTCAAGACTTGTGAGCATAAAGTCGCTGAAATAGTTTCAGGAGGAAAGATGTTATGTTCCTCTTTCAGAAGATTTTGCTTCTAGAGAACTTCCAGTTGGTGTTCTGTGCATAGTTTAATTGGACATACATAATCTGTCTCTTTCCTCAGTGCGTACGATAACATTTGATTTCTGACACCTTGCCTCTCTGCTTTGTGTGCAAACACCTCATTTTTCAAAGTGCAGTGCATTTCGGAGGAAGATCACAGTTAAAGAGGAAGATTCCGCCTGCGTCCCTGGAGTCTCTGGGTCGTCTCGGAGACCTCAGCTCGGCTCTCGTGCTGTGTCCACTGCAGCTGGGCCGCCGCCTGCAGGGGAGCCCACGCAGGTGCTGTGCAGGCCACATGGAAGGCTCTGAGGCCGACAGACCCCTGGGGCCCGTCGCTCTGCCACTCCCAGCCCTGCTCCTTCCTCTGGGTGAGAGGTAGGACCCCCGTGGGCAGCCGGGTGTGGAGCAGGAGCAGTGGAGTCTGGGCAGAAGGAAGTCCCCACGGGCACTTCCTGCTCACACTCCCCATCCCTCCTCACCCTTGGTTCTGGTGGTGCCCGTCAGCCAGCACCACCTTCCCGCTCCTCCCGCTCCGAGAAGCACAGCCCCGGCGGCTCTCAAGGAGGACATTGTGGTGTCACGGTGAAGAGGGTGAGCTGTAGCCCAGAGTGAGCTGTAGCCCATGTGCGCAGTCTGCGTTCAGGCTGATTCCCAGTTGCTGGGAACTTGGGGCCTCGTCCTTTCCTCCGAGCCTTAGTTTCTCTCCATCGGCGAAATGGCCACTAAAATAGCGCCTGCCAGTCAGGGCTGGCCCAGTAAGCACTCGGCGCACAGGGGGCTGGTTTGGGGAGACCGTGCTGTGGAACTGGGGGATGAGGGATGTGGGCAAGTGACCGCCGCTGTCTCATATTTCTGTGCCCTCTGCCAGCGTGGGGACAGGGCGGCCGTGCCTGCACACATGGATGTGGCCCTGTGGCAGTTTCCCCAAGGCATGCTGGGGGGGGGCTCATTGTGTCTGAGCCCCGGGGCCTCCAGCACAGCGACTCTGGTGAGTGGGGGGGTGGCCTCAGGGGGCTTCTCACCCCCTGGGTGTCAGGTTTAGGTTTCTGATGGACCCTCGTAGCAGGGGACAAAGGTACGGGAGAGCCCTGTGCTGCACCCCCACTGGAAAGCCCGCTTCCCAGCAGCCTCGGGAGCTGCCGGCCCCGCAGTCCAGCAGCGCCTGTCTCCTGGCCCCCATGGGCGCTCCTGGTCCCCGTGGGCCTTCCTGGCCCCCGAGGGCCCTCCTGGCCCTGGCCACTTCCTTGGGCTGCCATGCTGACCTTCTGTCTGGTCTCCCTGTTCACCGCGACCCTGATGGCAGTGCTCTTTCCTGTGCCCACGCCCCAGCATCCTCCAGAAAGAGCATGGAAACCTGGCCAACGGCAGTCAGTCTTTGGGCTTCAGTTTCCATCAGTTTCCCGCAGGGCTAAGTGCCGTTTGCCCACAGTGGAAGATGACTTGAAAGCACACCCGTCTCCGCTGCCTCCTCTTCCCTGTCTTACTGCCCACTCCACCAGCATTTCCTGCTCCTCCCTCGTGAACTACTTGCACTTGAACCCTGGTCTTAGTATGACTCTGGGGATATCCAGACCTAGGTTCAGTCAGTCACCACCCTTCCCAGATGTGGGGGGGGGCGTTGGCCCCGCCTTGCAGTGGCCATTCCCCTTGTAACGCTGGGCTCGGGGTCCTCCTGCCCTGCTCCTCGTAAGTGTTGGTGCCGGGTCTGCCGGACGCGCTGCTGCAGCCCAGGCACCGAGATTGGGCTCAGGAAGTGGTGCCGTGTGCCACGTCACCTCTGACAGTCATCCTTCTGCACAGGGGTCTATTTTTTCTGGAGAGGACTGAGGGGACGGGACAGCCTCTTCCATGACACTTCAGTCTGGGGCCCGGTGGGGGCCATCCTGAGTCGAGCAGTCCGGGGCATTTGCATGCGCTCGGCGGGACAGCATCGAACTGTCAGTCCTTCTCCGAGCGCCCGCCCGCCCGCCCGAGCCTGCAGAGGTGCACGGGCCTGTGTGCCGTGTGTAGCTACAGCCCCAGAAGGGGACGTCATGCAGGAAAACTGTCGATTCCTGAGCCGGGTGTGGAGCTCTAGATGACTTTGTGCCTGGGGCAGAGGCCCACAGCGGGGGCCCGCGCCTCGGGGGACTGGCCCCAGACCCGTTCACTGGTGCAGAGGTGTGAGCCCAGCTTTACCAGGCCAACTCCTTTGGGCGAGAGGTCTGCGTTTTATAGGCACACAGTGCTCCAGACGGGCTGAGGAGGCTGTCTGCGGCCGCACTGCAGATCCGCGCCCTTGCCCCCTCTCCAGTCGGCTCTGACCCCTCACCCCCAGCCAGTGTTAGGGTGCAGGGGGTGGCGAAGCCCTGTGTGAAGCCCAGGGTGTTCCCCAGCGTCAGGATGCCCGGTTCTGTGCGGCTCTTTTTGTTCTGATGAAAATTTGGAAACACTGCTCTCAACCTCCACCACAAATACAAAAATGCTGTTATAGAGCAACTAAATATACTGCTCTGTGGTGGTGCTTCAGTTTGTAGAGTTGGAACCACAACCGCGTCGAAAGGTGGCCTTAGACACTGTCTGTGCTCGGCTTCCTGCAGGGTGCAGACCCGTTTACGGGTTTCATCCGCTAAACCTGCCCACCAGCTTTTTGGAAGCTGTGGATTGGCAAGCCACCTTTAGCTCTGAGGACACGGTGCCTGGCAGAACACGTGAAAACTCTTAGGGGGTCTCAGTCGTGGTGAGTGCCCGAGGGGTCCGCCTCCTAGGAGAAAATGAGGTCTCGGTGTTTCTCCGCAGTCGCTTGGTGGCTCTCAGAAATTCTTGGTCGGCCGTCAGACTCGGCCTGCTGGCCCCCGTCCCCGTTCAGACCGTGTGGGACGACATCCTGCTCACGTCCCAGGGGCGGAGGGGCCGTGCTGGAGGCCCCAGGCCCTCAGCAGATTCCTTGCCTCCCCAGCTGGTTTTGCTTTCCTGGCTAGAAATTCAAAGTTTTCCTCTTCGGTATAAAGTGCGGTTAGGCACTTTAAAGTGCAGTTAATTCGCGGGGTGGGGTCAGCATGAAATATGGACGGACCTCCGGCCTCGGGGCCTGCTCCTGACCAGAGGTGGCGGGCCCCTAGGCCAGGCAGCGTGGCGGCACCTCACCCACCCCTAACTTCGTATACTAACCCCTCAGCCCCTTGCCTGTTCACCTCTAAGTATTTTGTCCAGGTTTGCTTTCTTCCGATTGCAAACATGAGTGTGCACAGTTGTCTTGTGTATGTTTGCTCACACTAGACACCCTGCTACTGCCCCTCTTGGGGTAGAGTCGCTACCTTAGAACAATTGCTTGAGGGCAAAACTCACATTTTTTCCAGCACAAATTAGATGCTAAACACATGTGCAGCCAAACGTAAGCAAGCACAGCCTGAGTCAGAAGGGAGAGTAGTGATTGATTGCGTCGGTCCACTGGTTCTGAGTGCAATATGATCACCGGCACTCTGCACACAGTAGGTCTTTAGGAAATATTTATTAGCTTACTTGTACTCTGAGCCTTGTACAAGACGAGGCCTGGTCCGGCCACATTTCCTTGTGTGGGTGTCTGGTTAGTTGGAATCTGGCGCTGGCACTCACCGCAGCCCGCCAAGCTCCAGCCGGGGCTGTGCCAATGCGCCCGGTGTGGACCCAGCGTTCGCAAGCCGCCCGCCCGGTCAGCAGTGTTCTGACCGCAGACGAGAACTCCCTCTGCTGTCTGTCCGAGTCACCTGCCTGCCCCTGTGTGCGCAGTGGGTTCTGCTGGGCTTGCAGTCAGCCCCTCCCCGTCTTCCTGCTTATCTGCCTATCTATTTTAATCCTCACCCGAGGACGTTTTTCCATTGCTTTGAGAGAGCAAGGGAGAGAGAGAAATGTCGATTGGTTGCCTCCCTTACATGCCCAGACCGGGGGTCACGCATGTAACCTCTGTCATTGGACTGCACGCCAACAGACTGAGCCACACCGTCAGGGCCCGCCCTATCTTCTTAACGAGTGTGCTGCTTCCCTGTGCCCCCCTCTTCCCCGTCTTCTGAAACAGCGCGCCCTGGTCATGTGGAGAACCAGTTAAAGCCCAGGTTCCTGGCACCCCCCCCCCCAAAAAAAAAGCCCTGATTGCGTGGTCCGAGTTGGGCTGGGGACCAGTGTGCTGACCAGCTCTGGTCTTGTGGGTCACTGTCCACAGCACAGCCTTCCCCCTCTCGTCACTGTTGCTCGGGGGAGGAGCAGCATACTGTTGGGCCATAAAATCAATTCCGTAGGCTGAAAAGTGAAATCGAATTTAACTCCCTTAGATTTTTGATGGACTTCATGTACTTGATTGTAGTAGAAACGCGTTTCTTACCACGGTTTGTAGTCCAAACACGTGTGAAAGCCAGTGGCGGCCTCCACCTTAGAAGTGACCCACCTGTTGACAGGTGACCCTGAGTTTTGACTCAGGGCAGGACACTGCCTGGTGACTTCAGGTGAACACTTGATGTCCCCCACCGGACCCCTGGCCGTAGCAGCTCCTCCTTGTCCTAGTGGGGGTTTCTCTACCCCACATCTCCAGGGAGAAGGCTCTCCAGCAATTCAAGTTGGTTGTAACCAAAGTTCCCTAGACAGTAGCTAGCCCCCCGGCCTGCAGCGCCCTCTGGTACCTCTGTCCTGCTTCTTGTTGAACCACACAGTAGACCCGGGGACCTGCTGGTGGGCTGCGGCTGCAGTGAGTGCTAGCAGGGGGCGCGGAAGGCCGCTGCTCCCCAAGGTCGGCCCCACCCTGTGCACGGTTCGGGTCGGGGCTCCTGCGAGGCTGGCTCAGCTCGCAGCTCCAGGGCTTCTTCGGAAACTTCCTGGACCTCTCAGGAAGCGAACCCTCTGCTGAGTGTTGGAGCCCTGAGTGTATGGTCCTCCCTGGTAGCTATAAACCACTTGAGGGCGGACCCTCCATCCCCTTCAGCCACGGACCCTCTGTGGGTCCCAACGCCCAGCGTCTGGTGGGTGGAAGGAGCTCTGCCAAGTTGCGCTCATGAGTGGGCAGCCCAGGGCTGCCCGTTGTGTTTTCAGTGTCGTCTCCCTGGGAACATGCGTTCTGACTCCACACAGCTGGCTTGGGGAGGGCGGGTCCCTGCTCCTTCTCTCTGCCCGGCGCTCCCACAGGGACACTTCGGGCCAGAGGCAGGGCTGCTCGTGCGGGAGGGACTGCTGGGTCCTCCAGACAGAACTGCGATTCCAGGGACTTGGGGATGCAACTGCTGAGGGAGAGCAGGGGAAACGCGGTTCCCGCTCGAGAAGTGCACACCGCTTTCTGCTCCAGGGACCCGTGAATAAAGCCCCTGGGTTTTCCCTGAAGGCAGTCCCTGGGGTGGGGTGGAGGTGGGGAGTTCTGAAGAGGAGAGAATTTGCAAGGAATTAGAGGGATGCGGCTTGGCTGAGTCCAAGGTCCAGGAGATGGAGTCTTGAGCGCCGGCCACTGAAGAGCTGTCTTTTAAAACCTGCGTGAGACCACTCCGTCACTAATCACAGGCTGTGAAGGTACGAACTCCGAGAGACCAGGAGGCCCTTTGGACTTCAGAGAACCTCCCCCCGATGCTGTGGCCAGACTTTGGCAACGGCAGCCTCGCTGAAGTGTGTGTCTTTCCGTGATTCGTTGCTTTGGGGCTGTGTAAAAGCAGTGCTTTGGTCGCGTTCATAATGCCCCCTGTCAAGTTGAGAGAGCCGGCGTGCAGACTAGGCCGGGGCAGCGGCAGCGGTCCCAGGCCCAGCACCAGCATGGCCTGGAGGCCTTGATGGCCGCGTGGCTGGGAGTGAGGCGGCCCAAGCCTAAGCTTCTCCAGAGGAGTGTGAGTCTCTTTTACAAGCAGTGCTGGCCTCACAGTCTTTTCTTCTGCTCTTGTGGTGACTTGCTTCCCTGGTGATCAAAGTTGTGAACACATCTAATAAATGGCACGTTTGCTGGCTCTGGCTTTAAACAGAGGAAGAGGAGGCCTACGCTAAATAAGATGTGTCACCTGGGTCGGAAGCGGGGGCGGGGATGCAGCCGAGCACAGGGCCCTGCACCTGGGAGGCGCTGGTGTGCTCGGAGTGGAAGCCCGGCCTGGAGGGAGTGAGAAAATCCCTGCAGGGACGGAAGAGGCCGTGGGCCCTCCTTTCTGTGAACCCGTCTTCTGCTTTATTTGAGCCACCGGCTCCCTCTGCCGAGTCTCAGGAGACTGCACGGCTGCTGCGCGAGGCCTCACTGGGTTCAAATTTAGGGTCTGCCACTTACTCTCCAGCTTCAGTTTTCCCACCCTGGAGGGTCGCCGGGAGTCTTCCATGAGAGAGGCCTAGAAAATGCCTGGGGCGGTGCTGGGCACTCACTGTGCCGGAAACGGCCCTGGCATTTGCTGGATGGCCACTGCCGTCTGCTCCCCGTGTGGCTCAGTGCCTCATGCGGTGTCGTGGGCACGGGCACCCGGACATCTCACTGTACACGCATTGGACTTCAGGCTCTGGGCCAAGGAGATTTTAGGCTTTGCCTAAACCGTCATGGCTTGAGATTTTAGTCCCAGAATTTCAAGGGCCCTGGGAGCCTCGGGTGGGTGGTTAGATACTGGTGGCTGGAAGGAATTTGCCAGCAAAGAGGAGGGTGTCCCCAGCACAGGAGTAGGCTGTCCTTTTTCTGGGCCTCTCTGCGTTTTCACTTACTGCGCTGCCAGTGTCTCCTGAGGAGGAGGAATGGCAACTGCAAGGCTGGGCTGGCACTTTTTCGGCCTTGACTGAGGAAGGAGCCCTGGCCTGGCTTCGTTCAGGAGGCCTGAGTCCTAGGCTGGGGTGAGTCCGTTCCCAGGACCCGGCTTCCTCTGTAAGAAGACTCAGCAGGCATCCTTTCCAGCTCTCTCACTACAGGGAAGCCCAGCGCCCCACCACTCACTGGGCACCTGGCCGCAGGTGGCCTCTGAGCAGGCAGCTGGGGCCACCTTGACCATCCATTACCTTGGAGAGATGGCGATTGGCCAGCACTTGATTCTGAACGTGGAGAGCAGAGTGGGGTTCTTCCCCCGTGCCTGTCCGAACTGTCACATGTGATGTCGTATAGTAGATGTTCTTGCCGGAGCAGAACCCCAGGCTGTGGGCACGTTTGAGAGACAGGTGCAGGGGGACAGGGTCCACGAAGAAACGCTCATCAGGGGGCAGCCAAGAAGACCCTCACTCGTTCTGTTCCAGAGAAAACTGTGCAGCCTCTGATTGGGTGAGAGAACGGGCCATCTCTCCTCCACCCCTTCCCATGCCCGAGAGCCCAGATGTGCGCCCTTGCGTAAGTGGTCATTTCCAGATCCCTCGGTGTCCACAGAGATTTCCCCGCCAGCCCGTTTGCTGCCTCTCACTGGTCCCCACGTGAAATGCCCAAAGCCTGGAGCTGTCCCTGTGTGCCCACCTCTTCCACCCTCCTCAGGGGCAGTCTGGGCTTTCACACGAGGACCCCGGGCCCCAGAGCACTGGCGCCTCGCCCCCCCCCCCCCCCGCCGGGAGGCCATGAGCCCTGGCTGCGCGCGCCTCCCTCCCGGCTCTCGCCACGCAGACAGTGGGGGCTCCTCGGAGGGAGGGGCCGGCCCCTCTTTGAGAGCCCAGCCCTCCCAAATGCTAGAAGGAGTGACTGGGCGAGTGCACACGCCACACGGGGCCTGCTCTGCCTCGTCTGACGCCGTTTCCCTGAGGTGATAGGGAAGGGACAGGACTGCAGGTGACCCTTGTCCCTTCACTTTCTTCACTCTCCCAGCTCCTTTCCCTGTTGCCTGGGACAGAAATAAATAAATGAGCATGTGCTCACTGACAAATGAAAATGTTGTTTTCCTCTGGAAGCCCAGAGGGCGGCCAGACAAGTTCTGGGTTCCCGGGGTCTCCGTGCAGAGCCGCACGCAGCTGAGACTGCAGAGTTACTGTCCACCCAGCCTCCCGCCCCCTGCGCCGGCGCCCGCCTCCCTGCTGCCTGGCCCCCAGTGAACAGGCGTCTTGGCCCCGACACAGGCTGCTTTGCTGCTGACACGATGCCGAGGGATATGCGCTGCGGCCCCCCAGGAGCGTGGTTTGAATGCTGACCTGGCACCCGTCCTGACACGCAAGGTCCTCTGAGGGAAGAGGCTTCTCCAAACGGCCCCACCTAAAGGACAAAGGTCGGGGCCGGCTTGCTTCCTGTTGCAGCTGGGATCCCGAGTGACGGGCTGCGCTCCAGACCTGCTCGCTCTCTGCCCACCGTGTTGGCACATGGGCTCAGGATGCACTGTCACTGCCCCGCACCCCTTCTCGTGGCTGGGAACCCAGCTGCGGAGCTGCTTCAATCGCCGGGGTCTGTGGGCTCGACCCTGGGTTGGTTCCAGACCGTGGTGGAGAAGCAGTGCCTGCTTGGGGGTGGGCCACCCTGGGGACAGGCAGCCCTCCAGTGGTTCACGGCTGTGTTAGGGCTACGACCGTCTTGTCAGTGACATGCGTGTGACATGCGTGGGGTGGGGGGGACTGTGACTTGGTTTCCTCGTCTGTCACATGTTAATAAGAGTCCTTCCCTTCCAGTGTCAGTGTGAGGATCGGGGGTGACGGGTGAACCCCCTGCCCAGGGTCCGGCTTCTAACGGGATGTTTAAAAACAGGAGCCACAGATCAAGCCACTCAATTGGGCGCCCCGGGGAGCAGCTGCGCACCCCAGAGGCTCCTTCTCCTCTCCTGGCGGACGTCTGTCTGCGATTAGGTGGGTGTTTCACAGCAGGAAGCCGGGGGGAAGCCCTGGGTGGGTGCAGTCAGAGCCCTGTCCAGCGGCGGCGCTTCCCAGCAGGGCAGCCCCAAGCTCACTGTGTGAGTCGGAGTGTATTTGCTGGAGGCTGTGGTTTCTGTTTAAATCCTGTGAGATACTTCAGTTGTTGGATTCTCCACCCCCCCTTTTTTGATGCCGCTGGAAGTTGAGAGGCATGTGAGCTTCAGGTACAGCTCTCTCCAGCATCCCAGACGATGGCACCAAGAATCCAGCTTCTCTCCTCATCTCTGTTCTGCTCTTTTGTTTTGTTTTTAATAAAACTTTTTTACTAAAGTGTAACACGTAGAAAAGTGCTCAGATCATAAGAACACCCACTCTGGGCTATCTTCTCTGTTTTTATAGTGTGTGAAATAAAAACTGTCCACTCGAAGAGAGAGCAGTCATCTCAGGAACACTGGTGTAGTGACAGATGACACGTGCTGTGTGTGCCGGCGCTGTGCTGAGTGACTTGACGTGGCGTGCTGGTCACTGCTCACTGCGGCCGGGAGGGAACCAGGCCCGGGAGCAGCCTGCCCACGCACGCCTGCTGAGGGTCTCGGTTGTACCGGAGGTGGGGGAGGAGTGGGCGTCGGATCTCGGGGCTGTGCTGGGCCACACGTGGAGGCCAGCACCGCTCCTTTGGCCTGCATTTCATCACAGTAGGACAGTATGTCAGGCCCCCATGCATGTCCATGGCCCCTGCCACCGAAGAGAATCAGTTTGCTCTGTTGGGAGCTGTGGTTGTCAGAAGTGTTTTCTGTTGAATCACTGCTTGCTCTGCGCTCCGCCTCCTGACCTTGTCCGGTGTTGGCCACGCAGTCCATCGTCCAGGTGTCAGTGAGAGCGAGACCCTGCAGCAACTCCCTGTGGGACATGGTCCTGGGCCCTTGCACCCAGCCTGAGGGTCAGTGGGTGCCCCTGCTTCGCCACAGCCATGCACCGTCTGCCCTTTTGGGGAGAGGCAAAGCAGCCTCCAAGACCATGGCGGCACAGCGCAAGGTGCAGTCTAAAGCCCTACCCCTCCCCAGCAGGGAAGCTGAGGGCCAGGCCTGGAGCTGCAGGGGCTGGAAATGGGCGAGTCTCCTGCTGGACGTGGGGGGTGCACATGAGCGTTTGAAGACGTACTGCAAGGGGAAAAGATGAGTGAGATTTCTCACTGGTTTTTGTCTAGTCACGTGTTGAAATGATGGTGTTGCAGAAAAACTGTGTTGGCACTCCTGAGAGAATCACAGTAAAAGCCCGAGTAAACCACCCGCCCACAGCGCACCCAATGCTGCCCCCGGGGTGGGGGGTGGGTGGTAGTTGCCAGGCGTTACCGAGTTTCTTCGTCGGTTCTTAGTCTGCGTGCTCGCTGGTGGGCTCCAGAGTGTGTGTCCTTCCTGTGCCGGTCATCGGGCTAAGTGCCCGATTCCAGGACAAGTGAGCTTTGCTCGCCATCAGAGCCCCAAGGGGTCAGTAAGTAGAGCCCCCTTCTCTGCTCTGAACCCTGAAAGCGGGAGAGAAAAGACAGTGAGAGAAGAGCCAAAACGCTACCTTGACTTCTGATAAAGCCCTGCTTGGAGGGTGCGGCCGCCGTCAGAGCCGCATCCTAATGAGCAGGTCCCAGGATCGGACTAAACTTGCCATCCAATGCTGGCCGCTTGGCACTCGTCAGGCGATGCGTGGCGACAGCAGAGAACAGGTTTCCTGTGGATGGGCTTAACTCCAAAGGGGTGTGGGTGGGTGGGGCTGGCGGGGGTGCGGGTGGGGTCGGGGTGGCACAGCCAGGGTGCAGGTCCTGCGGGCCATGACCTTTGGAGGGCATTGCTTCCTCCGGAGCGAGAACGGAGCCACCGGAGGCTTCCGAGCAGCGGGACAGCGGGACAGGACTTACCTTTTGTAAGGATTGCTGCGGTGGTTGCATTGAGAAGACGGTAGAAAATTGAGGAGCAGGAGACCAGCTCTAAAACGACTGCCGGGGCCCTTGAGAGAAATGAGGAGGGGTCTGGCCAGGGCGACAGTGGTGTGACTCGGAATGCAGGGCTAAGGTGGCACTGGCGGAGCTTGCTGAGGGCTGGGCGGGGTGGGGGGGCTGTAGAAGAGTGGAGTCAGGGGTTTGGCCTGAGCTGTGGGCTGGGTGAAATTTCCTGTTTACAGAGATGTGGGGACAGCAGGTTTGGGGAGGGAGTGTCAGGAGACAGTTTTGGACTGGCGTTCGAGCTGCCTGTTAGAATCTCCACAAACTTGTGTGTAGAAAGAGACCACTCGGCAATGAAGTGGCCTGGGCCTCTTCTCCATCTGCACCTGTCCCTGGTGTTCTCATCTCGTGTCTCGGTGTCCCGTGGCATCTGCATGCTGACAGCCCCGAGAGGCACAGCTCCAGCCTCCATCGGTGTCCTTCATGCAGACCTGTCCTCCCAGCTGCCTGGTCCGGGGACCCATGCTGTCTGTCGAGGCTGTTCCTTGGGACTGATTCGGGGCCTGGCCCGGATGAGGTGGTTGAATAGTCATTGAACAAACGGATGCTGCCTTTTATTCTTAGACTGACCTCGTGAATAGGTGCAGAGGTGCATTGATTTAGTCTTGGGTAAAATAAGAGAAATCATAGGATACAGTTGTATTCACAGTGAGTTCTTTGAATTCTGCAAGCAATGTTAGAAAGCATCTATTTACTGGAGATTTAAGATCATAATATCTGCATTTATGTCAGCTTTTTATTATTTTTACGAGGATGTAACAAAAGCTTCCTGAGACGTCCCCAGATTCTTCCCAAGACATTCTGTGCAGAGTTCTTCGGGAAGATACTCGTTCTGGACGATTCGTGGTTAAATCCATTTGTTCATTTCACCGAACAGGATTTCCTGAAATTGTAACTGATCTGTAATCTGGCCCATGTAAAAGTCGTGTGAGCTCTTCTGTAGAGAACCATAGACCTCTGTGTCTAGTGCCTGCAGCTTGTATTCATGTAAACCGTGTATCAGAAAAGTACACCTGGTGCGTGGTCAGCCTGCAGCCTTGTCACACGTGGGCCCACCAGGGTGGCTGAGTCCAACCACAAACAGACCACAGCCCACTCCCACGTGTCCCCTGCCCCACCGTCCCCACCCACCCTCAGTGTGCCTTGATCCCTAAAACCAGTGATGGCTTTGCCCGTGCTCTAGTCATGTAACCGGAGTCATACAAGATCCACGTTTTGTGCCTGTCCCCTTTCTGCACTTGGGAGAGTCATTCATACAGTGTGTGGGTGTTGACTGTCCCTTGTCACGCTGTGTGGGCTTCCCTGTGTGAGGCGCCCCGGGCCGGCCTCCCCTGTCCACGGGCCTTGGCTGCTGCTGCTTGACTCCCTGGTGCGCACCTCAGGACGTGCTCGAGTGGGCATTGGCCAGGCCGTGCCCTGGGCCACGAGGGGGCGTGTGCGCGGCTGTCGCCTGGCTCACCCCCTCCGCAGCGGAGGGGGGAGTGCCTGTTGCCCCCTGCCCGCGCCCACGCTTGGCACTTCCTGTCCCTTCTTTGTGTCCATCCTCGTGTGCAGGTAGTGGTGTCATCTTGCGGTTCTAATTCATTACTTCCTGATGACAGTGGGGTTGAGTGCCTTGTCACCTGTCCATTGGCTGCGTGGCTATCGTTGTTGGTGAAATACCTGTTCCGTTGTGAATCCTTCAAATTCTTACCAGTTGTGCAAGTAAAACAAAAATGGCGGCTCTCTATCAGGTCGACCTCAAATCCAAGGTGAAGCCTGGCGTCTTCCATAGGTGGCAGGGCCTCGGAGGCCCAGCCTCGTCTTTGCACTCCGCCTCTGTGGCCTCCACCCCGAGCCTCACTCTGCGCACAGTCCCCACCTGCCTGCATCCCGCTCATGGCAGCTGGACGGGATCTTACCGGGCTTGTGCCTTCGCCCCGGCAGCCCCGTTTCCAGGCATCTGGCTCATCGTACCAGCGCCCCACGGGGCAAGCCTGCGGGTGCGCACCAGCGCGGCCCATGTGGAGGGCAGGTGGGGACTGTGCATCGGGGCCGGCTGCGTGCGGCGTGGCCTGCCTTCCAGCAGGACGTTACTCAGCCACCCCCGTACTCGTGTGGGAGAAGGCCCGCTGCAGGTGATGGCAAGGGAGAAAACTGCAGCTCTGCCGTAGATGGAATTACGGGAGATTGTCGCTTGCTGTGTTGTGTGTTTTTTGCGGTGCTTGAATTTTTAAAATGAGGTCATTTTACTTTTGTTGCCGAAAAAAAGAAGATACACTTACTGTTTCCATCCGCACCCACGGCGGCGCCGCGGTTATCGGTCGACTTTCTGCACTAAATGAATAATGTGGACAGATTTTCATGTCAGGAGAGCCTTTGGTGTTGCAAAACTCCCAACTGCTATTTTTCTGCTATTTTAACATGAATAGCTCTGTATTGAGGAAGACAGGACCTTGTAATGTGGAAGTGGGAAAAAATGAGACATCAGGTCGCTTTCCATTCTACTAGGCTGGGGCTATTTTTAGCTTTCGCCTTATTAAGTGTTGGCAGCTGCCTGGCAGTCCTGTCAAATACCAGTAATGGCGTCATTGTTGAGCGTCTGCTGCCTGTCAGGCCCTTGGCCAGCTGCTTCACGCACAGGACGGAGGTCAGTCCGCGTCAGGTCCTGAGTGACGCCTGTTCTGCAGAGGAGGGGCTTCAGCTCAGGGGTGACCAGTCTTTCCGGGGACGTGGCTGAGCTCAGGTTGCCCGGCTCTGCCGCCCGCTGTGCCCGTGAGCCATCAGCCCTGCTCTCGGCTCCCCCTTCCGAAATTCTGTAAAATTCTGTCTCTAAAATTCTGGGCAAGTAAAACCCAAAATCTGTCTGTTAAAAAAAAGTTCTTCTTAATGTCCTCAAGCTGCCCCCGGGGGGTGTGGATCAGGCGGATGGGACCGGACGGGAGGACTCTTCCCCAGTTGTGCCAAGGTTCCGCGTCCAGAACGCTGGGACGGACAGCTGCGGGCTCGTCACCATGGGCACTGCCCCGAAGTGGGGTCCCCCGACCCTGGTGTCTCGGTGTCTCGTGTGGTTGATATTTACAGACTCCTCCCACCCCGGGTGAAGTCAGGCCCCGACATAAACCACTGCTAAGTTGGGACCCCAGCTGCTGCTCCCAGTGACGTTTGAAAGGCCAGCTGTTGTGTGCATTTGTCACCCGCAGGCAGCGATGGTTGTCGGGCCGGCCAGGAGCCCGTTGAAAATGTGAGGATGAAATACTGACACCTGGCCGGCTACTTGGGAAGAACTTGGCTGGCTTTGGGGTGGTGGTGGGGGAGTGTTTTGTTGACATCACTCTGTGAGCTTCATGCCTGTCCTCCGGGCCGTCCCCCTTCCCTCCGGTCGGGAAGGGCATGTCCAGCTGCGCGTCTGGACTCGCAGCCTGTGGTGGCTGCCCCAGAATGTGCCAGCTCTCGGTGGCACTCTGGCCTTTTCAACAGAAACTGTGCAGCCACACTTTCCCTAGAAGAAACGTATGTGTGTGTTTCCCCAAGAGAGCTGCCTCCCATGGCTTCCTGCCACGCTGCTGTCACTGGTCATTGCTGTCCTTTATCAGCACTCGGTGCATCTTTCGTTCCAGTGACCTTGCAAGTCACCTGTAACCTGTGTTGCTAACCCATTGCTTCGAGGAAAAGGTGACAAGTAGCCTCCAAGTCAATATCTGTCCTAGTTAGTGCTGTCCTCAATTTCCAGAGTTGAGGTTGGTTGTCGTGACAGAGAAGCTGCTTCCTCCGTGTGGTGTATCTCGCCATGTGCTGTAGCTGGCTGCTGTGAGGCGTTGACGCGCTCCGAGGAGAGATTTGTCAGTAGATCCAGCACTTTCTTCAAATGCTGGTGTTGAGCCCCAGCTGGGCTCCAGGCAGCATCTCGGGCTGTAGCCGGCAGAGCAGAGAGAGTGCTGTGTCACACTTCTGGATTCGGTGGGCCCGCGGTCGTGACCAGGACCAGTCCTGCACTCGCAGGGGCCTGAGAGGTGTTTTCGGGCCCCCGCACCTTGCTTGCTTACCCTGGTTGCACCCTGGTCATGATGGCAGAGGCGGGAATCTGGCCAGCCCCTCAGCCGAGTGCCTGCCTGTGTAGCAACCCGGGATGGCAGGCTGCAGGGGGCGGAAGTCGGCTCGCCGGCCTGGCTGTGTCTCGGGACATCTTTGACCACCAAAGAGGAACAGAGGAACTGTGTGTCCTGCCTAGACTTCCCCATTTGTGTCTGTTCTTTTCATCCTGCTTTCGGTCTTACTTGCCAGGGTGGAAGTCCCGGATTACTACATGGCTCTGACATCCCATCTGACATGGGAACCTGCCTGGAGAGGGGTGTGCTGTGACCTCAGGGGTGTGCTGCTGAGGCCAGTACCAAAAGGAGGGGTGGGGGTAACGATGGTGGCAGCGGGGAAGGAAGCACCAGAGAAGGAAGCAGAGGAACAGACGAGAGCTGATGGGAACGCTGGGCAGTGCCACAGGAGGAGGACGAGGCATCTGCGAGGCCCTCGGTCCCTTGGGCCCAGGCAGCGGGTAGCCTGACACGGGTTCAGCGTCCCGTCCGCCCTGCTCCCCCCCAAACCCCGGGGTTGGTTAGGTTAGCTCCCTGTACTGAGCAGGCGCCGGTGCCTATGCTCGGGGAAGTGCCCGACTGCACTGTCCACGGGCAGCCCCGTTGGACTGCGCCACTCAGTCATCTCAGGAACGATGTGATCAGTGCCGTTTCCCAGACGGGGAAGCCTAAGGCTTAGAGAGGCGTCTGGAACGCTTTAACCCAGTGTGCATGCAGGCTCGCCTCTTAACCACCACGTGAGTGATGAGACCAGGCGTGGCATTTTGAAGCATAAAGAAGGAAGTATAAACTGTACGGGAGCCTTACCCTGCTTGGGTAGGAAGCAGAAGAGGCAGGGCAGAGGGGAGCTGGAGAAATCACTCTGCCTCAGTTTACCTATTCTGAATCCCAGGAGTGACTGCGGCAAATAAGGGCCAGTCAAGCCAGACATGCGAAAGCAGCCAGTCACAAAAGCCCCCGTACTGTGCACTCTCATCTATTTGGAATGTCCGGGGTAGAAAACCCATGGAGATAGAAAGTAGACCAGTGGTTGCCTAAACTGACGGGGGTGAGGGGGTGGAGAGGGGCTGCTACAGAGTTAGGGGGCTTAGATTTCTTTTTCCTTTTATTGATCCCAAAAAGAGGGGAAGGGAGGGAGAGGGAGAGGAACACTGATGTGAGAGAGAGACGTCAGCCGGCTGCCTCCTGCCCTAGTGGAGGGCCAAACCCGCAACTCAGGCCTGTGCCCTGACTGGGACTCGAACCTATGACCTTTTGGTCTGCAGGACGACGCCCAACCAACTGAGCTACCTTGGCCAGGGCACAGTTTGGTAGGGAACAAAATGCTGGAGTAGCTCAGTGGAGTGAGTGCGGGCCTGCAAACCAAACAACCGCAGTTCGATTCCCAGTCAGGGCACATGCCTGGATTGCAGGCCAGTTCCTGGCAGGGGACACACGAGAGGCAACCATACATTGGTATTCTCTCCCCCTCTCATTCCCTTCCCCTCTAAAGATAAATAAATAAAATCTTTTTTTTAAAGGCGTGAAAAACTTTAAAAAAATGTTCTAAAATCTGATGATGGTTGTACAACCCAGTGAATTACTCTAAAAAAAATGTTGAACTCCGCTTTAAGTGAGTCAACTGTGTATGTGATTTATATCTCAACGAATCAGTTTAAAATAAAAAAAAAATCCACTGAGCAGCCTTCCTTCATTTCGCCTTTTATTGTAGTGCTTTCCAGGGTCTGAAGCAATCTTACCAGGTGTGTTTGTGTCCTCACAAGAAGGAGGACTTGCTGAGAGCTGTGCCTGACCTCAGGAGAAACCGCCCCACCTCTCACCGTGTCCCAGAGGGCTGAACACCTTAGTTCTATTTCAGTCTCCACTGCCGACTCCGAGGCCTTGCTGGGGTCACCTGTCACAATTCCTACACCAAAAAGTCGGGGGAGAGGCTCGTTCGAAAGGCCTTGCTCCCGAGTCCCTGCCACCTGCATGTCTATGGTTCTGCTTTGCTGGTCCTTCTGCTGGGCCTGCTCCCTTGGACTCTGGGTAGATCGCCATACAAACTCTATAAGGACACGTGGGGGTATTAGCTGGTTTTTTCCATACTTATTTCGACTGACTTTGACAGCCACCATTCGGAACAACCAACCTGTCCTAGAGACAGAAACTGCAAAAAATGAAGCCTGCAGTCATGTTTTAAGGAATCCATACATCCTTTTCTTGTAACTCTGAACAGCTGGGGGTGGTTTGTGTTGGGACGATGCTCCTTCCCACGAAAGGCCCCTGAGGTTCCCACCCTGCCTCTCACAGCCAACACCCTCTTTGTTTTCAGACTCTCAGCGTTCCCATCTCTCCTCCTTCACCATGAAGCTCATGGACAAATTCCACTCGCCCAAGATCAAGAGAACTCCATCCAAGAAGGGAAAACCAGCAGACGTGTCTATGAAAATTCTGGAGAAGCCGGTAAACAAGGTAAGCAGACTCTTTCTAGGTGTCCTCTGGCTTCAAGCAATGGGAGTTTGTGCTTTTTTAAAGTTCCTTCCCTGGGGACTGAGCTCTCAGTGCAGACACCTGTTCCGTAGTGTTCCCGGGGCCAGGCGGGGCCTCCAGTGCTCCTGGGAGGTACGAACCTGTAGGGAGGTGAGCATTTCTCCTGTTAATCAGAGTCAAGCTCAGTTGGCTAGAGCAGTTCTCCTTTTGTAGATGTGCCATCTTCTGGGCACTTAAACCAGCTCAGCACGTCATGCCCACGCCCCGGGCACTGCCTCCCTGCCCAGAAAGCCCCGCAGTGTCCAGGCGCGCGCATGCGCACAGGGCAGTTTGTTGCACCCAGCGCGTCCGTGCTTGGGGGCATGCGCGGTCCGTGAAACTCAGCCAGCGATATCCTCAAGCCCCAGTAACCTCCACAGGGCCAGGCAAGCCAGACATGTTGAAATAGCTGTTGATTTTCATCAACCCCTTTCTTCAGCCTAAAAGGGGCCATTTCAAGCTCTGTAGGAATCCAGGTTTCCTCTCTTCCAGGAGGCAACAGACAGATTCCTACCAGAGGGCTACCCTCTCCCCTTGGATCTGGAGCAGCAGGCAGTAGAATTTATGTCCACCAGTGCTGGGGCTTCCAGGTCTCAAAGGCAGAAGGTCAGTGTGATGTTAAGAACATTGGGTTTGCCTTGCCTTCTACTGCAGAACCCTGGCCTGTGGTTTTGGGGACGGAAAAACCTATTACAGCACCATCGTGTTCATTTGGGTGGCAACTGTGGGCTTAATTGTTCCAGAAACAGTCCAAGGGGCCTTGGGTCAAAAGTAGGTTTGTCCAAGCCCCCGGGGTCTCTGGCGAGAGCGCAGCACTCCATGGGGAAAGCCTGGGGCCCTCCCTGGGCTGGCTGGGTGTGCTGCTTGGGCCCAGTGGGTTCTGGGGGCAGTGAGGGGGTCTCCTCGTCAAGGTCAGCTGTTCCTTCCTCGAGTCCCAGAGATGAGCTGAGTGCTGAGACAGGGAAGGGCATCTGCAGTGCAGGGCCAGGGCCACTCGGGGCCACCAGCCTCCGTTGGGCCCCCCTTAGCCCACGCCAGGCACCTTGCGCTTGGCCTCCTGTGTCACCCCCACTGGGGGGTGGGGGCCGATGGCACTGTAGCGACAGCAGTTTGGCCAAAGTCATGCAGAGAAAGAGGCGTGGAGCTGAGGTTCGAGCCAGGCGACCTGACATCCAAGGGGAAGCCCTTGCGGTGCTGCACTTCCTCTCTGTGAAAGGCAAGTTTATCTTTGAGCGGTTCCACATCTAGACGTTAACCTCACACGCAACCAAATGTAGAAGCACATTGGACTTAGCAACATGAAATAAAAGCAAGCCACACGGACGAGCAGACTCCACCCCCGGCGGTCACCCGAAGCCCGCGTGTCATGCTGCTGTTACGGGCAGCCATGGTCACTCGAGGGACTGCCCTTGCATTCTGCAGGCCCGAGTTTGCTTTCACAGCCCTGGCTAAAAGTGGAGGAAACCACGGTTTGAAACCTGAGTCTTTGGTTGGAGAATCACTTTTCCCGCCCCATCCGCTAACAACAGGAGGCAGAGGAGTGAGCACGCGATGCTCAGTGTCCGGCAGACTGATCCGAGTCCCTGACTGGAGGGGGTGTGGAGCAGCAGTCCGGGTCTGCACCGCGGAGCCCAGCTCGTGCCCCCACCCAGGAGGACTGTAGGTCCCAGCGCTGGTCCGGGCGGCCCAGAGTGAAACGTGTTGCTGACACCCGCGGTCTGCGGTGAACTCTGATGAGAAGCTGTTTCAGTCACTCAGCTCTCAGAACCCCCCTCGTTGTGCTAAGAGAGGTCATGGGGGAAGATTAGGTGCTAACATGTCCCGTACTTAAGGGGGTTCCCATAAACTCCAGGGGGCCTCGGGCAGTGTTCGGAGACACGTTGGGCTGTCACAACTGGGAAGGCAAAGCAGAAGCGGCTGGATCTGGCGGGTCGGGGCCGGGCGTGCTGGCGAACACCCACAGCCCTCCCCTCCCCAACAAAGAGCCGCCTGCTCCAGTGTCAGCCCTGTCCTGTAGCAGGGAGCCGCGGGCGTGGTCTTTCCCGAGGGAGGAATGTTGCCTGGCTTTCGATTGCCACCGCCCTGTAGGAAGGGCCCAGTTGCTGTGCTCTGCCCCAGGTCACCTGCGTGAGACCGTGAGCGGGGGCTTGTCGTGTAATGTGGGGCAGAGGCCGGGAGAGCCGCCCGCATGTGAGCTTGGAAGACTCCGTCAGAGAAATCTTACAAGTCTGTCCTTTACAAGCATCATTGATTATCTATTGCTTCTTAGTGCCCTCAGTGAGTAGAGAATATTTCCCATGTATGTTGTCATTTTCCCCTAATTTTATGTCCATGGCTTTTCCTGTGTAAATGCGTGGGGAACTACAGCTCAGGGGACAGATGTACGGGCTCCAGGTCCTCTGCAGCGGCCTGGCGGTCTCTCTGCACCCAGGCCCTGTCCTGGGTGATTTCACGTGCTGTCTTCTTCACTCCTCACCTTAACCACACGCAAAAGCTCTTTTTCTTCCCAATATACAGCGAGTTGGGGCTCTGGCCAAGTTTTTCCATCAAAATCTGTTTTTCCCTTAAAGGGTACAAAATGCTTCCGTGTGCATTCTCATTCAGTCCCCACGTCTACCTCTTTCGGTCCCCAGGGCAGGAATTGTCCTCCCCCTCGTGCACATGAGGCACCTGAAGCCCACTGGTCCCCAAGCCCAGTGGTGACCTCAGCCCTCCAGGCACAGCTGCCCTCATGGGCTTCCCAGGCTCGCTGGGCGGTGGTGGTACGTGCTCCCGCAGCAGGAGGGGCATCTGCCTGGCAGAGGCTGGGCGCTGGGCAGCATCTGCACCGCCGAGGGCTCGGGCCCTGCTCCTGGGCAGCGCTCGATCTGGAGTCCTGCTTAAACTCTCCGACCAACTCCCGGCTGCACCTGCAGGAAGCCGCAGTGGGCGGGGGCAGCGCACAGTGCTCAGGGGCCTCAGACTCTGGGTGTGGGGTTTGCGGGACGGTCTGTGGGGGAGACCCGCTCTGCTGAGCTATCACTTCTTCAGCAGGAGCCTGGGGTGGCCTGGCTCCTCGGGGGCTCGTGTGGTCTCTCTCCAAAGGACGTGGAGATTCCATTTGCTCTGAAGGGCCTTGTCCTTTTGCGTGGCTCCTGTTTCTGGGTCAGCCCCTTGCTCCCTGCTTTCATCATCGCTGGCCTCTCACATGGGCTGGTATGCTGAGATGGCTGTGCTGTGGTCGCAAGTGTGACGTCAGGCCCCTCCCGGCCCCAGGTGGGTGATGGAGGAGCCGGGGCTCTTGTCCATGAGGTGCAGAAACAGTGCGCAGGCTCTGGGAGCCCGGCCGTCAGCCAGCAAGCCTGTCAGTCATGCGAGCACAGAAGAGGGGGCCCGGGTGGGAGGCACTCCCCGTGGGAAACTCCAGCACGTCTTAGGGGTGCACCCATGGAGAGAAATTAAATCAGGCCTGAGAAAGTCATCTGACCAAAGGCGCTATTTACTGCTTCACCCCATTTATATATTTTTCTTTTGATATTCCCGTGGAATAAATGCCTCCACTGTAGAATGTTTTAATTTAAAATGATATTCTCCATCATTTTAGAAGAAAAGAGCTAGTGTTTGAATTCATAATCACTTTTTATTATATTTTATTTACTTAGCTGTTTATAGGTTGTTATTGAAAGCAACTTTTTCTGGAAATTATTCCATTGCCCACAGCGGCTTCCATTTCCCTGTTCCCTGGACCTCAGAGAGCCCTGCAGGTGGTGCTCTCCTCGCACACCCCACTCATCATTGTTATTGGTCCTGCTGGTCGTCTCTGTTTGGGGATATATCTGCTTCCTAGGCTACCCTGGATGTCCCTGTCCCTGCTAGCCAGCAGGAACCTGGGTCGTTGGCATCAGGCCCAGTCTAGAGAGAGGGACCCAAGGGGGTGGCCCTACTGATCAGACTCAGGTGCCCACCGACCAGGAGGGACCTTGGTCCTGGGAGTCCACCTCCCAGGAAGGCGGGGCTCTGTGTTCTCCTTTGCTCCAAGGCCGTCTTTCCTCAGGAGCAAGAGCAGGACAAGAGCAGGAGCAGCGGGCCTCAGACCCATCAGCACTCGCTGGTCAGCGTGACCTCAGCATGGGGCTGTATGACCCCATCACGGCCTTCTGCTGTGGCCTCTTCACCTTTCACCCCCGAGCATCCGCCACTTCTGACCTCGGGTCTCCCGGTCCATGGCCATGCTCACATCTGCGAGAAGGGCTGCGTCTTTGGGTTGAACGTGGGAGTCTGGGGAGGAGTCTGGGAGAGCTGGCCGTGAGCGCAGGGCCTCTGGCCGGTCTCCATGCCCCGGGGTCTTGGAGAGGCCCGGGTCTCTGAATTCGGTTCGCTGGGTAGACATGTGCTGTGGGACGTCACTGTCATCCCTACACCTCCTACAGCCTTTGGCAAGGGAGTCCTCGTGACGCCTAAGCAGATTGGTGGTGGTAGCTCACTGTGGCAGTGGGGACCCCAGCCCCCTCGGTCTCTGCGCAGCTGAACAGCCCGTCCCGCGTCCTGCTCGTCCAGCCTCTGTGTCCTGGTGGCCGTCCTCAGAAAACAGCTCGGGTTCGGCTGCTGCAGCACGAAGGCTTTTTTCCATTCGCATCCATCTCAAGATAATTTACAGGAAATTTTTAAAAAATAGCTCCCTTAAATCTCTCTCCTCCCTCCTTATGCTTAACATTTCCTTTCAGAACCTGAGCTGGCTGGAAGAAAAAGAGAAGGAGGTGGTCAGCGCCTTGCGCTACTTTAAGACCATCGTGGACAAGATGGCCATCGACAAGAAGGTGCTGGAGATGCTCCCAGGGTCTGCCAGCAAAGTGCTGGAGGCCATCCTGCCTCTGGTGCAGAGCGACCCTCGAGTTCAGCACAGGTGAGCTGCTCCCGGGGCCTCGGCTCTGTCCGAGTGGGGGAGACCTCAGGGCATCTGGGTTTGGGGCTCCTTCAAACTCCAGGCTTCTGGGAAGAAGGGAGAGGGTCCGGGGAGAAAGGAGCCCTCTCTGCCATGGACATCACGTGACGCTCTCCCAAGGCTGAGGTCGCCGTTACCCAGGAGACCTCACACCGAGGAAGCTCTCTGCCTCCACCAGGACGCAGCCTCAGCGTAAAGCTGCGGTCACTTCCTTGCATTAGCTCGATGGCCATGTTCGCATGGACTTGAACACACTTCTCCTGGTACCCTAGGCTAGCCATAGCTTGGGATGACATTGAACCCTGTCGGCATGTAGCCTGCTGACAGGGCTCAACTCTTAGATAACTGGGACGAAGGAGGTGGCGAAGAGCCTCGTTAGCACGCCAACCCGTGAGACGTTGGCTGTGTTAGGCCAGGGCCTCCCCAGCAGGTCCAGGCTCCCGGACGCCGGCGTGGGGTCGCATCAGCAGCCCCAGGAAGCTTCTGCGGGGCAGCACCCTTATCACTGGAGTGTGTTTTCCCTCTCGGAGGGAACCGGCAGCTGGGCCCCGCGTTTACTGTGAAGTGCAGACAGAGAGGCGGTGTGCAATGGAATCTTCCATGGGAGGCTGGTGGGAGCTTTGCCCGCCAGGCTGCCCGGTGCCTGACGGCTGCACTCCCCTCCTGGAACTTGTTCCCCAGACACGCCCCCGAGTCAGCTCCCCGAGAGAACGGTGCAGGGCCCACAGGGCCCCAGGAGGCCGTGCCTTCGGGACCTGCGTTCGCGACTGGCCACGAAGTGCAGGGTTTGTCCTTCTTGGAGACACAGCAAACAACGTCTTCAGTTCCAAGAAGCTCTGTGCCCCAGGCTGCCATCCCGCAGTGTCTGCCAGCCCCTGGCGATCACGGTTCTCCGGCCGGAAGCTCACTGCACCAGCTGGTGGGGAGGGTGAAGTGGCCACATGGCTTTGCCCTGGACCCGTGCCCCTCTTCCGTGCCTGCTGCTGCACGAGGGAAAGCTTCTGAGGAAGGGGTCCCTGCGGTGCCCATGCCGTGCTTTGTGCCGAGGTCTCCACACTGGCGCTCTGCCCTCTGACAGTGAGCCGGCCCTGGCCCCGTGGGAGGGCCCCAGTGAAAGGAACGTGGTGGTGGTCGGGGTGCTTTGGTCCCTGGGCAGGTTCTGTGATTATTGAACAGACCACAGCTTGCTTCATGTCGGCAGGAGCTCCCTAGCGGGAAAGAGGGGCGCCCGGCCACAGCCATGGCCGTGGGGGGCAGCAGTCTGCGTTTTCCTGGCGGCCCTTCGGCTACCGCCACTTACGAGGGTTCCTGCTGAAATCTTCCAGAGAATCAGTGTTTTTGTTGCTCTCGCTGGGATGGCCGAAATGCTTCCTTGGGTGTTCCTCTTAGACTCTGCCTCCACCTCCTTCCTCCCAGCACACGCATGCACGCAGTTTGTAGGCTGGGAGGAGTTTTCTGGGCCTCTGCTAGAGCCTCTTCTGTGGCCCGGCTCTTCCCTGTGTCCCCACGGTTCCAGGACAGTTCCGGACTGCCCTTGAACAGGCAGCTGGCTGCGGGGTGTGAGCAGAGGGCAGAGGGTCGCCTGCACAGTAGGGCACCCTGCACAGAGGGGTGCCCGAGGCCTTTGAGCGGGACGTGCCTGCCAGCAGTGGAGAGGGCTCTACGCCGCTCCAGAGACGGGCCGGCAGCCGGTCCCCAGGCGGCACGTCCCTCCTTGATGCCCCAGCCCTTCACGCAGAGAGGTGGTCTGCTTCCCAACGAAGTGTGGGGGTGGGCACAGCTCCCCGGTCTGCAGGTGCTGCCTGGGAAATGGAACCACTCCAGAGGGACAGAAATTGTTACATCGCACTGTCCCCTCCCCATTCATCTGCTCACTGTCGGTGCTTTCTGGAGTGGTCGGTGCCCTGCTGGCCTCTGCAGAGCACAGTGGCCCCGATGGGAGGCAGAGGCCTCACCTGGCCCGCCGGGGAGGGGGGGGGCAGGGCTGCCAGAAGTGCCTCCCTTGGGGTGACGTCACCGGAGGCCAGCCCGGAGCCACCACACGTCCGGTCTCACCCTCCCAGTCCCCCTCCCTAAGAGGGCTGGTCCGACTCCAACACTCCTCGCTCGTTCGCAGTGCCCTCCTGTGTCGTTCACCTGTCCTGTCAGCCCGCCCCGGCTTTCTCGGGCTCCTCCGTGAACCTGTTTCGAAGGGGCTGGGGGTCTGTGACCTGCCGCCCACCCCCCTTCTGCTGGACCGTGCCCAGAACACGGGGCTAGTGCGTGGGAGTTGAGACCGCCTGGAAAACTGCCTTGCTCCTTCTCTGGTTCGGAATTCGGGGTCATGTTGTAAATGGCTTTTTGTTTCCAGAACCTTAACCATGTCTGACAATATTTTTTTCCCCTCAAAATTATATTTTTGGCTCCTAAATATCTACCTTCTTTTTTTGAAATTTTCAGAGAAAAGGAAGGAGCAGGCCACAGATTTTCTATATTTCTGCCTTCCTACTGTAATATGTAACATTTAAAGTGGAAAAATAATCCTCTTCATAATTCTTAGGGAGATTACCTTTAGCTATTTAAAGTGTTGGGGGGACATGGAAGTTGTTTCCTCTGGCCTCCCCTCCGCAGCGGTCGAGGCTGCCGGAAGCCCAGGGACTTCGGTCCTGCGTGCGGCGGCCTCACCTCAGGTTCACCTTCCCTGCGGTGCCCTTTGTCCCGCGCCCCCGGCGCCGCCCAGGGCTGAGGCTGTGCTGCGTCAGAGCCTGGCGGTGTGGGCTGGCCACCCAGACCACGCGCAACGGACATGTTTCTAGTAAAGGACAGATCTCTCTGGGCTCGCGGTCGACGGCCGCTTCTGCGACGGTCCTGCCTGTTCGGATCACACGGCCCTGTGGGACACGTCCGCCCCGAGTTTCAGTGTGACCCCAAACCTGGGTGCTCTGACCAGGCCCAGGACCGGCTCTCCCTGGGGGCGTTGTCACCATCGAGCAGAGGAAGTGGAGTTTGAAAAAATGTGTTCATGACCAAGATGGAATTTTTAGGCATTATAGTTGGAGAAATGGAAAAGTGTATCCAGCAGACTAGAATGTAACACTCCCAAAACTGTCAGTGGGTGGACAGGGGTGGGACCAGGAGGGAGAGCTCGGTTGTCACAGGGCTGCGTGGCCTGTGTGTGGGAAGCGGGTTCTGTGCCACGCGGGTGTGCCCGATGACCTCACGCCTCAGACACCTGTTACGTCTCCTCCTCCCTCAGCTCCGCGCTCGCGTCCTGCTACAGCCGAGTGTACCAGAGTCTGGCCAACCTCATCCGCTGGTCCGACCAGGTGATGCTGGAGGGCGTGAACTCCGAAGACAAAGAGGTGGTGACGTCGGTGAAGGGGGTCATCAAGGCGGTGCTGGACGGGGTCAAGGTACGGTGGGTCCCAGGTGGTCCCCGCAGGGGGTTCGTCCCAGAACCTGCCCCCGAACCTGCCAATCAGCCCGGACATCTCCCGGCATCTCTGGTGTTGGCGCACCCTACCCAGCAGCCGTTTTACTCCCCCCTCCCGATATGAATGGCTGTCACAGCGAGGCAGGCCTTCAGAGCACTCACCGTGATGCTCGGACAGCTGCCAGAGCCACCAGCCTCCGCTGAGCGTTGCGTTTGGGTCTTCCCACGTCTTTGCGTGAGAGCCTGGCGCTGTGGGCTGGCCACCCAGACCAGGCGCAACGGACATGCTTTTGCGTTGACTTTTAGCAAAACTGCACACGTGTCAACTGCTGTCTTTTCCTATTCTGAAAATCTAGGACCCTGGACAGAAAAGCAGGCTGGAGATGAGTAAGAAACAAAACTGTCTGTATCAGAAGTCAGAAACGGCGTAACAGAGCATTGTGAAACCTAGTTAAGGCTGGAAGCAAAGGCCGTGGGGGTCCAGAATTATTGAAAAAATGGGTCTTAGTGGATGAGGAGCCAGGTGGAATGGAGGGTGTGGGCTTACCGGCCAGGCCTGGGGCTGGGAGTCGTGGAGCATGGAGACGGCTGTCCTGGGAGGCTGTGTGATGTAGCGGAAAGAGCACTGGCCTTGGGGTCTGGCTAGGTTAGAACCCCAGCTCACCACGCACTGGTCTGTGAACTTGAGCGTTTACTCAGTGACCTGCACCTCCGCTGGCTCCCCTGTGAACTAGGCACGAGATGGTGCCGTGGGTCGGAGTGCTGGGGCGGGGGGAGGGCCAGCTCAGCGAGCACACGGGGGGCTCTGAGGCCGTCCCTCACCGAGCACCCCGACCTCCGCCGCCGTTCACTACCAGCTCCGTGGTCACGGCGTGCAGCTGAGCAGAAACAGAGCTCTTGGCTTGAAAAAACTGCCCTCCTGTTTTCTGGACCCTTCTACCCAAAATTCTAGCTGAGGTGCGTATTCAGGTGAGAAGTCATTTCTCCCCCACTCAGCCGTGCGGTCAGACCTCCGACCGCTGCCCCGTGGGTCAGCGTTCCCCAGGAGCCCTAGAGAGGAGAGGAGGGCCCCCCGGGGTAAAGGTCTCGGAGGGAAGGCTGAGAAGCACTGCCCTGCTGCCTCGTGAGCGGGGCCAGACCCCACTCCAGTACCACGCAGGGCCGCCGTGTCCGTGGGCCCGTGGCGGGTTCGTCTGGAGGGAGGCTTGGCTGGATGGCGTCGGAATGCCTTCTGGTGGCTCCCGGGCTCTCTTCACTTCCCCAGAGCAGGCGGTCCTACATCATCTCTCTGGCCAGTGAGCCCTCGGGGGCCGCCTGGGGGGGCCGTGCTGCAGGGCCTGGTGTCACGTTGCAGGTTTGGAAGTGCAGGCACGGGCATCATGCCACCCGCCTCCCCGGCAGGGCAGAGCAGGGCAGAGCGAGACGTGACCCGGGTCACGCTCCTTCAGCAGGGTCTGGAGCTCTGCCTCACACCCTTTCTGTCCAGGCTTCGGAAATGTATTGATGGAAAACGGTGGCTTTTCAGGTGACATTGTAGAGGTTTCCTTCTGCCAAATTGATTGTGGTGAGACGGTCAACACAAATGAGAGTGTCCAGAGTGGAGCGTTTCACTGGGACAGTCCCAAGTGGGTTCTCCTTTGTGGAATCGGCACCCTGCTGTAGTGGTTGGGAGGAGCATTTCTCGGGTTTGCATACTGGCCAGGATAGGCGACGGGGAGGGGGACTATGGGTTACCATTCTTTCAGCGTCTGAAAACAAAGAACTTTCCCAGGATTGTTTTAAAACATTGCAGCCAGAACAGAGACTTTCTGGGCGAGGCGCTCTAAATTCCGTTTGTTTCATTCATCCAACAAGCACTCGTCTAGGACCCTGTGTGCGGGGCCGTGGGAGGCAGAATTGGAAATGTGGCGATGGGCGAGACCCGGGGTCTCGACCTGAGGGCACTTCCAGCCTCAAGGGGGAGAGGAGGACAGACAGACACGCAGGGTTGTATAACTACACAGGACTGGCACCGCAAAGAAGAAACGGCCCATGGTGTTGCCTAGGTGTACAGGTGGGCCTCCTACAGGGTGGTCAGAGACCCTTCCCCAGCAAGAGGCAGAGGCTGAAAGCCTGAAGCGTGAGCCGGAGTTGGCCTGTGTACTGAAGCATTTCGCAGTTAGAGTCAGCAAAGGCAGCAGGGACCATCGAAGCTCTGAGGCGGGCAAGTGTTGCTAAGGTCTAATGGTAATAGCTAACATCTGTTACCCACTCGGTGCTCATAGCGACTCTCCAAAGTAGGCGCCAGTGCCTTTGCACAGGTGTGGGAGTGAGACTCTGGCAGACACCGGGCCTACAGGACCCCAGCCCTGCGCTCATCATTGCCCCCAGCTCCTCCCACAAGGAGACCGGGTCATGGTCAGCCTGAGGGGCTCGGATGTTCCCACCTCCAGGTCAGCTGGCTACCGGCCTCTCTTGTTGTCCCCTTCAGGCTTAGGACACCTCATAAGCCCATGTTCTAGTTATGGGACAGCCTTAGTCGGCTGGGAGGAGCAAGACTGCAGAAATCAAGGACATACATGAGGATGCGGTCACCCACTGAGAGGAGAGATGTTGGCACCTGCCTCTAAGCTGACTCAGCATCTTTCACGTAGCATTCGGTCAGTTGTTAGATGGAGATTTTTTTGATGAAGGAAGTGTCTTGAAACAGTATTACTTTGTTTTTTATCCCTGAGTGGGTAGTATCATTTATTATTTACCTCTCCTTCCCCCGCATAAATGTCACTTGTTAGCTCTATAACCTTGGGCAAGTTACTTCTCTGAGTTTCCAGCAGGTTTTTAAATACCCTGGCCATTGGAGGAAGGGTTAAGTAAGACAGCGCGTGTAAAGTACCTGTGAGTGCTAGGTGCCCTAGGTGGTGGGGAGTGCTGGTCACCACAGGAATGTCCGCCTCTGGAACAGCCCCCATTGGCCCACTTCCCGGCATTGCCGCCCTTCTCCAGGTAAGGTTCCAGGTAGAGAGACGAGCCCCTGCTGGGAGCGGGCTCGCCCCAGGCAGCTCTCCCCAGGGCACCCTGCGTGCGCTCGGGCTCTTCCCAGACCCGCTGCTGCGGAACCCCAGGTGGTCCCTTCAGACCACCACCCCAGCCCTGGCTTGCTTTTCCGTTTAAATCTCGGCTTTTCTTCTGCTCTAAATGTCCAGCCTCACACCCAGCCCCGGGGCTCTCTGCCCTCTCCTCTCTCAGCCTTCCAGGGGCCCTTGGGCTTGAGCCTCCCTCCCTGGCCTCCAGACTCCCCACCCCTTCCCCATGCACACCTTTACACTTGGAGCAAGATTTTGGAATACCTGCATTGCTGTCTGCACCCAAAACTGGGCTTGCGCACCAGATTTGCTTTGTGGAACAGGACTGTTTTGAAAGAAATGTTCTCCTGACCCTATCAGATAGGACTAAATTTGACTGCAAGGAAATTGAAAATGTACCGGCTTTTAAGAAACAGAACTTTCTCTTTCATATATAAGAAGCCTAGAGATAGGCCGTTGCGTCTAATGTGGTGGCAGTTTCACAAAGTGGTCAGGGCGTCCTTGTCCTAGGCTGGTGAGTTGCACCTCATGGTACAGAACTGCTGCTGCGTCTCCATCCATCAGGACTATATTCCAGCAAGCAGGAAGGGAGAGAGTAGGAAGTTGCTCCTTCTGCATTTGATGGTGCTTCCTCGCAGGCCTCGCGAAACTTTCTCTTACACTTCGTTGGCCAGAACTTAGACACCTGCCCCGCCAAACTTTCACTCATAAGAAGAACCAACGTGGGCATTTAGCCGTCTGCCACACAGACATTTCAAGTAAGCCATCTCCCTTTATTCCTCATTCAGCCTGTTTTTAAATTGGGGGTGAGAATTTTTAAACATTGGTTAAAAAAGAGAATTACCTAACTAAGCCCCATCACGTAGTTCCCACAGTTGTCCACTCGAGGCAGGTGCTGTTTCTTTAGCGCCTCCGCCTGCTCCCCGGCAGCTCTGGAAGCAGGGCCCAGGCGCCCTCCCGCCCTCTGTCGGCGGCTGAACATGTGTGTCTGAGCAAGGCGCACTTTTCTGTGAAGGTCAAGATAGTTGGTATTTTAGGCTGCTCACACTACTTCCAGCCTCTGTTGCGTATTCTTTAGTTTTAATTTTCTTTAATAAAGCATTTTTACCTCAAGGGCCTTACAGAAAGCAGGCCCTGGGCCGGATGTGGCCCGCAGTGCGTAGTTCGCTGCTTTCACACTGTTGTTCAATTCAGAACCCGAGGAAACGCGTGCACTGCTGCCCCATTAGTGATGTGCATGGTTTCCCCTCCACTGCGTTTTTCTTCATGTTACTGCTCCTAGCGATCTCCCGCATCCTGGATTTTGCTGTGGTCCCACCTGGGCAGTGTCATTGAACACGGGCCTCCGTCCCCAGAGCCCCACATAACTCTGGAGGCTGCGTTGGGCCCAGGTTTTCGTCAGCAGCCCGTTTCGCTTCGCAGGTGGCCCTGCGCTCCCACCCCAGGCCTGTCCCCTTTCAGATGTTACTAGCTACCTGGGGGGGGACCTCCCCTCCTCCTCGATTCACAGGGGTACAAACAATTGCATTCTCATTCCTTCTGTCATTCTCCCTGCCTTCCTGAGCTGGAACACATCGCAGAGGCACTCCCTTGTCGGTGGAGGCTGCCCTGAGCTCCGGCTTGCAGGAGGTTCATGGTCAGTGCTCAGCTCCTGCCTTCATTCACCAGGTGCCAAAACAGTGGGCGTTTCCCAGCACCCTCTGATGCCACCAAGGGATTGAGGGGGTGTGTGTGTGTGTCTATGTGCGTGCGTGTGCGTGCGTGTGCGTGCGTGTGTTCTTTAATTTAATTTTGGCCCTCACTGGTGTGGCTGAGTGAACTGCACATTGTCCCACAGACCTTTGTCCTGCAGACCGAAAGGTCACTGGTTCAATTCCCAGTCAGGGCGCTTACCTGGGTTGCAGCTTCGATCCCCAGCTGGGGGCGTGCAAGAGGCAATTGGTTGGTGTGTCTCTCCCTCTCTTTCTCCCTCCCTTCCATTCTCTCTAAAAATAAATAAATCGGGTCTTTAAAAAAGTACATCAGTTTGAACTTACAAATTTAACTACTTGAGATGGCCTAGTTCACTGCCGTTAGTATTCTCAGTAATGCCCTGGTCCCATCTTTGACCTTGAAAGCTTCACGTTGTTCCCCAAGTTCATGTTGAGGTGACCCCGGAATGCTTGTAGCGTTTTCTCACTCTTTGGTGCGGAAGAGGTTCAGGCTTCGTCTCGTGCTTGTTTACTGAATGATTTAGGTAACAGTGTCACTGAGGTATAATTCCCACACCATACAATTCACCCATTTAAAATGTACACTTTAATGATTTTTACTATATTCAGACTTGTGCACCCATCACCACAGTTTTAGAACATTTTTATCACTTCAGAAGGTAGCCGTTTTTTCAAACCTTCTTTGACCTCTTCGTACTCCCTGCGCTTGGCAGCTACCAACTGTCTGTGGGTTTGCCTCGTCCGGACGTTTCCCATCTCAATGGACTCATGTACCTGTGGCCTTTTGTGACTGGCTCCTGTCACTTAGCATGATGTTTTCAAAGTTCATCCATGTTGTAGCATGTGTCAGCATCTCATTTCTTGTTATTACTGAATAATATTCTGTCGTGTGGCTGTGCTGCGTGTTATTTACTCAGGGACATTTGGGTTGCTTCCACGTGCTGGCATTGACGAGTAAGGCTGCCGTGGACATTTGCAGGCAAGTTTTTGTGTGGACGTGGGTTTTCATCTCTCGTGGGTACATACCTAGGAGCGCAGAGCCAGGTCATGTAGCTCCTGGGTTCGATCCTGTGGCAACTGCCAGGCTTCCTCCCAGAGCGGCCACGCCACTTCCTTCCCCCGCAGCAGTGTCCGGGGCCTCCCGTCTCCCCACACCCTCGCCAGCACTTACAACTATCGTGCTGATTCTAGCCACCCTGGCGGGGTGAATGGTGTCTCACTGTGCTTTTGTTTTGCCTTCCCCTAATGGCTAATGCTGCTGAGCATCTTTTCACGTGTATGTCTTTGGAGAACTCACCATCTGTTCAAACCCTTTGTCCACTTGTAATTGGGTTATTCATCACTTTATGACTGAGTTATAAGTCATCTTGTACATTTCTCACTACCACCCTGGAGTCAGACATTCCATTAAAGAGCCCTCGACTTTGTTTTTGTTTTTAATTGAAAAACGCTATTTGGCCCTGGCTGGTGTAGCTCAGTGGATTGAGCACAGGCCTGTGAACCACACGATGGCGGTTCGATTCCCAGTCAGGGCACATGCCTTGGTTGCAGGCCAGTTCCCAGCAGGGGACACACGAGAGGCAACCATACATTGATATTTCTCTCCCTCCTTCCCTTCCCCTCCGAAGATAAATAAATAAAAATCTTAAAAAAAAAGAAATAAAAAGAAAAATGCTCTTTGGAGACCACACCCTGAGGGCTTAAGATTCCTAATTGCCACTGATTGGTCCCTTGCTTAGTGTCCTTAAAACAAAACACTACTGAGTGTGCACTAACTCCAGCTCACACTTGGGAACGTCAGGGGTTCTATCTAACGTCGTTGGACTTACATCTTCATTTTCTTCCTCCAAAACGGAGAATCCCCGTGGTCAGTAACATCAACCCAATGAGTGCTTTGTTCACTTTTTCCCGTGGCACAAGTCTCAGAGTACGGTACCAGCCATTTCCACTGACGTGATTGTTTAAAAATTATGAAAGATGTCTCAAAGTTGGTTTTGATCTTCAGGTTATCTGTCACTTTGCGTCATTTCAAAGAGCTCTTTGTGTGGTTACATTCCCCGTACCCCTAAGCATCCCACTGCTTTGCTGAAGAGGAGGAGCAGGCGACGAGGGGAGGGCGGGGGGGAAGGAAAATGGAAGAGCCGGGTGTGCGCAGACCTTTTCCTCCGGCAGCTGTGGGGTCACTCCTGGGGGTCAAAACAGCCATCTCACCTGTTGTCAGTTTCGCACAATTGGGGCTCAGGGGTGTTTTGCTTTTAAATAATAGGGTGTCTTAAAATAAGGCACCCCTTTCTCTGAGCGACCCACTAGGTATTTTTCGTGGTAAACCTGCCAACGCAAACACCACACCAGACTCGCCCTGCTTCTCACTGTCAAGGGCACTGGGGTGCAGCAGTCCTTCCGGTCCTCGCGAGCTGCAGCAGCGACTCCAATTGGACGCACCTGTGTTGTCCCATTCCAGCCGCTCGGCCCACATCCCAAGGTCAAGAGGAAGTCATCCGAGTATCTGCAAGCTTCTGGAGCAAGCGTTGATTGCTTGAGTCGTGGCATCTTGCCCCAGCTACACGGGTTGATTATTTTGGACACAGAGGTGCCCAGTTTTTAAGTGGTGCCCTCTGCCCAGCACTGCTTTTCTGTGGGCTCCTAGGTGTCCCACTTGGCTGCATTCGAGGTCTCACCTGGTCACTCGGGGGGTGCCCCGTCCCCATCTGCCCTTGCCTGCCAGTCCTCTGCCTCTTTGCACTGTGTATGAGAACGACACTTCATTTGCTGCCTCTCACCCACTTTGGTTGTGGGCAGGGAAGGTTCCTTTTTGTCACCATAAAAGTCACCCTGGGGCTAGCCAGCCCTGTGGTGCCATTATGCCACTGCAGTGATGGGAAACTCCACTCGCTCTGCAGTCTGTGTCCTGAGGGAAGTAGATGTCTCAGGGCCCCTGGCCAGTCCGGGCGTTGTGTTGTGGTCGTCACTTGTGTGGCCCGGGGCTCCGGCCCCTGCACCCAGGAGGGTCTCAGGGCCAGGAAGTGAGAGAGGGTGGGCACCGGTGGGGCAGGAGCAGGAGCAGCCCTGGGCTGTGAACCGTGGGCTCTCTGTGACAGTGTGCTGTCCCTCTGTGCGGCCTGACGGGCCTCAGCTGCGCCATAGCATCCTTGTGCACTCGTGTGGCCGAGGCCGGGTGGCCATGAGTCCACCGGTGCCAGTGCCGCCCATGGGCAGCTCATGGGGGCCTGTCCTTGTGCAGCCCGTGTGCGCATGGCCAGGCGGGGGCTGCCTCGGTGCCGAGAAGAAGGCGGGAAGGGTGCAGTGGCTGCTCGCGCGGTGGTCACTTGAAATGGAAGCATCTCTGAGGTCACCTTCAGTGGGAATAAACTGAATATAGAAATAAAGTATTGTGTATTTAGAAAGGCACTTTTCCAAGTGTCTCCTAGCTTTGGAAATGCATTCCAGTGGACAGCAGTTGTCTGGTTTACAGTCGCCGGCTCTGGACACACAGCCAGTAGGTACCATTTCCCTCTTCCCTTGGTGGCGCCTCCAGAGGACTGAGAAGTCTCTCATGGCTCTCAGGGACCCGCCTTCGGTGCAAGGAGCTGTGCTCTCACAGGACACCGAGGGAGCCTGAGTGAGCACGGGCGCTGGCACAGCAGCCCCACGCGTGCACCTTGGAGGGTTCTCCTGTCGGACGGCGAAGGCCGGTTGAGACCGGAGGCCTCTGGCTGGGCTCCTCGGCTGGAAGCTGGGTGGTGGACGCCAAGCTGCCTCCTTTCACTCTGCTCCCGCCTGGGCTGGCGGACAGACCGGCACGCCGTGGGCGCCCTCCTGACACAGGCGCATGCTCACACCTGTGGCCCACCGGTCCACGAGGCTTTTGCCATCACTCCTTGGTTCAGTTTACCCAGCTGCTTCTCCAGGAAGATGATGTTCTCATTAGATTTACTCACAATTTAGTGAAGAACTAGTGGAATTTTCTCCTACGTCAGCAGCTGTAAGTGCACAGGTTTCTGTCTGTCCTCTGACCTGCTCAGGAGCACACATGTGAGCGTGGGGTGTCGGGGCCCTGCGGGCCGGCCTCGGGTGCCTGGAGCCTCGTTGCCCCTCTGTGTGGCCCGGCAACAAGCTGCTTTCCTTCCACCCCCAGGGCCTTGCGCCCCTCGCTGGCTGTTTCGGTTCAGTAGCCTCTCGTCTGCCCATCCTGTCTGTGACCCCCAGCTAGGGAGGTGCCCCTTACATGTCTGTGAGATGTCATTTAACTTCTGAGTTGCGGTAACAGGAGGAGCCTGACCTTTTCCTTCCAGCACTTGACTCATGGGGACCTCGGTTCTCCCCACGTCTCTGAGAGCAGGCCGGCACCGCGGTTCTAGCGGGTGGCACTGAATCCAGGGACAGGGGCCCGCCCTGGTGTGTGAGCTTCGTAAATTAGTATTCCAGAATAACACCTGTTCACTGTAGAAAGTTTAGAAAGAGGGGAGACACACAAGCAAGAAAGCGGGGGCAGGGGTGTTCCATGGCGGGTTTTTTCTGTTCTGTGTACTCCTGGCATGGTCTGGCTGACCTCACCTTTCCATGCCGTCGGTCGCACGCACTGGCCGCGGGTGGATCTCTCGGGGTGCTACAACAGCCCATTGTTTGGGTCCATCGTGATGTATGTGATCAACACCTAGTGCTGAATATTTGATTGTGGGCTTTGGAGCAGTCCAGTTTTATCTGTTAGACACTACACCGTGAGGACTGTTTCTGGTTTGACTTTTGCACATGCCCATGACATCTTTCTTGGTGAAATTGTTATGAAAAGAACACAGATATTGCTTGGTATATGTAGATGAGTCATCCTTTGTAAAGGCTGTCCGGAGCATTACCGCCATCTGCCACGTCTGGCAGTCTCTATGTTAGTGTCATCCAAGTTGGAGAGTCTGTGATGGTTACTGACCATCAGTCACTGTTGGCGTTTGTGGACTTCTTTGATATTCCTCATCTTTTGGTTTTGATGTTCTTGAAAGAACCCTGGCTCTGAGAAGGACATTTACTCTCTGCCCTGCCACACCTGTCATGATTTGTGTGTGTGACATTTTGAGTTTGGAGAGGCTTTGTGTCCAATTTAGGGACACATTGCTGTACTGTCCCGTCGAGTCCATTGCTGCCTCCGCTGTAGCTTCCCCAGCCAGACGTCTGTGCTGAGGGCCTGGACGCCCCGCAGCATGAGTAGGTCCTTCCAGGACGTCCATCCCTGGGGAGCGAGTGCAGAAATGGCAGGTGGTCCACGGCACGGACCGCGGTGTCGTGCTGCCCCAGGAGCCAGGCTGGTGGCCGGGCTGGGCGGCTTGGGAAACCGGTGGGCTCGTCCTGGGGGCAGCTGCTCTCAGAGGCCAGGGGACGGCCTGGCGCTCGCCATGCTCATGGCCACATAGCTCCGTGAGCGGATGGAAAACCGCACAGTGGTCCACTCTACAGGGCTGGCTGTTACGGCCTGGGGGCTACATACCCATAAAGCTGTCTGGGAAAAGAAAATGGGCACGAAAGAGTGCATCCTGTGTGGTCCCATCTGTCTGTTGCCCTGAAGTTCCAGGCAAGAGTGATGGAAGAAGTAGAAGTTAGGCGTGGCTGGAGCCGGGAGGACAGACCGGAGAGGGTCGGGAACATGCTCTGTGTTTCCCGAGTGAAGCGGTTCTTCCTGGGTAGATGCAATCGTCAGAACTCATCAGCCCCGGGAAACTCGTGCTGGTTGCAAAACCAGTGGGCTCTGATGTCTCCTGCTCTTTCTTCTCCTCCTGCTCTACTTTAAAAACTACTTTTTAAAGTAATTTCTCTGCTGGGTAGTGTACCCTTAACTTCCCTTCCATCGACAAAGATGCCAGCCAGTCATCTCAGGACGACAGCTGCTGCCACACCCATTCCCAGGGCACTTTGGGAAACCGCCCTCCCAAAGCTGGGGGTGTGGGGGTCGGCCCGCACGCTCGAGAATGGCGTCAGAGGACTAGCGGGTTCTGCCGCACGCCCGGACTGGGGGTCCGCTCCCCGGGGGTTTCGTACGTGCCGTGAACCTAGTCATTGTGAGAGCACGGGGCTCGTCATTTCTCCTTCCAAGAGGAAGTACCTTGATGGGTTTGAAACTGCTCCCCATGCTGTGAAGATGTGTTTGGGGAAGTCGTACAGATTACCTAAGTCGAGCAATGCTCCAGTGCATGGTGTGCGGGGGCTCTGTGGGCACACAGACAGCACTTGGCAGTAGAGGGCAGGCGAGCGGGCGGGCGGCCAGCCCACCTTGCAGTGCACACTCGACGGTGAGGACCTATCCTCATTCCTCACTGCTTTTCTCCTTGGTGGGGTGCAGGAGCTGGTCAGACTCACGGTCGAGAAGCAGGGGCACCCGTCTCCGACAAGCCCGGTGAAACCCAGCTCTCCAGTCTGCAAGCCCGATGGGTGAGTGCCGACCGAGCCCTCCAGTCACTGGTCACGTGGGGTCTGCGCGCAGGCGGGGCCGGGTCGGCAGCCCAGAGCCCTGTGTCACTGAGTCCTGGGGGGTGCCCTTGTCACTACGAGTATGTGCAGCTCCCACATGCCTGGAAGTATTTCCGGGCCTCAATGTTAATAGCCAGCGGGACTTCTCCTAAGGCTAGCGTGTGAGTGCCCGGTGAGCCCCAACGTCCTTGCCTCATCAGGAAGAACTTTGAAGGTGGGGTTTTGGGAGTTTGGCTTGAGAGGATTTGACTTTATCCACTACAAGCCCCTAGCACAGGCGTAAAACAAACCTGGAGCATTTTAGACAGTCTGTAGACTGTCTCATCGAAGGGGCCCTCTTACAGAGGACGGAACTAGGACACAGAGTCAGGGCCTGGCTACGCCCGTTGTTTCTTGGTGATCAGACCACAGTTGGAAACCCACCTCTACCATGGAGTGTCCAGGCACCCCGCCCCGGTCGTTTTCCTGCCCTGGTCACACCCCAGCCCTCCTCAGACCTGCGTGTGCTCTGTAACCCCCTGTGACCCCGGGTTCTTTGCCATTCTCAGCCAGTCTGAGCTCCCCCTGACAGACCGAGAGACGGAGATTCTGAACAGGACAACCTGCACGTCGCAGTCGGCCGAGCTGCCTCTCGACACCACTGATGAAGAGGTGGCGCCCCCCAAGCCCCCCCTCCCTGGCATCCGAGTGGTTGATAATAGGTAATTTTCTGTTTTCTAGCACCCTCCTCTATTTATAACACAATGCAATGAGTGGGTGGGTAGAATGAGTTGAGAGGGACTCGGGGCCCAGTCCCCTGCTTTGTAGAAGCTTTGGAAGCGCGGCCTCCCTGGGATGAGCCCCAGCCCTGACCTGCCCCCCACCCGGAGCTCCCAGCTGCCTGCCTGCCTTTCAACCTGGGCCCAGCAAAAGCTGGGCCAGCAGTTTATTGCAGAAGGAGAAGAAAGGGTCTTTCTGGCCGTAGTTTTGGCTCCTCTAGTAGCTCATGCCGCAGGAGAGTGGGCGGGTGGGAGGTGCGGGAAGCAGCTGAGTGTCCAGTAAAGAATGGCGCTGGGCCCTCCTCTCTGCCGAGAGCCCTCTGTTCGGGTCTGTCGGGTTGATGGGCGTCTCGGTCTGCTTCAGCCCTCCGCCAGCACTGCCGCCGAAAAAGAGACAGTCGGCTCCCTCCCCGACCCGCGTGGCCGTCGTGGCCCCCATGAGCCGAGCCACCAGCGGCTCCAGTTTGCCTGTTGGAATTAATAGGCAGGTAATTCGGCCCCACCGGGAAAAGCGAGGAAGACTCGGGTCTGTGCACGTGTCTCCTTCAGTCCCCTGCATGAGTCCCCACATCGGGTGGGGACGGGGGTGGGGGGCTGGAGCCCAGCCCCGATGCCCCCCCGCCACTCCTGCAGCCCCCCTTCTGGGAGTCACAGACGAGGTGTGTCCCTGCTCATTACATCACAGACAGGCCCTTTCCAGCCGGTCCCCGGGCCTGGTGGTGGTTTCCTCTCTAAGTAAACATTCCAGCTCCCTCCCACCTGGTCCCTGCCGCCATTTCTCAGAAGTGACTGGGGTTGTTTCTGTTTTTCACGTGAGGACCTCGATGGGGACTGCTATGCCCAGAGGCGCCTGTCAGGAGGCAGCCACTCCTACGGAGGCGAGTCGCCCCGCCTGTCCCCTTGCAGCAGCATTGGCAAGCTCAGCCGGTCAGACGAGCAGCTGTCCTCGCTGGACAGGGACAGCGGGCAGTGTTCTCGGAACACAAGCTGTGAAACGCTAGGTGAGCTGCAGGCGTCTTCCTCGCCACTCCCGCCCCCCCATCCGCTGGCTTCCTCCGGGTCACACAGTGACACCAGTCACTGACTCCATGACCTTGGCCGTGTCATTCAAAACCTGGGCCTCAGTTTCCTCATCTGTACAGCCAAGATACCAGAATCTGCCTCTCAGGGAGGCTGTGAGTTGAGATGAAATACCGTGCAAGACCACGGTGGGGAGGCCTGACTCCCTTTGCCAACACTAAGGGCCGTCTCTGCGCAGACCTGTAAGTGGGGGGAGGCCCTGACAGCGTCTGACAGAGCGGGGAGGCAGGCAAGTGGCTCACGCTGGCCCTCGCGGGTGCTGACCGCCCGTGGTGTGGGCTACCCAAAGTCTGAAAGGCCACTTGACATGAGGTATAAGGAGCTTCAGGCCGTTCACACCCTGTAATCCAGATGTTTCACGGCTGAGAGTTTATCTTAAGAACATAATCAGAGATTCACAGCTGATGGCTGTCCAAGGACACTCGTCCTGCATCATCAGGGGTGGCGGTAACTGGGGCTGTCCTCTCCGGCCACTCGGGAGCCCAGACAGGTCCCGCCGGACCTGGCGCCCAGCTGTTAATGCCCGGTTGCAATCTATTGGTCCGTGCACAAGACCCTAGACCCCTTGCAGAGTGTTTTCTCAGTTCAGTTGGAAAAAGAATTTTGGGTGGGGAAAGACTTTTAAGGAAATATATCAAATTGTAAACAGATCCCAGTCAGACTGTGGGGCTGTGGGGTTTTTTGAGGGGGCGGTTTGCCACATTTTCTACAGTGGTCATGCATTTTCTTTTTAACTAAGAAGTTAAAAAAAAAACAGGAAATGCAAAGAATAGGATAACAAAGAGCCGTGTCCCCGTCTGTCTTGACTGTTAGGCAGGAGCCGAGTGAGAACATAAACTGCAGCGCAGACCTCCCTTGAAGCAGGAGGCGTGTTTTGTTGCGCCGTAATGAACAGGCTTGGGAGCAGGCGTGGGGGTCCTCCCGTGGGGTCCTGTGGCTGACGGGTGTGCTTCTCCTGTTGTGAACACAGATCATTACGACCCGGACTACGAATTCCTTCAGCAAGACCTCTCGGACGCAGACCAGATACCTCAGCCCGCGGCCTGCAACCTCAGCCCGCTCCCGGAGTCCCTGGGGGAGTCTGGGTCTCCGTTCCTCGGCCATCCCTTCCAGTTGCCTCTCAGCAGCTGCCCCCAGCCAGACGGGCCCTTAGCCCCAGGGCCACCGGCAGACACGCCACCGGCCCTCCCCGAGAAGAAGCGCAGGAGCGCGGCCTCCCAGACCACGGACGGCTCTGGCTGCAGGGTGTCCTACGAGCGGCACCCCTCCCAGTACGACAACATCTCCGAGGATGACCTGCAGAACCCGGCCTTGGTCCGGCCCCTCCCCTTCACGCCCTTCGCTGCTGTCGTCCCCCTTCAGCAAGGAGGTTCCCCAGCCTCGGTTGAATTTGTGGGTGACTTCGCTGTTCCTGAATCGACGGGTGACCCAGAAAAACCGCCTCCTCTGCCAGAAAAGAAAAACAAACACAGTAAGTTTTCGTGGCGCCCTGAGTTGGTGGTGGGTCCTACTGGGGCACTAGGCCAGAATCGAGCCGGAGGGCTCCGGGTTGGTAAAGACAGGACCACGGGCGCGCAGACACTTCCGGAGCCGGTGTGTCAATGCTGGGGACTGTTTTGTGAGCCTGGTCGGCTGAGCTCTCCTCTGGCCACTGAACCCAGGCCTGGTCACCACAGGGGCCCGGGTGTTTGGCCTCTTGTAGGTGGCAGGCAGTTGACCTTCTGGCCCGAGCACATGGTGGCAAAGAGAAACGAGTGTCGTGGCATTCGGGGCCCCGCCACAGCAGCGAGGGTGGTTTCAGGAGGGCTTCCCACGGCCCCAGCGGGACCTGCTCAGGGTCCTGAAGGATGCCAGGAGGCTGTGTGGAGAGGTCCCTGGTGGCCCTCGTCTTCTGGTGCTGGCACCGGAATGTCATGTAAAGGACTGCAATCTGGGATGACCCAAGGACGCCTCTTGGATCACATACTTCCATGCATGATGTCACTGGGGCCCAGGGGTGGAGCTGAACTTCTGGATTTTCCTGTTTTGAACATTTCCAACTGCGGGTTTGCCATCAGACCCCTACGGGGTGTTCCTACTGCACGGTGACTGTTCTGCTGGCTCCCCACCGGCACCGCGTGGCCTGCGCCTCTGCCCCTCAGTGCATCATCGGCAAGGCTCCGCTGTGTCCTTTGGCTGACCTGTCGTCGCCGTTTAGATGTGTGTGTGGCCACGCCAGCCCCACAGCCAGGGCAGCCTGGCCTCAGGCGAAGCGTCAGCAGACAACTTCTGTGTTCCAAGTTCCCCGGTGAGGGTGTTAGGTGGCTCTCCCGGGGTAACTGCAGCAGGGGCCCCCCAGAACCAGCTGGGTGGGCTTGCAAGGCAGCAGCCACCAAGGGTGTGACATGCCCCGGCTCCTCGCCAGGGGGTCACCCAGCTTGTGTCCTGGCCTGGGTGGTGGGGGAGAGCAGCTCTGTGAGGCTGGTGATGTCGCTCCCGCCTGTCGTGTACGCTGGCCTGTTAGAAGCCAGGGCCCTCGTGGTGGCAGCAACAAATGGTGGCAGCAGGAAGGCTTCCTCCTGCGCCCCTCGCCCTGTCTCGGGAGTACCATTTAGGGCTCACACCTCTTCCTTCTACCCTTCCTGGAACTCTGAGCCCAGGACTGTCAGGACCACATCAGTGCAAACTGCAGCGGGTAGAGGTGCTGCCTGGCCCAGGAGCCTGGGCGGCCCCTGTCGACCTTCAGAGCAGGGCGGGCGCAGCCCCGCAGGGCTGGGGAGAGAGGAAGGCCAGGGAGAGGCGCTCATTCCTCCCGCAGAACAAGCAAGCCTCCAGGGGCCGCAGTGTTTTCTGTTACCTTCTGCTTCACCTCGTCCATCAGTGTCTGCGGCACTTGTGCCTACAAAACCTTTCCAACCTGCTGAGAGCTTACAGCGTCGACGCCCTGGGCTAAGGCCTCACCCACCCTGCAGTTGGTCCTCGCTGCTGCCGGCCGGAAGGGTGTCATCAGCTCCTGTTTCATGGAAGAAGGAGCCGGGGCACAACGGAGCTGAGCCTTGCCCAGGATCAGGAAGCTCTGGGCTGCAGAGCAGGCCTGTGTCCCTGCCTCCCCCACTAAGCAGGCAGGGCATGCCCCTCCTAGCTGAGACCCCTTCTGAATGCTGGCCACCAGGCAGCAGAGGATCTTTCCTGTGCCCCAGGAAAGGACCATACACTTGAGGCTCTCCAGGCTTGGCCCTAATCTCAAGTTCACGTTTCACTTCCTGAGACGACACTCATGGAGTCCAGTCTGTGACCCCGTGGACACTCCTCCCAATTGCTGAGGGGAGGAAGTAACCATCCTAACACGTGGCTGACGCTGACAGCTCGTCCACACAGTCCCGTGTCACCGAGCAGCCTCGTCCTTCAGTGGCTCTGCTGTCCTGAGGTTCCCCAGCCCCTCTGGGTGGGGGCAGCCCCGCAAGGCCTTTCTATGCCAGACAAGCTTCCGGTCTGTCCGCCCACGGTCCTGGGTGCTGCCGTGGTGCCTACCTGCTCAGCCTTCCAGGGAAGCCAGCCCTGCCTTTGGAGTGGGTGGGGCCTTCTTGTTTCCAGGAGTTGTGGGCAGTTAGCAGTTCTCTGCAGGGGCAACACTGGGGGGGGGAGCATCTTCCCCTCACTTCCTCTGGCGGTCAGGTGAGGGTGCGGTGTTCAGTCTTCTCAGGGAGCGGGGCAGACCTTCGGAGTCAGCTGCTCAGACCCTGGTGGTGCCAGCAGGGCAGCGTTAAGGGAGAGGCGCGGCAGGGACTGAGCGACTGTAGCAGCATCGGCAACTGGTCTCCTGCGGGGACCGTCCTTGCCTGCCCTTGCCTGCCCACCTTTTACCGCCTTTTGTGGCCAAGCTCCACTGCACGCTTGTTGGAGCTAGGACTGTCTTTTTGATCCTTTTAAATAAAGAAGGTGGCTGTGAGCCTCTCCATCAGTGAAGGGTGCCAGAAAGACGCCTGGAGAGGCATTTGCTCTCCACCTTGACCCCAGTGACAACGCCAAAGAGAGCCAGGCCACCCCTGCCCTCGTGGCTGCTTCCCCAGCTCAGCGCCTGTGCTTTGCTTTGCTGGCTGGCTTGGGTCTCCAGTGAAGCCCCTGGCTTGGGAGTTGTATGAAAGTGCAAAGTCAAGCCCTAAAGAACTGTCCTTGCCACTTTTTCTTGGGGTCTGTATCTCGGCTCCACCCAGCAGGTGCCTGTGGCCCTTGGATGTGACGTGGTGGGAAGGCGCTCACTCGGGATGATGGCTCAGATCTCTGCCCCCGTGCCCGCCCCACACAGACTTGGGGATCTTCGCTTCCAGGCAGGGGCCTGTTCCCTGCCCGGCTCTCTTTGCCACTCCCTCCCTCGTGAGTGGGAAGCAGCTCTGTGGGCGCAGTTCTTGGTGGTTGCTCTAACCCAGGGGCCAGGGCGCGGCGGTGCCTTTCCCTCAGAGGTCGGCACCACGTGGGGCGGGGGTCACATCCTAACACCTGGGTGCTGCCTCGACCACCTGGACCAGGGGAAAGGCACGACAGGTTTTCAGGCCTGTCTGGACCCAGGCTTGGCCATGGGGAATGTCAAGTACAAGAGTCAGCTCACGGGGCAGGGGGGAGTGGAGAAGGGGCTTCTGCCCCAGCACAGCCTTCACGGCTGCACAAGTGCGTCAGGTGTCGGCACAGTCTGCTCCAAACTGGCGCTTCTCCCAGAACCCTCCGGGGTCTTCAGGAGGGCGTGGCTCTACAGAGGCGACTCAGATCAGTAACCCCCAAAATCGGGAATGGCGAGTGCATGGGTGCACACACAGGAGGTCCCGTGCCTCCAGCGAAGGTGTCCCCGAGGGTGAGGCCGCTGAGACAGGACAGCTGAGCTCTTGTTCTCCGACCTCCCACCTAGGGAGCCTCGTCTCCTTCTCTGTCCCCAGGCCCCGTACCCCTCCAGCCTTTGTCTGGTCTCATGTGGGGATTCTCCCCCACCCTCGCTTAGCTCATCCATCTTCTAGACGAGCACCCCCACCCCACCCCGTGCTTCTCTGTTCCCCACGGGGCATTTGCCCTGACCTTTACCCCGCCTGGGTCTGTTTCCCGCAGTGCTGGCCTACATGCAGCTGCTCGAGGACTACTCGGAGCCGCAGCCGTCCGTGTTCTACCAGACGCCGCAGAACGAGCACGTCTACCAGCAGAAGAACAGGCTCCTCATGGAGGTCTACGGCTTCACCGACTCCTTCAGCAGCGTGGACGCCCCGCCGGAGCTGGCGCCGCCCCCCGCCCTGCCTCCCAAGCAGCGGCAGCTGGTAAGAAGCCCCTCCCCTGTCCCCTCTCTGTGCTGCCCCAGTGGCCAGAACTTTTGTCCTGACAGGTCTTCCTCGGGGACAGGCTTAACCCTCTCTCCTTCCCGCGGGGCCTGAGGCTGGTGTGGAACCGGCCACCTCCCAGGAGGGGCTCGCGCTCCCTCCCGAGCAGCTCACGTGTAGCTGGGCCTGGCTGGTCGGCTCTCCCTGCCGACGGTCTCAGACACTATTTTCTCTCTTCTCTGGCTCCAGTCCAGACCTCCCAGAGAGGAGGGCTCGGTCAAAGCCCAGGGCAGGGTCTGCGTAGGGCCGTCTGTGGGCTTGATTTCCATCATGGGCCTAACTCTGTAGAGGGACCCACACCTGTCCTGGCCAGTGAGGCCCCAGTGAAAACGAGCGCTGCTCCAGCAGGACAGCCATGTGCGTCTCAGGCACGGCACCGGCCTCCCCCAAAGGACACCTGAGCGAGGACTCGTGCGGGCGACGCAGCCCGAGCCTGCCCGGGGCCGGCACCCCGCAGGTCCTGGGGCCCGGCAGCAGGGCACATCGACTGCGCCTGTTTGCTGCCTCGAAACTGTTTTCTCTCTGCTGCCAGTTGTCTGACCAAGTGGACTCCGGTCAGGCTCTGGGGTCCCCGTCTAGCCGTGCGTGCCAGGAAGGGCACCCGGGGGGCCTCGTCCTTTTCAGAGGGCACGTGCTGCTGTTCTGCCCCCCTGCTGGTCAGTCAGGTAGTTTTTTAACTGAGGAGGGGCCAGGGAGGCTGGCCAGGCCATCTCTCATCTGTTGCGTGGGGACCTGAGGTGCTGCCCCGACTTTTCTGGGACACGGCTGCCGACTAGAGGACCAGGGCCCTGGGTTCCACCTCATGATCCCCCAGAGCTTGGCAGTTCTGTGCGTGGGACCTGAGCCTACGCCCAGCCCCAGGTGCCCCTGAGCGTTCCTTCGTTCCATGGGCTCAGGGGCTGACCAGACAGAACCAGCTCGGGCGTGGGAGTCGTGAGCTCCAGCCCTGCTGCTTACTGTCCACATAGCAGCTTTTCCGTGCCCTGCCCACGCTGTGGGTGCCCAAACCTGCTCAAATGGGAATGTGTAAATTGCTCTGAAAATGTCCCAAAAGGGGGCCTTCTCCACAGAAACGGAAATGCTTGCCCCAGAGACCCCTCACCTGAGCTATCAGCTCGAACAGCTGGGCCAGACTTCCCAGAGGTTTGAGATTTGCTCAGCTCTCTCATGGGCGCCCACAGGTGCCCGTCGGCCATCTTTGGGCATCGGCGCTCATGATCCCTAACGAGCACGCTTGGCGTCGCCTGTCTGGGAGGGCCCTCGGGGCCTTTCCTGCACCGGGCTGGCAGGGCGGTCCTGAGAGCCCAGGGGCCCCAGGAGCTGAACCGACACCCTCTAGAGCACCTCCGTGTATGCACTGGGCTTCCATGGGGTTTCACAGGGCCCTCCCCACGGCCACATCATCCCTACTCGCAGCAAATGGAGGCTGTCGGAGCTGAAGGGACTTCCTCAGAGCCTACCACAAGAAGTGGAAGGGTTGGGGACAGAGCCCAAGGCTGAGCGAAGCCCGGCTCACAGCAGTGCGCCCTGTGCGGCCGATGGGCACACCGCTCTCGATGCAGCCTGGAGAAGGGCTACCCCAGTTTACCGCTGGCCAACACACACTGTGGAAGGCACGGTTCTGAGTGTCTACCGTGCACACAGTCCTCCACAGTGTTGGCCATCTTACAGGTGAAAAGCCAGAGGCCCGGGAGCTCTGAGTGGTGCTCGAGGTCAAACAGGTCACAGGCGGCAGGGCCCAGACTCGCACCAGGGCAGCCTGGCTCCTGGCCTGCACTCCGCAGAAGCACGAGCAGCTACGCGGCCTACGCCCGCCGAGGAGGCGCAGGGGGCCCTGAGCAAGTTGGCAGGCGGGGCCCAAACCCACTCGGCCTCACTCTTCCACTTCCAGGGGGCACAATCTGTGCCAAAGGTAGCCCTAAATCTGTGGTAAGGAAACGAGGGAGGGTGCCCACTTGTCCAGGTGGCCCTGGCGGGCACCTCTGACCCCTCACTGAGCCAGGCAGCCACCCTCTCCAGAGGGCCAGCCGCAGCCTCCCCGGCCCACGCGCACACACGCCTGACTGTTCTCTGCTCTTCTCCCTCCTCCCGTCTTCTCTCCTCCCCTCTGTCCAGCAGGCCTCCTATGCTGCTTCTTCCTTCTCCTCTGTCTCCTACTGTGTCCAGCAAACTAAAGTGGCCTTCACCCCCGAGGACAGCAGTGCCACGCAGGGCATCAGTGTGTCCGTCTCTAACTCCTTTCTCAGCCGGCACGGCAACTTACCCGTGCCCTCGGTGAGTCGCTCCCTGCCGCTCTGCACCTGCAGCCTGGTGCGCGCACTTCCCTTTGTAGCCCGTGCCTACCGACGAGGGCGTGGCTGCCCATCGCTGACTGTCCTCCTGCAGATCCCTGCACCTGGTGGGCCAGGGTGCTCGGGGACTGTGTGAGGGGGGGAGGAACTGGAGTGGCCACACTTGCAGCATTACCACTCGGGCATTTTATTCTGATCTCCCCTGGGGCCAACCCTTTGTATGTTCCGTGGTCAAAAAGAAACGTCCCTCCCAGAGGAAGCCCGAGAGAGCTGGGGTTGGAGGGCCGAGTCAGTTAGCCTTGCCGTGTAACAAACCTCCAAGGCGTGGTCACTTCGAACCACAGTAACCATTTCTCGTGGCCTAGGACACAGCTCGGTGGGGGGATGGCGCTGATCTGCCCAGGCTGGCTTTGGCTGGACTCGCTAACATCCCCGGAACCTCAGCTGAGACGGCTGGGCTGGCCGCAAACCACGTGATGTGTTGGCCCCATCGGGCCAGCCTGGCCTGTTCCCAGGGGCAGCTGGCAAGGCTCCCAGGAAACAAATGGGAGCCTGCAAGGAGTCCTAAGGCCTAGCTCGGCACAGGCGCTCTGTCACCTCCCTCGCGTCCCCTCAGTCCAGTCACAGGGCCAGCCCAGATTCCAGGAATAGGGAAGTAGGTGTGCCTCTTGGAGGGAGCTGCTGATGGGGGGCTTGGGTAGAGCAGAGAGTGTCGGTGGCCGTTTTCATAAGCAGTTTTCTTTGAAGCGTGGGACCCTAGCTCTGTAGGGGACGTAGAGCTGGTCTGGTGCTGGGATCTGCATCTGTCCAAAACCCAAAGGGCCATCCAGCCCGCTTCTGTCTGGTCAAGTGAGAGTGAGCGGCAGGGCAGGACATGGTGAGGGGCCCGCGCCTGCTCCCCGCCACGGCCCGCTTGTCCCCACACGCACGCTCCGTCTGCGCTCCCCAGCCCGTTCCCTTCTGCTGGGGCCATGCTTTTACTCGCCTCTTCTTTTGTGACATGAGGATCAGATCAATTCTTAGGAGGCCGCCTGGCACGCAGCCAGCTCCGAAGTTCTTACTGCCGTTGTCGCTTTAGAGTTCCGGGTTGGGGTCCGGTTCCGCTCTGATTCTGCACCTGAGAACTTGGGCTGGTGGCTTCACCGGCTTGGACTGCCCTCACCCCTCCGCAGCGGTGAGGTCGCCTGGTGACTTTCAGAGACAGATCCCAGCTCGGGATGCCAGTGTGGTCGTGTCCAGGCTGCATCTCTGGGACCACCCAGTGCGGAGGTTGGGACGGTCCTGCCTGCCGAGAGGGTGTCCAGGCTGCATCTCTGGGACCACCCAGTGCGGAGGTTGGGACGGTCCTGCCTGCCGAGAGGACTTTGGAGTGCCTTCTTTGGGGAGGGGTACCAGGGCCTAGCTTCGCAGAGCCCTCGGCCACCCTACACTTGGCAGAGGCTGAACACCCTGCTCCCTCCACACCCCCAGCCCCGGCCTGGTGCACAGACCCTGCTGGCAGCTCCTGTCACAGACGAGCTCGGTTGGGCCGCAGGCAGCCCCCGCTCTGGACCGTCTTTCCCCGTAAACAAAGTGTGAGCTCCCTGAAGAGTGCCTAGAATGGTCCTTTTGAGCAGTTTGGGTTGCAGTGCTGTCAGTGAATGGGACTGTTTGCTGCAGAAGGAAAGACAATTTGAGGGCCTCTTAATTAAGCTTGGCTGTGAGAGCATCACAGTTGTCCTTCCTGGGACTTCGGGAGGCTTGTAGCTTCGGAACTTCTAGATTCTCAGCACCAGCTCCACTAAGGAGCCCAAGGGAAGGAGCTAGTGAAGACGCTTTGTTTCTTTAAAAGGAACCCCCCCCACATCTGATCCAGTGCAGTCCCCACACTGTGCACATGCCCTCTGCCCTCATCTAAGACGCACCCCAGAGAGAAAGGGCTGGGCACCGCTCACAGGGCAGCCCTGGGGTCCCGAGTTTCTCCACCCATCGTCCTGGGCCTGTCGCTAGGCCAGCGTGACATTCCCAAGGGCGCCACCTAGAGCACCCAAGACTCACGGGTCCCATGTGGCCGAGGACCCTGCTTGTTCCTCATTGTCCTCCCCGCTGACCCAAGAGGCTCTGGATGCTGGCTGTCCTGCCGAGAGTTTAGCCCAAGTGTTTCACAGGTAGCTGCTGTCTGCTGGGCCCCTCAGGGGTGTTCACACTGGCCTTTCTGCCCTGCCTCTGAGACCCAGTGCTCCTGTGGCCGCCACTGCCACCACTTCCCGAGTGTGAAGTCTGGTTTGAGCCCACAGTGACCCTGACACAGCCTTGGGCAGGAGGCACACGCACACGTGTGGCCTCCTGTGTTCTTGAGACCCAAGAGAGAGAGCGGTCCACCTTTGTGCAGAGCCACAACCTGAGAAGGGACAGTCACCGTGGGAGCCAGGAGCCATCTGGCCTTGCCTGCCGTGGGTGGCAGGGACCCTGTCAGGAGGCAGGATGCGTCCCCACCTGAAGATCCTCACCTCGGGGCTCAGAGTGCCCTCTGTGACCGAGCCTTCCTGCCCCTTCCTTCCAAAGGCTCCTGGCTCTCGTCAGCGCCCGTGACATTGAGGGCGGCGGTGCTCCGGACCAGCTGCGGCGCCCTTCTGTCTGCGCAACCGTGGTCTGGGCAGGTGCGCTCGGTCCTCGGGAAGGTCTGTGGTCACGTGAACCCCGAGGGTGCTACCCACATGTCAGACTTTCACATCGGCCCCTGGCAGGGCCCCGCCCACTGCTTGGGGACAGAGCGCCTGCCCCCACTCCAGAGGTGGAGAGGCCAGAGGGGGCAGCCGACACCTTTGCCCGGAGTCTTTAGTGAGGCCAGGGTTGGAGCCAGGTCCCCATCATAAAGAGGAGTATCCAGTCTATGAAACTCTTCATTGCCGTAAATAAACACCGAGACCAGGGAGGGCTGGGTGAAGAAAGGCTCGCGAGAGCCGCTCACACTGCGATGCACGGCAGAGTGGGGCTGCAGGCCCTCGGCGGGGCCCTCGGCAGGGAGGGACAGTGCTCTGGGCCTGGGTAGGGCCGAAGGATGCCTCTCGCAGACGTCGTCCCCTGGGACCAGGAAGGAGAGAGGAGACAAAGCCAGTGCTCCCCCCTCCGGCTTGCCCCCCGGAGCGACAAGGAATGTTATCGAGGGCCCTTCCTGGTCACCTGGGTAGGAGTGATCGTGTCCCATCGGGTGTTTTCTCACTAACGGTGGATCCCAGCTGAGGCCCCAAACTGGCCGTGCACGGTGTATCTGCTTTGCCAGCAGCCTTCAGAAACACTGAACCCAGAAGCCTTGCTTGAGCCGAGAGTGTGCAGTGGTGACTGAGCTCCCCAAACACTCACCAGGGCAGGAAGTCCATTCCCGTAAACAGGCGCATTTCCCTGTAATTGGTGCGCCAAAGGTTCCCTAAAGCTTGGCACTCACGTCGCTGTGGGGCACCCATTCCGGTCAAGGCCCTCGGCCTGCAGCTGTCGGCACACCCTCGGCCTCCTCGGCCAACCCCTCTCCCTCGTAACCCAAGGAATTCAGTGCAAGAACGTGTTAGGTTGCGGAATCCGGATTCTTCGCGTAAAGACCTGCTTTCTTGCCAGCATAGCACAGGGCCACAGTGGGGAGAGTGTCGGTGAGCAGTGGTGCCGGGCTAGCTTTAGGCAGCTTTGCTTCTCTAGGCATGGGTGGCCCTGTGCCAGCAGATGAGGTCATCTGTCATCCTGGACACTCAGAAGACTCTTGGTGGTTCCTCCAGGTGTGTGTTTCCAAGAGTGGGTGCTGGCCATGGCGTCCTGTGAGGACAGCTCTCTCTGCACTCCCAGCTTAGTCCTCACTCCAGCCTTGCCCACGGCCTTTGGCGTGCTGGTCACCCCTGAGACTCAGCTAAGGAGCTGACCTGCGAGCGGAGTCAGCGCTGTGGACGGCGTGCTTAGGGGCTGTCCCGTGCTCGGAAGACCCACCGAGTGTGGGCCATCCCCATGTCGCCTCCTAGGAGCAGAGCTGTGTGTTACTAGGTGTGTGGCCTGCCCTCCAGCCTGTTTCCTCATCTGGGGACAAGGACCAGAGCCACGCTGTGCAGAGATTGCGGTGACTCGCACAGAGCCTTGGGCCCCTCGTCTGGCCAGCAGGGGGCGTGCAGTGAGGGGGCTCATCGGACCACCCTGAGGTGGTCCTGTTGACCCCTGAAGGACTGTGTGATCAGGGCTGCCCAGGAGGGGGCGAGGGTTGTGGTGCGGCACCCCTCTCCTAAGGCGCTTCCCAGGAGCACCCTGGCCCCCTGGGCCTTTGGCCCAAGCCTGCAGTCCCCAGACAGGCAGCCCCTCTCGTCCTGAATCTTCAGCCCACACAGTCCTCCTCTGGCTGTAAATAAAAGCTCCTGCTGTGGGGAATGCGGGCGCCCGGCAGAGCCCGAAACGCACCCCGGGCTGTGCCGAAGTGATGCCTGTGCTCAGGCCAGCGCTGCCTCTCCCTGCTTGTGTGGACGCACAGCCTTCAAGGGCCTGAAAACGGGGAGCAGGAGAGACCAGACTGTGGCAATGGTGTGGTAATGAGCCCTACACGGCCGCACGTCTGCAGAGCCCCCGGAGAGGCACCAGGCTTTCTGGGGATTAGAGAGCAGCTCCTACGTCGCCCCAGCCCTGAAGGTGCCTCCAAAGCTTGGCCCCCTGCCCAGCACAGCTACATAGCTGGGATACCAGAGCTGCTCAGGGGCCCCCAGGGGAGGAGGGGGGCTGGCGCGGTGGGAAGGACCCGCAGACACTTAGTCCTAGGGATGGGACCTCCTTCCTTCCTTCTTGGTGGCTGCCCCGCTCCTGCCATGCACGCCCTGGCATGTCCCTGGGCCCCCTTCCCCCACTCCCACTGGGTCCTGCACCTGGCGGTGGCTGGTGCTGGATCAGGCAGCACCGCGGATGCTTAAGTGATAACACTGGAAGCAGTTCTGAGCAGTCCTTTGTTTGCTGCGTGGAAGTGTGCGGCCCCTGTTGCGCGTCTCGGTGCCGCTGTGTCGGGCAGTTCCCAGACTGGGATCGGGAGGTGAGGGGGAACAGCTCGCGCTGGCCGAGTGCGGGTCATGGCCAGGCTGTGCTGGGACTCGGCGTCGGCATCAAACCCACTCAGAGAGCCCGGGGAGAAGTGCTCATGCCTTCCTCCCCATTCTGGGGAGCGGGGGGGGGAGACTGAGGCTCGAGACCTTAACCAACTCGCTTAGAGTCACTGGGTGTACAGTTCAGGCCCGTGTGACTTGGAAATGTGTCCCAGCTCCCAGAAAAGGCACCAGCTGCACCGGAGTCTGCCACCCCGAACTTGTCACATCAAGACCTGTTTAACACGCCATGTGATCCACCAGGAAGCCACTATCAAATGTCACAACTCCCATACTTACCTGGCACGGGAGATACCATGATCACAAATGTCACAACTCCCGTGATCACGCTGGAACTGTGAGTCAGGCTCATTGTCACAGGGCCCACCAAGTGTGGGTTTTGGGGGCCTGGGTCCCGGGTGAGGACAGTGTTGGTGCTTGAGACAGAGCTGGCCTTTTTCTCTCGGTCTGTTCCGGCTGCTGTTCAGAAAGCCACACCCTGGGTGGCTTATGAGCAGCAGAAACCTAGTTCTCACAGCTCTGGGGCCACAAGTTTGCCATCGGGTTCCAGCGTGGGTGAGGGAGGTCCTCCCCCAGGCCTGGACTTCTCATTGCGGCCTCACTGGCAGAAGCACCTCTGTGGACCCTCTTGAGGGCCCTGCACACAGGCAGCTCCCCAACCCTCAGGGAGAGCTTAGGTGCCCACTAGCCAGCTCCTCTACAGAGAAGGACGTGAACAGAGTGTCGCTTTCGGCAGGAACCGAAGCCCAGGGTGTTAGCTGGTCAGGACATGTGGCACCCCCACTCTTCCGTTTGACTGTACAGAGGCCTCAAGTTGGTGGGTTAGAGGGACAATAAAATGTGTGAGCGGGAGCCTGGGTCTGGCGTGAGTCAGCAGCGCCTGGTGCTCACGGGGTGAGAGGGCCTTGGCCTCGCCAACGAGGGAGGTCTTCCTCCCGCTGGGTGCAGCCAGGGAGGTGGCTGGCGGCCCCGCATGGGAAGGGCGGCTCCCCTGTCCCTGGAGTGGCCGGAGCTCTAGCCCAGGTCACAGTAGGGCTTTGTAGGACTGGTTAAGGGTGTGCCCAGTTCTGACCTGTTTGTTTAAGATTTCTTTTTTCCCTCCTTCTGTGGGTTCTGAAAATCTGCCAGGAACAGAGAACGTGGAGTGAGCGATGTCCAGGTTGCGTTGGGTTTGGCGTTTGTCGGGTTCTATATCCACAGTGGGTGAGTGAGCCTGGCAGGCTGGCCTTTGGCCACAGTCCCTTCCACACACTCCTCTCCTGTCTCCTTGGGACACTGGCAGGCCCCTGGGACATGGCCACATGGTCGAGTATTCTTGACTGGTGGTTAGTGGTCTCCAGCCCTCCTCCACGAGCAGAGCCGGGGCCTGGAGGGGCTCACTGTGCACCTCCTAGGCTGACCGCAGACCATCCTTCCAGGTGAGGTCTGCGAGGGTCTGAGGGCTCCATGGTAGTGTTGGAGGCATTGCAGGATCACCTCGTCTATTAAAAAAAGGGGAAAAAGGAGCCCCAGACAGCATGGCTCAGGTGGTTGGAGCATTGTGCTGTAACCAGAGGGTTGCAGGTTCAATTCTCGCTCAGGGCACATGCCTGGGTGGCAGGATTGGCCCTCTGTCCAGGTGCAGCAGCATTTCTCCCTGCCTCTCTCTCAATAGCCATGAAAAATGTCCTCAGGTGAGGAGGAAAGGAAAAAATTTTAAATAAACGTTTTAATAAAAGAAAGAAGACAAAAGATTGGGTGTGAAGGGCCTTGGCTGGTATAGCTCAGTGGATTGAGCGCAGGCTGCAAAGCAGAGGGTTGTAGGTTCGATTCCCAGTCAGGGCACATGCCTGTGTTGCAGGTCAGGTCCCCAGTAGGGGGCGTGCAAGAGGCAACCATTTGTTGATGTTTCTATCCCTCTCTTTCTCCCTCCCTTCCCCTCTCTAAAAATAAATAAATAAAATATTTTTTTTAAAAAAGAAGGCCCTGGCTGGTGTAGCTCAGTGGATTGAGCGTGGGCCTGCAAACCACACGATGGTGGTTCGATTCCCAGTCAGGGCACATGCCTGGGTTGCAGGCCAGTTCCCAGCAGGGAACTCACGAGAGGCAACCATACATTGATGTTTCTCTCCTTCTCTCCTTCCTTTCCTCTCTAATGATAAATAAATAAAAAATCTAAAAAAAAAAAAAGAAGAAGAAGAAAATTGGGTGGGAAAGGAAACGAACTGAGAAATTTGTAGCATTTGGTTAGCACGATTCTTCCAGCTATTTTTGAGGGGGGCAGAAATAGCCTAAGGGGTTTGAGGTGGGTTACAGTAGTGAGTAACCCACTACCGGCTGTTTTGTTTGACTCCAGGGGGTGAATCCAAAGAGATTTGTTTATCCAAAAGATTCAGAGCAAGTAAACGTGACCAGGCATCTGACTGAAGGTGCTGAATTTACCCAGTAGGTCCCTGAAGGGACAAAAGGCATAGACTGGGTTGTGTGACAAGCAGAGGACATGACCGCCCATGCTGAGTGTGGGGCTTGCTGTCCTCAGGGGCGTCCCGGACAGCACGGGTCAATCCAGGGCTTCTCGAGGGAGGGAGTCTGGGTGGGGGGACCTCAGGCCAGAGGAGCCCAGGGTTGGTCGGGCCTGCCCCGTGGCCCGTGTTAGATTGCTGTGGACAGCCTGTCGGAGCTCGGCTGGGCTAACCTAACTGCTTTCTCTCTTGTCTGTCTGTTCCCCCACCTCCTCCTTCTGTGTCTGTCCTGCGCCCGCATCTCTAGTACAAGTCTGTGTTCAGGTCCTTCTCCCAGGACTCCGTGCCTCACAGCCAAGCTTCTGCACAACCTTTCCTCCCGCCTACCTCCTCTTCCTCTCCACACTTCCCACCTGTCCACCAGTCTCAGAGCTCGGACCTAGCGGTGCCACCTGCCGCCGGTCTGCCCCCCAGCGCCGTGGACGGGCTTCTCTCATCTTCTCAGGAGAGCACCTTTCACGGGAGCCCTGTCTGCCTTCCTTCCGAAACCTCTCTCACTGACTCGCCCCAGACGCCTTCGGTGAGAACTCAGCACCCCCCGCCCCTGTGGGGGCCGCACGTTGGGAGAAAGCGGTGTCACTGTTGGTGACAGCCTCTGCCCTCTGCCGGCCATCACGGCTGCCGCCACATGTGCAGTGAGTGGCGTGGCTGGGTGGAGGCCTGCGGTAGGTCTCAGGTGAGGCCGTGGCCTGTTCCATACAGAGTTCCCAGCAGACTGGGGGCCTGCACTTGTACAGGCAGGTCGGTGACTGTTTAGAGATGGTTGGTTACCGTGAGCATAAAGTTAGAAGATGCTGCTAGTGTTCCATGGGGTTGCTGATGTTTGGAGAGGTGCAGGGTCACAGGCGGCTGCCTTTCCAACGGGGCTCAGCCTGCCTGCGCTGTCACGTTGACTGCAGGGCTCCCTCCGGGCACCGGGAGGTGCTGCCTGGCAAGTCGGCGTGGACACGGGCGAGGAGATGGGGCAGAGCAGGGGCAGGCAGGCGGGGACCGACTCTCGGGCACATTGAGTCATCTGCGTGGTTGCTGCTTGCCCTCCGTGATTACCTCCCACTACGCTGGGGACTCACAGTCCCCACGAGGGCAGAGAGGAGAAGGGTACTGCTCCCAGGACAGTTGCATGGCCCTGTCATTTTAAGGAAGACCCAGAGGGGAGCGTGGGTCCCCTGTAACACAAGCAAGAGGTGGCCAAGCAATGTTGCTCTCTGACCCTGGGGCTGAGCCACCCAGGGAGGCCTGTGTGCACCTGTCTCCGTCCTCTGTTGCCCACAAAGAGCAGCAGGCTCCCGGCAGGCTGTGCTCTCGGAGCCTGGGGGCCACTGGAGGGTCTGTCACATGTGCCTTTGCTCTCGTCCTGTCTCCCCCAGAGTGACAACGCCAGCGAGGAGGCAGGTGAGGGTGAATATGTCAATCTGTGCTCCTCTGGCCAGAGCGGCGAGGAGCTGGCTCACTCTCGAGGAGTAAGTAGCCTCGGGGCCGCCTGGTGCATGCGGCCGGCCGGCAGGGCCAGGCCCCAGCTTTTGGCTGAGCCTCCCGGTCCCTAGCAGACCGGCCCCGTGGGCAGAGGACCTGGCTTTTGGTGGAGGTCTTTGGCTTTTGCTTCGTTGCACGTGACACCCCTCGAGCTTACCCAGTGGGTTTTTTGGAAATCTGTGGGGCGTCCTGCCGACAACCTGGCCACCTGTCAGGTGCTCTCAGAAGGTACTAACCCACCTTCTGGCATCGAGGCCCGCCCTCCATCCCTGCCCCACAGGGACCAACGCTGCCCCACAGAGACCTTCGCACCGTCACCTCCTCTTCCTCCCCAGCATGCCCCCTCCTCCCTTTCCCATCCGCTTCCCCAGAAGCGGTGAGTCTGGCAGGCAAGCCCCACTCTGCCCCCATGCACCTCCCCGCTGAGAGCGCACAGGACCAGCCGACACTGTCTGCCTGGCCTCACGGCCTCTGCAGCTCCAGTCGGTCTGACCGCTCTGTGAAGCCGTCAGCTTCCAGGTTTTGCTGCAGCAAAACAGGAGCCAATCCGGAAGCCCCAGAGGGAACGCCCTCCTGGCACCCTGAGTGGGACGTGTCCTTGAGGGGAGGGGCCCGAGTCCTCCCTGGTGGTCGACCCAGGCTCAGGCCTGTGAGAAGCATGGCCACTCCTGTTAAGACGACTCCCCCGAGGGGATCCCCACAGGACCCTAGACCTCTGCGCAGGGCAAGCCCCACTTCAGGTGCCAGCAGGTCATAGGGCACTGTGCGGTCCCCACTGCAGTGGAGGGGGACTGCATGCCTGGGGTCTACCGGTTTCTCCCCTGGAGTTCCTGCCTCACCTGTGCCCCCACCCCCAGCACCGTCCAGTTCGGCCCCTGCCCGATGGCATCCACCTCAGGCCGGCTCTCCAGCGCCCACACCGCTCACTACCTGGGACCATATTCAGTGGCCACTACCTACCTCACTGGGAACACTCTTCATGACAGTGTCCCATGGATTCATGCTGCCCTACTCTGTCGTGGCCTTGGTGGCAGACCAGGGGTGCAGGAGCACCATGTTGTTGCTGGGCAGGGTGGGCCCAGATCCCCAGGGAGAAGCGAGGCTGCTGGAGGAAGGGGTCGCACTCACGCAGGGGAGCTTCTAGGCCCTCAGGAGCTGTCCCTGGGGGGCCCGGAGCACAGCGGTCCCGAGGACCGCCTCCAACAGGGCTGCCTCTGACGAGGCGTCAAGAAGCTGTGCTGCCCGCCAGCGGGGCACGGCGGTTCAGGACACGGGTTCTGGAGGCTGCAGCCTCCTAGCTGCGTGGTCTCGGGCCGGGCCCTTAACTTCTAGCCTCTGTCTGTGTGTGCCAGGGGGTGTGACAATGCCATTGATGGAGTGGGCCGCAGTGTGGGTACACTGCCTGCTGAGCTTTGTGGAGTACGAGCAACTGTGACATTGTTTCTTCCAAGAGGTGTTTGGGACAGCTTTGTCTCAGTTGACTGCTGACATGTTATAAGTGGTGACATCTTCCACTGTCCCCGGAGGGCGAGACGCCAGTCTGAAAGGGCTGTGTGCTTTCAGTGTGAGGCAGCGCGTGCATGGGTGACCGGTTCCCATCTGAGACCACTCTGTGGGGACTTACACTCCAAAGCCACCTACAGGCAGGAGTGCTGGAAGCAGACCAGCCCCAGCTCGGGCATCTGTCACGAGCCTGGCACCAACTTCTCTTTTCAGGACTCGCCAGCTGGGAAAGACGGGCACCCCAGGGATCCCTCTGCCCTCAGCAGCACGCCTGGGAAGGAAAGCCGAGATGGGGGAGAAAGGTAGGCAGCGACGCTCACGGGGCCAGGGTCCTGAGAGCGAGGGCGGTGAGCGTGCCCAGAGGGTGCGGCCTGGGCTGCCCCCCGCTGGCCACATGCCAGGCCTGCTGGTTCTGTGCGTCCACATTTCTTCCTTTCTTATGATTCTCAAAGGTGTTCATGCTTAGGGTAGAAAATGTGGCAAGGACAGGAGACTGCAAGGAAGCGGGGAAGTCCAAGGTGCCCCGACAGGTGCCCCCAAAGCCCTTTGCTGTAGCCGCCAGCAGCCGGCCACGACTTCTGGTCGTCTGCATGCACACGAGCCACCTCACAAACTGCCCACAACGGTCTCTGTCAGCTCCAGAGCGACCTGCCTCGACCTCTCCCAAGTTCAGATGCAGTAAGGGAGTGTAAAAGAACCCCCCCCAAACCCTTTTATTGAGAGTTTATAGATACAGTATGTGTGTTACATTTCTCAACCATTTGAAAGTAAGTCACAGGCATGACACGTGGTTCCCGAACACCGTGGCACACCTCCTGACAAAGCTTGAAATCCTGCCTGATTACAATGCTAGTCTCACACCTAAGGAAATGAACAATGCCCCTTCTCGTATCAGCAGGCCACCTCCCTCTCCCCTCGGTCTCCCTGAAACGTACAGCTCGCCTTTTGGAACCAAGATCAGTGAGGAGTCATAGTTGCATTAGTTGTGTGTCTGCTCCTCTTTTGTGACACTTCAGCGTCAGACCTGACCAGGCGCAGTAACGAGGTGGTAGGTCTCCACTCTGCACTCGCGGGTGTGCTGTGTGGGGCCTGCCCGGCAGCACGGCCACGCGCCGCCCCGTGTCGGCTTCACCTTTGTGAGAGGTTTCCAGGCGTCTCACACACCGGGGGGTGCAGAGGCAGGTTACAGTTGTACCAAAAACACAGAGTTTGCCCTCCTGTGATTATGTGTTAACTGCTGTATTTGCGTATGTGTCTTCTGTACGAACAACCCTGATCTTACTTTGCCTTGCCCTGCCCTGTGTCCGAGCCTTCCCTCCCTCTCCTGGCCATGGTGAGCTGCCTCTGGGGCCCCGCGTGCCAGGCTGAGGGGCACCCGGTCACCATCGTCAGGCGTGGAGTGGACATAAGTGGTTTAAGCAGAAGCAGGATCGCAAGGAGCAGGAGAGAACTACTAGGAGGCATCCCGTGGGGGCCCTTGGAGGAGGGCAGTCCCCCAGCCCCCCCCCGGCCACAGTTCTGTGTGGCCCCGTTGCATGCAGGTCACCTGCCAGGCCGAGGTGCCCCATGTGTTAAGTAAGGGCGACCAGGTGTTCTGGTTTAGCGCCCAGTGGCAGAGCGTGCCTGGGCCACGCATAGGACAGCAGCCAGGGCTCTGCCTCCAGCTCACTGGGTCTGAGAGGGCGCGTCTCAGGGTCCCGGCGGCCTTGTGCAGACCCCGGGGCTGAGCAGTGGGACTGGTTAGGGACTCCTGGGAGGCTGTCCTCTTTCCACAAGAGCCAAACCACAGACAACCGTGACGAGATGCGTGACATGGGGTTCTTCCCAGGACCACACAGAGCTCTGCTCTGGCCCATCGTGTTGGCCCAGACTTTCATGTCTTAGGTACTTAGGGTCACAAGTGTGACCTGTGACCACGAGCGCAGCCAGTGCCTGACAGGATCCACCGTGAGAATCCTAAGCATAAATGGGGAACATGGAAGAAAATTCTGCGGGGAAGTCAGGTGCCTGCAGACCCAGTGCCCGCCTCCTCCAGATGTCACCCAGCCACTCCCCTGACTACAGTGGCCGACACCTTATGGGTCAGCAGGAAGGTCCTGTGGTCACACAGGCTCAGCAGCAGAGCTGGAGACCCAGCTCGTGTCCTGGCCCCACCCAGCCCTGGCCTCCTGAGGTGGGGGGGTGGGGACGGCCTGGGCTGCACGTGGCACCATGATCAGGGAGGCTTGTTCGGGGGCAGGGCTGCACTGCCGCAGCCCCCAGGCCTGCTGGGCACCTGCAGCACAGACCGCGTGTCCCCCAGGGCCCCGAGGTCACCGGAGACTCCAGAGCCGGCGCAGTCGGAGGAGGAAGTGGACGAGCTGTCTCTCATCGACCACAATGAAATCATGGCCAGGCTGACACTCAAGCAGGAGGTGAGCTCCTCGCAGGCCCGGGTCGGGAGGGTCTGGTTGGTGATGAGGGGGAGGGGGCTTCGGCCTGAGTCAAACGGAAAGGCCCGGGGAGGCACTGGCCCTCCGGGCAGCTGCCTGGGCTCGGGCTCTGCGCCTGGGCCACCATGGGTGCCGGGAGATCCGGGGTGAGGTCGGCCCCCTCCCCTGAGCCCCAGCCGGATGGTTTGTGAGGACAAGACCCACATAAGGTGCTCAGCACAGGGCCTGCATGTGGCGAGCCCTTGTCAGCACTAGACGTCGTGAAGTTGGCGCTGACAGAGTGACCCGCAACAGTCACGGCCGGGAGGGTGCAGCTGACAAGGGGGTGCAGGCTGCCTCCATCCTGTGCCTTGTCCGGAGGCCTCATGGATAAAATGCAGCACCCAGACCTGTCCAACAAAGAGGAGCTAACCTGGAGGGGCTTCGCGTCCCCCTCTGCCAGGCGACCCTGGAAACAGGAGTGGCTTAGTCCAGTGGCCCACCCCCGAGGAAGGGGCCAGTTCCTGGGCTCTGGCTGGGTGGAGGCGCACGTGCAGACGCACAGGCGGGTCCTGCCCCTCACACCCGCTGGGCAGTACAGAGAGGAGCCGGGCAGCCGGGCTGGCGGGCACTGGGACAGCTGGCTGCTCTCCAGACAGGAGTGATGCTTCGAGACACTTCCCAGAAATTTCTTCTGAAAAATCAGGTCCTGGGCATAGTCCCCCCAACACACAGACACAGCTGGAAACCCGAGACACACTGGGCCCTGGAGTCCGAAGTGAGCACCCACACCCAGAGGGGGCAGGCAGTCTGCGAGAACAAGGGCTGCCGGCAGCAGGGGTGCAGGCGGGGGCTCTGGCCTGCGCTCCCCACTGGCCCTGGCGACGGCGGTCTCTGGCTCCCGGCCAGGTTAATGGGGCAAGGCCTCTCTTTGCTCACGTGTGAGACTGTTTCTCTAACTGGCAGGCGGCCGTCACAGTCACTGGTCGCGTAAGCAGCATCAGGTGTAATTAAATGTCTTTGTGACACTGCGTGCTCCTTGAGAAGGGCCCCCAGGAGAACCTGTGGCGTTCTGACCAGTGGCCTCCCCTCCCACCTGAGGAAGCAGATCAGGACTCAGGGCAGCTCGCTGCGGTGCTAGGGACATCGTGGTTGGGCACAGTCCTGCTGCCTCCCCACAGCCCCCCTGTCCCCAGCACGTGAGAACCTCCCTCCTCGCCCCTGCGACCCATGGGTCGGCAACAGGGAAAGATCGGAGAGGGCTGCCTCCCCTGACCCGCGTGTCTCTGAGCTGAGCGCCCTGGTGCCCGCAGTGCCCGGGCAGCTCCAGGGCCTCCGTCTACCAAGCAGGTTCCGCTCTGGGCCTGCTGTCCAAGCACCGGGCTGTGGGCGGCTGGATGGCCTGGGTGGGCAGAGGGAACAGGGACCTGGGATCTCTGGCACAGTGCCGCTGTGGTCTCAGCTCTGCCATCTCATGGCCATTGTCCTTGCAGGGTGACGACGGGCCCGATGTCCGCGGGGGGTCTGGAGACATCCTGCTGGTCCACGCCACCGAGACAGACCGGAAAGGTACGGCTGCGCCTCTTTGGGGGCCTTGGTCTGGGCCCAGGGTCCTGCGGCAGCCACCCACTGCCCGGCCCTCCGCTGCCCTGTCCTGTCCTCCCCACCAGTCCTGAGCGGGTTGGGGTGGCAGAGCGGCTGGGTCACCACAGTTGGGGACCTAGGAAGCTGCACTGAAAGCCAGACCTCTGCTTCCTGACCCTTCCGGAGTGTGTCCCCCTTCGGCGTAGGGTGGTGACGACTCCAGGACCCACAGGGGCATTGAGGGCCAGTGTTGCGGGTGCAGAGCTCAGCTCCTGGCAGGAGCCCCACAGATGGCACCTGGAGTGATGCGTTCAGCGGTAGCACCGACTTGCAGTGGCTATTGTCCCTCCTGGTGCTTACGTGACATCGCATCACTCCACACTGCTAGGCAGGGTTCCGGTCCTGTTCTGCCCAGGAGCCTAGAGCTTGACCACGGGGTGCTGTCTTCCCAGGGTCTCCAGCCCTCGGTGTGCTCATCCTCTGAGGGGTGGAGGAGTGGGGACCTCTGGTCTGGGGACTCTGTACTAGCAGGAGAGCTGTCCTTCCAAGTTGTGTGGCCCCAGGAAGAGGAGGCGGGGCCACAGAAGGTGCCCCGACCTTGGTCAGTGAGGGGGAGGGGCTGCAGTGCCCCCCTACAGCCAGCCACGCTCTCCCATACTAGCTTTGCTCCCACCCTTTCTGAATTACCACCAGGTGCTAACATCAGGTGTGGAAGGAATGAACATACCCCAGTCTTGACCCCATGACCCCCCAATTTCATTTTTTGTAAATAACCAAATTCCTGTTTTTACTGCCCATTTCTCAAAGCAATTCTGAGAACTTTTAAACCATGAACGAAGTGCAAGAGTAACGTTTATGTGGCAGAGAAAAAAACGAAACGGTGCCCCAGACTCAGCACCGACACTGTGCTGCCTGCCAGGGCTTCTCCCCTGGCGTCTGGTGTCCGGGGCGGGGCCCAGCCCCGAGGACTTGGAGCTCGAATGCAGCCGTACCACTCGTAGGCTTGGGCAGCCTGGGCATCAGCAGAGGTTGGCAGTGCCAGTGGATGTGCCAGCTGAGTGCACCGACTCGGGGCATCCCCCCGGCGGGTGCCCAGGAGCGCTCATTCCCGGCCTTGGGGAGCAGCTGGTGCTCTGCCCGCTGCAGGGAGCCCCCGGGGGCGCTCCCAGGGCGGGAGGAAGGGCTGTCGCCCTCACCCAGAAGGAAGGAAAGGGCTGAGTGGGAGCTGGCTCGGCCCAGAGCAGAGGGCTCCACTGTCCTGCCAGGGGCAGCCAGCTGTGGCCAAGGCCAGAGGGGGCCCCACAGGCGGAGCAGCCAGGAACCTTCCAGTCTGTGCCTGTGGTGCTTGGCAAGGAGGCTGCTCCGCCAGCCAGGCTTCTACTTGGTTTTATTCACGGAAAGGCTGAGGCTACGAGGAACTGGAGTCGGGTGTCCCCGGGATGCAGTGTGGAGGCAGAGGCCCTGGGCCGCACAGCGAGGGCCGAGGGGCTTCCTGTGGCCCAGGGACTGCACTAGTGGCTTCCTCGGGACCGGGGGCCCTGCACTCAGGGTGTGCAGATTCGGGCCCAGTCTTCCCGAAGCAGGCATTGCTCCTGCCGAGCCTGTCTCCTCTCCCTTGCCCACCCACTCTGAGCAGAACCCCAGACTCGACAGTGAGCTGGGTGGGTTGGGGTCCAGAGAGCAGCCCGGGGTGATGCTGTGGGAGCCTCCCTCGTGACACCTGCTCCTCCAGCTGCCCCCACCCTGTCCCCCAGCACACACCCAGATGCAGGAGCTGGCCTCTTCCTCTCTCCTTTGTCTCAGGGTACCCTCAAGGGCGGGGAACAGAAGCTGGGATCGGCCAAGCCTGCACTGCTCAGCCGGAGAGGGATGTCTGGGAGGTTTCTCCCCACAGCGAGTTGGGGTGAATGAGAAGATGGGGGAGGGTGGCCGCTGACCAGAGAGGAAGCGGTGCGCACACGAGCTCAGCCTCACGGTGCGAAGCACACTGTGGTGTCAGATCAGGACTCGAACCTCAGCTCCAGCTCAGAGCAACTCTGAGGTTCACAGACCTGGCCAGGTCGCGTGTCTCAGGGAGTGACCTGCATCTAGAGCATTCCACTCCTTTCCTTTAAGGACTATGGGGGTGGCGGGGTGTCACAACCACAAATGAACTGAGTTGTTATGACCCTTGGCTAGAAGGGCTAGGAAGGGGCAGCCAGCGGGGAGCTGCCAGCCCCGGGGCCCCTGCCTGCCGGAGGGGCTCTTCCCGCTTGGCCCTGCCCTTCCCTGGCCCCGAGCATTCCTGCTTGCACATCCCAGCAACTCGCCAAGCAGGCCCCTTCACCCCATTCTGGGTCTGTCAGTGTGGGCAGGTCCCCAAGACCTTCCCGGGGCTGCCGTCAGAGGCATCACCTGTGAGCGAGCTTCAGAATCTGTGGGCCAGTTGGCCTGGTTCTCTCTGTGCCCACGGCCGTGAAGGCCTGCAAGTCACCTGGCCTTAGCTGTCAGTGTCCCATCAGAGGGGGGACGTCACAGCAGGCGGCGCTCATCGGCTGTCCTTCCTCCAGACCTGGTGCTGTACTGCGAGGCCTTCTTGACCACCTACCGGACCTTCATCACCCCCGAGGAGCTCATCAAGAAGCTGCAGTACCGATATCCTTTCCTGGCCCCCCTCTGACCTCCCGCACTGCAGAAGGGGGGCCTTCTCGCCCGCTCAGCCCTCCTTCAGGGGCCCTGTGGGCGTGGAGGCAGTGGGGGCAGGTGCGGCCGGTTGTGCTGTGTGCTAGGCTTCCCTCGGAGCTTCCGTCCCCATCGGGGAGAGGGCCGAGTGAGGAGGAGGCCGGGACTAGAGCGGTGGGGGGCTGCTGCAGTCATGAGTGGTCCTGGATCATTACAACCGGCCCCTCAGGGGGAACCATGGGGGCCCCTGTGGCTTCTAGCGGGGCCCCAGGGCGTTGGGGTGGTGGGTACGGAGATGCAGGACCTAGGGAATCGAGGCTTAGGGGAGCAGCCTCGGGGAAGGCACAGCCCCTCGTTCTGACGCAGACTTGGCCGTGGACCGAAACTCAAGTCCACAGCAGGATTGGCACCTGCCCCTTAGCCACGTCTGCCTGCAAGTGTGCCTGTTCCAGAAGACCCCCAGGCTGGAAGGACCACCTTTGGGGCCTCTTTGTCAGGTCCTGTCCTGCCCCAAAGATGGGCCAGCCCAAGGCCTGCTTCCCCTTGACCACATCCCCCAGTCACAGCTCGTGAGTGCCACCTGCTGGGCAGCTGCTGTCGCTTGGAGCAGGGAGTCTGGGGTTCCAGCTCTCTCCCCTCCCTCCCGGTGCCCTGAGGCTTCCTCCCGCAGGCCTTCTGGTCCCTGAGGTGGACTGGCACTGAGATGGACGCCCCGTCTGTGAGGACTCTATGGGGACTTCGGTTCCTGGGCCTCACAGGTTGTTGCTCGCAGGCTCAGCAGGTGGTTGTAGCACATACTTGTTGGGAACTTGTTAGTGTCAGGCGTGCTGCTGAGTGCCTGCCCATGCAGTCCCAGCCAGCTGTGGAAGCATCGTGTGTCTATATTGTCCCCATATTCGACATGGTACCCTTGGATTCCTCTGTGCGAGCCGGGAAACTGAGGCTCGGAGAGGTTAGCAGCTGTTTGGTGGGAGACCCACCTCTGACCCCCGAGCTCAGGTTCTCAGCGCCTCCCCACTCAGCCGCCTCCAACCTGTGAGTGGAGGTGTTTCAGCCTCGAGACCCTGAGCACAGCTAGCATGTGAGCCCTCCGTGCCGCAGGCCTTGAGGACTGTGCTTAGCGCATGGCTCCTTCCTAAGCACTTCCAGGTCCCCAGAAAAGAAAGGAACAGGAGCAGGGTTCGGAGGGGCGGCCGCAGGTGGCAGAAGGCAGGGCCTTGGGAGCTGCCAGCGGAGGCCAGGTGTTCGCAGGGCAGCTGCAGGGGAGCAGCAGGCTCGCCTCAGCGGGTCCTCGGGCTCCAGGAACTTGAGTCAGGAGCACAGGAAGACGCCTCTGGGCCATGCACCACCCAAGTCCTGGGGGATCAGGACCTGTGGTTTGTGGCTGCCGGTCTCCGCTCAAGGCTCAGAAGGCGACCCTGGGCGGTGCGCAGAGGGGCGCTCCTGCGGGCAGGAGAGGGTGGCGGGCCAGGACACACTGAGATGGGCGCTCATGGCCACATCGCGGTCCTGCTGCCCTGCCCAGGCCTCTGCCATCCCCATGCCTGGTTCCCTGGGACAGGGCCTCACCCAGGCTCCCTGGCACATCCCAGCACTCAGGGAGTGGCAGCTGGCGGCAGGTGGCCCTTCTGGTCAGTCTTCCTGTCGCTGCCCACGTGGGAATGGCTATTTCTTTAACACACACTCCACGTACGAGAAGTTCTCCCCCTTTGCTGACACGTTCAAGAAGCGCGTCAGCAAGAACACGTTCTTCGTTCTGGTGCGGGTTGTGGATGAACTCTGGTGAGTGCTCCCCCCTCTGGGCTGTTGGAGGCCTTGGCCTCTCGGGGCCCTTCTGGGGTACCCCTTCTGGGGTACTGGCACCCGTGCTGGGACTGGGGCATCCTGCTCTCTCGGGCCACGTGCCCGCAGTTCTGCACGGGCCCACTCAGCCTGTTCACATACGGCCTTGGGGGAATGACCCAGCCCCGCCCACACCCTGGTTTCTTCATGGGGGCCGTGCCCTCCACACGGAGCTCAGGCTGGGCCCACGGTGGGTGAGCCTGGCTGCCCACTCAGCTCCCCATCCTTCCCTGGGGGGCGCTCCCCATTGCCACATGTCGGGCAGACACACGGCAGGCTGGCCCTTTCCTAGGCTGGCAAAGGCACCCTCCTGGCCCTGCCTCAGAGCACTTCCCCTCTGGGGGGGAGCCACCTCGGTGGTGCCCTGCTGCGAGACCTCGGTGCGTGGCAGGCCCTGTGCAGAGGGCCGTCCTGAGGCATCTGGTCGGAGGGACCATGGCCTCTTTGGGCCTCCTCACCCACAGAAGCTGCAGCTGCTCTGGGACAGGGTTTTGGTCTGTCTCCAGGCCCCAGGCCAGCAGTCCGAAGTGCTTGTCCAGGGCCAGCGTGTTTGCCGAGAGGACAGGGCCACTTGTCACCACGGGTCCCCCCAGCAGTCTGAGCTCCCCGTGAGAGGTGTCCCAGCTCTGCCACAGGACTCGTAGGTGTCTGGAGGTGGCTTTGGGACCCTGTGGCAGCCATCCTCTCTTCTGTCCTTGTGTCCTTACCCCTGGTGGCCTCGGCTCTGTAGCCTAGTGGAGCTGACAGAAGAGATCTTGAAGCTGCTGATGGAGCTGGTCTTCCGCTTGGTGTGCAGCGGCGAGCTCAGCCTGGCCCGTGTGCTCCGGAAGAACATCCTGGACAAGGTGGACCAGAAGAAGCTGCTCCGGTGTGCCAACTCCGACCAGCCCCTCGCAGCCAGGGGGGTGGCAGCCAGGTGAGTCGCCGTCCGTCCGCCCGTGACCTCGCCAGCCCCTGCCTCCTCTGGCTAGAGCTGTGCCTGTAGCCACCGCTGCGCCCTGTTCTCACCAGCACCTCTGCAGTCCACAGCCTCACCCAGATTCTGCAGGGCCCTGTGATGAGGCAGCTCGGGCGGCCCAGTGAGCGCCTCTTCCCCAGGGTTTTGTTCTGTGACGAGTCACCTTTTACCCAGGAGGTGGGGTGCCCGGGCGTGGGGGCTAACCAGGACAGGGACAGATGAGCAGGCTTCAGGCTGCGGTCGGCCCTTAATTCTCCTCCCGGCACTGATGCAGCAGCTGTGGAAGCTCGCCCCGCCCCGCCGTGCCTTCCCGAATGTCCCCAGGATCCTGTGTGTAGGTTCCAATCTGTTGCCTGCCCCTCTGGCTCAGCCTTCGTTCACGTGGCCCCCTCTCTGTCCCCCTGGGCCTGGAGTTCAGCCAGCTGGGCCGTCCCTGAGTTTGCAAGGGGACCTGCAGCACCCTCCCCAACAGCAGCGGGAGAGGGGGGCTGGCACTGTAGTCCCAGGGGTAACATGGGCGGTCCTGACCTGCCGCCAGCCCGCCCTGTGGCCTGTGCTCTCTCCTGCTGTGGGGCGAGGCCCACCGGCCGTTCCCTCCAATCTCCCGGCTCCAAGGCCCACTCAGCTCCGCTGTCTTTGCCCACTCACCTCACGCATCTCTCTTCCAGGCCGGGGACCCTACATGACTTTCACAGCCATGAAATAGCCGAGCAGCTGACCCTGCTAGATGCTGAGCTCTTTTATAAAATAGAGGTACGCCGTGGGGCGGGGCAAGGGGGCGGGCCCTTCCACAGCCACAGCTGGGGCAGCTCATCCCTGAATGGGGACACCACGCCCTGCCTCCTGGGCACAGGAAAGCAGGAGGGCTCCAGCCCTACCCAGTCTACTTTCTCTCCCAGATCCCTGAGGTTTTACTTTGGGCAAAAGAGCAGAACGAGGAGAAGAGCCCCAACCTGACTCAGTTCACGGAGCACTTCAACAACATGTCCTACTGGTGAGGGGTCCTCGGTGCAGGGCTCGTGACCCGTGGGGGGGTGCCCCTTCATCCCTTCCAGCTCCTCCGGAGGCTTAAACCGCAGGCAGCAGAGAGCAGGGGGCTTGTCTGGAGCATTGAAAGCTACCACCCCCACCCCCGCAGACTGGAGGGCTGGGGTGGCAGACCAGGAGGGAGGGTCCAGGATGGGGGCGGGGGAGGTTTGCCCTCCCACACTGGTCCTCCCAGTCTCCTCACTCCCAGGACAGCAGCCTCAGGACTCAGCCTCACACTGCCTCGAAAGAGAACAGCAAAGAGTGGGATCCATTAATGCTTTTAGGTAGCCTTTAATTCTTAAAGGAAAATGGGGCGCAGTACACGCCAATAATATAACACGTAACAGACCTGTGGGCTCTTCAAGTGACTCGAAAGTGCCCCCAGCCTCTGACATCATAGAGGGTGGGTGGCCTGGGACAGTGTGCCGCAGGCCCCACCCCACACACAACCCGCTGCTGCCGCCACAGGGGCAGCCAGGGTTTTAAAAGGGTCCCAAGGGCTGCTTGTTGGGGAGAAGTCAGGTGGTCCCCAGCTTTCCAGGCCTTCCTCCTCACCACGGGAGGCGGCAACCTGAGAGGACACGGTTGTTTGTACTGCTAGGCAGCCACACAAGGCCCTGTGCGAGGCTTCAGGCCAGCGGCTTGCTGGTCACAGAGGGCTCTAGGCGCAGCCCTGGGGAGAGGTCAGCCTGGGAAGGGTGGGGGGCCCTGCAGAGCCACAGTCTTCTGGGCGGATCAGGGCAGGTGCTTGCTAATGGGGCAGAGGCAGTACTTCCTCCCCAGCGACCAGCAGTGGCTGGCCGTGAAACCACAGGGTGGAGGCCGCTGTCCGGTTTTTGAGAGGTGGGCCTAGGCTCCGGTCGCTGCTGAGGTAGAGGGGTGCCCTCCTCATGTCTGGCGAGGTGGCCTCCCAACCCACAGGCCTGCCCTTCCCCTGTGCACGGCCCTTCCATGCCCAGTGGTGCCCGGGGCCGACGCTCGCCAGGGACACCCTGCTAGCGCCCCAGAGCCCCCAGCTGCACCGTCGCTGGTCCCCATGCTGGTGTTCGGGCACAGCCACCAGATCTTTCTGTGGCCTCTGGCCTCCCCCCGGGTGCCTGTGAGCTCCGTGAGCGCAAATACGAGGGCCACACTTGGTGCTTCCTAAGCCCTGGGCACTCGCTACAAGCTCTGGACATGTGCCGGCTGGTGACGTCTCCACCAGGACCACCGGGGCCTCAGCCGTCTTCCTCCTTCGGTCATGCAGGGTCCGGTCAATAATCATGTTACAGGAAAAGGCCCAGGACAGGGAACGGCTGCTCCTGAAGTTCATCAAGATCATGAAGGTAACCCTGGCACCCTCCTGGGCCTGCTCTGGAGGCCTTGCCCCCAGGCGGTGGGAGGGCCCGGCCTGCCCACCTTGTTCTCACGGCCGCTGCGCCTCTCTCTGCAGCATCTTCGGAAGCTGAACAACTTCAACTCCTACCTGGCCATCCTCTCAGCGCTAGACTCGGCACCCATCCGCAGGCTGGAGTGGCAGAAGCAGACCTCAGAGGTGAGGGGGGCGCCGCACTCCGGTCCTGGCTCCGCACCCACCTGCTTTGTGGCCGGGACGGCCCACCCCACCCTGCCTCAGTCTCCTGTCTCCAGTCTCTAGTCTCTGTCCCTGGGTCCAGGGGCTTCGTGGTTGGTGCTGGGGTTACATCATAGCGCCCTGCTGCCTGCGCCATAGCTGGGGCCCCTTCCTTTGGCATGTGCCCCTAGAATGCCTGCTCGTGGCAGGAGCTCCATTAGGCGCTGGGAGTCCAGGGTGGGTGCTAATGGGACGGGACGGAGTGCCCGGGAGAGGAAGTGCTGGTCAGGCCATGCCCTGGGGAACCACCTCGGGGAAAGGAGGGATTCCCAGCTGCAGGGACAGGGGTGCACAGGCAGCAGAGGCAAGTGGGGAGCTGGTGACCACGAGCAGGACACAGTGCTGGGGAGGGCCTGGCCTGCATCACGAGGCTTGCGGGGGTGCCTGGCGAGGGTTGGACCTCTGCTGTCGTGGGGGCGCTTTCCGCCGACAAGGGAGGCAGAGCCGCAGGGCTGAGCACGGGCTGGGCCGCCCCAGGACCGTCTCGCCAGGTGACATGGAAAGGCAGTTGTACAGCAGTGTTGTTTGGAGAAGTGGGACGCACATGCCGGGTGCTCCAGGGAGACAGAAGGGGTCCTGCGGAGGCAGGGCTTCTTGGAGGAGGTGACCCGTCAGAGTGAGAGGCACCCGACAGGCAAAAAGGCAGGATGAGCTGGGTCTCCCAAGCAAGAGCCCCTTCTTTCCTCCTGTGTCCAGGAGCAGTGGGGTAAGGTCACCTGCCCACCCCAGGTGGACTTGGCCTTGAGAGCAGGGAGGAGCAGAGGGAGGCTAGGAGTGACCAGGACAGGGAGCAGCCCAGGCCCAGGCCCCAGCTGTCCCCTGGGCAGGGGGCCCCAAAAGGCCTGGTCTCCCTGCAGCGGGGCTGGGCCAGGCGTAGTTCCAGAACAGCGTGGTGTGTGTGGGCACCCTTCAGCACTGGCAGAGGATGAGTGAGGAGTTGGTTGGTGAGAAGTGGCCAACCCTGTCCCAGTGCTCACAGTCCCCGTGTCCCTCCTGCCCCAGGGCCTGGCGGAGTACTGCACGCTGATTGACAGCTCGTCCTCCTTCCGCGCCTACCGTGCCGCCCTCTCGGAGGTGGAGCCACCTTGCATCCCATACCTGTGAGTAGACCTTCCAGCCCGGGTTTGCCCCACACTTGCTCAGGGTGCTCCGTGAGGCCCCCGACAAACCGCCCATAGGGATTTCCAACCAAGCCGTCCACCCTTCTGTCGTAATTTTAAACCACGTAACAAGGAGCAGCACCTTTTACTTTGAAACAGAAACGTGGGGTCCAGTGAAAATGGTTCTGAGCCCCCGTCCTGCCCATGTCTCCCTGACCTGCCAGTCAACACATCTGGTCACGTTTGGACACATGGGTAGCTCCCTTTCCCCGGAAGGGGCATCACGCCCATTTCCAGCTGTCCTCAAATTTGGGTGCACATGGCAACCACCTGGGGGCCCTAAGTCACCCCGGGAGCCCTGAGAGCACTTGGCATGAAGAAGCTCAGAGAGCAGGTCCCCAGGGTGGGCCTCGGGGTGGAGCAGGTAGGATTTTCCTGGGGAAAGAGCCCATGGCCAGAAAGTGCAGGAAATGAGGGAAATCGAAGCTAAACAGGCTTCGTTGCTGTGGGTCTCACCAGAGCGCTTAGTGTGCGAATGGGCGGCAGACTCTCCGAAAGGGTGGGGAGAGTCGGCCAGGGCTGTCCCAGGGCTGGGCCTCTGATGGGACGCCCCTTGGAGACACAGATCAGACCGCCGACCCCTCCCTCGCCTCCGGCCCCCTGCCCCCGCTGAGCACCACTGCTGCCCCGTGGGCTGTGCCGGGGCTGGGCTCCCAGGTGGGGGAACTGCCTGTCACGTGCTCTCTGTTCAGAGGCTCCTTCCCAACCTGTTAACCAGACGGGCTCTGGCTTCCACCCACTCCGGTTTGGGGCTGTACTGTTTTTCCATCCATTTATAGATTTTAATTAGCAGAGCCCTCTGCAGGCTGGGACAGTCACTGGGGGCCTATGGGACGGGAGCTGGCTTCCCGGGACTAGAGCCCAGGAGCCAGGACTCCATGCTGGAGGAAGCCTCCACGTCCCGGAGGCGCTGTGGCTCTGGTAGCTTCACAGTCCAAAGGCCTGGCCGCGTCAGCACTGGCTCATCCTGGCAGCCCCACCGACTGGCCTGGAAACCAGCCACCTTCCGAGTGGCCTCCAGCAGGTGACTTGCCTTCTCCACCTGCAGGGGGCTCATCCTGCAGGACCTCACCTTCGTGCACCTGGGCAACCCGGACCACATCGATGGCAAGGTGAACTTCTCCAAGCGGTGGCAGCAGTTCAACATCCTGGACAGCATGCGCTGCTTCCAGCAGGCGTGAGTGCGCTGCCCGGGCCCTGGGCGGGGCTGGGCGGTGACAAGGGCCCTGTGGGGATGGGCCCGCCCCACCCTGGCAGCAGCACTCGAGAAAGCGTGCATGCTGGGCTCGGCCCAGCGGGGGGGCCGTGGCCTGCCCATGGATGGCAGCCAGCTCGTAGCTGGTCTTCCTGCAAGGAGGCGGGGATAGACCCTGGCCATTGGACCCCAGAGTGGTGGGGGAAGCCCAGATGACAGAGCCCACCAGGGTGGGCCCAATGAGCTGAGTGTCTGTGGGGCCCCTTATAGAGGGGCCCAGGTGCAGGGATGCTGCGTGGGGAGACCTTGCAAGGAGCACAGCCTCAGCGTCCAGCTTAGGCTCTGCGTGCTGGTGGCCTCGTTTCCTTGAGCTTGAGTTCTCCCCCGTGGCCTGTGGGCAGCAGTAGCCCCTGCCACGCCCATTTGCTGAGGCGGTAGTGGGTCACCTGCGAGGGGCCCTGGGCTCTCACTGGCCTCCCTCCCCTCCTCACCAGGCACTATGACATCCGGAGAAACGACGACATCATAAACTTCTTCAATGACTTCAGCGACCACCTGGCCGAGGAGGCCCTGTGGGAACTCTCTCTGAAAATCAAACCCAGGAACATAACGAGGAGAAAAACAGACCGGGAAGAGAAGACCTAGGAGAAGGTGCCGTGAGCAAGCAGAACGCTCAGGAGAGGCTCCGAGTGCGGCTCCGAGACTGGACAGGACTTGGGACCTGTTGGGTGACAGCAGTATGCGTCCCGGCCGCAGCCTCGGGGCCTGGCAGGAGCCTGGAGCCCAGGCCGCTTCCGGCCTCCCTCCTCCTGTGTGGAGCCAGCAGGCAGGTCTCGTTGCTGATTTGTGACCCAGTGGTTTTCTGGTTTGGTTTCTGCTTTCACGTCTGTCTTCCCCTGTCCCTGTCCCCCACTCCTCCACCCCCGGGAGCAGACAAGGAACACGGGCGTCTTCACCGCTTGGACCTGAGGGTCCTGGACCTGCTGAAGCGACAGATGGGTGGAGGCTCTAGGGCCCTCATGGGCTCTGCTTCCAGGGACCTTGAATGAGGAGGCATCTCTTAGCTGGGTGGGCAGAGGGGCTGGGGGTGCCCCTTCTACCTTCTAGCCCCGCTTTTTAAACAGGGTGGTGAGCTGCCCGCCCAGCCCAGGCGGTACGGCAGGGCCCTCGCAGCCCCGGAGCCCTGGGGCTCCCGTCACGGTACGGCCCCCAGGGCCCACAGCCGTGAGCAGTGGCGTCTGCCAGTCCTGCCCCCGCGCCTCCCCCCGCCCCCCACACACCCTTGCCCGCCCCCGCTGTCTCTGCTGCTGCTGGGAGCCGGGAGGAAGAGGCTGTGGCAGGAGAGGACTTGACCGTCCAAGAGACGCATTTCACCTGAGCTGGGCCCATAACTCGGGTGAGTTCATTCAGAGAGTGGGGGCCTTTCTGTCCTGGGGGAGGCCAGGGGCCCCTCCACTGTCGCTCGCCGTGTGCCTTAAACTCCATCTCCTACCCCCCTGCCCCCCACTCCCTCCTACCTTGCTCCCTCCTACCTTGCTCCCTCCTACCTTGCTCCATCCTGGTGGGTGGCAGGGACTCCTTCCACTCATGAGACCCGCCCACCAGGACCCCTGCCCACCACAGGGCAGGCTCGCTCTTCTCCCGGAAGGACCAGAGGCTTTTCCATCCTCCTGCTCCCGCCACACCGTGGTCAGGCCTGCCCTGGGGTCAGCACCTGGTCACGCCCACTGCGGGACCTGTGCTCGGCTCAGGCAACACGGCGGTGGGAAGCGACAGCTGCAGGCTATTTAGACTGTTTTTAAAGAAACAGCCAAGTCACTTCGAGTCCTTGGTGGGTCTTGAGTGAACAGCTTGTCTCAAGAAGAAGCCGGTCCGGTCTTTTCCCTCCCTTGTCTGCCCTGCACGGGGAGGGGACGTCTACGAAATGTCGGTCTCGGTCCCTCTGGCGGAGACTGTGCCTGCTTTGCTTTGTTATTTAAAGAGTGTGTGAGTCAAGTCACTGTGACCGGGCAGCCCGAGTACGGGGTCGGCGCCTGCCATCTGCAGTCCTCCTCCCAGCCTTCCCTGGCCCGGGTTCTGGAACCTCAGAGCCCCTGCGCTTCGGAGAGCCCGGGTCTCCCTCTGTAGCGCCCACTGGTGGGCAGATGTGAGTCTGCGGCCTGTTCTCGGCCCTGAGCTGGGAGGGGGGGTTCTATCTCCCCTCAGCTTAGAAGTGGCCGTGGCCCTGCCCCTGCCATCCCCGAGCCCTCGGGGGTCTGAGCAGAGGCGCCAGGCGAGCCCCAGGTGGATGTGGGGGCAGCATGCTGGCCGAGAGCCGTCTCCGGGGCAGGTGTGGGAATTGACCTTTAGGATGGACAGGCACAATCAGGACAGTTTGATTCCGTGTGGGGGTGGAGGGGCAGCCAAGGAGAGGGTAGGCTGGCGCTGAGTCTGAACTGAACACCGGTTCTGAGAAGCACCCCGCCCCCCATGTTGCTGTAATATGTATTCCTGCCCAACCCGACTGACAGTGGCGCCCCCTGCAGACATTTCAAGCCTGTAACTTTTGTATGAAAGAAGAATAAATACTGAGGAAAGCCGCTGGGTATGCACTGTGTGGCCGCCTCTGGGACAGGGCCAGAGACAGGGCCAGGGCCAGGGCTGGGGTGGTTCTGGTGGAGGGGAGGGCTGTGCCTGGCACCAGCTCCTTTCAGAAGGCCTGGGGTCCACCCCCACCCCCCCCAAAGGGCCAAGGAGGCTGCATGCTTGACCAGCAACCTGGGAGGTTCGGATCCAGGTCTGTCTGTGGGTAGTGCCAGGTCAGGCTTGTGGGTTCCGGAGTACAGTGGCCCTTGGGTGCTCCCCGCAGGAGGATGGGGGCAGGCCCCACACTAGGACATGTGGAGGAAGGCAGCCCCTTGGCCGATAGGGGCTGTGGTCCTGGCTCCACAGCTGATAAGTCAGGTGGCCGTGGGTGGCCGTGGGTGGCCCCAGCCCCCGCCCCCGACTCCCGCATGAGGCCTGTGCGGCCCAGTGCTCACTGCACGTGTGCCCGGCTCCGAGCACTCGGCAAACGGCTCCGCCTCATTGAACGCTCCCAATTTAAAAGTCACCCAAGTGACATTACAACCACGGGGAGTGCTACAAAGAAGAGGTACTCGACGTTAAAGAAGTTAAGTCTGGTGTGAGGCCACTCACAAGCGTCAAGTCCAAACAGGCTTCACAGGTCGTTTATGCAGAGCAAACGGCTTCAGTCTCGCCTGAGCACCCCTCGAGAGCAGGCGAGGGCAAGCCCTTCCCAGCTGGTCTCACGGCACTGACACAAAGACCCCAGTGCGGCCTCAGGAAGCCCAGCAGCCCCAGACCAGCGGTGCGCACCACCCAGTGCTCCCGGACCCCGTTGGGCTCACCCTCCAACACCAAGGACAGGGTGACATCGGCACGCTGGTGCATGTGCCAACCTCATACACCGCACGCCGACTTGGGCACCTCATCTGGTGCTCACTCGGGGCACAGGTCCCTTGTCCCCATCCCCAGACCTGCCGGCTGCTACCGTGTGCTGCTGACAGTCAGGGGCGGGTGTCCCCTCAGACATTTAAACACGGAACTGCCTTTTGACCCCGTGACTCCACTTCTGGGAACACACCTGACGAAACCCGAAACACAGACTTGAAAGCATTTGTGCACCCCTCCATTCCTCGCAGCCTTGTCTACAGTAGCTCGGATTTGGAAGCAACCAAGCGCCCATCAACAGAAGAGCGGGTAGAAGGGGCGTTTACACAGTGGAACGCCGCTCGGCCGTAAACAGAATGAAAGCTCACCGTCTGCACAGCACCGAAGGGCCTAGAGGGCGTTGTGCTGAGTGAGACAGAGACAGACAGACCCCCACACACGTGCACTTCTCCGTGGGAGCCAAAGAACAGCACGTGCGTGGGCACGCCACTCCCTGCTGTGGCGGACTCGGGGGCTGACCGGGCAGGGCCCCCCCGCCACCCTCCCTGGACTGGACGAGAACGAAGAGGGACCTGTGCGGACCAAGCCACGAGGCTTTGAGGTTACACGTTCTCACAGCACGGCCTCACCCTCCAGTGGGCAGGCTCGCGGCAGAAGGACAAACACTGTCCCCTCGCCTTGGCGCTGAGAAAGGCCGTTGTCTGAAATGTGACACCTGCCCCTAACCTTTGTTCTTAAAATGTTCTTAGCACACGAGAAACGGAAAACCTCCTTAGTCGGATGAAGGCTGCCTTCCAAATTTCTGTTCAGGCATTTTACTCAGTGATGAGATGGTCAAAGCGTTTCCTTTAAAATCAGAATGAGGTAAGGACCCCATGCTGACCACGTCTGTTTGGACTTGGAGACCCCAACCAATGCCACTGGGGAAGACAGGGACTGAGGTGACCAAGAAAGTCACAGCGGTTAGCTGTGCACCAGCTAGAAAAATCAAACATTCCCACACAGTCAGCAATTCGGAAACAATTCTGGAAGAACTATTTACACCAGCATCACAGGTCTTAAGGTATTAGAAATAAATCCAACAAAGATGTGTGAGGGCTTTACAGGGAAAAAAATGGTAGTGCACAACAGAATATAACACTTACAAATACTTAGGTACCTAATTTACCAGCATCTAAATTTCTAAAGCAAATATTAACAGGCCTAAGGGGAGAAAAAGACAGCAAATATGACAACAGTAAGGGCTTCCACGGCCCCCTCACACCGACGGGTGTGCCATCCGGACAGAGACACCAATACAGGGCACCGGCCTCAGCCGACGCAGTGGACCAGACAACGGGCCCGGGACACTCCACCCACGAGCCACAGAGCACACACCCTTCCCTGGTGCAGGAGGGCTGGCCTCCCGGGTAAATCCCACGCTAGGCCACTGAACAAGTCTTAAATTTAAGAAGATTGAAAGCACACCAAGTGCCTTTTCTGACACAGTGGTAGGAGAGTAGAAACCAATTGCAGGGAGACTAGAAAATTCACAATAGCTGGAGATTAAACAACATACTAACAACGAATGGGTGGAAGGGATCAAAAGAAAAATAAATGCCTTGAGATTTAATGGGATGCAGCAAAAGCTGTTCTAAGAGGAAGTCCAAGAAACAAACATTCCAGTTAGGTTGTGCAAGATACAACCTAACTTTACACCTCAAGGAACCAGGAAAAGAAGAACAAAGCCCCAAATTAGTGGAAGGAAGAAAATAACAAAGATCAGGAATAGATGGAATATGAACTAAAGAGACAACAGGAAAGATCAATGAAATAAAAAGCTGATTCTTTCGAAAGATGAAGTGGACAAACCATGAAGAGACCATTCAAAACCGGAAATGAAAGAGACATCACAACTGCTACCACAGAGATGCTATGGGCTGCTCTGAACACTTATACGCCAGCAAACTTGACAACCTAAAAGAAATGGATTCTTAGAATCATACAACTACCAAGACTGAATCCAGAAGAAATGGAAAATCTGAAGAGATCAATTACTAGTGAGGAGACTGAATCAGAAATCAAAAGCCTTCCACCAAACAAAAGCCCAGGAGCAGACAGACGGCTTCACTGGAGAATTCCCGCAGTCCCTCTCCACCTCCTCCCAAAACAGGGCGGGGGAGGGGGCACTTCCGAACTCCTTTCTCAAAGCCAGCCATGCCTGAGGCCAAAACCAGAGAGAACATCACAGATCCAACACTTCTTTCTGTTTCTGCCAAACCTTCAGAAATAAGACTTCATTCAAAAGTGAGAAGCTCTTCAGCAGTTTCCACAAAAGCAAGATCCAAGATAATCCCTCTGAAAGGGTGCAGAACTCACCCCAGAGGCGTCTCCCAGGTGCACAGGTGACTCCGGGCGGCCAGGAGCCAGCCAGGAGCAGGATCAAAGCGCCCCTAGAGGAGGCAGACGCCCTCCTACGCCTCAATGAGTCTGATTTTTCACGCACAACTAAAAACGACCAGGGACACAAGACACAGAGCATGAACGGGAAAAGACCAGAAATAACGGACAGCATCAGACCCTTGGGGGCTGGGGTTTGGGAGTCCGCAGGTGTCGGCTTGGGCACACACGCTTGCTCTAGGAGCGAACGGGCGAGATTGAGACTTTGGTCCATTAAGCATAAAATATAAAGAAAGGGTAAGGGGAGAGTCTAGAACCAAAAAGAGTGTGACCTCGGTGAGCACGTTGCGTAGAATCAGTGGAGATGGACCAGGAGCTCCGGGGGGAAGGGAGGGGAAGGAGGGGAGAGCAGAACCAGCGCGGCCAGCCGTGGTCTCACTCCTCGGAAGCAGTGCAAACGGACGTCCGTCGGCTGGGGAAAGGTGGACCAACCGTGCTGTCTCCAGACCATGGAACACTATTCGGCAATGGGAAGGCATGAGCTGACCTGCTGCGACATGAGCGGACCTCGAAACTACGGCTGAACCTCAAAGCCATGGCTGTTGGAGAACCGCGATATGCGGGCTCCCGTGCATGTAAAGTGTGCAGAAACAGTCCAGGGACCGCAGCATACCAGGCTGCCCGGAGGGGCACATGCACACACTCGGACCAGCAGGAGGACCCTTATGGCGACTCTAAATGTGACTGTGCTCTCAAAGTGAGTGAATGTTGAAATACTCAAGTTCTCCCGCAGTAAAGCTGTTTTTAAAAAGTTTTCCAAAACTGGCCATTCGCCAGCACCTGTCTTTCCCAGCAAGGTCATGTGGGTCAATGTTCAGTGGTCGGTTCCAAGCCCCCACTCTGACCGGTGCTGGGGCGGGGGCGTGCAGACATCCAGTGGCCCCCACACTTCACAGTCTCAGCAAGCTCCCAGCCCTGGCCTGGCCACCGTCTGACTCCCTGGCCCTTCAGACATGGACACTGCACCCCCAGCCTATGCCACCCTGCGGGCAAGCAGGCTCCCAACTCCTCTGCACGCCCACCGCCACCTTCAGCCCACGCACACCTCCAGGGTGCGTTCCTGCTCCCCCAGCTCTGACCCAGTGCTGGCCTGGGGAGCCCCGGGAGGCTGCCCCGCAGGGGCTGCAACCTTCTCCAGCGAGTTCTGCGTCCAGGCCTTGGGGACTTGGGCCTCTTAAGTTCTGCCTTCCTTGGGTATCGACCTTCGGCCCAGGGCAACTTTAGCGTTCACATCTACCTTCCTAGTTCCAGAGTTAATATTACCTTCATCTGAATCTTCCTCTGTTCAAATTACCCCATGCTTTCCATCTAGCCAGGTCCTTGACGGAAAAAACCTCAAGCCCTAGATTCAAGAAGCCTGTGAACCAGGCGGGATAATTAACTAGGAATACACGTCTACGCACACGGTGGCTGAGCTCCCGAAACAGAGACACGCTTCTTTAAGCAGAGAAGCAGAGAAAGGCCGCCTTACCTTCACGGGTCCAGCAACTAGACCCCTCGCGAAACGACTGGGGACAGGGGTCAATGGGTAATGCTGTTACCACTCAACGAAAACACCCGCCAAGCAAACTTCTCTGTCCGTTCAACATGTCTTTCAAGAATGAGGGTACAGTACCTCCGGTCCAGACGGCAGCATGGCTCACCTCTTGGCACAACAAATTTACAACTAAGATATAGAACAACCACTGCTCAGAACCCACAGAAATCGAAGTCTAACAACCACGGAGTTAAAGAAACCACACCCACTCAGACTCATAGGAGGGGCAGAGGCACAGAACGGGCTGGCCCCACGCCCACGTGTGGTGGATAACAATTCAGGTGGGCTTCTCGGGAGCGAGGAGTCCCAGCCCCACACCAGGCCCCCAGCTCAGGGTTCCAGTGCCAGGAAGAGAAGTGCCCACAACTTCTGGCTGCAAAAACCAGTGGCGATTGAGTCCGTGGAGGAAACTTCCAGAGTCCCAAGCAGTTCCTCTTAAAGAACCCACACAAGGACTCACCTACTCAGACTCCCTCTGGGCTCTGGTGCTGGGATGGCAGCTTGAGGGGCACCAGTGGATGCAGGGGGAGGCAGAGGTGTGTGGCATCAAGGCCAGCAGAGGCCGTTGTCCCTTTTCTGGGCCCTCCCCACGCAGAGCTGGCCGACTGGTGTTGTGGCTAAGATTCCATCAGAGATCCCCAGAGACTCCGCCCCACCCAACTCACAGTCCCACCCAAGTTTTTTTCCATATGAATGGCTGATCTTGGCTCCTGCTTCACAACTTCCTAAATCTTCTCAGACAAGCAGCAGCTGGCCTCAGTGAGCCCCAGGCCCAGAACTGGCAGCCAGATTCACAGCTTGGCTTCCCTGAAAACTCTAAGCCCAGCACAAAGAGCAGCCGTCTCAGATTGCTCTGTAGCTCAGGCAGGGGGCCCCAGGCAAACACAGGTGGGGGCGGATCTTGGCCGACACGCCCCCCCCAAAATCCCAGGGCCAACGCCCCCAGAGGACCGCTAAGGACCGTGTCGGAGCTCCACCACCCTGCCCCTGCACAGCTGATCCTCCCGGGAGGGCGGAGGTTGGTGGTCAGTGGTCACAGCCAGTCCTTGCAGCTGACCGGCCTGGGTAATTAACTCCCATTGATCTGCCAACAGCAACCAAGGCTCAACTACAAGAGGAGGGTGTACTCAGCCCACACAAAGGGCGCACCTTGAGTACCCAGCTTGGGTGACGGGAGGCTGTGCCACTGGACCCTACAGGACAACTACTATATCAGGCCACACAACCAAGACAGGGAGTCACAGCAGCCCTACCTAATACATAGAAACAAACACAGGGAGGCTGCCAAAATGAGGAGACAAGGAAACGTGGCCCAAATGACAGAACAGCAAAACTACAGAAAAGGAGCTAAACAAAATGGAGATAAACAATCCATCAGATGCAGAGTTCAAAATACTGGTTATAAGGATGCTCAGGGAACTTAATGAGGATCTTAACAGCATAAAAAAGATCCAGTCAGAAATGAAGGATACACTAATTGAAATAAAGAACAATGTACAGGGAGACAGTACAGTGGATGAAATGGAGAATCAAATCAATGACTCAGAACAAGGAAGCAAAAAACAACCAATCAGAACAATAAGTAGAAAAAAGAACCCAAAAAAGCAAGAGTGGTATAAACAGCCTGTGGGACAACTTTAAGCATCCCAACATTTGCTGTATAGGAATGCCAGAAGGAGAAAGAGAGAACAGGAAACTGGAAATCTATTTGTAAAAAAATAATGAGAGAAAACTCCCCTAATTTGCAAAAGGAAATAGACATGCAAGTGCAGGAAACACAGAGAGTCCCAAACAAGATGGAGGCAAAGAGGCCACCCCAAGACACATCATCATTAAAATGCCAAAGGTTAAAGATAAAGAGATGGGAGAATGGGTGAGAGGTGAGGGGACTAAGAAGTACAAACAGGCAGTTACAGAGTGGCCACGGGAGGTAAAGTACAGCGTAGGAAATGAAGGCGCCAAAGGACTTACATGTGTGGCCCTTGGACTTAAACAAGAGTAGGGGGGTTTCCTGCGGGGGTGGGGGATGCTGGGTAGAAGGGAGCAAAGGGAAAAATCAGGACCACTGGAATAGCATGATCAATAAAATATAATTGAGCCCTGGCTGGTGTAGCTCAGTGGATTGAGCACAGGCCTCTGAACCAAAGGATCGCGGTTCGAGTCCCAGTCAGGGCACATGCCTGGGTTGCAGGCTGGTTCCCAGCGGGGACACATGAGAGGCAACCGTGCATTGGTGTTCCTCTCCCTCTCTCCTTCCCTTCCCTTCTAAAGATAAATAAATCTTTTTTAAAAGTTAAAAAATAATAAAAAATAAAGTATAATTGGAAAAAAAAGAATGAGGGCAAAAGTCAAGATTCTGTCACAGAGACAAAACCAGGATCCATCACAAGCAGACATGCAGTGAGCAAAGACAAAACTTTGGGGCAGAAAGAAAATAATCCCAAGTGGGAGGCCAGACATGCAGGAGAGGATGGAAGTGACAACAGTCACTGTGGATAAAGTTGCGTGGGGACTCGCTGCATGAACCAGTGAAGGGGATGCGGTCGTAGCGACAGAGTGCAACTTGGAGGCCGAGAGGAGTTACTCTTGAGTGAGTGCTTGCGTTGTCTAGGAAGAGGGTAAATGTACCGCAACATCAGACATGGGGAAGTCGAAAGTGCAAACTGTCGTGTTGGGAACTCCTAAGAAAGCAAAGTCTAATAGCCAAGCTAATAGGAAGAATCGGAGTCATTAAAAAAAATAATTCCCCAAAAAGAAGGCAGGAGAGGCCCTGCCTGGTGTGGCCCAGTGGGTTGAGTGTCGTCCTGCAAACCAAAAGGTCACGAATTCAACTCCTGGTCAGGGCACAGGATTGGGTGGTAGACCCAGTTTGGGGCCTGTGAGAGGCAGCCAATCAATGTGTCTCTCCCTCTCTTTCTCACTCCCGTCCCCTCTCTCTAAACATAAATAAAGTCTTTAAAAAAATAAAAATATGCCTGGCTGGTGAGGCTCAGCGGACTGAGCGCCAGCCTGTGAAGGAAAAGGTCACCAGTTCAGTTCCCAGTCAGGGCACAGGCCTGGGTTGTGGGCCAGTCCCCAGTGGGGGGCGCGAGAGGCAACCACACATGGATGTTCCTCTCCCTCTCTCCTTTCCTTCTCTTCTGTCTACAAAAATAAATAAAATATTTTAAAAATAAAAATAAAAGAAAGCAAGAGAGAAGCAGAGTCCTGGTGGGGCCAGCAGGAAGTGCACAGTGAGATGGATGATTCGACCCTAATACGAATCTGTGTTTTTAAACTACATTAAGGAAATGTGCCAGATTCTGCAGTTGAAAGACAGGTGGTCAGACTGTATTTTTAAAACGCTGTTAACAAGATGTGTCTGTCTAAAACATGAAGGTATGGGGAGGTTGAAAGTTTGGGAAAAGAGGCTCTGCAAATACAGACTCCCAAGGGGGCGCACAGATACATTAATCTCAGAAAAAGCAGACTCGAAGGCCGAAAGCATTACTAGGGTTACGCAGACCCACCTGAAAATATGGACAGTACATTCAACCAAAAGATGTAAGGATTTCGCTCTGGCCAGTGCGGCTCAGTGGATTGAGCACCAGCCAGCCAAGCAAAGGGTCGCCAGTTCAGTTCCCAGTCAGGGAATTTTGAGCGCACTCTGTGTGCCGCGATGAAAATGCCTTGTCATGGCATCTCTCAGAAACATTCGAAATGGTGTCTCTGGCAATGAACACACAGTGTTTTCACCTATCCGGCTGAAGCATTTCTCTGAAATGTCACTTTTTTCGTAGATTATTATCAAAAGAGCTGCTGAATTACTGTTTCTTAAGATAGTGAGTGAACTATCGGGGAGAAACAGATCCCCTAGGAAGACAGTCAGCCACTATACCCTCATGTCCCCCAAAGGATAGTAACAGGTGGAACCTGTAGCCTAAGAGATGCGTGTGCCTGGAACCGCGTGTGCCTGGGCTGGTTGGTGGGCAAGGTCCCCACCAGGGGGCATGTGAGAGGCAACCAGACACTGATGTTTCCCTCTTTCTGCCTCCCCCTTCTCTAAAAATAACTAAGATGTTCTTCAAAAAGATTTAACAATTTCTGAGTTGATATATTTTCATCTAATTTCATAGCCTCAAAACGCATAAAGCAAAGGCAGCAGGACTCCAAGGAGAAATGGACAAACCTGGGATTCGGGTGGGAAGGGTCAACACACCTCTCAGGAACCTGTCAGATGTCACTCGACTCTTATGCAAGAGTTCCAGAAAAAGGAGAAGTATTTCCCAACTTTTGTGATAAGGCCTCCATAACTGATACGAAACTGTAGCAAAAATGAAAATTACAGATCAATTTCACGTGTGAACACAGAGGCACACACCCTAAGCTAAATATTCAGCCGAATGTAGTCATGTATAAAGAAGATAATACATCACAATCCAGGCAGGTTTACTCCAGGAATGAAAAGTTACTTTACCATTTGAAAGTCAGTGTTAAGTCACATCAGCAGAATACTCTTCTCAGTAGATGCATAGAAGTAATCAAGTTTAATATCTGTGCACAATTCCTTTAAAAAACTTTGCAGACTAGGCATAGAAAGGTCATTCCGTAATCTGAAAAGGGGTCTCTGTTTTGGAAGGCCGAATGTCAAAAGCCTTCCTTTTGTGACTTAGAAAAGGACACCATTGCCCCCGTCAGCACCAGGCCTTGTCCCGGGGGCCCGCTGGCACCGGAAGCAAGGAAAACACACAGAAGGGGTAGCGTTGGCAAGGGAGACAAAAGCCTATTATTAGCAGTAAAATCCAGCAAATATAGAGAATATTCAACAGAAGCCACAGATAAATTATCACAGTTAAGTGAGTTTACAAAGATTGCTTGATACAAAGTAATCAAGAATCAGTTGTATTTCTATTAGCAGGTAACAAACAAAAATATAAAAATCATAACAGCATCAAAAACACCCAGGGCTATTAACAAAACATAATGTTTCTGCACAAACACTACAAAATCAACGGAAATGTTTAAAAGCCCTAAAAAAATAAGGAAACCCCGTGTGTGTGTGTGTGTGTGTGTGTGTGTGCTGGGGATCAGCACTCTGTAAAGAGGTCGATTATGCCCAAGTTAAGGCAATTGCAGTCAAAATCCCAACCTTACTGTGGTGAAAACCAAGTTAATTCTGAAGTTAATTCTAAAGTTTTTTATACACGTAAATGATCTTAAACGGCCAAGACTGTCAAAGACAGCAGCAGGCCTTGATTATCCAATGTCAAGATTTGCCGCCCAACCGCAGTAAGCAGGCGAGCGTGGTGCGAGCACAGACAGACCCTGGAATCCACTCCAGGAGGCTGGCAGATCGAAATGCGAAAATAAGCCAGTACAGCTGCTAGGTCTAACCCTGGAAGTGTAGCTCGGTGGATTGAGCGCGTGCCTGCAAACCAAGGGGTCACCGGTTCAATTCCCAGTCAATATACGTGCTGGGGTCGCAGCCAGGTCCCCAGTAGTGGTGCATGGGAGGCAACCACACAATGAGGTTTGTCTTCTTCTTTCTCCTTCCCTTACCCTCTCTCTAAAAATAAGTGGCTAAAATCTTTTTTTAAAAGATAAATGTTGCTGTTTATAAGCTTATTATATATTTTTAAAAGCTTCTAGAGCTAGAAGACAAGAAAGTATTTTCATGACTTAAGAGTAGGGAGATTTTTCTTAAGCCACAGACAGCATTATCCACAAAGGACGAGATCAACCTGAATACAGAGTGGGACAAAAAGTAGGTTTATAGCCCTGACCGGTGTGGGTCACAGTCCTCGGTTGGGCTTCGCCCCACAAAGCAAAAATCACTGGTTTGATTCCTGGTTGGGGCACATGCCTGGGTTGCAGGCCAGATGCCCAGATGGGGTGATTACACAGGCAACGGATTTTTGTTTCTCTCCCTCTCTTTCTCCCTCCCGTTCCCTCTCTCTGGAGATAAAATCCTTTTTAAGAAAGTAGGTTTACAACTCTGGCTGGTGTGGCTCAGTGGACTGAGCGCCCGCTTATGAACCGAAGGGTCGCTAGTGATTCCCAGTCTGAGGCCAGGTCCCCAATAGAGGGCGTGCGAGAGGCAGCCACACTGATGTTTCTCTCTCCCTTCTCCTAAAATAAATATTTTGAAAATACATAAAAGTAGCTTTACAGTTGTAAATACACGAAACAGTTTATTCCTGTGTTATTATGATTTGTACTACCCCTGTAAACCTAGTTTTGCCCCACCCTGTACATTAACACTGAGAACTTCTTTTCGTCGGATGGCACCGCTAAGAGGGAAGAAGGAGCTACGAAGTGGGGAGTGAGGTTTGCATCTAACACAGACCTCACCCAGGGTGCAAGGAGAGCTCCTCCAGATGGATAAGGAAAGACCACCCAGCAGTGGTCTGCACATCCCGCAGGCGAGCCCGAGTCGCTGACGAGCACAGCACGGAAGGCTCGACATCGTGAGCCATCGGGGAGCCACAAATCGAAGCCGCTCTGAAGGAAACCCCCCGCAGTTTCCAGGCTGGAGGGGTGCTGAAACGCGGAGACCGACAGAAGCCGGGGGCTGATGAGACCGCGGAGCAAGGGGGCTCCCTCCCCGGCTGGCAGGAGGGCCCGCAGCGCCGCGGCCGGGCACTGGGCCTAACGGTGACGCGTCCGCCGCTCCCTCGGGAGCGCCTTTCCGCCCACTCTCGGCCAACGCGTCCGCGCCGCACGAGCGCGTGCACAGGCGCGCACTGACGCCCCCGAACTCAGGGAGGACTCCCCAGTGGGCTTTTCCCGCCGCCTTTCCTCCCGCGCCTCAGCACAGCCGGACTGTGCTGCCCGATCTGTATCCGTCCGGCACCCGAACCCGGACTGGAAGCCTCGGGAAGACGGCGCGCCTTCCCTGCCGCGAGCCGATCAACTGCCAGACCGACTCCGGGGCACGCGCACTCCCTCCGCTGGTTTTCGGTGGCGCAGCGCACGCGCACAGCCGTATTTTTAACTCCTGGTGCCCGGGCAGCCTGCCGCTGCCTGCAACGGACAACACGTCCCCCTAGACGCTACTCTTTGATGCCCATGCACATAAGTACGCAGCACACCCGTTATGGGTAGATGCCATCCGTCCACTTCCCACGGAGGTTGTGGCTACACGCCCGCCCGAAGCAAAAGGGCCAGTGTCCCGCGGATGTGGCCAACCTTTCTAATATTTCCCCAACCTGCTGAGTGCAAGTCTACGCGAGGTTCCCAGCTGTCAATCTCTGGGTGGGACTCAAATCGGCCGGTCATTTCCGCTATGGTTTTCCAGACCGTAGAGCCCTCCCCCACCAGTACCCTGAAGTTCTACAGATACTCCCCTACCGGGGTGTCCACCCCACGACCCACGGGCCGCACGCGGCCCAGGATGGCTATGAATGAGGCCCAATACAAAATCGTAAATTTACTTACAACCTCTATTTTGCTCATCAGTTATCGTTACTGTCTGTGTATTTAACGTGCAACCCGAGACAATTCTTCTTCCAGGGCGGCCCAGAGATGCCCAAAGGTTGGACATCCTGCTAGTAAGCTTTCTCCTACTCACAGAACGTTATTCTATACTTAGCTCTTGAATCCATCTGGAATTTTTAACCTACAGTATGAGAATCATTTTTTTTCCGTCCAGATAGCCAACCTTGCTGAAACCCCTTCACTCAATTAAAATGCCGTTTTGATCAGATCTTAACTTCCCACACGTAGTAGGGATGTTCTTTGGACAGTCTGTCATTTTTAAGATTTTATTTTATTTTCAGAAAAAGGAAAAGGGAGAAAGGGAGAGGAACATCAATGTGGGAGAGATACATCGCTCAGTTGCCTTTCACACACCCCCAACTGGGGGCCTGACCCACGACCCAGGCAGGTGCCCTGACCAGGGTTTGAACCAGTGGCCTTTCCATTTGCATGGATGACCGCCAACCCACGGAGCCACACGGGTCAGGGCAGTCCGTTGTTTTTCTCTGACCTATCTCTGTTGCCATGCCATGCTGCCTAAGTTATTGTAGCCTTGTCAGGTGTTAATATCTGGTGAATAAAGTCCCTGCTCATTCAGCTTTTTAAAAAAAATTATGTCCTTATGCATTTTCCTACTACATTAAATTTTTAAAACATTTTTGCCATAGTTTTAAAAACTCGGTTTGTTGGGAGAATTTCATTAAATCTCTAAGAATGCTGGGCATTTTTTTTTTTTTAGATTTTATTTTTATTTTTTTAGAGAGGAAGGGAGAGAAATGTCAATGTGTGGGGCCTCTCATGCGCCCCCTAGTGGGGACTTGGCCTGCATCCCAGGCATGTGCCCTGACTGGGAATTGAACTGACCACCCTTTCATTTCCAGGCAGGCTCTCAACCACTGAACCACACCAACCAGGGCAAAATGCTAGATATTTGTATATTACATCTTGCTATCCAGATATTTTTGTTCAGCTTATTATATACAAATTTTTAATTAAAATTTTATTTTTTACTTGGGTCCAGATAATTCTTTTTTTTTTTTTAGATTTTATTTATTTATCTTTAGAGGGGAAGGGAAGGAGAGAGGGAAAGAAATATCAATGTATGGTTGCTTCTTGTGCACTCCCTGCTGGGAATTGGCCTGCAACCCAGCATGTGCCCTGGCTAGGGATCGAGCCATGATCCTTTGGTTTAACAGGCCTGTGCTCAGTCCACTGAGCTACACCAGCCAGGGCTGGTTCTAATGGTTTTTGCTGGCTTTGATCATCTCCCACGCAACGTGCCATTGCTGTCGGTTCCCATAGGCACTTCAGCAGCACTGGAGGCTCATTAGAAATGCAGAATCTCTGGTCCTACTTACTGGATCAGAATCTGCATCTTCCTAAGATTTTCCAGGTGAGGGCCAGGCCGGGTGTGAGATGGTTAGAGCGTTTTCCCTGATGTGCCAAGGTTGCGCGGGTTCAGTCCCCAGTCAGGGCACATACAGAAATCAACCAGTGAATGCATGAATAAGAACAACAAATTGATGTTTTTCTTGTTTCTTTCTCTCCTTTCCTCACTTTCTATAAAATCAATTAAAAAACAAAAACCAAAAAGGTATTCCAGGTGTTTCCTAAGTACTCTAAAGTGAAGGAACGCTGGTCTAGGTGATTCCTCTCTATCCTGATTTTACCTAAGAATTTAGTGAGAATAGCTGGGGCTGTGGATTCCAAGTGCTTTTTGCCCTCTATTGAGCCCTAAAAATTTACCTCCTTCTTCTTTTCGGTGGCTGCCATGCTTTGCGGCGTGTGACACACTCCTTCTGGCCCCGTGGTGTCCAGGAAAGTGAGGCCCTGCCCCCTAAGCCGCCCGAGTCCACGTGGGCTGCAGCGGACAATCCTGGCCCAGCCGGACCTCCTCCCTCTTCTCTTTGTGCCGGTGGCTGTCAGTCTTGTTGAGTGATAGGCCCCTTCGAGCGGGGGGGGGGGCGGGGGGNGGGGGGGGGGGGGCTCTGGACCCTCCCCCAGGAAAATGCCCTCGAGCGGATTCCCCGGCTGCTCCCTGGGAGGCTTCCAGACACCCTGAAGCTCCCGGGGAGGCCCTCGCTCCCTGTTCTGCCCGGGAAGACCCTGCAGAATTCCCCAGGGCCACGGCCAAGTGCCCCCCGTGAGCGGGGCACGGGCTGAACGCCCACGGGGCCCCCACTGCCTCCGCCCCCAAATCGGGGGCACACGGCGCTAGGGCCCCATCCCACAAGTGAGAAAACTCCCGCTTCCTGGGGCTGTTCTTGGGCCTGGGGACTGGACCAGCCAGAAAGTTGCTGTTGGCTGCAGTGCCCCCTGCTGGTGAGCGCCCCCATGGACGCCGGCCAGAGCCGCTTGGGTGCCAGCCACATCTCCGAGGGGTGATGGGTGCTGCCGGTCGGGCTGTGGGCAGACGCTGCCACCCTCGGCCAGAGCCCGGAAGGCGCCTGCGAGCTCTGCCCAGCCTGTCCCCATGTACTGCCCAGGCATGGTGGCCTTGCTTCCTGGACTCGCGGGGCCAGCCTGAGAGAGCCTGGCCTGGGGGAGGGGGCAGAGGCACAGCCACCAACGGGGGAGGAGGCCACTCCCACCAGCCCCCAGGCCAGAGGGAATATGGCAGCTGTGTCCTGTGATCCCTGGGCCAGGAGGCCGGTTGGGGTGGGGGCAGGGGCTGGGATTTGGGGTGTGTCCACCCCTCCCCATGGTGCTGAAGATACTGAGTGTTCAGGCCCTCCACGGGTCCGAGGGTAAGGTGAAAGCAAGGGCGGTGGGTCCCAGGCCAGCACAGCCCCCAAAGACCGCAGGAGGGGGCACTATGGAAATGGGGCTACAGTGGGCCCCCAACCCACAGTTGGGCCTGGGTCCTGAGGCCACCGCAGGTTAGGACGCTGCCCTGGGCCACCTGCCCAGCCACGGGTGTGCTGAATGCTCCAAATCCCCCCTCTCCTGCCCCCGGGTCCCCTCTGCAGGCCACAGACGGCCACCAGCAGGGACCCAAGTCCACGGGAGGCTGGCCAGGCTGGGTGTCTCTGGGCATCCCGGGTCCCCGAAGAGCCACTGGCCCTCAGGGCAGGTAGAGCGCCACCAGCACGTAGACGACCCAGCTGGTGGACACAAAGACCCCGAACAGAAGGCTGAACAGCACGAGGGAGCGGGCCTTGCGGGATGCCTCCTCGGCCTGGGCCAGGTCCCCCCGACTCAGGGCTGCACGGGTCTGCAACGAGATGAGGTGGGGGTGAGCCCCCCCAGCCCGCACTGGGAGGCTGACACCGTGGGGCACCTGCCCCACACCTAGCAGGACCCACACCCTCGCCCTCAGCTCTGGCAGCCCTCACGATGCCCCGACGGGGGCGGTGTCTCTGCGGCCCCCATTTTGCAGAAGAGGAAACAGAGGCTCAGAAAGGCTGTGATTGGCCCAGGGCCACACTGCTGGGGCGGAGCCAGAATCCACAGGCAGGCGACCAGAGCCCCACCCTGAGCTGTCCTAAGAGGGGCCTCTCTCCCTGTCCTGGCTGGCTGACAACTGGGGAGCTTGACCAGTGGGGGCTGTGGGGCCACGGCTGGGTCTGCCTCAGGCAGGAGACCCCAGAGGCTTTCCTGCTCTGAGAGAACGTCCTTGCCACTGACACCAGTGGGCACCCAGAGCTTGGCCCTGTGCAGCGTGGTGGGGCCAGGGGTAGGGGGCAGCCATGGAGATGGTGGGTGGGTAAGGGGGTGGTGAGTGCGTGAGCAGACAGGTGGATAGAAGAAATGAGAGGGTGGGTGGGTGGCAGCCTGTGCCCCATCACACACAAGCCCCCTGGAAGGGACAGTGTCTGGGGCCTTGTGATCACCTTCAGTGAGAATCGTTTTAGCCAAACTTTCTAGCACAGACTTGAGAGGGAGGGGGCAGCAGCAGAAGATGGAAGGACGTATCCCTAGAACAGGAGCCAGGACCCCGGGGCCACCGACCCCGCCCCTACCTCCTTCCTGAGAGGGAGACACCAGAGACCCAGCTGCTGGGGAAGGGGCTGTGGGCCCCGCCCCCACCAGGGCGTGGGCGGCCACCCCCCTACCTCGTGGGAGTAGACAATGGCGATGAGCCCGGTGAGCAGGCAGCAGAACAGGGTCACCAGCACGGACTCCATCATGTAGTCCTTGGGCAGCGGCCTGTGCTCGATGGTGGCGGGGCCCGGCACCGCGGCCAAGGTGCTGTTGTACTGTGGGTGGGCGGCCGGGTCAGGCCTCCTGCCCCTCCGCAGCCCGCCCATCACCGCCCCCAGGGTCGGCCCAGTTCTGCCCTCTGCAAATCACTGCGTAGGGTCCGGTCACCACTGTGTGACCATGTCCCCATGGGGCCCCCGGCCCGCCACCGGGGGCCTCCTGGCCCTCCTTCACAGGGAGCCCAGGGCCTTTGCTTGATCCTGAGTTCTAATCGAACTCTCTCCACCAGGGGCCCTGGGCCTCTCGCAACAGGCCCCCTTCCCACCCTGCCCTCCTCCTCACCTGGACGGTGGCCCTGGCTGGAGGGCCCTTCCTTCTCATCTCTAGCTGAACTCTCCTGTCCATCCCTCAGAACCCAGTGCAAAGGCCCCCACTTCCGGGAAGCCCCCCGGACTCCCCCGCTCCCCAGGTTGAGCCCTTTCCTTTTCCTCCTCTGGGCACCAAAGCCCCTCTGCAGGGGCTGCTCACAGTGCCTGTCATCTGTGAGCCCACCCCGCACCCCCGGGAGGGAGGCCAGTGGGGGACAGCGAGGGGTGAATGGGTAGGGGTGAGTGGGCATCAAGTGAGGGGCAAGCAGGGCAGAGTATGTGGGAGGGGAGGTGTGGGCAGGGTAAGGTGGGCATGGAGCAGCGTGACCACGGGCTGGGGGGCACCCCACTCACCACAGGGAAGGGCGCGAACAGCTGCGGCGGAGTGGGCGAGGGGTAGAGGGGTGTGGCGGGCGGCGGGTACAGGGCCTGGGGCGAGGGCCCCGGCTGGTAGAGGACCGTTCCCTGCGGGAAGGGTGGGTACAGCAGGTGCACGCCCTTGGGGTCCGGCGGCGCGTAGGGCGGGGGCTCGCCCACGAAGCCAATGTTGGGGATGCCATCAGCCGCCACCTTGGGAGCCTGCCTGGCATCGCCCGTGGCCTGGCCCTGGGCAGGGGACACCGCCGAGGCCTCGGCCTGGGCCCGGGAGTCGGCCGCAGGGTCCTCCGGGGCTGGGGCGCTGGCCCCGTCCGCAGCCGCTTCCTCCCGGGGCCCTCCATCCCCATCCAGCAGCTGCGGGCGGCGAGGGAGCTCCGGGAGCTCCGGGCCCTGGGGGTCCTCAGGGGCCGCGGGGCCAGTGCCCGCTTTCGGGTCCGCTCCTGGAAGAAACAGCAGGTGTCAGGAACCCCCAGAGGGCACAGCCGGACTTCCCCAGGCGCCAGAGCAGCCCTCCTGTGCGGGGAGACACAGTGGGGTCCCAACCCTGCCCGCACCTGCACTGGAGCCTGTCCGCGCTGGGCCCTCAAAGACTCCCCCCCAGAGGGCAGAGACAGGACGAGAAGACCGAGGCTTGGGGAAGTGAGGTGCTCGGCTGGCGGGCACGCAGGCCCTGCCTCTGCTGTGAGGCCATCCCGCCCCCAGGCGCTGTGGCCATGGCTGATGGGCCCAAGAAAGAAACACGGGCCCAGGGCGGCCCCCACCCCCAGAGGCCATCCTGAGACCCAGTGGGCTGCGGGGCTGAGCCAGGAGAGGAGCTGAAACAATCAGATTATGGGCTTGGAAGCTGGGGAAGGTGCTCAAGACTCGCCAGACCCTGGCTAATCGAGGGGCGTCAAAGAGCCAGGAGGTCACTAAGGGCAAGGAGGGGACAAAACCTGAGGTCACTAAGGGCAAGGAGGGGACAAAACCTGAGTGGGGGAGGAGACAGCACCTGGAAGCCCGCTGCCTTCCCCACAGGCCCTGGGGCCCCGCGTCCTGAAGACGCCCGTGTGCCTCCTGAGGGCAGCCAGGCCAGGTGAGCACCTCCAGGCCTCAAGCAGGCATCGGGAGAAGGGCTGAACCTGGGTTGGGTTTCAAAGCCCCACAGCAAGGGTGGCAGCCCAGGGCCCGGGGACCGACCCTGGAAGTTCATTTCCTAAATGTGTTTGCAGCTTTAGAAGGCAGAGAGGTGAGGAAAACAGGCATGGCAGTGACAGGTCCAGTGAGGGGATGGCCTTGCTGAAATGCCCCCCCATCTCGACCACATCCCCCCAGAGAGCTGATTGGCAGCAGCAGCGGGGACCCTCCGGGGAGGGGCCCCGCCCTCCCCCCCTTCCCCGCCCCAGCACCTCCCAGCCGCCAGCCCCCCGCCCCCCGCAGGGCCCTGCTCCACATGACTGAACACTTTGAAAACCAGATGGCCAAAACAGCCGGGAAACAACGAAGAAAATGGTCAGAAGTGCATGCTTATCTGTAAGTTCTTTAAATGTAAGAGACTAAGCTACCTAGTCAAGAGGCAGAGTGGCTAAATGGATTAAAACAAACACAAGCCCACTATGCCTACAAGAGACTCGCTCTGGAGCCGGGGCACAGACCTAGCGTGCAGGGGTGGGAAACATGCCCCACGCGTGTGGGGCCGAAAGACAGGTAGGGTGGCTGTGGTTCTGTCGAACCACATACACAGCAGAACAAAGACTCGTAAGACACAAAGAAGGGCATTCCGTAATGATAAAGGTGGCAACCCAACATAGGACCACCGAAGCAGGCAAAGTGAATGTTCACAGGCCCGAAAGGAGAAACAATAGTGTGGACTTAACACCACACTCCTGTCAACGGATGCATCACCCGGACAAAACTCAGTAACGAAGCAGTGGCCTTCGCCCACACGTTAGATCAGACGGACTCAACAGAACACCCCACCCAAAACCGATGGAACGTACACCCTTCCAGAGGGCCTAGGGAACACTCCCCAGGATCGACTGCAAGTCTTAACATTTAGGAAAATTAAAAATTACATCAAGTAGCCCTGGCTGGTGTGGCTCAGTGGACTGCATGCTGGCCTTCAAACCAAAGGGTCACAGGTTCGATTCCCAGTCAGGGCACCTGCCTGGGTTGCAGGCCAGGTCCCCAGTAGGGGGCCACATGAGAGGCAACCACACATGGATGTTTCCCTCCCTTTCTCCCTCCTCTATACTCTCTAAAAATAAATAAATAAAATATTTTAAAAGATTATATCAAGCATTGTTTCCAACCACAGTGGCATCAATTACAAGTGGTAAAAAAAAACCACCGAGAAAATCACAAGAGCTGTAAATGAAACACGCTCCTGAAAAATCAGTGGGTCCAGGGACACGACAGGGGAAGCCACAGAGGATCTCGAGATAAACGGAAATAGAAATGCAACCCGCCAACTGAATGTGGCAAAGGCAGTTTGTCTTTATTTTGTTTTTTAGAGAGAGGGGAAGGGAGGGAGAAGGAGGGAGGGAGAAGGAGGGAGAGAAACATCAGTGTGTGGTTGCTCCTGGGGACCTGGCCTGCAACCCCAGCATGCGCCCTGCCTGGGAATCGAAATGGCAACCCTTTGATTTGCAGTCCGGTGCTCAGTCCACTGAGCTACATCAGCCAGGGCACAAAAACAGTTTAAAGAGGGAAGTTCACAGCAATAAATGCCCACATCAAGAAATAACAACAACAAAAAACTCAACTAAACTTTATTAACTCTCAAGGAATTAGGTAAAGAAGAATAAACGGAGCCCAAAGTTAGTAGAAGAAAGGAAATAAAGGTCAGGCTGGAAATCAATGAAATATAGACTAAAAATACAATAGAAAAGATCAAGGAAATAAAGAGTTGGTTCTTTAAAAAGATAAAGTTGACAAACCTTTAGCTAGACTCACCAAGGGAAAAAATGAGAAAACTCAAAATTAGAAATGAAAAAGATGTTACAACTGATAACAGAAATACAAAGGATCATAAGAGACTACTATGAAAAATTATAAACCAACAAATTTGACAACCTAGAAAAATGGGTAAATTCCTAGAAACATGCAACTACCAAGACTGAATTCAGAAGAAACAGAAAATCCACACAGACTACTTACTAATAAGGACATTAAGCCTGTAACCAAAAGCCTCCTGACAGAAGTCCCGGACCAGATGGCTTCGCTGGCTCATTCTGCCAAACGTTCGGAGAATGAACATCAGTTGTTCTCAAACTCCTCCAAGAAACAGAGGGGCGGAAACACTCCCAAACTCACTTGACCGGGCCAGCGCTACCTGAGACCAACACCAAACAAGGACTCCACCAGGAAAAGAAAAACTGCAGGCCAATGTCCCTCACGAGCACAGATGCCAAAATGCTTCAGTAAAACATTAGCAAACAGAATTCAACAACATATTGGGAGATCCCACTACGGTCACATGGGATCCAGTCCGGGAGTGCGAGGATGGTCCGACACCCACGTGTCATCGACCTGCCACACGGCAGTAAACATTTGAAGGCTAAAAATCACTCGATTCTCTCAACAGACGCCGAATTGCGGAATCGTGAGCCATAACAAATGCTCTTGTTTGGAACCACTCAGTTTCGGTTGGTTTATTACACAGCAAAAGCCAATTGGTACCTGATACAAAGTTTCCTCTGGCCGCAGGGTGGGGGGTAGGGGGTGCAGGGTGAGGGCACAGAGAGGGCAGGGGGCCCGGGCTGAAGGCCCGGAGAGACGACAGTGCGCGCTGAGCCTGAGCAGGCCGGGGAGGGCTCATGGGACGTGGACACGGGCTGGACTCCGGGTACTGCGTGGGGACCCGGGCCTGAGGGCATCCAGGGTTGAGGAGAGGAAGGGAGCTGTCGGGGTGACAGGGCAGAGCAGCCCTCCCTCCCCCTCCCCCCTTGGTGTCCAGGGGTCCAGGGGCGCAGCGCCTGGGCAGCTCCACTGGGTCGTGGGGCTGACCGGCGTAGCCTGCGAAGCCAGCAGGTTCCCACCGACTGACCCAGCGGCCTGCTCTCCAAAGTCAGGGTGCCTGGCCAGTCCCGGGAAGCTGGAGGAGAGCGTGGGGAGGGGGCGGGCGCTCTGGGCAGTAAGTAAGGTCCACACTCACAGGCCCGAAAGGTCTGTGACTGTCCAGCCGGACCCAGAGGGCTGGGCTCTTCCCAGAGGACCTGGGTGGGGGGCTGAGAGGCCGCTGATCCACTCGGCGCTGTTGGGGGTAGGGCCCTAGATATCCCCAGGGGAGGCCCCGGACAGCCCCGCCCGGGGTTTCCAGGGCCTCTCCCAATCTCGCCCACGCGGCCAAGGGCTGGAGCTTTAAACAGTCAAGGCACCCACCCGTGGGCCGGACGGGGCGGGGGAATGAGAAGCAGTGTTCCCCCGGGCCACCAGCCCAGCCCCGCCTGGCCACTGCGTGAGGCCCCGCGCCCCTGGGAACGCGCCGCTGCCTCGCGGGGGCCCCACGAGCTGCCCCCACGCGCGCCCGCCTTCGAGGTCAGCAATGCCGTCCTGTGCGCAGGGCCAGGAAAACACCGTAACCCGGGCGGGCCCTGGGCTTTGGGGGCTGCTGGGCGGACAGAGCTGTGCGGGTAAGAGGTCTGCGGGGCGACGCGGGGACAGTGTGGCGCTCGGCGGCCGCCGTCCGAAAGTTCTAGACGCCAGGCCCTCGGGGCACGACCGTGCGCGGCGTGGGCCCCGTCGCGGCCCGAGTGGCCTGGCGGACGGGCAAGCACCCGCCCCTCTCCCGCCCGGTAAAGTGAGGCCGGCAACGGCGTACCCCGCTAATAACAGCGGCGGCAGGGGCCGCGCGCCCGCGCTTTTCTTTCCCTGAACCCGGAGTCTCCGCTGCGAGACCCGAGCAGCGTCCCGCGCCCCCGCCGGCAGGGCCGCTCCGCGGTCGGTCCCCGCGGGAGGCCGCGCCCGGCGCCTGTTATCGAAACAAAAACCGCAGCTTCCCCGGGGCCCCTCCAGGGCACATACCTGGCCCGATGGCGCGGAGATACGGCCGCAGAGTAAATAAATGCGCCGGCGGCGCTGCCGGTCACCGCTGGGGCTCTCGGGTTCTGGACACCCGGCCTCCGCGGGACATTCCGGGGGCGGGGGGGGCGCCGGCGGGGGGAGGGGAGGGGCTCCAGGGTCGCGGCTGGAGCCAGGCCAAGCCGCTCTCCCCGCCACCGCGTCCCCGCACTGGGGCTGGTGGCCGAAGAAATCCGGGTCTCCCTCCCACCCCGGGGTGTCCCTGGAGCGCCAGGCAGGGCCCTGCACACCCCCCAACTCCCTGCAGCCAAGGCGAGAGGGAGGCGAGAGGCGTCTCGGTTCACCACCCCTTCCAGCGCCCGGTGCGGGTCGGGGCCGTCGGGGTTCCCTGAAGGGGTCTTTCCGCCGTCGCGCCCTCATCTGCGCATCTCTCTGGCTCGCGCCCCTTCTCGGGGTCTCTGATTCCATCACTGGGGTCCCTTCCCTCCCCTGGGTCCTGTTACTGCCCCCCTGCCCAGGGTGGCCCCTGCCCCGGCTCTAGGGACTTCAGCGTGGCCAGAGGGGGCGGAGTGGAAAATGCCCCCAAACTTCCCCTGCGCGAGTGCCTGCTGCCCGCCCTGGGGGGGCAGGGGGGGCTGCAGGGCCCCGGGGCCACGCCAAAGGCCGCCCCCTCCTAATTCTCTCTCCCGGGAGCCCGCAAAGCTGGAAGGGGACGCGGCCTGAGCTGCGGAACCGTCCACGGCAGCCTCCGGGTCCCCTCACCCCCGGTTCTGAGGGGCTGGGCCCAGGGCAGGGCGGCGCTGGGGCCCGGAGGAAAGACGCTCCCGCCCCTGCACCCGCCGGCCCGCCGCGGGGACCCCGGGGCCCGGGGCCGGGGGCCGCGCAGCGCGCACCGGGCCCCCCGCGTCCTCACCTGCGTCCATGGCGCGGGCCGGTGACGGGGCGGGCGGGGCGGTGCAGCTCCTGAGCCCGGCGCCTCCCGCCGCCGTCCGACCCGGCTCCGCTTTCGCTGCCGGCTCGGGTTTCCTGGTGCCGGCTGCACGGCCGGTTAATAATTGACCGCCTGAGCTGCCCAAATCTGTGTCAACAGGTGGCTCCCGCGCGCCCCGGCGTCGGGCCGAACCTGCGTGCCGCCCACCTCGCAGGAGAGGAAGGTCTCGGGCGAGGTTTTTGGCGGCGCTCGGCAGAGGTGCGGGCGGTGGGAGGAAGGCAGCAGCCGCGCGCAAACGCCCACGGGGCCGGGAAGGCGTTGGGGGCCGCTGGAGGCGGCGCGGAGACGTGCGCACACCGGGCAGCGCTGCGGGGTGTGCTTGCGCCGGCGAGGACCGCGGGCGCCGCGGGGACGGAGGGAAAGGGGGAAAGGGAACGTTGCCGTTCGATGGGCACAGTCATAGTTGCCACAGGCGAGAGTCACCTGTGGACGCTAAGTTCAGCGGGTGGAAGAGGTTCTAAACGGAAACCGCGTTACCTGCACAAAGTACCGCCTGCAAAACAGGCCGTCGGCACCACTCCGTCCCAGCAGCACAGGCGCACACCTGTGGGGCGCACACCTGCGGGGCGCCCCTGCCGAGAGCGCTGCGCCCTGGCCCTCGGAAACCGCGGGCGCGCCCCGCGCGAGGGGCGCTCTCCCAGACACTGCGATGCCTTTGCTTTTCATTGGAATTTCCATTCGGCTCTTAAAATCCACATCCTCCATTCTTCTTAATGTCTTCTCTGGTGTCAGGCACTCTAATCCATGCACTTTTTCTCAGTTTTTAAATGGTTTTTAAAACTTTTTTCTTGAAAATCGTTTTAAACTCAGGGAAAAGCTGCAAGGATGGTACAAACGCCCGCTAGTGGCTTTTCGGAGGTGCTTTTGGCCAGTACAGAACCTAGTGCAGGACTCCGTGGTGCGTTGAGGAATCTCGTCTTCACTTCGAGAGGCCCGCTGAACTGGGTGGGCCAGAAAGTCCCTTCGTTTTTTGCATAAAATGAGACATGTTTTTCACTTTCATCAACACCTTCACCAACTTGGATATTTTGAGTTAGGTCGACTTTCTCCCGCTATTGGCTTCTAGCGGGGGGAGGCCAGCGCTGCCGCTGAACGCCTTCCAGTGCAGGAGACAGCCCCACTGCAGAGAGTTATTTGGCCAAAATGTCAACAGTATGAGAAGTTTGGAAAACCACATTTGACACATTTGGTCCGTCACAGCACCTTCTCCACACACTGCACACCTCTCTCCCTTTGTGTGTGTGTGTTTCCGTCGCGTTTTTACCTTTGAAATATTAAAGCACAATATGCCAAAAATGTTGTGTATTTTCTTCCATCTTCAGTATTAAAACGGCTGCACAAAAATTCACCAATTTCAGTGAGCTTTTTTTAAATGCACGCTGATATGACAGCTGTCACAATACAATCTAACAAAATTGTTTCAAATGAAGTTAAAGACAGTCCATCAGAGGGACAAACCCGAATGGACTTTCTGGCCAAACCAGTAAAATCCTTTCCACCTGCAGCTTTTCAGATACAAGGCCGCCCATTAGCTGCGCCCGTAGCTTATCAGTCTGCAGCGGCGGCTGTCCTCTGTGAAGCTGCCCTGGTGCCACACATGTGCCATGTGCCGGGGACAGTTTTGCATTTGTCTCCAGGGAGCCTTTGGGAAGTCACCAGTGGTGGGCTGGGCCGTTTTTGTTACTTTCTCTGTCTGGGGTCTCTGCTGGCCTGGGTGGTCCTGCGGCAGTGTGGGCGGAGGGCAGGCCAGTTGTGGAATCCTGCCGCTGTGTGGGGGCCGGTGGCCTCAACTCCCACGCCCCCAGGCACGATCTGGTCCCTGCCGCTGTAAGGGCAGCTTGGCTCCAACCACTAGCTGGCTGTGACCACCTTCTCCATTCAAGGGCCTAATGTGGAACAGGCTTGGCTTTCCCTGTCTTGTCTCCCAACAGGGAGATGGGGAACTCCTCTGTCTGGAGTGCACATGGGCGCGAAGATGCCTCCCCGTGCCTGCGAACTCGGCTCTTCGGCCCCGAAAGTCCCCTTGCAGCCACAGACCTCGGAGAGTCCGCCCCGGGGCCACTGGCTCCTCGATTTCCACCGCAGGAACCTGGGTGATGACGGTACCCACCGCTCAGGGTTTGTTAGGACCAAGAGCAAACGGAGACCAGCCAAGAACCGTCCTGGAGCGGACAAAACCAGCTCAGGAGTGCTGAGCTGAGCCCCGCTTACTTTGCAAGACTAACTTGACCTGGGTCATTTCTTGCTTACGCCTCTGGAAATGATCAGCAAAACTCACTTCCCAAAACTGACCCGAGGTAACCACTATCCAGCTTACTATGGTTAGGAAAGTTCGAATACAACCCATCGGTGGGAGGAAGTCGCAGGCCCCCACTGTGTACTGGGCTTTATAATAACACTCCACGTTTTGGTCTGAGAGCTCCGAGTTCCGAACTGTCTCTCTGCTGCGTGAGAAATAAACTTCTGCTAATTGCTACTCTGTGATTTGTGGGGTTCTCGTACTGAGCGTTTGATGGGCTGTCGGGAGGCTCGGCTGCTAGTCAGACTCCTAGCCAAACATCATTGAACTCCACGCTCTCCAGCCACAGCTATTTCAGGCCAGAAGAGCAAACACAAGCCTCTGCGTGCCCTGGGGGAGGGGCTATGGGTGAGCCTAGTTTTCCTTGTATTTGTGTCTTTTTCTGCGAGGGACACGGGTTTAGGAAAACGGCAGAAAACACTACCTAGGACGTCGGGCACCCGCTGACCTCTTTCAAGAGCTGAGTCTGAGGGAAAAAGGCGTGACTGGAGCATACCAGTGTTTCTGCAGGTGGCTGGATTGGCTAAGGGGGTGGCAGAGGAGGGCGGCCCGTGCTTCCCCAGTTCCCAAAACTTGAGGAGCTGGGGGACGGTGAAGAGAGAGGCAGAAACCCAGGGGGCAGTCACAGGCCCCTCGTAGGAGTTCTCCTCCCCTGGTTCTGAGAAACCCGAGCCCTGAGAGCGGCAAGTCTCACCCCAGGCCTCATTCAGCAACATCCAACACTCGCTCTGGGTGGCAGGGAGGCGTGGCCGGACCAGCAGCCGAGGCCCTGCCCTCCGGGAGCCTTTGCTCGCCAGATGAACCGGACACTTGCAGCATCTACAATCCAGTTATAGTGTTGGTGGCTTGCAAGAGACATGCTGGGGCCACTGAAAGCATGGACGAGGCTGGCCTGGCCCAGCTAGGGAGGAGCCGGTGCATCTTGGGGGAAGGGCTGCTGGAAAGAGTCAGTCGGCTGGGGATGGGGTCTGGGAGAAAGTTGAGGCCAGGCCTGGGCTTGGTGGAGTACAAGTTAGATGAGGTGGGGGACTGGCTGGTTGGCTCCCTTCGCTGTGGCTAAGAACTGGCTGGCCCAGGGAGGGGCCGTCTCTCCCCAGGTCTGTAAGTCCCCCAAAGGCCAGTGCATCAAGAACACAAAAGAAAATAGAGTTAATGTGGTTAACTGTGAGGAACACTGGCAAATAGATAAACACAGGAAAACACCCACCAGGCACCTCGTGTGGGCTGGGCCCTGTGCATGCTAGCTCAGCTCCTCCGCATGGCCAAGGCAGCAGCCCAGTCACAGCAAACGCCAGCTCCCAAGAGGGTTTCTCTGGCAGCCTGGACACCAGTGGTCTCCAGCCCACCCCCCACCCCTGCACATTCCCCATCTGTGCTCCCCAGATAAGGTCTGTGGGTTGGACCAGCCCATGTAGTTTCAGTGCAGGAACCCCAAAGCACTCCACCCTCAAGCCCTGATAAAGGCATGCGCCCCAGCTGCTGCATCTATCCGCCCTCGGCCTTGACCTCCCGTGTGGCCCCCCCCAAGGCGAGCTGTGCCCTTCCTCCAGGACGTGAGTAACAAACTTTGCTATTTCAAGGTCTCTCTGGTCTGTTGCTGAGCCTTGCTCACTTTCCTGCACCCTGTGATCCACTTAACAAATGTTAATTTAACAAAGTCACACCATTCCCCTATTTGGGAAGTCAGGACACACAGAGTGACCACGGTACTGCCCAGGTCACTCAGCAGAGGCAAGGTTTGTCCCCAACTCTGGCCCCAGCACCTGACTCCTGGCCTTGCCAGCCTCACCGTGAACGGGTGGGCGGTCCTCACGTTTTGAGCTCCTGTTTAAGTTGCTCTCCATCAGGCGGCTGTCTTTTCATGCTGACCCAGCTGTCCCTTCATCAGCTCCCCTCTGTCCAGGTCCACAAGAGCTCAGAGAGGCCCGAGTGCCTTTGCACACCCGCTCCCTGATCCGTCCAAGCTGCCCGTGACCCCTCGCAAGATAGGTGAATACCTCTGAAGTTACAGACAGGGACTTTGCCTGATGTTTGCATGTTGCTCTGCTCCCCTGAATCGCGTTTCAGCGGTATCAAATATTCATGGAGCACTCCCAGTGCAGTGGGCGCTGGGGCTGCATAGAGTCTTGATGCCTGGGGGAAATCTACAATTTGAGCCCTTTGGAGTTGGCCTCCTCCATGCCAGGCCCTGGGGCACGGGNCCCAACTCTGGCCCCAGCACCTGACTCCTAGCCTTGCCAGCCTCACCGTGAACGGGTGGGCGGTCCTCACGTTTTGAGCTCCTGTTTAAGTTGCTCTCCATCAGGCGGCTGTCTTTTCATGCTGACCCAGCTGTCCCTTCATCAGCTCCCCTCTGTCCAGGTCCACAAGAGCTCAGAGAGGCCCGAGTGCCTTTGCACACCCGCTCCCTGATCCGTCCAAGCTGCCCGTGACCCCTCCCAAGATAGGTGAATACCTCTGAAGTTACAGACAGGGACTTTGCCTGATGTTTGCATGTTGCTCTGCTCCCCCTGAATCGCGTTTCAGCGGTATCAAATATTCATGGAGCACTCCCAGTGCAGTAGGCGCTGGGGCTGCAAAGAGTCTTGATGCCTGGGGGAAATCTACAATTTGAGCCCTTTGGAGTTGGCCTCCTCCATGCCAGGCCCTGGGGCACGGGTGGAATCCAACAGACTGGTCTCCTTCTTGGCTCAGTGCATGAGTCTGCCCAGCTCGTGAGTCTAAGTTAGTCATCGGATGGCATTTGCCCACCACGGCAGCTGGCAGGCTGAAGGGGGCAGGAGGCACTTTCTGAAGAAGACAGTGGGGAGCAACCTGAGGTTCTAGACGGGGAGGCTGGCGGACACGAGCCGGGCAGTAGTAGGATGTGGAGGATGGGCTAGGGAGGAGGGGAGCCTCGGAGGCTAAGGCATGGGTCTGGCGGGGGTGGTGAATGCCCCATGGCTGGCACGACTGGGTGCGGAGGTGGATGCCCCGCTCTCAAGAGTGCCCGCACGGGGGGTAGCAAAGCCGCTTCCACCGCCCCACCCCGGCCACGGCCCTCGGGAGTCCCACGTGCCGACCAGTATCCGCACTGGAGCCCTGAAATCACGCGAGATCATTCCCGAAGGCCCGGGCACGGGAGATGTAGATAGAGGGAAGCTTCCCGGCACAGTCCTCTGCTGGGGAGGCCGCGAGACTCTCGCAGCCGCCTGCGGAGCTAAACAGCTTTTGTCCTTTGCAGCGAACATGCAGCACCCGGAGCCACGGACCCTCAGGCCCCGCCCGGAAGCCACGGTCAGCCCTGACTCACGCACGCGCAGCGCCGCCGGTCGCCTCAAACTACAGCTCCCGCCGTGCCCCGCGCGCACGCGCCGGGCGGCGGAGCGCCGGGGTCGGGCCTCCGACCGCAGGAAGGGGGTTGGGCCGGCTGGTTTCCGGAGGCGACAGCAGCGAGGAACTCGATGCGAACAGGCGGGGCCGGAGATGGCTTCGGCTGGAGGCGGCGACTGCGGGGGCGCCGCGCCGGAGGCGGACCGGCCTCACCAGCGGCCCTTCTTGATCGGGGTGAGCGGCGGGACCGCCAGCGGCAAGGTAAAGGGCTGCGCGTCCCGGCGGGGCCTGCCGCGTCCCCTCGGCCCCCGGGACAGCCCGCGGCGCCGTCACGTCTCTGTCCAGAGCGGAGACCCCAGCCCTCGGCAGCCGAGGTGCCCTCGTCCGGGCGTGAGCGGGGCGGGAAGGAGTGCTTGGGACCCTGGTGGACCCGGCCTCGGCCGGGGCTCCAGTAGCGGATGGCGCACTTGTCCTCGGGGGCCCCAGCTCCTTGCTGCGCCCGCGGGTACCTCTCGCCAGGCCCGGCCCTCCCGCCGCTGGCCCGGCGGGCTGGTGGGCCAGTGTCTTCAGGAGCCAGCTCCGCGTACCCAGGAAAGCACCCAGGAAAGACGCGAGCCTGGCAGGAGGCGCGGTTTCAGGCGGGGACCCCGTTTGTGTGTCCCAGTCAACTGTGTGTGAGAAGATCATGGAGCTGCTGGGGCAGAACGAAGTAGACCACCGGCAGCGCAAGCTGGTCATCCTGAGCCAAGACAGGTTCTACAAGGTGCTGACGGCTGAGCAGAAGGCCAAGGCCTTGAAGGGACAGTACAACTTCGACCATCCAGGTAGGTCTAGAGACTGTGGGGTAAGCGGGAAGGGGAGGAGGGCAGTCCGTGGGGCTGGGCCCGGGGTTGCACAGAGACTCCCAGTGGTTCTATGAGATCACCCAGATACCCCGAGGTGGGGAGGTGGGACCAGATGCAGTCTGCAAACCCCTTGGTGGGAGCCAGCCAGGCGCCGGGGAGGCGCCTTTGGGACCACCACTCTACCCTGTGAAGGTGGAGAAACCCATTCAGCTACCCACTGCCTTTCTGCACACTACTGCCCGCCATGGCCCTTCCTTTCTCTGCCTGCCCTGGGACAAAGCTCCTGAGGGCCAGCAGTGGGCAGCGGCCAGTGAATGAAAACAGAGGACAGGGCCAGGGGAATAAGTGGAGATGGGCCAGGGCCTGGATGCAGCCTGCCTGCCTCTCTCTGAAACTCCCCGCTGTGAGTGGCTGACTCCTGTCCTCATCCTCTTTCTGGGGACCCAAGTGAGGAAGGCCCAACAGCGACAGTCTGTGGTTACCTCCCAGAAACAGAGAAGCAGACGCCTGACCAACTCCCCTGCCTCTCAGCGTCAGCTGATCAGGGGACCCCTGCATTCAGACTTCTGGGTGGGACAGCAGCCTGGGCAGTGGCACTGCCTGAGGTCAGCAAGGACAGGGCCACCCTATGGTTTGCAGGACGGCAGGGGGCTCGGCCAAGGGCATCTTGCAGGCCGTGTGCTCCTTAGGGTCCTTGGTGCCACCAGCACTGAGCTATGGCCGGCTGACCCTGAGGCAGAGGGAGTCCTCCCCTGTCCCAGTACAGGACACTGGACTGTCTTGCCTCTTGTCCCGTCACTGCAGATGCTTTTGATAACGACCTGATGCACCGGACTCTGAAGAACATCGTGGAGGGCAAAACTGTCGAGGTCCCCACCTATGATTTTGTGACCCACTCGAGGTGAGCCGCTGGTTCCCGGGAGCCCCCTGGGGCCTTCTCTCCAGCCTCACACAGACCACCCCTCAGCAGGCACTGGCCCATGGTTTCTGTGGACACAGTTCTCCCACTGTGACGCTTCTCTGGGGAGTCAGTGTGCGGGAGACCCCGTCTCCATCGGGGCCCACGTGCTGTTCTCACTTGCAGGCTGCCCGAGACCACCGTGGTCTACCCCGCAGATGTGGTCCTGTTCGAGGGCATCCTGGTCTTCTACAGCCAGGAGGTCCGGGACACGTTCCACCTGCGCCTCTTTGTGGACACCGACTCCGACGTCAGGCTGTCGAGGAGAGGTACAGGCGGCCCGGCTCCCTGCACCCGGCTCAGGCGGGGAGTGTGCCCCAAGGTTTGAAGGTGGCCGCCGGGCTCCTGTCCCCGCAGTTCTCCGAGATGTGAACCGCGGGAGGGACCTGGAGCAGATTCTGACCCAGTACACCACCTTCGTCAAGCCCGCCTTTGAGGAGTTCTGCCTGCCGGTACCCGCCCTGCGCTTGCGTGGGAGCACCTCGTCTCCCTTTCTGGAGACACGCGGTGCCAGGTTCCGTGGGAGCCGAGTCGAGGGCGCACGTGGTCTGACTTAACAGATGGAGAATTGAGCTCAGACCCGAGCATGCAGGGAGCAGTCCTCGGCTCCCGGGCCCCTCTGCCCTCGCCACTCCTCTGCCCGAACAAGCCCTGCACCCCCCTGGCCACCCCGGCTCCCTCCTCCCTGCGCCAGGCCTCTCTCTGGGTCCCTGGGCAAGCCGAAGACCCCTGAAGACCCTCCGCTCCTGGCCCCTGCTGGCTTTCTGCATCCCGTGGTGCCTCTCCTCACTGACAGCATGGTCTTGCTTACCCCCTCCTCTCTTACAGAGGCAGACTTCTCAAGGGCGAGGGGGTCATCCCTTCCCTGCCCACAGGGCTGTCTGGCCCACAGGCTGGGGTCCCCAGCTGCTGCCGGCTGGCGGGGAGGGGTCCTCAGTTGTGCAGCTGTCTGCCCTTTCCTCTACCTGACGTTTGTGGCCAGACAGGGCTGTGGCTCTACTCATTTGCAGTGTCTTAAAGGGACATTTAACAGCATTTAAAGGTAAACACACAGCGTGTGGGAACTGGCCTCAGGAACCTACTCTGGGTGCACAGCACAGGCGAGTTCTCGCTGCTGTGGAAGGAAACCCTTTTTTCTCTATAGTCATGTCCCCTGAAGTCTCTGAAAGTAACTAGAAAACTGACTCATGTACTGTGGACACCAGATCCGACTGGTGACCCCGTGTGGGGGCAACACTTCTCAGTGGAGCCCCAAGAATCGGTTTTGAGCTTGCATGTCCCCCACCCTTCACAGTAGCCTCACACTGACTGGGACCAAGCTGTCTGTGTCCCTCCCTGCCGTGACCACCTCTCTGAGTTCTTTGCTGTCCTCCATCCTCCCTGCCTTCCAACAGTGAGCCCACTCGGGGAGCTGAGGGTCCCCCTGCTTGCAAACACTGTGGCCCTAGGACTTGGTCCCCATCTGCCTCAGTGGCTTATCTCGTGACATGCCTCCTGGGCCCAAGTTCACATTCCAGCAGCACCAAGCAGCTCCTAGGCCCATCCCACAGGCCACGCCACACCGTTTTCCCGCCCCCCACCCCGCAGCACAGGCTGGGGCAGCGAGCTGAGCTTGGCACGTAGGCAGCTCCGCGCAGCCGCCCCGCAAGCAGAACACCGTGCAGTCCTGCTCCCCGCTCTGGGGCCATCCTCACTGAAGGCCCTGAACTGCAGAGGAATGTGTTGTGTGCGAGAAGGCAGCTGCGCTCCGCTCGGCCCAATAAACTGAGCTGTTAGCTCAGACAGTGGTCCCTGCAGCTGCCCACCTGCCTCATTTGTGGGGAGCCGTCCCTCACACCTGAGTCCCTGTCCCCTCCTGCCTGTGACAGGGGCCCAGGGCTTGCTCCCTGGCCACAGCACTGAGCGAGCCCCAAGCAGCCTGATGTCTCCTCGGGGTGGGAGGGGGCCTTACTGGACCAGATCCTTACCGGTCCCCCGTTTGCGTTGCAGACGAAGAAATACGCCGACGTGATCATCCCTCGCGGGGTTGACAACATGGGTAAGAACAGGCCCCACAGGCTGCCTGGCCCCTGTCTGCTCCCACGGCCCCATCCCAGCCGACTCCCACTGACCACTGACGATGTTCCGTGGACTACACCTCAGTAAAGCTGGTGGAGTCAGTCTGCAGACCACTGGTGGGCGTAGCCAGCGAGGGCCAGCCGCCCTGAGCGCTCGCCACGTGCTTGGTGGAGGCAGGTGGTGTCACACGCTCTCTCCTGTCTGCCACAGTCGCCATCAACCTGATTGTGCAGCACATCCAGGACATCCTGAGCGGGGACATCTGCAAGTGGCAGCGTGGAGGGGCCAACGGACGGAGCTACAAGAGGACACTTCCTGAGCCAGGAGACCACCCCAGAGTGCCGACAGCCGGAAAACGGTCGCACCTGGAGTCCAGCAGCAGACCGCACTGAGCAGCTGTGCGTGGCCCCGGGCGGGCCCCCCAGAGCTGCCCGCCGGCCGCCACATGAACCTGCCATTTCCTCGTGCCCCTGGAATGGCCGGGGTGGTGGGGGGTAAGGGTCAGGGTGTCCCCAGTGACAGGGACACCTGGACACGTTCCAACTCAATTTGGTGGGAAACAACAGTGTTTGCACCGCTTCCTCCCTGTGCAGGGGGCGGGGGCAGGGGTGTCAGGCCACTGAGCAGTGTCACAGGGTGGCCCCACTCCGCTCGCTGCCAAGAGAACACTGGCCGTGTCTGGCAGGTGGCAGCTGGCACCCATGGGCTGTGCTTTCAGTGACCTCACAGCGAGCAGCTTTTTCTAGTACAATCTGGTTCTCACATGCATCAGCTAGAAATTTGAAGATGTAAAACTTCCCCTTTTTACGTTCTATATCCCTGTGTGTTTTATCCATAACACCATGTTAGTTAATGTGACCTATTAACCCAGTTTCATGACCTGCAAAATGTCGATGAGCTGTACGTGGTCTAGGAGCCCGAGACGTCTGTCTCCTTCCTCCTGGCCAGTGCTGGGGAGGGGGCTCTGGGGACAAGTGTTTTTTCAACCAGCACCAGACAGCAGGCAGGGTCTCCGCTCACCCAGGCCCCGAGCCTGCCTGGCGCCTACAGATGGGGTCCCTGAGCCCAGGTGCCATCTGGACAGACCCCCTCCTCCAGCGCGGCCTAGGACTGGGTCCAGGGCTCTCCCCTCCAGCCATGGTGTGTGCAGGCCAAGAGGCTGGCCTACCTGCCCCCCTCACCCAGGTGCGCACCTCACCGACCTGTCACCTGTGCCACCCTGCCATGTCTCCCCTCCTATGGGGTGGCTGTCTGGGAAAGTGACCCTTTCCTGTCACCACCAGCCAAGTGGCACAGGCACTTCAGGTCTCTCTGTCAGGCAGTTACGGTTACATAGCACACGACACTGGCCGAGCTCTGGGGCTGGTTTCTGATGCCCGTGTCGGCTTTGCCGAGCGTCCCGCGCCCTTGTGGAGAGGGAGTCAATAAACACCCACACAAATGCCGCTTTGTCTGTTTCATTGCACCGGATGAGGCCGATTAGGGACGCAGCGCTGCTCACTCAGCAGCCGTCTCGTGAGAGAGGTTTTTGTTTTGATTCTCACCGGGGTATGTTGATTTTAGGGAGAGGACGGGACACAGAGAAACACTGATGGGTTGCCTCCTGGACACACCTCAAGTGGGACTTGAACCTACAAACTAGGCATGTGCCCCAACGGGGTCAAAGGTGACGGGGTCACCTTTTGGTGGGTAGACGACACACCAAACCACTGAGCAGCCCAGCCAGGGCGCACAGTGGGTTCTGACAGTCTCTCGAGTGGCTCATTTGACACTGGAATGTCCCAGGGCAGTCGCAGGTCCCACTGGGGCAGAGGCCCCAACTCACGGGTGTAGTGGGTGCTCGGGAGGGACGACCAGTCTTGTCACCAGACCTGCGTCAGTCGGGAGTCAGGCCCCTCCCTGCCCGCTCCCCACTTTTCCTCCGTCGCCGAGCGCCACACTGGCCGCTCAGCACTCGGCATGTCCTGACTCACGGGTCCTGGGAACTAGTGGACACAGCGTGTGCTTGGTCACATGGGCAAAACCAGACTTGGCTGAAAACGCCCCACTCGTCGCAGGGCCGTGTCAGGAGCGAGACCGGAGTAGAGCTCGGCCGGGCCCCACCTGTGGGCAGCAGGCCATCCAGGGCAGCTCGGCCTGGCCCCGCCTTGGCTGCTCAGTGGCCGGGCCCCGCTAGTGTTTCCGGATGAGGATGTCCCAGCTCTCTCTCCAGCGAAGGGCCTGGAGTTCGCTGGGCGAGAGCGACGTGTCCCCATAGGTTAGTGGGCGCAGCATGGCGAACACGCGGCAGGCGGCAGAGAACCACGCCACCACCAGGGCACCGAAGAGGCTCTTCTGCAGCTCGGACCTGTGGCACCGGAGCAGAGCAGGGTGTGAGGGAGGCAGATCCTTCCTCATCGAGACCTCCTCCACCTGCACGCCATCTTGGCCTCCACAACCTGGTGGCCACTGACCCCCACCTCGTCATCAGCCTTGTCACCTCCTGCCCGATGTGCGGAGCCCGACCTTCTTCACTCGTCTCCTTCTCTGGCCTCCGCAGCTTCTGCTCCATGTCACCTCAGACGTCAGTGCCACCCCCACCCCTGCTCCGGGAGACCCAAGTCCCCCTCCTCCACGCTGGCTGCCAGGCGGTGGCTCACGTCCACACAGCTCTCTGGCTCATCTCCTCTGCACCCCTGTGCAGCCTGGCCACAGCCAACAGCTGGCCAGGAACATGTCCACATCTCCCCGGTCCTGGCCTCCGGTCCTGGCCTCCCCGGGTCCCCACCTCCTTCCCATTTCCCATCTGCACCAGCTGTTCCAACCCCCACACAGCCACGGCCTTGTCCTCCAAACCTATGGCACCTTGTCTGTGCCTTTTGTGACCTTAACCCCTTCCTCATTCACACCGAAATGGCCATTCAGCGGTCCCCTGGACCCCACCCCAGCCCAGGGGCGCAGCCGCCGAGGCCCACACCTGCACAGGTGTTCACCAATGTGCTGCAGGACCACGGGGAGCAGCAGGATCTGGAAGGCGAGCGCGGGCAGGTAGTGGTAGAGGAAGAGGGTCTTCTCCATCAGGAAGAAGGGAAGGTAGTTCGCCGCCCAGCCGCCAGCGCACAGGGCCCCGGCCAGCGCCCAGCGCAGCCAGGAGTCTGTGGGGATGTCAACTTAAGCCGGACCCCCCAAGGCTCTGCCAGTCAAGAACAACTCGCTGGCTCACTCGCACACCCGTGGGTCACAAGCACAGGCTCTCAGTGCTCGAGCCCCGCCCCCACCCTGGCACCCCACTTCCGCCGTATCTGGAGAAGAACAGACTGTCGTAAGAACCCTGCAGTTTCCTGCTGGGTCCTCACTGTCCCTCCCCCCGGGAAATACAGCCCCTTGGGGGCAAGGCCCAGCCTCCGCCTGCTGGCCCCCACATGTCAGGAATATCTAGTTGGCCTGACTCCTCAGGAGCTGAGGAGGACGGACCAGCTCCCGGAGCCCGGCAGAGTGACAGTGCCTTCGGGCCCTGCCTGGCCGGGGGTGGGGGGGGTGGGGGTGGTTACTCCTTTTCTGTTCCAAGACAGTTTTAAGCAGTTTTGTTACTAGCAAAGCCACGCGTGGCAGCTCTGTCCTCCCAGAGGCTGCTCCTGTCCTGGGCGCCCGGAGCAAGCCCCACCCAGAACCTGCGGCTCCCTGGAGACGCCCCTAAGGCCCTGCAGGAGCTGAACTGAAACATTTTGTTTCTGGAGACGAAACAGTCTAAGTCCCTGGATGCAGAGACAGAGCTGTCCCCTGAAGGCAGCGCTGCAGTCAGAACCCGGCGCAGCTGCACTCACCCTCGGGAAGGTCGTGGATGTTTCTCCGGCGCCTCAGCAGGTACCAGCAGGAGAGCAGGGCGTAGAGCGCGGTGGCGAGGCCGGCGGAAGCCCAGATCACTACATTTCCCAGCAGGTGGATCTGAGCCTAGAGCCGAGTGCAGGGAGAGGCTGTCAGGGCCACCTGCGTCAAGGGGGCACCCACAGCCCCACACCAAGACAGACCAGATTGGTCTGACCAGACAGACCAGAAAGGTTGATTGGTCTACCCCAGGGGCAGCCGGGACTCTGTTTGACGGCAGCGAGCGCTGTGGTGGCATCCGGGGTGGGGAGGACAGGGAGCGCCCTTAGCTCACCTGACCCCATAAGCGGGACCCAGCGTTCCGGCTGACCGCCTTTTCTATGGGGGGCAGTGACCACAGCTGCCTAACTGGAGCTCTGGGGGCCACGCAGAGAGCGGAGCGGGGGTGCTTTAAAAACCACGTTCGCAGAAAGCAGACAGGCCCTCCCTCCCCGGAGTCTGGCAGGACTGTTGGCCCGAGAGAGAACAGCGAGCCCGGGGCCTGTGGGAGGACACCCAGGAGAGAGCCAGGCCGGGGGAGGGGCAGGAAGCCGAGGGGCTCTGGGGCTCACACTGGTCCTGGGGTGCAGCCAGTAGGCGATGCTGGTGTCCAGGGTGACCCAGTCCAGCGGCGCAGAGCTGTACTTGTGCTCTGAGTCGTCGCTTCTCACCGTCAGCATCCTCCACTGCAACCCAGCCCAGCCCCCGTCACTGGGGACTCGCCAGGGCCCAGGGCCCGCCGCTCCCCCTCACGCGGGGGCCCCTCAGGTTCCCTGGGGGTGTGCGGCAGAGGCAGCGCGCTGGCCTGGCAGGCACACTCCCGGGAGACCTGACTTCTAACCTGCTGGTGGCCCTGCGAGGGGGCCCACCCCAGGGGCGTCACCAGAGGAAGTGACTGGTCTGAGTGCTAGGGCACAGATTAGGGCCCACAAGTTTCTGGTTCTGGTAGCTTTAGGGCTCCATCATATTGCCTGGGGCTCATCTGGGGGCCTCAGAAAGTGCCCTGGGAACAGGCCTGCAGAGCCACAGGCCTGGGACGCACAGCGCTGTGTGTGTCACTGAATGGAGGGAGGGGCCTGTTCCTCCGCTGCGAGTTAGGTCTCAATTTAAAGACTGACCTTGGGCAGGTAGGAACCCTTCCCGCTCCCCAGGGGCAGAGTCACGCCTGCCTCCCTCCACCCACACGCCACCTGCAGCTCCGAGAACCGGGCCAAGAAGCTCAGGTTTCTGCTGACGTCCGTCTGAGCAGGGGAGTGCAGCTCCAGCTCCCTCTCCTTCTGTTCCTGGCCTGACAGAACATGCCAGAACCCAGACAGCGTGAGCGGAGACGAGGGCTGGATGCTCAGCTGCTGGCTGGCCCGAAGCCGGCTCCCCTGCCTCTGGAGGCCCTGCACCACGGCACCTGTTTCCTCCCCCACGTGGCACTACTGCACATTAGGGTCTCTGGGCCCATGGGAAGCTCAGCTCGCCCCGCCTGCCGTGGACAGCACACATGACACCTGCGGTCAGTTAGAGCAGGGAGGGGTGCTCCACTCCCACCAAAACGAGCATTCGTGCCAGCGTCACCCACGGCCCCCCGCCACCAGCTGTTCTCGCGGGCAGGCTCACTGCGGCCGTAGCGATGCTCCTCCACGGTCCACACGGTGCTCTCATGGAAGCCCCGGGACAGCTTCTCCCCAACCACCTCCAGCTGCCGAAAGCCCCAGTCAGGGAGGTGCGCCCCACTCAGCTGGAAGACACGGGGCAACAGGACCTGAGGGGACAGCACAGGCCCTGGCTCGGCCCAGTGGCTCGGCCCCCCGCGGGAGCACGAGGTCAGCAGCCAGCGAGGGCACAGACTGCCCTCTGTGGGGGCCTCACATCAGGGCCCGGCTCCGGGAAGTCACAAAGGCCTCCCTGCCTTCAGTGGGAATGTGGCACCAATTCTAAGCAGACGTCCCACGGGGAAGGGCCGGCTCAGCCAGGTGTTGGCGCACAGGTCTTGTGAGCCAGAGTGGCCAGGCCGAGCTGAGAAGCAGCACCCCTGACCTTCAGGATGGCGGACGTGTTCACGTGCACGAAGCGAACCTCCGACAGGATGGTCTTCCAAGTCTCCGCGTCCGAGTCCCTGTTCACCACGTCCTGGAATAACGGGTGTGCTGATCACTGCGCTCGTTGGGCTTCTTCACAGGCAGAACCGAAGGCCCGTGGGCGAGGCCCGAGGGTGGCGTGGCGGGCACAAGGGGGGCCGGCAGGCCAATCCTCTGGGGGACACTGCACCCACCTGCAGAGGCAGCTCACAGTGGAGACTGCGAGGCCGCAGCCCTCCCTGCACTTCTGGGATGCTGGCTCACCTGCAGGGTTCGGAGCCCGGGCCCCAGGGAGAAGGTGGCGGAATGGGGTTCGAGGCTGTGCCCAAAAGACTCCCTGAAGGAACTCCTGACGTCAGGCAATAAAAAACTACCATCTAGAGAGCACCTGGCATTGTCACAGCCTTGCAACGACCCCGCAAGGTCATACAGCTGTTGGCAAAACCCGGAGAACCCAGGGGCTGTGCCGTGATCAGCCGTTCTCCCTGTTCCATGTGGGACTCAAGGGGCCACCAGCAGAAACAAAGGAGGAGGCGGGGGAGGGGAGAAAGGGATCAGCAAGGAGTCCCCAGCAGCCAGACGGCAGCACAGGGGGCGGTGCCGATGACAAAGGGCAGTGCGAACACCGCCCGTCGAGGTGGGAACATTGGAGGAGAGGATGGCAAAGCAGAACGCACGCACACACGTGGCACGGAACATCTGTGGCACCGGGCCATCTGTGGCACAGGGACAGTGGAGGCTCCCTGGTTGACTGAGGGTGGCCAGAGCCCCCACCCCCATGTTGGGTGGCCTGGTCTTGGGCTGACCATGTGACCACATGGGAGCGTCTCCTTTTGGCAGAGCCAGGTGGGCCACACCGACCGGCACCAAGCCTGCACTGATTGTGGGTAAACTGTTCATCCGTCACAGGAACCCCCCGGGAATCCACCGTCTGTTCTCTGAGAAGACCCCACGGCCGTTTACGACGGCACGTCAGTTTCCCCACTTCATGCCTGAACCAGAGTCACCCTAAGCACGGTTTCAAAGGCTCTTTCAAAAGCGTGGACCGCTGCCCCGCCCCGCCCCCATGCGGGACTCACCAGCCGCCAGAGGCTCTGGGCTGGCATGGAGACGTTGTAGTCCACGTAGCACGACACCTCCTGTGCGTGGGGGCTCAGGGGGGCCGCCACGTCGTGCCTGCAACACCAGACAACGCTCAGCCTGAGGCAGCTCAGCCTGAGGGACAACCGCCCCGTCCCGTAGCCGCTAGGACCCAAAGAGGCACCACCTGAGGCGTGGCGATAAATGAAACTGAAAAGGCAGAAACGCTGCAGAGACCAAGTTTCTAGGGAAAAGAGCGGCCAAGCTACCAGAGGTGCTGGGGGCGGTGCGGGCACCCCTTAAACACGGGGCTGCTCAGGGCTCAGGTCAGGTCAGGTCCGGGGTGGCTGACAGTTTACGGGTCCAGACCCTCCCGACCCCACAGAACCCCAGTCCTGACCCTGCGGGGCGCACTGACACTCCGGCGGCAGCCGGACAGAGGGGCCACGCCATCGGCTGCCCTCCCTCGCCTGCACCCTCGAAGCTCCCTCACTGAGGCCATCTCCTTCCTCCCCTCCCCTCAGCTGCTGTCCCCAGGGTCCCTCCCAACATGGAAGGCAGGTCCCCTTGCCGCCGCAGCCCCAGGGAGGGGGAGCCCCACGTCAGTGAGCAGGGACCCCGGGGACAGGGGAAGGAGCGGGCGGACGGCCAGGGCACGCTCACGTGTTCAGCAGGCGGGTGGTCATGCCATGCACCAGCTGCACCACGTCCCCGTGCCGCACCGGCCTTGGCGGGTTGCTCACCTCCAGCTGGTGCCTGGGAACACAGGCTGGCTGAGGGCGCTCGGGCGCTCACAGTGGGGACAACTGGAACTGCGGTCAGTTCGTCCCTGCCACCAGGACGTGTTTCATTGGACCTGCTTCTCGAACCCCTGGTCCCTTCCCACGCTTCCACATGGGGCTCCACCGGCCACGGTGGCACTTCGGCTGCTCTGTTACCTACGGACGGAGGCCACAGTGCCCGCCCCAAAAGCCTCCCGGACAGACTACTGTTCAGTGCAGACCCAGTGTGAGCACACCTGGCACCAAACTGGTCCCCACACGGGGCTGACTGCCGAGCATGGCCCCTGCCCCCAAGCTACCGCACTAAGTGCAAAACCCGGAGCAAGTGAGAAAACAGCCTGTGACCGAGGATGTGGGAAGCCAGCAGGACAGTGACCGAGAGGGGGGTGTGGGGCCCTGGAGGGAGGTCAGGGCAGCATTGGGGACCTGACCCCCAAGATTTAGATGAGGAGGAGCCAGTCGGGTGGGATGGGTCCAGGCTGCAGGACAGACAGTGACACAGAGCCTGCGGCTGGAGGTTGCCTTGCTCTAGAAAAGCAGGGGTGAGAGAGTGCATGAGGGGCGGGCGGGAAGGTGCGGGAGCCAGGGACCCTGGAGGGCGGGGCCTGGATTTCATTCTGGGGGCCATGGCAGCTCGGCAAGGAGTTTGAGCAGGGAAGCGACTCGATGCAACCTCTGTTTTCAAGGGCCCCTCAGGGGGCTGCTGAAGCTGGGGTCAGGGGTGGTGGGAGTGGACACTGACCCTTACGGGGAGCAGGGAGACAGGAGCTGGAGACCTGGACAGGTCAAGATCTCGTTTGGAGGCAGAACCCTTAGCACTGCTGATTGACGGGAGTGGGAGGGGAGGGGAGGGGGTCCTCTGTCTGTGGGCCTGAGCAGGAAAATGGCTTCCAAGGGGGGCGGGGGGCAAGTTCTTGTTGTGCACAGAGGGGTTGGAACAGGTCTGCAAAACACCAGGGGACACTGAGTGGGCACCTCACTGTGGGATGATCTCACCAGTGACCGAGGGGCCTCCCACAGGGTGAGACTGCAAGCTTCAGGGAGAGAGGGAGGGAGGACAGACAGGAGGGTCGAGGACTGGCCCCCGGAGGGCCTCCTCTGGCAAGGCCAGGAGGGGCGCTCTGCCTGCCACCCTTGAATTAAAAACGGCTGGTGTGGCTCAGTGGACTGAGTGCCAGCCAGCAAACCAAAGGGTCACCGGTTCGATTCCCAGCCAGGGCACATGTCTGGGTTGTGAGCCAGGTCCCCAGTGGGGAACAAGTGAGACAAAACACACCTCGATGTTTCTCCCTCTCTTTCTCCTTCCCTCCTCCCCCCTCTAAAATAAATAAATAACTAAAATCTCCGCACCTGCCTGGGTCCTTGACAATCCACCAGTTGTTGACGTCCTTGAAGGGGTAACAGGTCACCTGCTGCTGGTGGGAGCTTCCCCGGCCATTGCTGTACCTGCGGACAGGGCCCACACGGAACCGCGGCTCACGGGGGCTGGCCAAGGGCCCATTGGCCGCTCTCCCAAGGCCCCCGTGAAGACCGCCCGGCAAGGGGCCTTGGGAACATAAGGACCAAACGACAGGAAGCTTGACCCCAAGGGCGGCAGGAACACGCGCCCTAGGCAGCGAGAGTGCCGGGCAGAAAGTGGCCAGTGTGGGTGTGTCAGGCTCGCTGTGACACCTGGTCCGCAGGACTTGCACCTGTTCATACGCAGAAATACCAGGGCTCGTCGACAGTCGGATCTCAGAGCTCAATTTCTTTTTGTCTCATGAACCTTTTCATGTGTAAAGTGAAGGCTGGTAATGCCCAACATGTGAAAAACAAACATTTTACAGCCTCCCACTGAGAACAGCGGCTCTCCTCACATTATGGGGTAGGTGCTCTGGTGCGAATGGAGCCAGCAGGGCACAGGTCTGCTGGAGGCGCTCTTCAGAGTGACCTGGGAACCGTAGGCCACCTCCAGGGGCTGGCCCTGTGTGATCCGAGCCAGCCCTCCCTAGAACACAAGCAAAAGGGGGCAGGTGAGAGGCAGAAACCGGTACGCCGACCCTCATGGCCGCTCTGTCGGGGAGCGTGTCTGGGGTGTGGGCAATCACAGTCCTGCACGGCAGGACCCTGACCTGTGACGCCAAACAAAACAACTGCAGCTGCCGCGACTGACGGCGACTCTGGGAGCCGGGCGCCCGAGAGCCCCGCCGCGCCCCTCGCCGTGTTCGGACCATGTCCCCTGAGACAGGATGATCACGTCTGTTTAAGGCATGAGAAGCCAGACTTGAGTGGAAGGTGACCCAAAACGCAGAACTGGCTTCCACAGAGCCACCCTTTCAGAGCAGGGCCATGCGACTCCAGTCCCCGACCACTGTGCCTCCTTGTGCAGTGGTGCTCTGCCCCTGGGGCACTTCGCTACTTCTGTGAAGGCCGCCTGAGCGGACCCCGGCGCTGTGCCGGTCCCCGGAAGCACCTGCACCACCGGAGCCTGCGGGGGCCCTCCGTGGTCACAGGGGACCACCCTGGCGAGAACTAGGCCCTCATTTATTTCTGTGCCGCCGGCTCCCTTGGGATTGGAGGGCCCAACGGAAGCGCACTCTGCATTTCTCCATCTGGTTTCCCCGCTAATCTTCCCAAGCGGGGCGGGGCATCCCCTCTCACCTCCAGGCTGGCCTGGAACGCGCTGGACATGATCTGGTCATGGGGCCCAGAGCGGCAGAGCAGAGTCAAGTGCACGTAGAAGAAGAGCACGTAGGTGACGACCGGGACGACAAGCAGCGCCACGGCGCGGGCCAGCACGTGGCAGAGCACACGGACCTGCCGAGGCCGAGGTGTGGTCCCTGCCCGCACACGGGGAGGCATGCCCACCTCACACGGCACAGGCGCCGGGGCTCAGCGCGGCCCCGCCTCCTGTTCCCTCCGGAAGCTGCGCCCGCAAGGGTGCGACCCACCCGCTGTGCTCCCTATGCAGCCAGCCTGGTGCAGCGCCCGCCCTCAGCACTCACGTTCGACAGGTCCCGGTCTCCTATCAGGTGCCAGGTGTGCACGGCAGCGACCGCAAGCACCAGCAAGTAAGTGAAGACACCCATGTACTTGATGCTGAGAAGACCCGTGGAGAGGAAGTTAAAACGAGACAGAGATGAGGAGGGTGCGGGCGCCCTTCAGACTCGGGGGCCAGACTCACCCAACCGCACAGGCGCAGGCCACTCCTGTCAGCATCAGCCAAAGCCACCAGCTCGGAGAGAAGGGCCTGGGGGCAGAACGGGAAGGCAGGGCTGGGGACAGCTCCTCCGGCCGTGTCCCCTTGATCTCTTGGGTCACCTGGCTGTACAGAGCTTCAGAGACAAGGGAAATAAACCCTCTGCTTCAAATCATCAGCTCCGGTTAGGTTTTTCTTTTTGGCTAAAACGTTCCTCCAGTTTAAGTGTAAGTTACAGAAAAATGAGGATGTGTTTATGAAGTCACAAGCCAAAGGCTGGTCTAGGTGACAGAAAGCTCGTGAGCAGCTCCCCAAACGAAAAGGCGTCAGCCCGTCTTGGGTCGACAGACCACCCAGCTTCCGCTTCCTCATTAACGAGGAAGGGCAGGTCCCACATGCCACACCTGTGTTTTCGGGAGTTGAACTTCAGGTAGGACAGCACGGCCAACAGGTTAAAAAAGATTAACGCCGATTCCAAAAGCATGAGCCTCGACTGAGTGATCAGAGCATTCTCTGTGGGGAGGGGGACATGTGTCAGGGGTAAGGACACGAGGGCACAGGGACGAAGATGAAAACGTTCACAAAGACAGAGAACATTCTAAATGGCTCAGAACAGAAAGTTCAGAGTCCCGGTGTCGGGGGGGCGGGGGGGGACCTGCTCCTGAGGGCAAACGCGTAGGTGTGAGTCACACCTACCAAGACCCCGAGTCCAGTCTCGGGGTAGTGACTCCGAGTCACCTATGCAGACTTGGAGTCACCGCACTTTTCGAAGCCTTTCTCCCTATCTGCAGAAGAAACAGCAACCCTGCGGGGCTGCCCCCAACGATTTAATGTTGTGTGGGCACAGGGTCTCCCTGCGAGCTGTCACTCAATCAACACGAATCTTGTTGTCCTGGAGTCCGACTTTGCCTGTGAGTTCATTCCACTGGTCCGTAAACCTGGCTGAAAGCCCTCCCTGAACAACACCCACAGACCGCTCCCACCTCGCTGGGCTGGGCCTGGGAGGCGGTGGAAGGAGGCAGGTTATCGGGAGGGGCAGAGTGGGCGCAGGTGGGGGGCTCACAGCTACCTGGGCGCGCCGTCTGGGCCGCCCGGCTTACACAGCTGCTCCTCCACGGGGTGAAGGCTGCCCACGCACCCCCGCAGCCACAGCCACAGAGGGGTGGCTCCAGAGTCAGATGTGGACAAACCGCTGAGCTTCCTTCTCTCCTGGGAGTAGAAGCCACTGCGGGGGGGGCACATCTACTAAACCCTGAGCTCTCCTGCGCCACACCAGAACCTAACCAGGGCCCGCGCTCCTTCCACCCGGGGCCACACCGCAGCCGGCAGGGCCAGGGCCTCACCGATGAGCATCAGCAGGGCGGCTCCCACGGCGGCACAGTGGGAAAAGCCGAGCTCCCACACGATCTGGTAGGCCATGGGGACCGAGAGGGCCCCGGCGAGGGCCGGCAGCAGGCGCAGGGACTGCACGGGCACGTTGCTGCTGTACTCTGGGAAGCGACCAGAGACGCTGAGCACGCTGCGCACACACCACCATGTTTTTAAACAGTTTCACGTTCACAGACTCCAGGACGGAAGCCAACAAGACCCGGGACGCCATGGGACCTGACTGTAGAGGGTGCCTACAACATAAGCTCGCTGTGTGCACAGGGACGGCGACTAAGCCTGAAAGGAGTTGATGCCTTACATTTATAAATCACCCACCTAGTTCCTAAAACATCGCGGCAGCACACGCAATTTCCACACACAAACGACGCCTGAGATGGGAAGACTGTGCCGTGTGTGCTGAAAACTATAAATAAAATGCTCACTGTGACTAATGAGCACTGGGACATCCAGCAGGTTCACCGAAAGCCTTTCACTTGCGCTCCCGCCCACAGCTGAGCGCACCCTGGACCGGACCCCCACCCACAGCTGCCAGGTCCCGCGCAGGCACTGACTCTCCACTCTAACAGGTGACCAGGTGACCACTGACAGGGGAGGGGACACGGTCGTTTACCTGCTCCGATTCTGTTCCACACAAAGTTACCGTCGAATCCTCCCAAATAACCTGAAACAGGATTAGTCGTCAGTAAGGATTGCATTTGGCAACATTTCAGCAGTGCCAAACTGTTGCCAGGAGGGAAACCAGGGCAAACCAATAACGAGACAGGGCTTCTGCCCTCAAGAAATTCCACCTCCACGTTGGAAGGGCTCCTACCTCCCAAGGCCAGCAGCATGTGGCCCAAGGGCGGCCCGCTGCCATCGAAGAAGNACACAAAGTTACCGTCGAATCCTCCCAAATAACCTGAAACAGGATTAGTCGTCAGTAAGGATTGCATTTGGCAACATTTCAGCAGTGCCAAACTGTTGCCAGGAGGGAAACCAGGGCAAACCAATAACGAGACAGGGCTTCTGCCCTCAAGAAATTCCACCTCCACGTCGGAAGGGCTCCTACCTCCCAGGGCCAGCAGCATGTGGCCCAAGGGCGGCCCGCTGCCATCGAAGAAGAAGACTCGCTTCATGTAAAGAGAGATGTACTGCCCGTAATACACTTCGTCGAAACTGAAAAACAAACGCACGTTACATTAACCGTAGCTTCACAAGGAGCCAGGGTAAACGCGCTCCTGTTTCCGAATGACTTCAAGGAGTGGCCGGCAAAGGCCGGACCTTCCGCCCCAACCCCAGATACAGCACCATCTGTCTGTAAGGACAGGCCTTCCCCGCACAGACTGTACTGCTCTCTCTAGCTTTGATTTAGGGGTGTGCCATTAGCCAGCCCCCCGAAAGGCCTCATGGACTGGTGCTGACCCCTTTGTCTATCGGCCGTTTTTAAGTGTGATTATGCTCCTGTGGTTATGTGTTGCTCAAGAACCTAGATTTTTGAGAGATCGACAGGGGTGGGGAAAAGTAGGTTTACAGTCCTGAGTACGTGAAGCAGGGTTTATTCTTGTATTACTTAATTTTTTTATTATTTGCTCTACAAACTGTGAACCTATTTTGCCCACCCATGTATACTGAACTATTGATGAGTGAAATATGTCTATGACTTTCAAAAAAATCCGCTGCAGTGGGGGGCAGCTATGAGCTGGTAACTGTTGAAGCTGGTTCATGAATACATTGGTGAGGGGGTCATTACACTATTTTTCCTACTTTTGTACATTTAATGTTTTCTTTTCTTTTTAAAAACATTTTATTTATCTGTCTTTTAGAGGGGAAGGGAAGGAGAGAAGGAGAGAAATATCAATGCATGGTTGCCTCTCGTGAGTCCCCTGCTGGGAACCGGCCCGCAACCCAGGCATGTGCCCTGACTGGGAATCCAACCTCAATCCCCTGGTTTCACAGTCCACGCTCAATCCACTGAGCTACACCAGCCAGGGCTAATGTTTTCTTTTTTAATTATTTTATTGATTATGCTATTACAGTTGTCCTGTTTCCCTCCCTCCACCCAGCACCCCCAGCTCCCTCAGGCAATCCCCCCACCCATGTTCACGTCCATGGGTCATGCCTGTAAGTTCTTTGGCTGCTCCATTTCCTACACCGGACTATTCCCAGGGCTATTCTTTAACTACCCATTTAACCTTTTTAATCCCCTCACCACTCATTCATTCCCCACACAGTCCCCTCTGATGTTTTCCATAATAAAATGTTAAGGAAGCTCTGGCTGGTGCGGCTCAGTGGATTGAGCACTGGCCTGTGAACTGAAAGGTCGCCGGTTTGATTCCCAGTCAGGGCACATGCCTGGGTTGCAGGCCAGGTCCCCAGCTGGGTGAGTGCGGAGGCAACCAAATCTCTTGCTCAGTGATCTTTCTCTCCCTTTCTCCCTCCCTTCCCCTCTCTTTAAAAGTGAATAAATAAAATTTAAAATCTTAAAAAAAAAGTTAAGTGAAAAAGAACACATGCATTAATCAGGTAACAAACAACAGCCCTTCAATAGTGAAAGGAACGATTTCCCATTGTGACAAAGAGCACACTAACGTCAAAGAGCACTCACTTCCGTACCCTCAGTGTTCTGCCCTCCAGTCTCCAGTTTTTCAATGGTCACCAGAGGCTACTGTGCTTGGTACAGACCTCGAGGACAGACTGAGTAAGTAGACTCTGGAGGGGTTTTCCTGGGGACAAACCAGCCTCTCCTCTAACTGCCCCAAACATAGATCGATCACCAACAAGTCCAGAATTTCACTCTCCCATTTACGCTGTCACCAACAAACTACAGTTCTTTCTGATTCACCCTGGAAGGCATTGTTTGGCTTACACCACAGCCCTGGGATAGGTGAGTCGCCACAGTCGGCTCAGTAACCCCACCACAGTCAGAGCCACCACGTTCAGGTTGACATCAGCCGTCACCACTACAGGGCGCTGCAAAAATTCCAACATCTCGTAGAAAAGCAAGCTGCAGTGGAGTCCCTGGAAAAGACCATAACAGCTGTCACCAGCAAATGGGTGGCAACCAGAAAGGCTCAGAGGCTGCAAAAAGGACCTAAGAAGCACCAGGGAGGACCACGCTGCGGGGCTGGCGGGAGTCAGAAGGCAACGCAATCAACCATGGCGGGACTTCAGGAACCTCCAGACCGAATACTCACTCTATCTCGTTCCAGCACCTGCTGAGCACCTCCTGGGAGGCAGGCCGCTGGGATGGACTAGGTAGCTTCCCGACCCCCCTCCCGCCTGGGCCAGTGCTGCCGGTTCACATCTCTGTGACCTGCGCCTTCAGAGCCTCAGAGCCTCCTTGTCCGCCCTACATGCCTCCCTCCCTTCCATCCTTGGGCAGCACCAGGCCCTGGGGCCCGTCTTCTCACCCCGAGGTTTCACTCTTCCTGGAGTGCCACTTCTCTAAGGCTGAGTCTGCCCCGGATGCCCCCTGCCCTGAAGCTGCATCTGCCTGGCAAGCGGAGCACTGGCTCCTCTAGTCCCTGGAGCAGCAAACGTACTCGCGTTTCTTCCAGCCCCCGCAGAGCTGCTCCCCAAGCCCGGGTACGCCTGAGATCCGTCGGGGGAGGAGTACTGTACACCGCTCGGCGCTCAGCACCTCCCACCGACCTGCTCGACGCTCGATTTCCCATGCCTGTCGGGACAGGCAGCTGGCCCGCATGCGCACTGGGCGGACGCCGCCGCAGACTCCAAGGTTGTCACGTGAAGGCTTCTCCTCTCTAGCGCGCCAGTAAGGGCTGTGGCTTTGCGGTGTGCGTTTGCGTCTTTTAAAACAAAAGCGACTGTATCCGCCTTCCACTTAGCGTGGTGCAGATGCGCCTGTCCTCACTGGAGCGACGGGAAGGACGACGTTGCCTCGCGGGACCGCTTGCTTTCCGACCCCCTTGTCTACGTGCGTGTTAGCGTGGAAAGACTACTGCTGCCTTAACTGCGACTACGGGTCTTTGCTGTTTGCTAAGCCGTTTTTTCCACGTTGGTCACCCCAGATTAGGTGACGCCAGCTGTTACTTCAGATTTACCCGCGACGCCCCCGCTGTGGCCAGAGGGCTCCCTGGACCCCGGGAGGAGTGGGGCTGGGCTGTGGGGCTCTCTCCTTGGCTGGAAGTTCAGTGACCCGATGTCGCAAGGGGCAGGGAACTCAGGGGATAGGTGTACTCAGGACTCCCCCTAGGGGCAGGGTTTCCTCACAGAAACTGTTAAATACGGGGACCGTTCACAGGTTGCCTGTATTCCTAGCCAGTGCCAGGTGCTGTGCTCGGTGCTGCCCTTGACCCCTTGGAATCCAGTGTTCCGTAGGTAGGTGCTGCTAAAGCAATAGCGACCGAGTACCAACCCTTCTTAAAGTCACAGAGCTAGGAGATCACAGAACTGAAAATTACTGCCCAAACCCAAACCCAAGCCCCCGCCCCTTCTCTGCCCCATGCCTCTGTCCTTGCTCTTTCCTACCCCAGAGCGCAGCACAACCCTCTCCTACTTCCAGGAAAAGGGATCCTAGGCCCAGCAGCTGAACAGAACAAAGCAGACGCTCACGTTTAACCCCCTCGCCTTTCCCAGGAGAGGGAGGGAGGGCAGACGGAAGCCCGCTCATCTCCCACACCTTTGGGGCAGAGGGTGGGGACTGCTCCTGCCACCCATTTAGAAGGTGCACCTTACCCACAGGCTGAGAAAGCATGTTCAGATGTAGGGTTTTTTTTAATTTTTTTTTATTTAAATAAGGAGAATTCTTTCATATGGAAAGAGTTAGTACAATCACATATTTGAAAGGAGAAACAATAGGTATTGAACCGGAGGGAAAGGGCAAAGGGTGTGGCCACAGGGCCTGGTGAACCCGATATTCCATTTCCCATCCAAGGTACAAGCGCCCCAGAAATAATGTATAAACAAGCTGCACATTACACCTTTAGCCATCGTCTGCCCTTTCAAATATCTGGTCTACATGAAAAGACAAAGAGAGGAAAGGCCAAAATAAAAAACAGAAGGAAACAGAACCAACCTTCTCAAAAAACCCCCCCAAACTCTCTTTACTATGCAAGGCATGAGGTCAAAGCTTACAGTACATGTCCCCTTCAAACAGTGGGAGAGGGTCATCCACGCAGAGCCTTGTAGACATGTCCACTTGGAGGCTTTGTAACAAGCTGCAGATGGGCCCCAGGACCCTGCCGCCACATGGAGGCCGCCCAGCCCAGGTGGAGGACAGTGAACAGCAGGCCGGTCGCGCCTGGAACATGACTAGCCACATATGCACTGGTGGTCCAGGTGGAGAACACGGCCGAGGACAGAAGGGGTCTGACCCCAACACCGAGTCGTTTCTGTCCTGGGTGACCTATTTGTCTTAGTTCCTTCTCACATTTTCAAACAGGAAGGGCTGGCTTTCTGAAATCCGCGTTTCCCATTCATCACAGAACACCACGAAACACAAACACTGCAGCAGCGCCCTGGGTGTCGAAGGCCAGTTCCGACATACCTGCTGACCCAGGCTTGCTCTGCAGGTGGAGGGGGACTAGGGCAGGTGAGAGGCAACGTGCAACTACTTGGAGGGGGGGAACCAACCGGCAGGGAGGGGCTGTACGCAGTCTGCCCCGGGGTGGGCCAGCTCTGACCACGGCCACACACACCCTCGGCCTCCTTGGCTCTGGGAATCAGTCACAAACCCTACCAACCATCCGGAAGGCAGATCCAGAAGACAGGAGGCGAGGGCACTGCTGGAGAGAAAGGATGCCAATAGTGAACAAGATACCCCAATATTCCTAGAAGTGGCTTGGAATAACCACAGCTTTGGGATTGGACAAACAGGTTTTTCTGAGTGTGCAAGAGTCATCCTCTGTTTTCCTCCTTAAGGAACCAAGAGCCATTAGTGTATGAGTTCCAAGTCTGAAAACAACAATGTGGACGAAAAGGGAAAGCAACAGTACAGGAAACCAAACCAAATAGAGCCAGCAGAGCAATCTTCAGTGGGTGGAAGATGCCCCTCGGGAACCCCCCACTCTGGGATCTCACCCCACTGGGTAGGTGATGCCAGACACACCGCAGCTGCGGAGCAGTGGGCTGCCCGCCAGTGGCCAGGGCGAAGCTGCCAGCATCAGAAGGGGGCGACGTTAGCAGGTAGAGGTGCATGAGCAGGCTGACACCACCCCATCTCAACAGCAGCAAAGGTTAAGTTCTGTTTTTCACCCGGTCCCACCAAAGGCCCCAGGACATCCTGGCGGAGGCCTCTGTGTGGCTCTGCACTCTGAAGAGGGAGTGTGTGAAACATTTCAAAATAAGACCCAGAGTCCTACTACCTTGAGCTTGGCTCTAAAACCACGCGAAAGGAAGAGATTGCACCTTAAAACATCTCTGCACTAACAACTGCACTTAATCAGACCAAGGAAGGGACGGAGTGCCGGGCAGGCTCGAGGCCTCCCCTCCACCCCACGTCCCACTGGAGACCTGCATCTCCGAAGGAAGAGGCTGCACATGGGCGCACGGGGTGGGCGACAGCACTGAACGTCACATGCAAGTTCCTGGCCTCTCCTGCACAGAACAGTTTAGACATCATATATAAATAGAGCAGTGAAACATTTACTTTTTCTTCATCTAGACCTACAACATCAATACATATAAATAAAGTCTAGTGTTTTCTGTTTTTATTGGGATGGGGAGAAAATACAGGGGTGGAGGAAAGGGCTGGAGAGCAGGTGACACCTTTGTTTTCACTTCTTCTCAAACAGAAGTACTGCCACTCTGATGGCAGGACCACCTGAAGGGAACAGCTTGAATTATAACGGCATTCAGGACCGTTCTGTGGAATTTCAAAATGAGGAAACCTTTTTTCCTGTGGGCAAACAGTGGGCACCGGAGTTGGGTGTGAGGGGTCTGGCCGGGTGTCCTGAGCACAGCCAGTGGGGCTTGTGTGTCTCCTGCAGGCAGGACCGCGGGCGCCGGCCGCCCAGCTGCCCAGCCGCCAGCAAGGGGCAGAGCAGATGAGCTCCGGGGGCGGGCAAGTGCAGGCCACTCCGTGGGCAGCCCACTGAGAAGGGCCTTCAGAGTGCAGGTTCGAGGGATGAAGAAGAAGAGAGAAGCCAGTAAGGAGGTCTGCGGGTGGCAGCAAAAGGAGGTGCTGAAAGCTACAGGCTGAGCTTTAAAGCATCATCCGAGAAAACCGGCCCTCTCTCCGGATGCCGCATGGGGGTGCCCAGGGACCCTGCCAGGAGCCTGCAACAGTGAGCGTTCCCCCAGCGCCGTCCGCGGCGTCTCGTGCCCTGTGGTCTGCAATGGACGCAGAGCTGAGAAACACAGTCTGATCATCTGTCACGCGCCTGTGGTGACAGAAAGTGGACACCACCACCCACGTACCACCAGTCCTCGGGACCAGGTTCTACAGAACCAGTGGCAGCAGCCCCTCTCAGAAAACGGCCGATTAGTTCCTTGGAAGGGCATGCGCAAAACTTGAACTTTCCCCTTCCCTTTCCTTGGAATGATGGAACTTTGGGTGATTCTAGTTATTCTGCAAACAACAAAAACTCAGCATAAAATGGCTCATGCAAACATTCTGCTTGAGGTGGCACTGCAGACTCCGGAGGCTGCCCCAGCTGTTCTGGAACCCCGGTCACACTGACGTGGCCTCCCCTGGGACCCTGCCTGGCCTGCTGCTCCACTCAGCTGGGGGCGAAGGGGACAAATGGGACACCCCAAGCAGCCTCGAAGACCGCAGGGCCAACACACGGCCGTCCTGGTGGACCTCACGGTTTCCCGTCAAGAGCTGTGTGAGGCAGGACAGGAGCATTCAGCTGAGGAAGAGGTGGGGTGAGGAAGGAGAGAGGAGGGCACATCACGGAAGGCTCCCAGGGAAGGGACTGTGGGTGGGGGAGCAGCCCCTACAGGGGCCGGAGCCCCAGAAGCAGAGACGCCCGTGGGGGCCTGGTGCTGTCTGCTCAGACATCAGGCCCAACCAGAAAGCGCCATGACTTCATGCTTCTGTGATTCACCTCGGGGCCGGCGGTCAGCACACACGAGGGCATTAGCAGAGTCGGGGACAGAAATTCTGCCTAATTCTTACGCTGAAAATGCCATCAACCTCACTGGGCTGCCTGTGAGCTCCCTGTGGTCACCAGGCTGGGGCTAGAATCACTGCTTCCAAAGCACACAGTTGGACACGAGGTTGTTTGTGGTGGGGACTATGTGACCTTGCTTCTTTCGCAAACCCCCTCACAGGTTAACCAACCAAGAGAGCAGGAGGGGGCACACAGGCCGTCTCTTGAGGTTGAGGTACCAACCTCGACAGGAGGGAGGTTAACAAAGCTACTGGAGTATGAGACAGGGTCAGGGAGAGGCTGACGAAGAACTTACAAAAGTTCAGCTACCAAGAATAGCTTGTGTTTTGTTCTCCCTTCTCCTTTGTGAAAACCTCAACTGCTTTTCAAAACAAACCCCCCCAAACTAAGGGACCGCGCTGCCACACCGCCATGCCAGGGGCGGGAGGGAAGGTAGCACTGAGCACAAACACCCAGCAAGAAGCAGGCCCGAGGCAGGCGACCCTGCACCGGCCGAGGCGCAAGTGGGCACGGCTGGGGTGGGAAGGAGGCAGGAAGGGGGTCGTTGGCTGTCGGTGTGTACTGAAGCAAGCAGGTCCACGCCACGTAGCCACGGTGCAAGCTGGGTGGACGTCAGAGCTCTCAGGAGTGCAGAGGAGAAGGGACGTATCTCCACCAGGCCGGGGGCCAACGGCAGCTGCCGAGACTGGAGCGCATCCTACTCTGGGAGGCCGAGTGGCGGCCCTGTCCTCAGGGCCAGCGTGGGCCAGCCCCTCAGGCCTTGCTCTCCTCCACTTTCACTGCCCGAGGCTTGATCGCTCCGGTTCGCTTCATCTGGGAGGCGGCCAAGGGGGCCTCCTGCAGCTTCACGGCTCCCAGGCTGGGTTTTTCATCCACTCGTGGTTTTGCCTTTGGACAGAGGAGCAGGGACAGAGGAGTTACCCTCACACGGAAACGGCTGTCTGGGTACAGGGCTGCCCCAGCCCCTTCCTGCTCCTGAGTCACAGGGAAGAGGCTCCCCTACAGAGCCCACCCGCAAGTGGAAGGCAGACCCAGAAGGAAGTCTCCTAGGGAGGGCACGGGTGGCACTGCTCTGTCCCCTCCCGTGGGTGCTTACTGCAGTGACTTGGAGGGGCAGGACGACACCGGGCCTCTGAGGGGCATGTCCAAGGCCAACTGGAAGTAGCTTTTCAAACCAGTGCACCCCCTGCCCACAGAAAACAGAGGCCCCGCAGAGCCCACCTGTCTGCCGGGGGTGGGACCTCCAGACAGACCAGGTGACTCCCCCCCGACCCACACTTGGTGGGAACCATTCTCCAGGACAGGGCCTGACCTCAAGGCTCCCAGTCAGTGTCCCACTGATCAGCAGGTCTGTACTGGGCAGTGTCTCACAGAGGGACCCGCCTCGATTCTGTCCCCACTGTGCTGTGATCTCTGGAAGAGAGCTTCAGAAGCTCGACCCAAGCAACTGGAGGCCCGCCAGGAGGGAGAGAGCGGCCGAGCCCTCTTGCCAGCTGGGAGCGCCATTGCACTGCAGACCCACACCCGACGGGTCCGGACACTGGTGCCCGTCACATCTTAGAGTGGCAGCGAGGAGACCAGTGCCTGACGGCGGTGACACTGAGAAGCCCCATTCGTGACAAAACAGGAGCATGTCACTCCGCTGTCATCCTCCCTGTCATGACCAAGGCAAGACACAGCACTCACTAGAGCTAGCACGCGCAGGCACACACGCACACGCACACTCGTCCCGGCCCATGGACCTAGCCCGTCCCAGCGCCACCTCCTCTGAGGACTCCGCATCCTCCCTTCTCTGCAGGACAAGGAAGGATCCAGATGCCCACCAGGAGGGGCAGTGCCTTCACCAGGAAGGACCTGGGCCCCCGGCGCCATGCTCTGAGTGCTAAGGCACGTCTCCCTTTACGAGAGGAGCACACAGACGGGTGGACAGTCCCTCCTTTCTAGGTGCCTGGAGACAGCCCGGGGGCCGGGGCTCGAGGGTCTGGAGAGCCATCTTCTACCTGGTGAGCGCAGTGTCCCTGCACAGAGCCCAGGTTAACTGCCGGTCCAGAGGGCCTCCCACTGGGGCTGGCAGAGCTAGGCCTGAAAAAACCAAAGGCAGGGGTGAGAACACACACGTCGCCACAGAGATGGAGTCAAGCCCGGTGCGGCAGCCCCGGCATGGGCTCCCAGACCTCCTATTGGAGGGAAACAAAGACCTCTGACAGCCAGCGCACAGGTCACCGGCTGCCCTGGGGCCTCCGACGCAGCTCACGGAGATGCCCGTGAAGGGCAGGTGGACTGGAAGGTCGACGGACACGAACCATCTCTCGGGGCTCAGAGGGTCTGGGCCAAAGTGTCTGCAACCAGACCCAAGGTCTCCAAACCTGAGGTGAGAGGTGGACCAAATCCTTTTCCAGGCTGTCCCGAGTTTAGGCGGGGTTGGGGGGGGGACTTGGGGTGAGTGGGGAGAGGTACCAGATGGAAACACCTTCCTAAATGTGTCCACTGACCAGACAACTGTGCTCTGGGACCTTAATTAGATGCCGTATGAAAAAAAGATTTTGTGGTCAAAAAGTGCGAGTAGAGCCGTGTGTGGACTCAGGACAGCGAGGCCACCCGGCCCCTGTGCCGAGGAAGCGGTGTGTCGGGCTGGCTCACACACAACGTTGGCCCCGCACCGACCGGGGAGTCCCTGCAGCAGGGCGTGGCTCAGAAGCAGTTTCCAGAAAAAACCGGAAATGCTTCTCTGTAAAAACACACCACTGCTCCCAAACCCAATGAAAACACCAACAAAACGAAGCTACTAGTTAAGAGTTGTGTTTTCCAAACGGTTTCCCTCGTGTGAGGCAACGGCCACCTCTGTGCTCCCGGCACGGGGTGTCGGTCCTCTGGGTCTGCCCGAGGCGGGGTCTCAGCCCGACGCAGCCGGGCCCCATGGGGGCTGCCAGGAGACAGCAGCCTGTTCGCTCTCCACACTTCCTTCCCCTTCCAGATTAGGTGCACTGCTCTGTGCTGTGGCCCACACCAGGCGTGACATTTCTGCGGTTTTGGACTATACAAAAAATATAATCAGAAAACAAAGCACAGTAACAAACAAAGATAACTGAAGCCAAAAGAATGAAAAGAACAGAAAAGATGATGGAACGTGGTAGACCCACAGAAACCCCTCCGTCTGGACGCGCGGTTGGGAGGGCAGACGAGGTGGCAGGAGGCTCGGCCGCCACACACTCCACGCACAAGCTGGGTGGGCCAGGCAATCTGGCGTGCGGGAGTGCCCCTCGGTGAGTCGGGGCTTGCTGGGTGCTGGGCACCGGGGCCTTGCTGTGGACCTTGCCCAAAGCAAGGACAGTCACGCGTGACCGTGACTCATGCACAAACAGGAGGGGCTTCCGCGTGCCTCCCACACATAAGGAGAGTCAGCGGCACGGACCCCGAGGCCCGAAGGGGATGGTGCTGCCTCCCGACGGCCATGTGCATCCTGGGCTTGAGAAGCTGGCAGAACCAGAGCCGCTCTGACTCCTCAGCGCGGTGGGTGACCCAACGAGGCAACTCACCCAAAGCCACCTCTGCATCCAGCTGAGGGACCTGGGACCCTCACTGGAGGCAGAGACGGTGCACACAGAGGAAGTGAGAGGGGGCCATCGCTAGAGTGAGGCAGGCCCATGGAACCCTGAAGGAACCCTCCCCCTTCCAGGACTGCGCCTTCTCAGCTGCTGGACCCTTTTTGAGAAGCTGGGGAGAAAGGTGCGAGTCATCAGAAGCTGTCCAACACAAAGAACACGTTAGCTGTTCCTCTCCCTACCTTTCCAACAAGCTCCCCGACCAGAGCACTCAATGACGACGATTCAAGGCAAACTGGTCGGTCCCTGGCTTTCCCTAGGCTAACGACAGCACACGGTGTCCAGCATGGGAACTCCCAGGACACACCACTGGGGCGACCTGTGCTGCCCCTCAGGCCCTCCCTGCTCTTCTGAACCCCTAGCCTGGCTACAGTGAGCACCAGCCCTGCAGCGTCCACCCCGGGGTGTTTCTTTACCTGTAGGTCTGTGCTGAGGGCACGGAGCCTCCTGGAGGGACATTCTGTTTACTGTCGGCAAAGTGGAAGCCCTTCATCTCCATCTGAGAGGACTGAAGAAACCAGGAACACAAGTTGCTCTTTAGTGGCCCTGGGGACAGCCTGGCCCTCGCTGAACCAGCTCTAGGCAGAGCTGACGGGCATCCAGGAGGACCCAGGAGAATTTCTGGATAGCGAGGCATCTCCTAAAGGAATCTAGGCTCGGGGGCTCATCCCTGGAAGTATGCTGGTCTCCTTTATTTTTGAAGGGACTGGGGAGAGTGGCCCGTGCGCCACCACAGGGCACCGGCCAGGCATGCCGTGACTTCTCTGCCCCGGAGGGAGCCAGTGGGGATCGCAGATCCCTGTACTTGATCCCCACCCCACACTGTCTGACCGCCAGGACCTGCACCAGCCTCCACAGCTGCACATGCCTTCCTCTGCCCGGCATCTCGCACCCGAGCCTATCTACATTGCTAGCTCCCACACAACCCCGGGGTCCTGAGGGGACCTCGCAATGAGGGGAGATGGGCGGTTGCACCCGAGACCTCTAGCACTTTAGGCCACAACAGTGGAGTCTGACTGACTCAAAAGGGCTGATGAGACAAGGAAGAAGTCACGCTTACCTCTCTGCTGGTGTTAAGGACCGAAGGCTGGGAGCCGGGTGGAAGCAGCCTGCGGGGGCCCCCGACAGAGAGGCTCTGCCCCTGAGGCAGCTGGATGGATGGCGGCAGGATCAGGGGCTGCTGCCCAGAGCCATACCGAGGCAGGGGCAGCTGGGAGCCGGGCAGCGGCATCGTCAGCTGCTGACAACAGGGACAGTCAGGAGGCGGCATGGAGTTTGGAAGAGAGCCACAAACCACCGCTGACACACGCGCCCAAGAGCGACCACACGCTAGACTTGAGATTCTCATTTCAAAAGTTAAAGCGAGGCCTTCATACAGCAGTGAAGGTTCTGGATTCCCATTAGAGCTGGGCCAGTCACCTTGACTTTATGTGGGACGGCAGGGGCAAGTCTGCTGCTGGAAGGAAGTGTGTGATGAGGAAGCAACCACTGGAGCTGACCAGGGCCACACAGAGAGTGTGTTGCCCCTTCTCTGTGTCGGCAGAGAGCTGTGGGTGTCCCCAGCCCTTCTCACTCCCACCCAGCTGAGGCCCATGAAAGGCACATTATGTGCTGGCGAAGCACCAGGACCCTGGCGGGTCCACAAACATGATGACAGTGCCGAGATGTGCTGGACACAGCCACGGGGTACCAGCAGGCAAAGCGCAGGCAGTGAGCCCCGGGTGCACGTGGGGGCAGAGCTGGGGAAGGGCACCTGTGTGGCCTCTGTGCAGCCCAGAGGCCAGCCCTTTACTGCTGTGCATAGGGAGAAAACAGGGCGCCACCGGGTTCTGGGCATGAGAGTTCCTGGAGCCCAGCCAGAGCCCCCTGCATGCTCCTCAAGTACGTTCTGTGCCAGAAGAACAGCCCCTTCTAATGTCCAGAACTTGTGGGTGGGAGGAGGGGTGGGCCTGGAGACTCTGGGGCCAGAGGCTGGGTGAGAGACTGCTCTCTCAGTCACTGTCCCCTTCATCTCCCTGCTTCGAGTCCACAGTGGTGGGCCGGAAGGATCTATTGGAATCGCATCACTGAGATATGTGGCAGCCAGAACTCTGGGGCCCAGGCTCTGCCTTGCACACCACGGGGTGCGGCACGGACACAATGACAGCGCCGGCTCAGGGGGTGGGTGGCCAGACTGGGTTTCAAAGGCCCCCTGACTGCTGCACTGAGAGCAGAGTGCTGGGCCCAAGAGCAGGAGCAGAGACGGGCTGCTCGGGCCCAGACAGGGAGGTGGGCACCGCATGGGCAGTGGCTGGACTCTGGCCACTTTCAAACGCAGCACCAATAGGGCCTGCAGAAGAGGCGGAGGTGGCGTGAGCAACAGTGTGGAGCCCGGGGTAGTAACACGGACTGGACAGCCTGATGGACCACGGGGAAAACCCCACAGTTGGCGTGGTGTCTGCACAGCGAAGTCGAGAGGCTGTGCAGCGTCAGAGCGGAAGTGTGGGCAGCCTGCTGCGGGGGTCGGGTCCAGAAGATGAGAGTTGGCCCCAAGATGCCCTCTGGGAGAACTGGTAGCACCAACAAGTACTCGGAGGACGCTCCCCACCTCCGAGCCTCATAGGCCGAAGGTTGGGAGAGGGGCTCGGGGAAGGTCAGTGCCCCAGGGCCATGTTTTGGGCGATAAAGGTGATGGGACTCCTCAGGAGAGGCTGAGCATTTGGCCCTGGTTCTAGCGGCCCAAGGACCAGTCCCAGTGCCTATGAACAGCCTGTAAGTCAGCAAGAAACAGGAGAGCCCTGGCTGGTGGGGCTCAGTGGACTGAGTGCCAGCCTGTGAACCAGAGGGTCCCCAGGAGAGGGCACATGAGAGGCAACCACACATTGACATTTCTTGGCCTCTCTTCCTCCCTCCCTTCCCCTTTCTAAACATAAATAAATAAAATCTTTAAAAAAATGAAATGAGGCCTCGAGTTTAGCGTGAGACAGGCTGAATCCCTGACCTGAGGGAGCTGGGAGTCCAACATCTGGGAGGCGCCAAGACTGGCAGCCTGGCCGAGCTGGCTCTCGTACACCAGGGCTTGGCTTCCGCTCAGGGGCTGGTAGGGCGAGCCGGACTGGGGCTTCACCATCTCCAAGGGCTGCATGCCGGGGAACGCCGAGTACGGAGGCTTCAAGGCTGTGCCTCCAGAGAGGATCATGGTGCTTGGAGGTGACAGGCTGGGGTGCATGTACACCTGAGATCTGTAAGAGCCAGAGAGAGGTGGGGCTCCAGTGCGCGAGTACACCAGTGGGTCTGAACCCCCCCGAGGGCCTGTGCAAACATACTGCCGGCTCTGCCCCTGGAGTTTGTCACTCACATCTGAGTCAGAACCTGCATTTCTAACCACATCCCAGAACCAGGGGTGTCCAACCCACAGTGTGTGGGCTGCATGCGGCCCAGCATGGCCATGAATGCAGCCCAACACAAGGGCGTAAATGTACTTAGAGCCTTTTCTTCGTTCATCAGTTTTCATTAGTGTTCATGCATTTAGTGTGTGACCAACGGCAACTCTTCTTCCAGAGTGGCTTGGACAGCCCTGGACCTTGAGGGTGCCCATGGGCTGCTCTGGGGACCAGTGTGAGTGTCACCAGGTTAAACAAACCAACACATGCACAAGACACAGGAAAACCTGTGCGATGCCCACAGCACCAGATGTGAGACCCAGAACGCACGGCCAAGAGCGTGGAGGGAGTAGGCACGGCAGAGGCGCAGGATGGAGCAGGCCCCCCTGGCCTGCAGTGCAGGTGATGACAACCGTAAGGGACCACAACCACTCCCACACCTGCTCCCAGGGTCCCAAGGCAGAGGAGCAGCAGGCCAAGGGAACAAAGTGAAGGAGGCTGCCGAGGTCTGAGCCCCGCTGGAGCCACCAGCCCCTCTGCCCTCCCACCTCACCTGAAGGGCTGCAAGGAGCTGAAGATCTCCTGTGACTGGGAGACGGGGAGCCCGCCCCTCAGGCCCAGCTGCGCAGGAGCCTGCAGAGACGTGTGGAGGGAAATCGGGATCTGCTGGGCGGCGGCGGCCTGGGGGGTAGGGAGGAAGCCAGGAGGGTCACTGTGATGCCTCCAAGCTGTACTCTCTGTCCCCTCCTAGCTCCCAGGTTCTCTCAGCATGGCAGCTGGAACGATGCCCAAAACACCAACTCCAGCACGTCCTTCCTGTGTCCTTTTGCTCTACGGGACCCTGCACAGCGGAGCGAGTGAGTCCCAGCCATGCATGCATGCCTGCAGGGGAGGGTCTCAGGAACGCACGGTGAGTGGACGGTCACATGCAGAACATGTGCCGGGTGACCCAGTTATGAGAAGACCAAAACTTTACACTAAAGAACGTAGTAGTTAAGGACATGTTTTAACAAGGTCAGGACAGGCCGAGTCCTCTGTCCCAACCTGCACTTGGAGTGGTGCCTCGCCTAAGAGCTCCACGGGCCTGGTCTATGCAGACACATGGGCCTGGGGGCACTGGACCATTCAGGAGGCCTGCCCCAGTTTCAGGGGACTAAAGTCATCCCTGAGCAACACAGAAGACATGCCAACCCTGTGGCGAAACAAACACTGCTCGTCTCTAAAGCTGCCCCTTCCTAACGCCCCAGGCCTGGAAGGCCAGGCCTTTCTTCTCTTCATCAAAGGACACCGACCGCCAAAGAGAATCCCATGTCAGCTAATCCCCCACTAGGACACAGGAAAGAGAACTCCAAGAAAGAAAAACTAAGCTGAAATAAAACCTTAAAAAAAAAAAGCCCTGGCTGGTGTAGCTCAGTGGATTGAGCGTGGGCCTGCGAACCACACGATCGCAGTTCGATTCCCAGTCAGGGCACATGCCTGGGTTGCAGGTCAGTTCCCGGCAGGGGACACACCAGAGGCAACCATACATTGATATTTCTCTCTCTCTCTCTCCTTCCCTTCCCCTCTAAGATAAATACATAAAATCTTAAAAAAAAGAAAAACTAAGCTGAGTCTGGAGCACTGAGCTCCATTCTTCTGCCTGGTCTCTCGTTCAGTCCACCAACACTGACTGGCTGCTGTGATATGCCAGGTGCTGGGCAAGACATGTGAGGGACAGAGAGAAAGAGACGGAAGACGAATAAGTGAAGAAAATAATGACACTGCACTCCACCCCGACCAGGCCACCTGGCTTGCCACCATCACCTGTTGGTAACTCTGCTGCTGAGGTATCGTTTGAGGAACCAGCCGGGGCTGACTTGCAAACACATGGCCGTCCAGGTAGAGAGGTGGCAGGTGGTTACCTGGAAACGGAATCCCAAGGAGGCGGAACAGGATCAGGTCTCTGTGTTTCCGAGGTCCCTTTAGGGGACGTGTTGCACGTGCACACTCTCCCAGGGAGCACACCTGGTCCCCAGCTGTGGGCCCTGGGCTCCAGCCCTCGCTGCCCACCTAACTGCTTGCCTTCCACCCCCCCTCAGGAGCGTCTGCCCTGGAACTGAGGGCTGCCTGGGTCTCTCAGTCACTGTCCTCTTCATCTCCCTGCTTTGAGTCCACAGTGGAGGGTCAGAAGGATCTATTGGAATCACATCACTGAGACTTCGGCAGCCGAGGCCTCCTGATCCCTGCCCCCTCCCCTTGGGCAACAACATAAGGACCAGGATGGTGACAGTAAGAATGGTTGAGGACACCCTGCTAGAGGGCTCAGCCAACACAAGGGTGTGAGCTCCGCTCCTGGGTGCAGCCACCCCTAGAACTCACCCCCACTGACAAGTGGCAGTGACATGGCCCCCATGGGACCCAGGTCCAGCTCAGGGCCAATGCCTGGCAGTCAGGCACAGTGAGGACAGCACTGCCAGAGGGCTCAGCCAACACCAGGCTCTGCCTCCCAAGAGGAAAGGTGGGAAGCAGGGAAGCAGGAAGTGCGAGTCATCTGCAGCCCAAGGGGACCCCCCAGCCTGGAACCCAGCTCCCACTTGAACAGACCCCCAAAGCAAGGCGGGGTGGTGCACGGGCTGGCAAGCGCCCTTCTGCTGGGGTGAATGGAGAGGGCCCGGGCAGCAGTACCTGGAAGAGAAGCAGAAGGGGCGACAGAGGCCACAGGCATGGGTGGCATGGAAACCCCGCCGAAGGAGCTGTAGTTGACTCCGCTGGAGGCCCCCACAGAGGATGGGGGCTGGAGGCCTGAGCCAGCGCCTCCTGGAGAGCTCTGCTCTGGCAAACTGGGTGAGTTTTCCCATGCCTTTCGCGCTGACTCCATCTTCAGAAGCAAGGGGAGAAGAGGGGTGAGTTACCAGAGTGAGGCAGAGACCCGGGGGCAGGGGGCCGGGCCTAGCGCAGCGCTGGTACCACCTTCAGAGTGAGGTCGGCAGTGGGGAAGGACATCTGGGAGAGGCCGATCGCCCTCGGGATGTGATGGTCTCGCCGGAGGACGGGGATACTCTGTGTCAACCCGGCCTGGAGGGGGCAGAAAATCGTGAACAAGCAGGCGCAGAGGGGCAGGACAGGGTGTCAGGATGCACTTCACGTTTGGGAGTGGGCACTGAGACCACCAGGACGCAGCTGCCAGGGGCCTGGCCCACAGGGTGGCTGGATCCCCTCAACAAAAGTCCCAGGAGGGGCCCTCCAAACCTGCCCCTCCTGAGCCCTCCAGCAGGGACAGTCACGTGCCGGCAACACAGAAGCTACTGGCTGCCGCACGCAGGTTTGGAGACCTCCAGGTCCTGCCTCATCCCCCAGGAGACTGTGCAAAAGAGGCCCCTGGAACAAAGGCTCAGCGATGCAACTGCGAGACCTTCCCCCTGCAGACGCGCCGTGCCCGTTGGCACATTATGGGGCCCTGAGAGGCCACAGGGTCAGGAAGCTTGCTTAGCCCCAGGCTCTCCAACACGACCTCAGAACTTGGAAGAATACAGAATCAGAGACTGCCAAGTAAATCAGGTCTTAGGAAGGACGCCATCCCACTTTAAATTCACAAAATGGGCCATGAAACACTCAAGCAGCCACTTGAAAGACGTGTCACCAGCTAGAAGCTGCCTCAGGACCCAGACCCAGGTCTGCCAGACGCCCAGGCCGGGGCAGGTTCATGCCTGGTTTCAGAGTGACAACCAGGCCCTCTCCTCCCAGGGCCTGTCAGCGTGGAGACCAGAGCTGGAGGCTGGAGGTGGAAGCACACACTTACGTTACTGGCCAAGGCGTCTTGAAGCTTGACTACTGGATTCCCTGCGGGACCAGAGGCAGAACCTGGCGGCAAGCTGAAATCAGAGTCCTGGAAAAAAAGGGAAGAGTCCAATGAACTGACCCTGGCTCACCTTTTGGCAGAGACATGCCTTACACTGATCCACAGCCCAGCAACTGGAAAACCCACGAAGCAGCCTTCACCACATGAGCAACACAGCCAAACGTCTCCTGACGGCAGGTGTGGGCAGGATGCCGACCTCCTCCCCTCTCCCTGACTGTGCCCACTGGCCGACCCCACTGGTGCAGGGGAGCCCACCAGCCCGCTCAGCCTGGCAGCCCAGCTGGTGTCAGCGGGACATCTGGAGGCCGCTCATTGGCACTTCCATCGACGACTCCACGCTGATATCCACCTTCTTCCCCGAGTTAAAAAAGCAAAGAGAAGAAAGGAGTCGATCGAAACCTCACCTTTGGACTGACTCCGAACTCGATGGGTGGCACTGGGAGCACGGAGTCCACATGGATGTCCACCCCATTCACAGGCGGGACGACGGCCCCTGGCAGCCGCTCGGCCCCCTCCGAACCCTTCCTGTGCTTCAGAGAGCGCTCGTTGCCGATGGGGCCGGGTCTGTGCTCCTTACTCTGTCCCGAGCCTTGTTCCGCGTCCTTGAGGGAAAGCAGAGATACTGAGACGCACAGACCAGACGACCCCGATCTGTAGCTCCTAAGCCCCTGGGAATCGGGGTAGAAGACAGAAAACAACAGCCCTCTGCCCAGGCCCTGGTCCCCGTGAATGGGACTCCCAGGTCACCTTTTGCTCAGGCTGCTTCTGAGCCTGCTCCTTGTGGCTGTCAGCCTTGGGTTCCAGGCCGGACCCGCTCATGTCCTCTGGCTTTAGAGTGCCATACGGAGAACTGCGCTGCGAGGAGGTGGTGGATGACTCTCGAGACTCGGCGCTCAAGTCCACGCCACTGTCTCCCTGGCTGCTCTTAAAACCCTGCTGTGCAAGGCACAGAATGGGTTAGAGCCCTCACCCCACCGGACCACGACCCGCTGCCAGCCATCCAAGGTGCGGAGCTGAGTCTGGCCCCAAAACACAGCTCCCCCAGCACGCCCACCTGGATGGCCTTGTCCCGAGAGGGTGTGGGGAGGAGGGGGGTCCTGACCTGGCAACTGAAGGCACACAAGCAAAGGTAGCAAAGCCGCCCAAGTTCACAATCATGAGACCCCAGGGGCCTGGGACAGAGACTGCCAAACTGATTTCCCTGTGATCCGCACTGAACGGAGCGAGCACCATCACAGGCTTGAGGGAGAGCCTCTCCATCACTCGCCCTAACACTGGGGGTCTCCCTGGCAACTTCTCTCCCTCACTCTCACACAGATAAAAAACTGAGACAAGCCAGGACCTGTGGAAATGGCTTCTGGTCCCAGCTCAACTGTGTGGCTGAGAGAAAGCTTGGGCAGGCCGCCAGCAGGAGTAAGACCCGGGACAAGCTAGGTACGTGGGCGGGGAGCACGCACTCCGCCCCTAGCAACACAGCAGCCACCCACCTCGGCGCTGCCAGACTCGGTGCTGCTGAAGGCAGTGGCGGCTTTAGTCCAGGAGTCGCCGGTCGGGGCCTGCACAGGGAGGGCTGTCGGGGGGAGGAAGACAGAGTCAGGGTGTCAAGGAGGAGCAACTGGGCTGCAAAGACGAGCATAGGCGCAGCTCACGCAAACCCTAGTCCCTTCGCGGCCCCTGCCAAAACACAGCATGCTAGTGAACAGATCTGACACATGGATCTGGTCTGAGAGCTTCGTTCGCCTTCCCAACATCTTCAGACTTCAACAAACGTGGTTAGATGGTGTGGCAGACACAGCAGTGACCTTGGAGGGCTCCTGCTGGGAAAATGGCGCAGGGCTTTTCTTCGCCGAAGCCCTGTTTCTTTCTACGCGCTGGCAGCTGCTCAAGTCTCAGAGAGGTCTGAGGTGCAGCGACGGAGACGGGGGTAACTCACAGGTCGCTCGGAGGCCCTGTGTGTGTGTGTGCACGCAAGTCCACGGGGGTGCTGTATAAGCCCAGGCCTCTGAAGCCAGCTCCTGTGCCCAGTCTGCTCTGCCCAGCCTGCGACGACGCCCACCACGGACACACTACCAGAGCGCCTGACGCCAGTACTGCATTGAGAGGTCATCGCACTCTCCGTCAGAGCTGAGTGTCCTCAAATGTCATTCTGTGATGAGTTGGGACCAGGGCTTCACCGGGAACATGAAGCCAGGCCGTGAAGTCAAATGGAAAGAATCAAGGTCCAGGCCCCGGAGTCTCAGGTGACTGTCATGTGGCTCTGAGGTCAAGTCACTCCACTCTGAAAGCCCTGGCTGCTGTGCTGGAAACTCAGCGGCCGGGGATGATTTCTCCGCACCCCTGGGAGGCGCCAGGAGCCCCCGTCTTACACATCTTTGTGCCTTGCAGGGCCATGGCCACAGCGGACACTCAAGAAGAATCTGCTCAATTAAGATGGCTTTGTGTCTTAAAAGTTACCGGAAAAACAGCATTTTAAATGTAGAATTTACTTTAAAGTTCAGGGAAACAAATTTTCTAAAAAGCAAGATCCACCTTACTCTAGCCTCAAGTCCATCTTTCTGAGACAGTTTCTGTGAGGAGCTGACAGCACCTTCCCCCAGGGTTGGAAAGGGCCCTTCGGACCCCAGTTCCCCTGCAGGCACGCACTGGCGAGTCAGGCCAGCTCCAGGTGCCGTCCGCCAGGTGGCAAGTGGCTGTCCCTCTCCAGGGACCTCAGTGCTGGCAGGCACTCGCTCTTCCACTAGAGGCAAGGCGGGAACACGCTCACAGCTGCGCAGGGGCCACGGTGGCAAGTGGTGCCGCAATGGCGCCCAACACTGGCTCTGCAGAGAACGCCAAGGAGCCAGCCATGCTCCCTCTGCGTCTGGGGCTGCCAAAGCAGGGTGCTCCCTAAGAAGAGAACGGCCACGAACAGGCCAGGCACCTGAGTCCACACACCCCAACTCTTACCGGGGCTGCCGCTCTCCCAGATCTCAGTGCCTAGGCTGTTGCCCGGCACAGGTGTGTCGCCCTGCTCCAGGCACAGGCTGCTCTGCTTCTTCGCAAACCGAGGAGGAATGCGGGAGGAGAGACCCCGACCTTTGACGGGCACCTAGGGAGAAAAGAGGCGGGGTCGGCCATCCTGGACGCCAGGCATGAAGAACAGCTAATGTTCCCCATGGGGAGTGCGCTGCAGGGGCCGGGCCGCTCGCCTCTCAAAGCCTCCACCGCTGACCACACCATGCCTGGAAAGGGCTGACAGACAGCCAAGGGACTGTGATCCGAACTCCAACAGGACAAGTGGCAGTGTCCCACTGATGATGCCATGTGAGCACAGGGTCCCCAACTCATGACTCCAAAGGTAATGAGTCTCACCCTACTCAGGCCGGGGCTCAGTGGAAGGATAACGAACTCGGGGGCTGACAAAGGCCTGCACCTTGCTCGGTAAGGCTTCCACCAGCTGTCAAGGGGACAAATGCCCTTGAGGACAGAGGCGAGGCCGCCTGCTGGCACAGGGTGGAAGTAAGTGTGCTAAGGAACAGCCCCACCTTGTACTTAAAGCAGAACTCTCATCCTCCTGGCTCTGGTCTCCCTGCACCACCAGCCTGCCCTAGCCTGGCTCCCCCTCACCTCGGGCAACTTACCTGCACAGCTTGCTCCTTCTTTCTCCTCTCTTCCTCCAGCAGGCGGCGCTGCTTCTTGGTCAGGACTTCGATGAAGCCTTCGCCCACCATGGAGCCCACCTCAGGCTCCTCCCCCGGGCTGGATCCACAATTCTCAATGATGGAATCTGAACCACGAGATCACAGGAAGGGACCATGTTGCACTCACCAGAAGCCAAGAACCCAATCCTATGGGCCACTAATACCCAAGGACAGGCTCAGTTCTGAAGGCTGGGCAGTGCCTGGCCTGACACCTAAGGAGCTGCGCTGCGTTCCCCAGGGGCCCCGGAATCCAGCTGTGACTGCTCCAGCCTCCTCACCGCCCCCGAAACACCATTAAGGCAAACCAAAGAGGCCCGATCGAGCAACACTGGGGTTCAAAGAAGTCTCTGGAGACAAAGACACCCAAGTCCCAGCTCTGTTCCTCATCAGCCTCATGACCCTGGACACACCACTCAATCTCTCTGGGCCTCAGGTTTCCCTCTCTAAAACTGAGGCATGGTGGTACAGTTATGGGGATTCAGCAGGCTGTAAGCCACACAAGGGCAGGGGTTGTATCTGTCTTGCTGGCCACTGCAGCCCTGGAATGTGGCCCAGGGCCTGTCCAGAGATCCAGACTATAAGCAAGAGGGGAGAGGGGCAGCCCACGAAGCAAGGCCCCATCTTGCCTGGATCTTCTCCCCTTGAAGAAGTGGGGCAACACTTACTTCCATAGTTCAGGTCAAACTGCTTCATGGCCTCACCCTGCTCGTCCACCCTCTGCACGGCCAGCTGGGCCTCCTTCTCTGCCTTCTCACAAGCTGCTTCGGGGATATCAGAGGTGGCATGGGCAGCCCGCTCCAGGGTGTAGTGGGTGCTCCCACTGGTGCAGCCCAGACCTCCTGGCAAGGCCTCGTCGGGGGACCTGTAAGGAAGGAGGAACCCCGTTAGCCTGGAAGGGTGCAGAGCCCAGGGAAGGAGCGGAAAGGCAAAACCGCACACGGCACGTGCATGTGCCTGACCTGCACCGCTGTCCATCTGGACATGGCTCCTGGCAGCGGTGTGGCATGTGCAGGCCACATGGAAGGCCGCAGCCAGCCACCCCCAGCAGCACCGCTGGGACCCAGCTCTCTCCTCTCACGGGAAAGCTGCTCCTGCCCCCCCTTCCCAGGGCTAGGGAGCTCTGGGCCTTCCCGGTGTGGGCCACGCTCAGCAGGGCTCCACAAAGGAGTGGCGGCAAGGGCTCAGAACAGAGCTGCAGCACCTGACCAGCAGGGTGCTCGCCCTACCCCCAGGTTCCTCGGGTTTTAGTTTTCAAGACACAACACAACGCCACAGAGAAGCAGACAAGCAGTGCAGGAGCTGGTGATTGCAGGCACGCCCGAGGGTCGGGCAGGCAGTCACCCTCGGGTGCAGGGGCGAGTCGGGGGGCACCTGGCACACGGCGGGACACGCATGCTTGAAGTGCTGCTCAAAGAACTGGCTTAATACAATGGCCACAGAAAGGACCCGGATTCTGCTTTCGCTTTACCTTTTGGGTTTCAGAGGCATCCCGTTCTGCTGGCTCTCGTAACGGACAGAAGCATCACAGCCACCTGGCCTAGCAGACTTCTCCCCAAACCCTCCCGGCTCCAGCTTCCGGCTCTGCCTGTCCACCAGTGGTCTCTGACTGGAGAAGCTCCTCTTGGCCAGCTCCTTCTTCTCCCCCAGACCGGCCCCGGGCAGGCTGCCGTCTACCTGGGGGCTGGGCTCAGCCCCGGGGCCCTCGCGCCGCTCGCGCCGTTCGCTGAAGTCACTGCTCTCGGAGGCCGTCTCCCATTCTTCATTGGCATGGTCAGAGGAGTTCTGGCAGGAGAGCTCGGGGGACCTGCGGCCCACGGCCCCGGTCTTGTCCCCAGGACAGAGCTTTGACCGGGCTGGCCACTGTCCTGCCAGCAATGGGGGCTCATCCTCAGGGCCCCACAGGCCCAAGGACTCGCGCTCCTGCCGGAGGCGCCTGAATCGAGGGGGCTTGTCCTGGCGCGGAGGGCGCCTCCTCCTGAAGGGCCGGTTCTCTGCGTTCTCAGAATCTGCGACGTGGTCATCTTGGAAGAAGGCCCTCTTGTCCTCCATGCGGCTGTCCTCGAAGGCCCTGGCACCGAACGAGTCTGAGCGTCTGCAGGCCTCCGGGATGCACTCTCTGTCCGTGGGTCGCCGGGAGCCGCAGGCATCGGGGGAGCTGTGGTCCTGCCAGCAGGTGCCGGGACCCTTGCTCTGCCAGTGGGTCGACTCCTTGGACACGAAGGTTCTCCGCCCGTAGCTGCAGTGGCTCAGCCGGGGAGGGAGTGCTCGTCCGAAGGCCCTTGGGCCCCTGCTCTTTGCCTCCAGACCGCTGTGGTCATCGGAGTACGTCTTGTTGGACCGCCAGGAGTCTCTGAAGTCACCCTTCTTCAAGGCACCCTCCTCCCTGTCCAGGGGCGAGCCTTCGGGCGGGCCGCTCTCCGAGCCCCGCTGCCGCCGCCGCTTGGGCAGCTCTTCGTACTCGGAGCCCTCGCTGTGAGTCTCGCTGGCGATGCGGCGCCGGGGCTTGGCTCTGGGGAAGTCCTCGGGCTGCCCGAACTCTCGCAGTCCCCGGCCGCGGCAGCTCCTCTGGCTGTTGGTATAGACGCCCCGCGCCCCAAGGACCCCCCCGCCACAGATACCAGGGCCGCCGCCGCCAGCAGGCCGGCCACGGAAAGTGAATTCTCGGAACCCGCGGCCGCGGCTCCGGGCCTGGCCTCGGCCCCCAAAGGCTTGCTCCTCATCAATGAAGATCCAGTTATTCCTCTTTGTCGGAGGCGCATCACTGGGCTCCCGGGAGGGTCCTGGCTCCCAAGCCCCGTCAGGCTTCTCTTCCTCCTCAGACCTGCTGGCCGGGCAGCCTGGACGAGCACGGGCCAAGCCCTGGGCCTCCAGGGCGGATGTGGAGTTGGCCAGGGTGGGGTTGTTCTCCTCGTCCTCGTCCTTCCCACCCTGGGGACTGGGCGGTGCCTCCTCCCCGACGGCCAGGCGGGCACTCTCCTCCCCCAGCTCCTGCTTACTCTTGTCCACCTCTTTCTCTTTGTCTTCCACCTTGAGGGCTTTTAGCACGGGCTTCTTGATGGGCCCGGACCTCCGGGTCCTGCTGGTCTGCTCTTGGTGCTGGCTGCCCGAGCTTCGGGGCTCTGGGGTCCACTCCGGCTCCAGGGATGGCTGTTTGTGGGGGCTCCCTTCCTTCTCCCAGGAGGAGACGGTGAAGGACGGCTCCTCCCGGGGTGTCTCCTCCACACTGTCGGCTGCACCAGTGACCTTTGGCTGGTGGCTAACATCCCAATTGCTGTAATCTGGCTTTTTCTCAGATGGGGCAAAGTCAGGCTGCAGTGGGGTACACCTAAGGTTTGGGGTGTGGCCCCCAGGAGCACCTGCGTCGTGTACATTTTCTTGGGTTGGAAACAAAAGCTCCTGGCCTATTCTTTGAGAAGAGACACAGCTGTCAAAGTCTGCTGGGGCCTTCTTGTCAAAAGCACTCAAGTACTCCTCCACTCTCTCCTCAAGGAGGCCGCGCTGGGCACTTATGCCCCCTGACCTTCCGGGGGGGGCAGAGAAAGAGCTTTCATTCCTGGAAAGGAACCAGAAAAATCCGTCAATGTGATTGGAGCCTGGTTCTTGCTTTCCACGCTGAACACAGAGCTTAGTTTTAAAAAGAAAAAAATGTTTAAAAAAGGAAAAAATGATAACCACCAATACTACTTCTACCTTTAAAAAAAAAAGATTTTATTTATTTATTTTTAGAGCGTGAGGAACAAAGGAACAAAGAGAGAGAGAAACAACAACGTGTGGCCGCCTCCTGTGCACCCTTCACAGGGGACCTGGCCTACAACCCAGGCATGGGTCCTGACTGGGAATTGAGCCACGACCCTCTGGTTCGCAGGCCCGCGCTCAGTCCACTGAGCCACACCAGCCAGGGCTGGCTCCTCTACCTTTAAGTAGGTCTCAGAGCAGCTGGGCCATGGGTGGGCAGTGGCCCCCGGAGTCCAGAGAGTGGGGAGCACAGTGGCTGCTGGTGGATTCAGCATGCCACCCTGGAGACAGAGAACAGTCAAGGGTCCTCAGGTGCCACCAGCAAGCTGGAGCTTGGGCATCCGCGGAGAGCCTGGGCCTGGGCCAACAGGGCCAGCTTGCTTTACTTTCCCAGGGGAGACAGGGGATCGACATGCTTGTTCCACCTTCCAGCCCAGTGCCCCCGCCTCTCCCCACCCCCCCAGTCAGAGAGCTGCCTCTGACCCCAGAAGTGTCCTTAGCCTCAGCCCGGTCATCAGTTAAGTGGCCCCCGAGGCGCCCTCATCCCCTAGGCAGTGCGTCCCTGGACAGGGCCTCGTCCTGCAGGTGCAGGGCTGAGTCTGTCTCACCTGACATGCATGTCCATGGCCAACGTGTCGCTGGATTTTGGGTGGGGAAGCGAGTAGCTCTTGCTCTGCAATGCCATGTAGCCCTCGGGGCTCCACACAGGGGCCGGGTCGATGGCAGTCACCTTTCTTTCTTGCAGTGGGGGCACACGGCTCTGATCCTCAGAGCGACAGCTGGTCCCATTGAGGGACTCATGGGGCAGCACGGGCTTCATCAGTCCTGAGGAGGGAGAGAACTGGTCTGTGTCACCCCGTCCGAAAACCGTGCTCCGACCCCCAGGAAACAACAGTGACCCCGACTGTCACATGGACACAACACTTCCTGGCTGGTCGTCAGAGATCTTAACCTTTTCTGACCACGGGGCCTCTGAAGCCACAGCACTCAGTTCAAGGCATTGAAAGACCTGTTCAAAGTCCTGTGAAGTCCAGCCTAGGTTCAGATTAAGCAGCCCTGTGATGAAGGGCACTTTAAACTAGCAATGGAAACTGAAACCACCAAAGCAGAGCCTTCACCAATGTGGGCAGGGGGCCGAGGCAGCAGCGAGCATCTCTCTGCTTTGGGACCTGCTGCTCAGGGAGACCCGCAAGGGGGTTCCAGCTTCAGCTCCTTTTGTCTCCAGCCCTGAGACTGACCCCGCCTTTTCCTACAGGAGGCGGAGGGTGTGACACACATGGGACAACCAACCGTCACTGGTCTGAGGAGTTTAGGATGAACAGGTAGCTCCACCCTATAAGACACAAACTCACTGCACCCGCGCCCTCTGTCTGCCTCTATCAAATGAGGCCGCTGGGGCGGCACAGAAGATAAGGGCTTCCTTGGGCCTCAGACTGTCGGGGGGCTCTGTTCAAACACTATTGACCCGGGACCGTGACTCCGGCACAGAGGCTGGTGGAGCCGAGCGGTGGGCCCCCCGAATGTTGCAACGGCACACCGTTTCTCAGGTGCGGGTGTGAGGCCAGCCAAACTGCACAGCACTGGGCACGGACTTCGTTCAGGCACTACGGCGAAGTCTCAGTGCCTGGAAACCTTCCTGTCATGGAAACGAAACACTTTCTGCCATGGAAATGCGGGACAGAAGAGACCCAACATTTTGCTTGTACAGTGGTGTATCCCCTCAGAAACGGAAGCCCCCCATCAGTCTTCATGCCCCACAGACTTGTTCTTCCACCCAGCACAGGGATGGGCTTCCATGCACAGTGCAGAGAGCTGCAGCTGAGGCGTTGCTTCAAAGACCCTCCGAGGGCTATACCCTCGATCACAAGGTGGATGAGAAAAACACATGCTCTTTTGTGCAGGGACAGGGAAATGATGACGTTTGTGTCTCAGCCTGGGCAGGGTAGGGAAAGAAGAGTACCCCCTCTAGGAATCCAGAGCCACAGGCCACAGGTTTGGGGAAAGAGGGCATTCAGCTTTATACCCCCAGAGTGGTCTAGAAACACACCAAGTTAAAATAAAAGATGGTTCTAAGCTAGCAGAAGAAAACGGGAAACACCTCTAGAGGGGTACGCTCACCCCAAGCCATACTGAGTTCCCACGGTGAATAAAGCTCTATTAAGAATGAACTTGTGCCCTGGCTGGGTAGCCAGTCACTTAGGGCACTGTCCTGATACGCCAAGGTTGCAGGTTCCATCCCTGGTCAGGGAACATACAAGAATTAACCAATGAATGCATAAATAAGTGGAACAACAAATCTCTCTCTCACACCAATTAAAACAACAACAACATAAAACCCTGGCTAGTGTGGCCCAGTGAACTGGGCGACAGCCTGACAACCAAAGAGTTGCTGGTTTGATTCCCAGTCAAGGCACTTGTCTAGGTTGCAGGCCAGGTCAGGTCCCTAGGAGAGGGCACATGAGAGGCAATCACACATTGATGTTTCTCTCCCTTTCTTTCACCCTCCCTGCTCCTCTGGGTGAAAATAAAATCTAAAAAGAACCTGGATCCACCCGGACACAGCACATCAACAGAATTACATACCTCCTCAAGAACTTCAAATAACAGAATAATCTGTTAAACACTAGAAAATGATGTTTTAAATAATTAAAATACATAAAAGAAGGAATTAAAAATATTAACACAAGAAAAAATAACAGATTTAAGGAGAATCCTAATAATCAAAATATAGTCACTGAGATTAAAGCTCACTGGACAGTAAAGGAAAAGCAAGCAGATTAGACGCAGATGAAGAGAAAGCAGTCCTGAGGCATTTTCCCAGAAGGTCCCAGAGACGCCCTCTCTTTCATATTTAAGAGACTTGGAAAGCAGAATGAGAAGGTACGGAACACTCCAAGGGGAAGTTCTAGAAGAAAGGACACAGGATGAGGAAAGGGCAGTATGTCAACTGACAATTAGAAGAGAAGTTTCCAGAAGTGACAAAAGAAGCACAATCCACCCTTGGATCCATGCAGGAGCCCTTGGCAGAATGAGGCAGAGACAGACACACGCCTGGACACAGGGCACCACGACAGCACTGCAGAGCCCACAGACAGGAAGACCGTCTCAGAGAGAAGGCAGCGGGTCACCCAACAGGGCACACTCCCCGCAGCAGCGGGAACTGGAAGGAAAGCCAGTGCATTCCCCCCTCCCAGGCTGACAGTAACTGCTGACCTTGACCTCTGCACCCAGCCGTAATGCCCGGGAGAAAGGGTGGCACGGAGACTGGCGCAGGCAGAGCAAGACTGCTGACCACCTTTCCTGCCTTTCCTGAAGGACTCACGGCGCGCGCACTTCACGAAGAAGTAAACTGAACCCAGACAAAGGAAGAAGAGGAAAGAGGGGAACACAGCGAAGAAACTAGTACACATACAGGCCAATCTGACAAGCACAGACTAGACAAAACTACAAAAATAATCATGACTGATCAGGTGGGGATCAAACCCAGGAAGAGCTAAAACTCTAGGGAGAAATAACAAGACTGATGAGGAGGCGATCGGAGTTTAAGTTAAGAGGGAAAATACCGATGGGCACATGTCAGAATTGAATGTAGTCACCACGATAGTAGAAACAGAACACAAAGGAAAAGAAACAAAAAGACCAGGGAAACCTGATTAAAAATAAAAACATAAAAGAAAAGCATAGAGGGGGACAAACAAAAAACATAAAATAGGAAGGGAGGAAATCCAAATATGATCACCCCAGGAATTCCCAAGGACTGGCTTTGGCCACCAAGAAGTACTTCCGGGATGGACGGAACCACACACTACAGACACACAAACATACGCTCCGCAAAACAGGCTTGGTGAGGCCAGCGATGAAAACACGGAAGAGGATGCCAAACGATCAGCAATCCAGGGAAACCAGAAACGACGTTACTATTGGACAGAGCAGACTTTAGAGACGGGGAAACTCCGAGAGTGGCAGGTAACGAGGATGTGCCTCCCGACGGGGCAGACAGACCATGCCGATGGTCTCCCAGGACTCACAGACCCACGGCCATCACGGGACACCCAAACACGGCCTCTGAGAAACTGATCAGGGCAAAAACTGATCAGAAACTGATCAAGGGGACAAAAACTGCGATGACATCAACATTCACAAAGCACAATTAGCAAGCTCAATTCACGTCTAATTAGAGAAAAAACCTCTTCTAAAGCGAACACAGATTGTTGAAAAAAAAGTCATAGTCTACAAAGAAAATCTCAACAAACGTCCAGCGGTCTTGACTGGGGCCCTGTTGGCAAGTTCAGCCCTCGAGTGAAATTCGAGCTGCTGCCTGTTTTAAAAATAGTTTCCCTGGAAAGCAAGGCACGGATTCACTGGCCACTGTCTACAGCTGTGTCTGTTCTCACCCCAGCAGAGCTGAGCAGCTGCCCCAAGCCCCAGACCGATTCACTGTCCAGCATTTATAGAAAAAGTGATAACCCCTGGTCTCCTATCACACAGACGGCATTATCTGACCACAAAACAGCCACATTAGAAAATCACACCGTAAGAATAATCTTTAAACCCTGTATTTGGAAAAGCTACAATTTTCCGTTAAAAAACCAGAGAAACCACTGGATGGGTGCTTACCCGAAGGAGGCAGGGCCGAGGGGTAGAAGTCCACTGGGGCCCGAGTGGGCGCGATCCGGGGGTCCATGTAGGAAGGCATCATCATCCACCTGGGGTCGAAGCCCAGCATCTGGGGGTGGTGCGTGTAGAAGGTGCGCTGCGGGTGGGAGGGTGGGGGGTACACCTGCGGCCAGTGCTGCACCTTGTACATCTGCTCCTGAGCAGGGAGACAGGCCCAGTGAGACAGGGCTACGGCAGACACCACCCCTGCGTGCACACTGCGCCAGCACGGGGCACAGAAAGCCCACTGGGAACAGGAGGCCAAGAGAGGAAAGGGGAGAACGGCTGCTGCAGGGGACAGTTGTGCCAACTCACGGTGGGAGCCCACGGGTGCCTCCAATAAAAAGCAGACGGGTCTCAGATCACACACTCCAGGGACTGACACCTGGCCAGCACACCTCCCAGGGACTCTCCTTGCCTACAGCCACCTGGGCACGTCACCATCCTCCCCTTCCTCTCCACTGTCCTCTTGGAGTCACTCTCCAAGCTACAGGGGTGATACTGTCCACACACACTCACCCCCCTGACTACGACAACCCCATGCTCCCAAAGAGCTTCTGAGGGCTCTCCACAGGGTTCCAAGTCGGCCACGGTGTCTGTGGGGCCCTGGCCCTGACTTCTTGGCCCCCTTCACAAGACTGCCTGCCACCTGAGGCCTTGGTAGCACGCTGGGCCCTCTGTCTGGGAAGGGCCTGTTTCCTCCACCCCCAAACCTGGCTCACTCACACTTTTCTTAGGTTCTATCTTAAAAAGCACCTCCTCTGGAAAGCCTGTCCCGGCTCCCTGGAGAAGTCAGGCCCCTGTCCTCTGCTCCCCAGCACTCACGACAGGGCATTACTGCCCTGAGATGGCCCGCCTTCCCGCTTTGTGAGAGACGGCACCCCGACTTCACGGCAATGTCCTTGCCCCGACTGCCAGGGCTGGAGTAGAGAACATGCACCGCACAAGCGCACGAACATAAAGCATCAGCAGAACAGCCAGCACGGAGGACCTGGAGGCGCTCACTTCACAGCCTGCTCCATGGCATCAGGGCCTTGGAGGCTGCCTCCAGGCACATCCTGAGTGGGTGCCCGGCAGGATTCTGGTTCAGAGTCAGCCTAGGAGAGCCCAATGGGCTGCCCACTGCCAGCGGCCTGGGCTGGACGCCCCCAGACAGCTTCATTGGCCCTTAGGACATCTCTGCAGAGCACTCAGCACCCAGCAATAGAGATCTCACAGCCACAGAGGAGGCTGTAGGCCTCCGCCCACAGCAACCCCTCACGTCTGGACCCCAGGTTCCCAGGAAACCCGACCAGACAGTCCGCCAGACCCCTTCGGGCTGTCCTGGTGCTTTCAGACTGCCCCTGTTCTTGAGAAAGGACCTGCCCATCACTGCCCCCAGCCGGGCTACCTAGAGCCACACTTGCTGCTGTATCTGGCTCACACTGCTGCAGAGAGCTCCCTGGTCAGTAATTCTCTGCAAGCCCCGAGCCACCACGGTGTCACTCACTGCCATGTGGAAATGTACAAGTCTACCTTCCTGTCCAGAGCTCAGGATTCAGTGGCTCCTGGAACACCTTCTAGGAGCCCAAGGTAAGGAGGGCCCGGGGGGAGGGTTTTAAAGGCCACAGAAGGAGATTCTGGGAAGAGTCTGGATTTGTACCCGCAGGGCACACACAGTCTGAAATTTTTCTGGTTACCGTTAATAGTAATTGACTGCACATTCAGCTGCTGAACTAGGTAATACCCATGCATGATCCCCGGTTCCCACCCCAAGGCACTGCTCACTGGTGACACATCTGCTCCTTTACTTCTCTCCTGTAAGACACTGCACTGCCAACGAGTGTTCCAGATGGACCAGGTGACCAGGTTCCCAGAGACTCAATCAGATTGCAGCTATCACGAACACGGTCTTGTCCAGGGCAAGAGGTAAACTTCTTTTAAGGTTTATGAAACACCAATGAAGGTGACGTGGCTAGATCAGTTTGCAGGAGCCACAAAGCCCTCCCTGCCACACTGAGAGGCAGGTACTCCTGCCTCCTGGTTGGCAATGACCTGCCAAGGCCATGGAAGACTAGAGAAGCTACAATCTGGTCAACCCATACAAACTGCGTCCTTCACCCAAAGGCTAATGTGTCTCTCTCACAGCTCTCTGAGCAGGTCCAGGGCCACCCTCGTTCCCTGGGAAGGTCCCCGTGTGGGGCCACAGCGTGCTGCTCTGAACGAGAAAACCTCTGTCCAAGCTCACCCGCCCCACATCCAAGGCACACGCCGTGCACAAACTCTGCCTTGCTGAGAACAGAGAAGGAGGTCAGCCAACTACCACCCGGAGGAAACACTTGCAGAGACGACAGTCAGGGCTGATCTACCAAGGCCTGAGGTTTCGAGGTGCAGCTCCTGGTGTGAGTAGGAGATAGGGGGGTGGACTTCGGTTTGTTTTAATGGAGGGGACATCACTCAGCAGTCAGGTCTGTTTACATGGGCCTTCTCAATGTCCCCTCTCTTTACCTGTTGTTGCTGCTGCTGGCGCTGGAACCTGGGAGGAAGCGACTTCTGGAACTTGCTGAACTCCTGTGCAGGGGACCCAGCCTCCCGGGCCCCCTCCTCACTGCTGCCGTTCTGAGCCACGGCTGCAGTAGCTGCGGGGGCTTCTTCTGAAAACGAGCTGGGGGCTTCCTGGGCAGAGAACTCGGGGGAGCCTAAGGAACAACCAACCAGAGAAACAACCAAAGTAAGCTCATAGAAGCTGGACCAACCAAATGTTTAAAAGCACATGGTTCTCCTTGCTGGCACTGCCACCATGCTGGACCACTGACAACCCTGACCCTGGCACTGTGCTAACGCTTCGCAGGCACAAGCTCACCAGTTCCCACAGCACCACTTGGAAACAAAGCATTCAGATGTCAGATGCACTGTTTGAGGTCACAGCACCAGCGGCGGAGCTGGATTTGGGTCCAGGTGACAGAGATTTCATTAAAAAAGGACCCTGGTATATCAGCGAGCAGCCACAAGCTCGACAACAGCCCACATGCCCATCATCCCCACAGCTTGGCCCCACACGTCCAAAGGCCATGGGACCTGGGCACAGCGGCCTCCCCTGTACCATGGGGACAGCAGTGATGCCTACGCCACAGGGCTTGTGGAATCACAATCAGTGAGACAGCCCATGTAACGCACTTAAAGCAGCACCCGATGGGCCCTGAGTGCTCAGCACAACCGCTCCCCACTCTCTCTGAAGTTCCCTTCTCTCTCGTCACATCCCAGCTTTGCACCCTCCCTCCCTGCTCCAGCTTCACTGAGGCACAGCTGACACTGGCGTTCTTCATTCTGCCGCAGAGCTGAGGGGCCTGGTGCGGAGACCTCCAGGCCCAGCAATGCACTCAGAGGAACAGTGCAGGGGGGGCGGGGTGGGTGCCAAGACCTCCCAAATCGCCAGGCCCACAGGCCCACCCGGGGACTATACCCACTGACCACGCCCCCACCGAGCGGTCTCCACCCGGACCGGTCACCGCCCCGTGGTGAGGACTGGAAGCTGCACAGGCTTCACTGGGACTCAGGAAAAGGGAACTGACAGAGGGACGTGGAAGCTGTCAGACCAGCAGCACGACCCGCCCTGGGAGGCTCTGAGAGACCGAAACAAAGACCAGACACTTCTCTCCTGAAGAGTTGGTCTCCGTTGATTTTTTAAAACATCACAAAGAACATAGCTGATTTGTTCTTCAAAACTGCTCCAGAGACGCCCTCCATCACATAGTGCCACACAGCATCTCCGAGGCAGCCTTGGGACCCACTCCTTCCGGTGTGCCGAAAAACGTGTTCTCCAACGGCAGGGAGAGGGCCCTATGCTGCCACCAAAGTCCCGCAACACCTGCATCTTTGGTGCATCTTTGGTCGAGCAGTGCAAGTAACAGTAAGAGAGATAAGGGCGACAAAACCGGCAATATTACCAGTACACACGTGACTTCTACATGCAGAAGGTGTGCCAAGGGCTTCACATCCATCACCTCACGTGGCCCCGCAGCACGCAGGGAGGGACACGATGCTATTATCCCACTGCACAGACCCAAGAAAACAAGCTCCAGAGGTGAGGCACAGAGCCATCTAGTTTCAACAGCCGAGATGGGATGTGACTCCAGGCATAGCCCCAGGCCGAAACTTAGCGCCTGATGCTTCCCAAGGCCCCCTTACTGTAAGCCATGGCCTGTGCTAGGAAGCCAGGGAGATGTGAACAAAAGCCGCCCAGGGTTCCCGTTCGGGGGACGAGGGCCCCTGGCTCACCTTTGCGGATAGCAGGGCCGTTCTCCTGCGGGGACACCTTCTCAGTGCCTGGAGACCGGAGCACTTCCTTCTCCACCTGCTTCTGGGCCTCGCTGGCCTTCTGAGCCTGCTTACACTTCTGGTCCAGCTGTTTGAGTTTGGCGGCGCAGGCGGCCAACCTCTCCTCGCGGGCTCGGCGCTCCTCCTCCTCCCGGCGCTTCCGGGCGCGCTCCACAGCCTCAGACATCTCGGACTGGACGAACTTCTGCCGTGGGGGTGGCTTGTCCTCTTTGTCCTCGACGGACTGTTGCCGGAACACACCGCCCACAGAGGACTTCTGCCAAGAAAGCCTCTGATGAAGGGAGAGGGGGCGACCCCAGGGCGGGGCCAGCGCTCTTCCCAAGACCCTGGAGCCCCTCCGGGGGGCCGTGTCATCATGCACCAGGTGGGCCAGAGCTTGAACCCTGCCCTGCCCTTGACTGCATCTGCAATGAGGTTTGGCAAGTACCAATGCTCTGCACCTTCGTTTCTCATTTGCGAACTGGGGACAAAATAGGAAGCCTCTGGGATTGTGAAGAGGCCCTGAACTGTCTGCGAGGCATTCAGCCCTGGGCAGACACAGGGCGCTCCCAGCCCAAGGCCGCTCGCCACTCCAAAGGGGACCGAGGTTAGGCCTCCGCAGCTGACCAACAGGATCTGAAAAGCACACACTCTACTCCTCGCCTGGTGAACATCACAAACCTCTGGGTGTAAAGGGCCACAACAAGTTGAAATTCATAGACATACGGTTTCGAGATGATTCTTTGTGTAAAAACAAAAGGTATCTCTGAGAAGAGCTACAGCGGACAGCTCACCCAGCAAGTTGCTGCCTGGGTGCCTTACCGGCAACACCCAGGGCCGGAGACGCAGTGGCGGAACTCAGAGCAGCACGCCCTCTCACCGGCGGGCGGGAGGGGAGCCCCAAGGGCCACAGCCACTGAATCCCAATGACATGTGACTATCGCAACATACAGCTTCCTGTTATGACCGCAAGATGTACAGGACTGTGGAAAGCCACCGAACATGGAAAAAAAACAAGATCTATGCCTTTTCTTATGCATTATTTCTCTCTCTACCAAAGCAATATGCCACGCACTGGCTGCAGTCAGGAAGTTTTCTCCTACAAATTAACTTCTCATAATCCAGAGAAAACTGCCACAATCAAAAGATGAAGAACTTCTACTCTGGAAACATGAAGGCAGTTATTACATAACTTTCGTTTTGCTGTTGAACGTTACCTTCTGCCCACACCCTGGGGTGGGCGGGTGCCGTCTCCCCCCACAGCGCAGGTTGTGATTTACCCAAACCCCGGTGGTCACCACTCACTTGCAGACAACCCTCAATGTGTGTCCTGACCAAGTCCATCAGAAAGGCCTAGCTACCAAGTAGCAGAATTACAGACAATGTGGACATTGTTAAGACTAATGATGTGGCTTTCTAAAGTGTCCTAAGATTAGCTATCATTTTATAGACAAAAAGTTCTGAAAAAGATATGAATTATGACAATCTTTCCAAAACTTTGAGTTCATAGAATTCTATAGACTTCATCTTTGTTGACTCTATTCAGTTAATTCACAGAGTTGCTATGAGTAAATCAAAGGGAAACCATCTCTTGAATACTGCACCTAATTAATGTAAGAATGAAAAGGGGAGTAATTTCAGGATAATTCCCAAAAGAAGCAATGTGTCTATCCCCTGTAACTAGCACAGTGCCTGGCATATAATATGTACTCAATAAAAAAGACTGAGGGTACAGGGCACTTTCATTTTATAAGGAGATGTGGAATAGGAGTCCTTTAAATAGCAAAGTGCATTGAAAATTGTTAACTTTTGCCAAGGGTGTTTAAAGTATTGCATTTACCATCCCCAGTCCTGCCCCTCCTGAACAATTCAGTCCCAAAGTCACGAGACTTTGTGGCAAAACAAGGCCAGCACCTGCGACAGAGTCCCAGGGGCCGGGAACAAGTGGTCAGAGCCCAGACAGGGAGGGGAAGACATCCGTGTGGCAATGTGGCCCCAGTGGCTGGGTGAGGACGGAATTCCTAGGGAGACAGCCCAGCAGGGACATTCAGGGCGTCCACCTGGGGCACTGCCATCTGAGCGGGTGAGGAGGGCATCTGCGCCAGGCAGAGTGGCGGCAGGAATGGGAGACTGGTCGCCTATAGGAGGACTGACCAAACAGGTGTGAATGTCAGGGACAGATGGGGGACAACTCGAGTGAACTCTGTGGGACTTCCAGTCTTCTGTGCAGACACAGAGGTGATGCAGACATGGCCGTGTGTGCACATATGCACACACACAAGCTCCCTGACTGTCCCCTGAGAGGGTGTGGGGGCGGGGACACCCCAACAGCAGTGAACACCCCCAGTTCCCACATGTGCGTTTCTGCATCACGAGGACTGCTTCCGGGACCGAGGCAGGGCAGGAAGGGAGCAGCTTGAGGAAACCTGTTCTACCAGAAAGCAAGGAACTGCACGGAAGAGGATGGACACACGTTAAGAGGGCAGGGACGCCACGTGGAGAGGCTCTCTACGGCCAAAGCAAAGACAGTTTCAGCTGTGAAACCACAATAAAGATGGACTATAACTTACTGATATAAATAAACTCAAAGTGGCATGAGAAACAGGATATTCCGAGTCTCAAAGTTTCTGCCCACAAAATTCTTATCTGTTACAAATGTGGAAGAGAATTAAGGCCACATTGTGAAACTTGGCAGGAATCGCCTTAATCAAGTGACAACTGTCAGAGCAGGAGAGAGACAAATCATGGTCACCTATCAGGACGCAATGAGAAGAGTCGTGTCACCTGAGAGACCCAAGCCAAAAAAGGAAATCCTGATGCTAATGGCAAGAAAGGAGCGGACAAACGCACTTTGAGGTGTACTCTACAGGTAGCTGGGCGGGGACCTCCCAAGGTGTCGCAGTCACGAAAGCAGGAAAGTGGTTCCGAACCGAGTGGGACGACAGAGACAGGACACCTGAAGTGGGGTGTGACTTTGAAGTGGATCCCTGTGTAAAGGCTATTCATTAACAGGACAACTGTTACAAGTGACAGCAGTGACAGGTCCCTGCTAACGTCCTGCCTGAGACTGTGGTCACTAGGAGGACTGTCGTTTTGGGGTATCATGTTACCCAAGTGTTCCATGGGGGTAGTGCCTGGTCACTCGATGTCTCTTTAAATAGCTCAGGAAAAAGTATTCTTTGTAGTGTACTTCCAGCTTTCCGATATGTCTGCCTGTTGCAAAATTTCCAGAGAAATTTTTTAAATTTAAAAAAAAGCCTGTCCACCTAGGACTTTGAGAAATTCAGTCACTGAAACTCAGTGGCCAGCCAACTGGGTGCCCTGTTGAGGTCTTTCTCCTGGAGCACCGGTCACACAACCGTGGGAAGACTGTGTGTGCCCCTGCTGGTCACAGTGGCAGAACCCTTCCGGTGCCCTGGTACCTGGTAGTCAAGGCCTGGCGTCCAGCTGTGAGGCTTCCTGGAAGGCGGCTGAGCTTCCGGCGCCTTCCGGATGGCCCGGGCCATGCCCACTGTTTCACTCCAGTCCTTGCCTTCCTCTTGGGTACGCTTGGCATCGGCACTGTCCGAAGAACTCATGGACAACTGCCGCTGGCCCCTGGGGTCCCAGCTGTTCCTAGGACAAATGGCATGCAAGTTTCGTTACCGAAAAGTAACGAAACTTTTCGTTAGTTTCCTGGTCAAACCGACTGGTCGCATCACACTAGCCAGAGGCCGTTCTCAGTCAGCTGTCAGTATACCCATTTCCTTCATCAGAACACACCCAACTCCACACACCCCATGGGTGGCAGGACCTGCCCAGAACACAACTGAGCACCACCATTTACCAAATCACTCTTCCACACAAGGCTCCAGGTAGTCAGTTTCACACTCACTGCTTCACCTAATGGAAGAAAAAAAGGCTTTACTCTCCCCCTTTTAAAGAGCTGAAAACCGAGTCTCAGAGGCCGGGCAGCTGCTCTGCCCAGGGAGGAGCTAACAGATGAAGGTCCTTCTCCTTTATTACAAGAGCTCCTTCCCCGTGCTCTGCCCAAAGAGGGAGGGTTCAACAACGCTCCTCCGCACAGCCAAAGATGGCTGAGGCCCTCCTAAAGAGAGCGAGAGAGAAGAACAAAGCACACAGTAGGGACCGGGGGGCATTCCAGAGGGTGGCTCTGGGGCTGGAAGGTAGGGGGGTGCTGTGCGGGGCTCACCATCACAGGCTGCAGTGCAAATGCAGGCTCTGGGGCAGAATGTACGTGCACACACCAAGCACCTCTTGCGTGTGAAACGAGCCCAGTAACAAGACAGGAGCTCAGAAAAGCAGGGCCAGGTCTGGCAGGTCTGTGTGTCTGCATGTGTGTGTGCTCACATGTGCACGTGATGCAGGGGAGGGGAGGCAGGTGAGGTAGGCTGGGAGATCACAGCCTCTCTGAGGAACTTGGGCGCCACACTCAGGCTCCTGATCCACCAGAAAAGACCTGTCTTTAGAAGACAGCCAGGCCCAGTGTGAGGGCGAGAGGGTGAAAGCTGCTGGCTCTGCTCGGTCGGGAAGGGAAAGGATGATGCCTGCCCCGAGGCTCCAGTCGGGACGAGGGGGAGGGTACGGTCAAGGGCAGTTTCAGGAATTACTGTGGTCAGGGACATGAAGAGGGCAATGGGGACTTGGAGCTCATCATAGGAATCTCAAAGTGGGGGTTGGGCATCATCGACCAGCTCAGAAAATATCAAAAAAAGAACAGGTTTTAATCCTGGTTGGTGTCACTCAGCAGACTGAGCACAGGCCTGTGAACCAAAGTGTTCTATTCCCAGCCAGGACATGCTTGGGTTGTGGGCCAGGTACCCAGCAAGAAGCAACCATACATTCACGTTTCTCTCGCTCTCTTTCTCCTTCTCTTCCCCTCTCTAAAATGAATACTAAATGAATAAATAAAATCTTAAAAAAAACCCCAGCAGGTTTTAAAGTAGATTTAGAGAGAAGGTGCCTACAATTTGGGGTGTTCTTGGTCATAGCCACTGGTAAAGCTAGGTCCAAAACCCATGCCTAACTCTTTTAGTTGAATATGCCATTAACACCATCCGAAAGAGACAAGAAACAGAATGTCCTACTGATCCTACAAATCTGTAAGATTGTATGTCTTTGCCTTTGCCTTCAATTCCTGGTCACATTTCCTTCCAAGCCTAGTGTTCCAAGAACTGACCCACAGCTACTTCCCACGCGCATCCAAAGCTTCGGCTGAAAATCACAGTGTGACGATAAATGACAGAGGCCTCAGCCAGTTAGCGGCGTGCTACCAGAGAAAGACTGGCAGCAGACCGTCACCAGCTCCCTCCAGACGGGGGCGCTCACTTCTGGAGCTTTGAAGCGAAAGAGGAAACAACATCGAGAGACTTGCAGACTCAACTACACATTCAATCACTGACGATAAAATAAACAAAGGGAAACACTGAAGCATTAATATCTAAGCAATACAAAACAATCACATCTTGGAGAAAACCGTACGTCTAATAGGTGATGTACAAAGAAAACAGGAGGTCTCACATGAAAGAAAATGTTCGTATGGGCTAGAACTCAAAAAAATGCAAATCAAATCTACCAAGGTACTACCTTTAAAGTACCAGCCAACACCACTGATGTTTCGGTTAAAAACAAGAGAGGCTAGAGTAAGTACAATGCAGTATTTCCCAAAGGGCATTATAAGAAAATCAGTGCAATGAAATAATCCAGAAAAAGGGAGAAAACATTAAAGTGATTTAGAAAGTGTAGGAAGCCCAGCATGCCCTGCTCACAGCTTGCCCCACCAAAGATTCCCAGCACGCCTTTGCACACATGTCCCAGGCTGGGGCGACCCTGGAAGAAAGGAGTAAGTGAACCCAAGTGGTTTCCCAAACTGGCTGCCTGCAGAAGCCCATGGGGGCAGGCCACCACCCTCAGTCTGCAGAACACTCGGTGCAGCCCCGACACTTGGGAAGAACGCTGGAGCAGCCGCTGCAATCACCAGGACCCCTGCCTGGATGCCAGTCGGGGCTCCACTCCCAAATGGCCCCGTCCCCTCGCCTGCGAACTGAACCAGTGACCAGCCCAGCCCTCTGAGGACACTGGAAGTGAGCAGTGCACATTCGGCACAGGGACCAGCACACGGCAGCACAGGCAAGCACCCAGGTGCCTTGGAGCATGCTGCAAGCACAGGGGGAGCCTTACCACTGCGGCCTGCCATCCTTCACAATGTCTTCCTCCTCTTCATCATCACTGAACTTCAACTTCTCAGAATAGTCCACTTCCTCATGGAGGCCTACAACAGGAGGTGGGCCAGAAGAACAAGGAAAATGAGAATTTCGCCACTGAGAGGCCCAGTCGGGAAATACACCAACCCAACTGGTGACTAAGGCGCCCCACCCAGCTGCCACCACCAGAACAAACTGCAGGTGAAAGGGAAGGACAGTGCTGACATCTGCTAACAGCAAGGTGGCCTGAGCAGACTAATCTTCCCACAGACAAGAATTCTTGAAACTGGCCCTGGCTGGTGTAGCTCAGTGGATTGAGCACAAGCCTGCGAACCAGAGGATTGCGGTTCGATTCCTAGTCAGGGCACATGCCTGGGTTGTAGGCCGGTTCCCTGCAGGGCATTTCCCAGCAGGGGACGCACAAAAGGCAACCATACACTGATGTTTCCCTCTCTCCTTCCCCTCTAAAGATAAATAAATAAATAAAATATTTTAAAAAATAAAAGAATTCTTGAATCTGGGCAAAATATTGAACGCATGTATTAGAAGGTACAGGAGAATGACCAAACGCAGACAGAATCAGACAGGCGTTGACCCTAGTGATACAGAGGCTCTGCCCACGAAATCAGTGCATTACTGTACTGACCCGGGACACCACCCCCACACCTGAGTGGCACCAGTGACAGGTAGTGTCCGTCACCTGCTGAGTGGCTCACAAAAGGCAGTAGAGCCACACATGCTACAGCTGATGAACCTTGAAATCATCACGCTAAGTGCCAGAAGCCAGACACAAAAGGCCACACATTATATGATTCCATGTATGTGAAATGTCCAGGTATAAATCCAGAGACGAAAAGTAGATCAGGTGTCGCCAGAGGAGGAGTGTGTGTTTGAGTGTGTTTGTGGGGGATGGAAATGCTCCGGCACTGGCTAGTGGTGATGGCAGCACAAACTTGAGAATATACTAAAAATCACTGAATCATGTACTTTTTAAAGGCATCATTCCGATTTAAAAGCAGCATTAGATTCGAGAAAGGAGCAAGTACAGTTACGCGCCACCTTGCAGATCAGCACTTCACACACACAAGGTGGGGGGTGGTAAAGGACGGCCAGGAGACACCCGTGAGAACAGCACGCACGTCAGCGCACTGACACCGACTCGGGACAAGGCAGACTCAGGACAAGGCGCACTGCCAGAGACAAAGGACATACAGACACCTCAAAGCGCGGATGCCAGCCATAGAAATCACAAACGTGCACTGAGTCTAATAAAATCAGTGAAGCAAAAACAGGAGAAAAGATGCGTGCGCCATCACCATGCAAAGTTTAACACCTCGTTTTCAGTAACTGACAGAACTAGACAAAAATATCAGTAATGTACATGAGATCTGAATTGACAGCACCAGCCACCTGGGCTGACCGATGCTTACAGAACACAATCCCAAACAACCGTGGAATACACATTCAAGTGCACTTGGAATATTCACCGAGACGGACCCAACAGGTATCATAAATATGTCTAAATAAGTCTAGAAGATCGGAAATCACTCAGGGTACGACCTGACTCAAGAATTAAATTAGAAATCTAGAAAACCTCAATAATGAAAACGAACAGATCAGTGAAATAGAAAACAGATAAATTTAAGCCAAAAGCTTCCTCTTTATAAGTATTAATAAAACTAATAAGCCCTCGACAGAAGTGAACAAGACAAAGAGAAAAGACCGCAGTGGCCCAGCTACCAGGAGCGGAAGAGGGCGCGTCACTGTCGACGCCACAGACGCTGAGGGGAAGGGCCGTCCACAGTCCGCACCAAAGGACACAACCCCAAAGAGACGAGCAGATCCCCCGAAAAAGTTATCCAGAGCTGACACAGGAGTCTGAGCAGCCGCGTAACAATCAAAGAAATGAAACTTTATTATTGCAAACGTCTTCACAAAGAAAACTCCAGGGCAAAATTATTTCGTTGGCAAGTTTTACTGAACATTAATGAAAAAACAGTACCAATTTCACAGAAACCCTTCCCGAAGTCAGAGAAGAAAGAAACACTCTCCGAGTCATCTCACAAACCCAGCACAACCTGGCATCAAAACCCAACAGGTATCAAAAGGAAAAAAGACTGCAGACCAACACCGACCACAAACACAGACAGCAAGAACCTCCGCCCGACACCCGCGGACTGACTCAAGGCGCACAAAAGGGAGTTTGTTCTAGGAACGCAAGGACAGTTTAGCATTAAAAAATAGCCCTGGCTGGTGTAGCTCAGTGGATTGAGCTCGGGCCTGCAAACCACACGATCGCAGTTCGATTCCCAGTCAGGGCACATGCCTGGGTTGCAGGCCAGTTCCCAGCAGGGGACTCAAGAGAGGCAACCATACACTGGTATTTCTCTCCTTCTCTCCTTCCCTTCCCCCTCTAAAAGATAAATAAATGAAATCTTTAAAAAAAAAAACACTAAATATAAATAAATAAATAAAAAATAAATAAGTACAGCCCTGGCTGGCGTAGCTCAGTGGACTGAGCGTGGGCCTGCGAACCACACGATCGCGGTTCGATTCCCAGTCAGGGCACATGCCTGGGTTGCAGGCCAGTTCCCAGTTCCCAGTTCCCAGGTTGACTCACGAGAGACAACCATACATTGATACTTCTCTCCTTCCCTTCCTCTCTAAATATAAATATATAAAATCTTAAAAAAAAAAAAACAACACCACGTGCTTTAAAAAAAAATAAGTACAATCCACAAGATTTCCAAATAAAGGAGAAAAACTGTATGATCACAAAGACAGGAAAGTCATTAACAAAATTCATACAGATGCAATCATGATTTTAAAAGCCAAACATTCAGCCCACTAGAAAAAGAACATCTCCACAAAGCTACAGCTAAAACATGCTATTTAATGGTGAAACGCTCAACATCTATCCCTAAGATCAGAAACAAAGAACTTGAACACAATGTTGTATGGAAAGTAACACGCTGCAATAAAGCAAGAAAAAGAAAGAAAAGGCATGCACTCTGCAAAGACAGACATAAGCTGTCCCTATTTATGGGTGACATGACTGTTCAGTGAGAAAATCAGCAAAAATTAGTAAAATATTGAGTGTATTCATCAAAAATGATGAATGGTACAAGGTACCAGAAAATCCACAAAAATCAGCTGTGTTTCTGCATGATGACATCAGACACTTAAAAACAAAACCCAAAACAATGAGCAGTGCCATTTATAATGGCATCAAAGACTATAAAATACTGAGGAATAAACTTAAAAGATAGTCAAGACCTCCACCCTATGAACTATAAAAGTTGCTGGGAGCAACAGAGACCTAACAGACCCACCAGGCTCCTGGGTGGAAGATTCAAAGTTACAACATCATTTATGCAGAAATAAATTCAATACAATCCTCACCAAAATGCCTTCAGGCTTTTAGTAAATACTGCCAGGCTGATTCTAAATCTATATGGGAATGAAATGAACTTGGTATAGTCAGTCAAAAAAAAAGCTGGCAAACTGACACGACGCACATGGAAGGGTCACCGAAGGCTGCAGTGTGGTGTTGGCACGCGGATGAATAAACAAGCCACAGAGCAAACGGGTCCAGAAATAGCCCTGCACTTACCAGGTCAATTGATTTTTGGCAAAGATGCCAAAGCAATTCAATAGGGGAAGGAATGTAAAAAAATAAACCTCAACTCCTATCTTATACCACACACATCAATTAATTCAGCATGGATCACAGACCCCAAAATAAAGACCTAAAACTATAAAACATGCCCCAGCTGGAGTGCCTTAGTGAACTGAACACCAGCCTGTGAACCAAAGGGTTGCTGGTTCGATTCCTGGTCAGGGCACAGGCCTGGGTTGTGGGCCAGGTGCCCAGTTGGGGGCACTTGAGAAGCAACCACACACTTACATTTCTCTTCCTCTCTTTCTCCCTCCCTCACCCTTTCTCTAAAAATTAATAAACACAAACGAACTATAAAACACAGGGGAATATTCAACACAAAGGGCGGGTGGGGGGGCGGGTGGACGGGACAAATATTTTTTTAGACAAGACACAAAAGTAACAACCACAAAACACAAACTTATAAACCATCAAAATTAAAAACTTCTACTCATCAAAACAGCACTACAAAATGGACAAGGCAGGCAACAGGGAAACTGTGACGTGTGAGGTGCACAGGGCTGTAGCAGACCACTCCTAAAGAAACCCAGAGACGCGCCTGCAGCCGGGCAGCACACGGACAGTTGTCCATCACCACCAGTCCTTTTCAAAGTGCAGATGAAAAACACAGTGAGGTACTAACACACAACTGCTGGGACAGCTGAAGTCGCGAAGACTGGCAGGGAGCGCTGTGGTCGGCGATGGGAAGGCGGAGAGGCACGGCTATGAGGACACGGCCACGAGGACACGGCCTGGGAGTCCTCGTAAACCTCGCCAGCTGCCCACCCTCTGACCTCGCACTTCACTCCCAGATATTTACTCAAGAGAAATGAAAAAGTTACTCATAACAGAACTTTTGAATGGGAACGCAAATTACAGTATGTAGATACAATGAGATAGATCCCAGCAATTAAAAGCAACTACTGATGTGAGTGAGTACATACACATCCATCTACACTGATGAGTCCAGAGACACACCCACCAGAGGAAACGCAGCGAGGCACCACTGGCCTGCAGCTGTCCTGGGGGCAACGCCAATCTACGGTAAGGGCTGGGGGGGGCCGAGGGAAAGGTGCCCTGCCTTGACAGGGGTGTGTCACACAGGTGCATCCCTCTGTCAAAACTGTACGATTAACATGCGTGTCTTTTGCAGTGATTACAATGTCCCTGAAAACGAGCAAAGGCGAGTGAAAGAACACAACCAGGTGGGGGCGGATAGAGGACGGGACTGAAGGCACGAGGACAGCTGAGCAGCGGGACCTGCTGAAGCTGGGTGATGGCCAGGTGGGGGCTCATGACACTCTTTTGCTTGGTTTAACTTTTCCATTATAAAGAAGTCTTTAAAAATGTCAACAGCAAAATGTACCACAGCTATAAGATCAAGACCAAAGACTGAAAGCCTGGCCGCCCACCCACAAGGATCTACTCGGGGCACCGGAGCTGCTACCAGCCCCCACACCCCTATTCCCCACAGGCCCAGGAGAGACTCAACACGGGGTCTCAGCCTCACTCGGCGGAGACGGACTTCGGTCCTGCCTCTCCACACCCATGGGCAGAAGCCCACCCAGAAACCCACCGGCCCAGCCATCGTCGGCGTCGGTGTCCAGGTCATCGAGGCCCTTGAGGTTCTCTGCAGTGATGATGGTTGGCCTTGGGGCGCGCTCCACCAGCTGCCTCAGGGGGCGGGGCGGGCGAGTCATTCCCGGCCTGTTCTCTTTCCTGGTGAGAGAGAGAACAGTTAAAGACTCCACACGTATGGAAGTAAAACCAAACACCTTAAACAAGCCCTAGACTGCAGAGGCTCACATTCGCATTCGATATTTGAGCTGTCTCCCTTGGAAAGAAATAGGTGATGAACGTGTGGCAGAGAGAAGCCCGCCTCACTTGCAGAACTATCACTCAGTGCTAATGCCTAGGGTAGTGGCAACCAGCCCACGACAAAATTTCACCTCTGCCATGGACTGAAGTTGTCACCCAGGCTCTCGCGGGGCCCCACCCTGCCATCCCACACACCCAGGGGCTTGGCACTGGTCCCCAGGGGCACTGTGGTCCCCAGAGAACACAGCACCTGCCCGTTATCTTGTCCTGGACCACCGCCAGGGTCGCCTCTCCGTGCCTGACTGTAGGCAACAGCCTTACCCATCTTGGTCGTTCATCTGGAACTGTCTAAAAGGAACACGGGGCTCTAGGCGGAGCTGGGGGAGGGGGAAGGACCCTCGTTCCACTGGTCCTTGGTTCTCTGAAGACTGGGGCGAACACATCTGAAATACAACATCAATGAACAGGGCTGTCGGGCGATGTCCGGACAGCTAAGGTCCACTCCCATTAGAACTGGTTTTGGAAAACGAAGAATGGGAAAAAGAAACAGGACAGTCTTGGGGTTTCCCATTCGATCCTGCCACCATCTCCCCCATTTCTTTCCTGCTGTAAGTAAATCTGGGGACTTGCAGCTTAGGGAAAACCTGCCTTTCCTCTCTCTACAGAACCAAGGCTGAAATCCTGTCTATATCACCAGGGAAAGAGGCCAGAGGCCCTTAGGGTTTGGAAAGGGGCAGTGAAAGCGCAAAACTAATAGAAACCTCAAAGAGTGGAACGAGGAGGGAGAACCTAAGGTGGACACTCAACCACATGAAGCAGGTTCTGCTGGACGTGAACAGGCCGACTTCATGGGAAAAAATGCACATGCTGAAGACTTACAAAAGCAGGAAGCATGTCATGGTATGTAGGTGGGTGGTATGCATTTCCCATGAACTGTGAAGCCCCTTTGCGAACAGGCTGAGCCGGGCGGAGAGAGGGGTCCTTAGAATCGCTGGTGCATGCCGAGGAGGGGGCTCCGTCTCCCGCACTCGAGTTCCTGCTGCCCAGCTCAGTTGGGGAGGCGCTCAGAGACGTGGCAGAAATTATGTTTCGCCCACCGCCCTCCCTCCAGCTTGTCACATCTGGAAATTGAAAGGGGGCAACAGGGGAGAGGGAAGAGCGGGAGGAAGGGGTTTTATGAGGTTCTGAAGGTCAAGGGACCCCTCTCATTCACACACACACACACACACACACAAAACAAGAAACAAAACCACCAGAAAAAAAGAACAAAAACCAAAAAGTGAAGAGTCGAGTAGACTGGTCAAGTCCGTCAGAAAGGTGAGGCAGATACCGGGCCGGACACCGGGCCAATGAGCATGAACTTACGGAGGGAAGTCTGACTGTGAGAGAGACACAAGACGAGGCGCACTCAGAGAGGAGGCAAGTGTGAATGAGGTGAGGTCTTCACCGACTGGCTGAGCCCACGCGGCCCATAGCCCTTGGGGACCAGGCGCCCGGATGGAAACAGCCTTGGGGGATTTCTTCCCCAAACACCAACCCAGCCCAGGCAGGATCGCATGGCGCGCTACTCTGGACTTGACAGTAAGTCACAGCGACTTCTGACACATTTCCAAACTGTTTAGCTACGGCACCTCTAGTCGGAGATGTCCCCAGTTTATAAAACAAAGCAGGGCCTGTTCTCACTGTGCCGCGAGGCCTTGGCCCCTGCCTGCTCCCGCACCGGCCAGAGAGGCCCTCCTGCAGGGCACAGGTACAGACCTGCTGACCCTGTCTACCTTTTCGGACGGCGCTTCCCACTGCCGAGTGAACAAGATCTGGGGGGATTACGGACCAAAGAGAAGCCGGATGAGTCGATGACACCCTCTACAGTCCACTTGTGGTTAGGGGTTGAAACACACAAAGTGCCCAAGGATGTGACCCCTAAGGACAGGAGTCACGGGGCTGGGTTCCGCTGTGGCTCTTCAACCTGTCCTTGCATGCACTCTCTCAGTGGCCACCCCTGGCCGTCTACTTTTTCATCTCCTCAAATGAGGAGATGGCATTGCTCCCGGAAGCTTCTCCTACTCCTAAACTTTTATAGTCCTATAAAGCAACTCTTTCTTGTGTGTGTGGAAAATAAAATTTTTATTCACTCTCCAAGAAAGGAGAGGGGCATGATGTGGAGAGATACGCCAGCCCCAACTCATCTTAATTAAACCCAGAAAAAGTCACAATTCTTTCTTGGCCTAAGGAACTTGAAGACATATTTGGAATGGACAGACCACTGAGGAGGCGTGGTTTGAAGCAGAGCCACGGAGAGAGCACTCCCCTTACGGGACGCCAGCTGACGCCGGGCTGCCTCGGGGAGTAACCAAGACAGGCAAACACAAGTGCCTCCTGTTTCAAGACCTGACCAAGCACACCCCCAAACACCCCCCCAAAAACAAGAGCCATTTCAGTCTCCAGTGAGAACAGACAGAAAATCTCATTCCTAAACACCTTAAATTCTAACCACCCAAGGCCTCTAAAAAAAATATTACCAGCAAGTATCATCTCACAACCCTGCCCGCTCCCTGGCAAGACCCCAGAGTGGGGGTCTGGGGACGGTGCGGAGCGGGCCAGGTAAGGCAGCATGCTGAAGAATAGACGTGCTAAGTCGGCTGGGGGCGGGGAGGCCTGGAAACCAGACCTTTAACCAACTCCCCAGTGATCCTCATGGCCTGCAGCTGGTCTGGGAAGCAAGGGTCTAGGGCACAAACCCCTGAACCAGGGACCATGCCGGCCAGCCTCACTGTGAGCACCAAGCGCAGCAGACCTGACTGATGACAGCTGGGGAGGCGCACAGGCCCGGCCCAACCCAAAGGCCAAGAAAGGCATGGCCTGCAGACCAGCCTGGGGAATGTGTCCAGCAGATGCAGGGCCAGACCGGGCGTCACGAACCATGCACTCCAGGCACGGAGCCAGGCCCCAAGGCGCTGGCTCTCTGAGAACCCACGCACTTTGCCCCAGGAGGGCAGGATGGCAAGGCGTGATCCTGCGACCCCCGTTGAGCATGAAAGGGGCTGCGGCGCACTCACTCTGAGGGCGGAGGCTTGGTCCTGGCCCATACGACAGATCTAAGACGCCCTTTTCTCTGCCAGCCTTGTCCTGCCCTCCAGCTGCTTTCAGCGTCGGAAATTCCTCGGGAGAGAAGGATAAGAGTCGGCTTGAGGCCCTTAAACCTGTTAAGAAAACCGGAAAGACTTATGGAGCACTCGAGATCGGCACAGCAGTTCCTGGCTTCAGGGCCTCCACCTACTGAGAGCCACGCTGGCCCCAAGTGGGCTTTGGAAGTGTGCTGCGGCGGGATGGCCTCTGTGCGGTCAGAGAGGCTCTGGGCTCCCCAAGGGTCCCCAGACGCTACCCAACAGGGTCTACGTGCAAAGGGCATGGGGTAAGATATTGTCGCTGCTCCAGCCCAGGTCCCTCCCGGCTCCTGGCACAAGACAGTAAGGTCCTTCTGGAGGCCCGGGCAGTGGTCTTTGGCAAAATCAGCTCAAGGAAGTCAACTGCTTTCATGTGGAGGTAATGCAAAGAGCAGGTACCTCCCACCCCCAGAGACCTCGGCCTCAGGTTTACATTCATGAGCATCTCCTCATTTCTCTGACCCGCCCAGTTTACCATTTTCTACAAGGTTCCTCCAGCCCTGCAAGGCAAAACATTCTACTGCTGTAACCCTGGGAGCAACTTCCCTGTTCTTCCATTCAGCCACCAACACTAGAAACTCCTTTAGAGAAGTCTCTTTGTCAGTTTGTACCTCCCATTCACAGCATTCAGCAGAGGGACCTGCAGTCCTCTCCCAGGCGAGGAATTAACAAACGACCCAGTGAAGGGCCCAGATTGGGAGGTGGTCCCTCCATCTGGAACACATAGCACATGTCCTGCACCACGCGAAAAGCCGTGTGACACAGCATAGCACCCGACTGGGGCACGCCCTGCTCCCTGGACAGCACAGCTAAATATATTCTCAGCACCATTGGTGCGTGGACCTGTTACCTGTGCCAGCGAGGGTTGCCAGGAAGGTGCAGTGGGGTCAGAGTTGAAGCACAGGCAGCAACTCATTCCCCATCCCACTTAGTAAAAAGGTCTAGGGCCAGATAAACCTGCCAGGACCACTACTGGACATACTCTTCAGTGGTGATGGGCCTGAGAGGCTGTCTCCAAGGGTCACAAAGGAGCTCCACTGGCCTTGTGGACTGGTGACCCAGCACAGGAAGGGGACCCAGAAGCCAGAATCCCCCACAGCCCCACCTGGGCCCAGCACACGTTCTCCCCTCTTGGGCTACCCCAGTAGATGGCAGAACCCATCTGCCATCTCCCAGACGAACTAGCGCATGTTTACAGAGTATTTTACTGTGTCTTAGCACTGCTTTCTAAATTGTTTTATTTCTTGATAGGGAATGCAATTACAAGGTTCAAAGGGAAAAAGCCGGAACATAAAAAGGTCAAACCGGAAGCCTTTTTCCTAGCCATGCATCCTATCCGCATGCTTCTGATACCCTCAAGGGGCAGGTACTTCCCTCCCACACCCCCCTCCTGTGTCTCCTTCCAGAGCTTTTTTAAACGCTTATCATTTAGACGTGTGTTCTCCATCACCCCATTTTCTGGAAGAATGTAACATCCTCTCCATACTATTCTGCACTTTTTCCATTTAAGAATATGTCCTCTGTAGATCTTGCCTTATCAGTAGAAAATGGACTTTTCCACTTAGAGCTAAACAGCATTTCATTAAAGTGCCAGCAACTGATGTGCATCTCCATGACTGTTTCCGATCTTTGCTATTGTGATGCTGCAGTGAGTGACCTCGTGCATCTGCACACGTCCCAGCACATGCAGCTGGACAGGGCGGCCCCTCCAGGTGGAGCTGCTGGGTCCAGCACCTTGAGGGGTAGGGTCAAACTGCTGTCCATAGGGGCTGTACCTATTTACACTATTTTGTTTCTTAATAATAAAAATGAACACATTTGGCCCTGGCTGGTGTGGTTCAGTGGACTGAGTGCGGGCCTGCAAACCAGAGGGTCGCTGCTTTGATTCCCAGTCAGGGCACATGCCTGGATTGGGGGCCAGGCTTCCCCAGTAGGGGACATCCAAGAGGCAACCACACACTGATATTTCTCTCCCTCTCTTTCTCCTTCCCTTCCCCTCTCTCTAAATATAAGTAAATAAAATCTTTTAAATTAATAATTTTAAAAAAGAAAGAAAAATCTAGCCCTTGTTGGTGTGGCTCAGTGGACTGAGTACCGGCCTACAAACTAAAACGTCACCTTCAATCCCTGGTCAGGGCACATGCCCGGGCCAGGTCTCTGGCTGGGTGCGTGTAAGACGCAGCTGATTGGTGCACCTTTCGCACATCGATGTTTCTTTCCCTCTTCCTCCCTCCCTTCCCCTCTAAAATCTTAAAAAACAAGAAAATAAAAATCCCGATTTTTGGCTCCTCTCAAAAACGCCCACTAACTCTGGGCCTGCATTCTGATGAGCACCAGTCTCCGGAAGGGAGCCCGGTGACCTCTGCTCCAGCCCCACCACTCTGGCCTGGACTTGGAAGCTATTTGCCTATGCTGTTCAGCGTTTACGTGGGATGCTGAACAATGCTCCCTTCCGCTCCTGTCCCCCACCTCCCCTACTGAAGGACCAGAGCAGCTGGCCGCCCTGACCCCACATGCTCTGGGTCAGGCCTGGCACCCATGGTGACAAACCCCACACAGCCCTCGGAATGCTCTGCCACACTGCCCGGCAACAGGTGGCTCGGTCCGCAGGGCTGGCTGATTTACAAACCAGGCCCGAGGTGAACACACCTTACGAGACCTCGCTGTGGTCCCAGGAGAGAGGAGGTAACGCGTACTCCATCGGTGGCGTAGCGGAAGGACAGAGTGGCAAGGCAGCTGCCGACACCCCCTCTACACGCCCCCCAGAAGGGAATTTTAGCTGTAACACTCGGTGAAATCCAAGGGCTCATTCACCTTCAGAATCAGTACTTCCTCACCTGGCACAAAGGCAAGAGTCCCACAGACCAGTGACTCCCAGGTGAGAGACTCTATAGAGTTTTGGGCCAAAGATAAAGCAGACACACCCAGAATGGGCCAGAAAAGGTACACACCCCGTCTGCCTAGCCACCCCAATGCTCCCTCCCTCACTCACCACCTTCGAGTCCTGCTGGCTTTCCATTCAGCTGTGCCCATGACTTTGGTCCACCTGGCACTGAATTTGTGTTCTGAAAAAAGGAAGAGCGTTAGAAGAGAGCCAGCCCTACCGGTCTGTCGTCCAGTCCCCAAGCAGGCTGGGAGAAGGGACCACATGACTGATGGGGGCAGAATGAGGGGACGTGACCAGCTCAGAGTCACACAGTGGGTTACACAGCCAAGCCAGGACTCACACCCACATCTACCTTCATGCTGTCAGGTCGCCTGCCCACACAAAGCTGCTCTGCTTGCTACAGAGACAAAGAACAAGCCCTAATTCTAGCACGTGTCTCAGAACCTTGGGCCAAAATCATGGGTAACAGAACATAAACTCGGGAAAGCCACCGTGTCCAACCCTCAGCTGGAGGGCCTGCTGCACCTCTTCCGTAACTACTGACACCCTACAAGGCACGGTTCCCCATGGAGCAGAACTTGCCTGGTTCGGCTTCAGTCCGGCTGATAACCTTTGCTTATAGCTCACTGCGGGCCAGGCATTGTGCTGAAGCCAGGTTAGGCACCAGGCTAGACAATCACCCTTTCCCACGACTCTCCTTGCCAGTCCACACCCCGCCACCATGACCACCACGCTTGGGGCAGCCTCTGCCTGCTTCAGCACAGGGCTGACCAGCTAACAACCCATTTGCTCCTCAAGAGTTGTCCAGACTGCTGGACATGGTGGCCTGGAATGCCCACAGGTCCCCCCAGAAGACCAGACTCAAGGGGCATGCAGCTGGAGTGGGACAGTTCCTCAAGGAGGGACGCACGTCCCGACTGAGCAGGAAGTAGGGGTGCGCCAAGCCCGAAACCAAAACCTCAGAGCTGCCACCTGGTGCCTGTGACCAAAGGCCCGACACTGGAAGGGCAGGCCTGCAGGGCCCGGGGGGTGGGGGTGCTGCGAACACTGCTGGCAAACCCCGCCCCGAAAGCAGAGCTCCTACGTGACCACTGAGGTGAGGATTTAGGAACTGGGGGCCCCTTCTTACCACCTCTGCCTCTGAGTGAAAACCAGGCAACAGCCACAGAGAGGCGTCGGTTTCAAATGCTGAGGTACGCACCTGCTCAACTCCACACGCTTAACAGGTTCCATTGGATTTATGCCAATAAATATGGCACCTCACGTGAATGGGATTTTTTCCCCTTTAACTTCAAAAGTGCAGTTTGGCATTGGGTGGGTACAGGACTTCTTGGACCTCCTGCTGCCCAGGCAGCAAAACAAAACCCCAGCATGAGCTGTTTCCGAGAGCCAGTGAACGCCCGTGGGTCTCAATTTCTTTCCATCTAAAGACTCAGCTCCGCTCAGCCAGGTTTTTGGCTCCCAGCTAAGTACGAGCTCCTGCTGGTCTCTGTAGCCCAGACCCGGTCCCTAAGGGCCTGAGTGTGCTGGGAGCTCCTGCTCAGTTAAATATGTCTCTGTCAGAATAGCATTTAAATGTACAAACAAATAACCGACCGAGGGCAGCCGGGTGTTTCCCAGGTGTGCTCTGAGACACCGCTAGTCTCTAGAGCCCTTGTTAACAAAGGGTCCCCCAGACAAACCAATTTGGGAACCACCATCCCTAGGTCTTCTTCTCAATGAGCTGGGGCCTGTGTGAGCACATTACAAACACGGACAAGACACCCAGCAGTAGGGGAGCTTGCTTAATTTTGTTTCCCAGACTCACCTCTCTGGGGCCTCGCACTCCGCGTCTGCCTTGCAGCACCGGCGTACGCGGGGCATACCTGCGGGACCCCGGAGCAAGCCTGCCTCCAGCCTGAGAGGCCCCACCACCACGTAAGCCAACAGGAATCAAATGGGGTATCTATATCCTGTCTATCAGGGGTCTTCTCCAGAAAGTGCAGATTACATCACCTCTTCTGTGACCACAACAGTCTCCTGGACTCCTTTCCCAAAGGCCCCAACGGGTTCTCCCTCAGCATAAGCAAGTCATGCAAAACCACCCTTCTCGGCGGCAGCTCCCACCCCACCAGCAGGCTGTCAGGCAGCCCCACTGTCGGGACAGCATCAGGGTGGGCCCCCAGCACCTACCTCCTGACTGATTGGCTGTGTCGGCTTCTGTAAATTGGAGACAGATTTCTGCAAACCCGGCTGCGGCAGCAACTCCGGCGGCTGAGAGGCCGTCGCACTGGAACTGGACAGAGGGACAAACGACGAGGGTCAGACCTGGCACAGGTCCAATGGAATTGCTGGGTCAAAAGACGTTTAGAAATGTGAGATGCTGCCACACTGCCCCCCAAAAAGGGGTCGGTCAGTTTACCCCCCACGGGCAGTCCTCCGAGCAGGAACGAGAGGGGCCTGAGGGAGGTTTCTGGGGTTCAGCAGCCCCCCAGTCACCCTTCCTACAGAAGCCTCCTCCCCGCAAGATGTGAGGAGGGTGGCCGTCCCCTTGGCCAGAATCCACCCACTGCCGGGGGTTCATCTGTAAGCTGAAGACTCTCTTCCAAGGTTACTTAACCCAAGTCACTCACCACCACACGTGACCGTTACAAGATGAAAGCCACTCATCCCCTCTCGCGTGACCCTCTACCTAAAGCAAAAGCTTCCAGGAAGTGTCACCGAAGTGCTCTCCGACTGCGCAATGGTGCCCCCTGCCCACTTGGCCACCTCCTGATGCCCCAAGGTGGGCATGGCCCAGGACAGCAGGGGGGCGGTCCCGGGGCTGCTGCCTTCCTTCTCCGACACTGACTCCACCCCTCCCCAGCAGACATGCCCCACCAACCAGCCTCACGGACGATGCCACACTGTACCAATGCTTGGTGAGCATGGATGAAGGCAGGGAGCAGTACTTGGTCCTCTCTAGAACTTTCAACAGCACAGGCATTTTAAAGCCTATTTGAAATATGCAATGTTTGTTTCACTACGGAGCGGGTAGCTGCTGTCACACCCATTTCCTGGAGCTGCCCCCGGAGCCAAGGGCTCTTCTTAGTTCAAAGGACAAAGAAGCTCGAAGTCACATGCTTCTCCAGGTTCCACAAAGCTAATGAATCGCCTGGCCGGACACCACGCACACCCATCCCTTCCGAAGATACATTCTGCCATCAAGCAGCATGATCCCTGAGCACGCTGGCAGAAAAATTGGACTGCGCTTCTAAGACCCTCTTTCAGCTGCTACCACCGCATGACCCCGACTGAATTGTTCGCTCACTCTCTACATCCCGTCTGAAGTAACCGCAGGAGGTTACTTGGGGGGGATGGAGGGTTCCGGACAGCCACTTCCAGCAAGAGGAAAGGACTCTGCTCAGCAGCTGTCCCTGGGCCCCGAGCATCAGCAGCCAGACCAATAAGCTCAGAGAGGGGCTGCGGCACCCCTGTTCCCAAATGGCTAACCCCAGTCCCAAGTGGCTCCCTGCCTGCCAGCTGTATCGGGGTCCCGCCCTACCTCAGCCCTCCCACACCAAACCCCAAGTCCTCCTTCCTGGACACCCTTATCACAGCTGGGGCCCATCAGAGGAGACACACAGCAAAGGAGAGAGATGAGGGCTCAGGCCCCCGTGCTTCGGCCCCACCACGCAGCAGCAGCAGCAGCAGCAGCGCCGGCAACTAACAACGATTTCTGTGCCAGACCCAGGGCTGTCCTCCTTCGTACCCAGGTGTGTCAGGGGCACCCACAGCAGGCTCCTCTGGGAGGGAGGCTGCTGCCCCACAGGCATGAAAACTTCCTTCCCACCCTGGGACCCAGCATACACGGACCGCCGCAGAATGAGGTGTTTGCACACCAGCTCTGTCCACAGCGGCTCCTACAGGAACTGGCTCTGAGTCACTGCATAGGCTCCCCAGGGCTGATGAGGCCTTTCCTAATAAGGCACAGGGGACGCTGGTCACTGGGGACCAGGCGGCTCACAAAAATTCTGCTGCACTAGCTCCAAGAGCCAGGAAAAACGCAGGCGGGGAGTGAGAAACACTGAGGCAGCAGGGATCCAGGTGAAGGACCCCCTTGGAACCTCTGCGCTCCAGCTCGGCGGCCGTGAGGCCAGTCAGCCCCAGACAGACAGCAAGGCTGCGGGAGCCGCCAGCCACAGTGCTCTCACCTCTTTGGGTCTTGCTGATCCTGCTTGTTTGCCCATCCCGTCCCGTCCTTGGGTACTATAACGATGTTGGGGTCGTTTCCTTTGTTTTCGGACTTCAGGCTTGGCAGGTTTGCAGGCGGTGGCATGCGCCGGGCTGTGGCAACTTTCCCGAGACTCTGTAAGCCATGGCGAGGAATAACTGCGGGAAGACAGGGGTGGAAACAGGCGTTGCACAGAAAGAAAGAGGCCAGAATCACTCTGCTGCTCTTTTAACCCCCAAGTGATAGCACGAAACACAAGGGGTAGCCCAGCCGTGGTGGACACAAATGAGTGTTGGAGGTCACGCTCATCATGTGACAAGCCCTCGCCCCAACCTCCAGAGGGGCTGCGCAGCCTGTGCAGATGCTTCCATTTGACTCACGGGCAGCAGAGGACTTGGGAGTTCATGACCTGGGTGAGGAGCCAGGCCCGGAACCCTCCATCCCCCACGGTCAACACTTCTCGCAAGCTGAGACTGCTCTGGCTGCACGACAGCCGGGCCAAAAGGACAGTCTCAGCCTAGACCCAGGCCAAGCCTAAGCACTCACAAAATCCTCCCGGGGGGGGGGGGGGGCGGAAGCAGAGCGTACGGGCAGGGGCAGGGGCAGGGACAGGGACGTCCCCACGGGGTTGCAGTGTTGTCACCTAAACTGGGCAACTCTAATGCAAACGGAGCTCCGCTCCAACCATCAGGCTAAAAAGAGGCGTGGTTTCATACAATAGAGGGGATACCCCCTACAGCAGTCAGGGCATGCCAGCCTCTGAAACAAGACCTCAGATTGGACCTGGGGGAGTGTGCTTCCCAGAACTACTGTGTGCCCACCATCTGCCCAGAAGACTGATCTTCGTGGGCCTCTGCCTCTCCCTGGCCCTTGACCTAGAGTTTCTCACGACGAGAAAAGTGGGAAGGACTGGCCTCCAAGCCTGGTTCTTACCTGAGGATCTGATCGCGTCTACTGATTTTCCTTTATACTTATCAAACAGGCTGAGAGTCGAATACTTGCTTTTCCCATCCTTGCCCTTGGTTATTTGCCCCAAACGATCGGACATTGCGATGAAATGTCATCTAGTAAGGAAATTTTTCTAGGCACCGCCCCGATCTGCCTTTGAAATGGAAAAAAAGAGTGTGTCAGTCCACCAGAACCTCTGATCAAGTGAATAAATCCTTTAGGGATCATGATCTCCCTGAAGATTTAAAGGAAGCTTTGGACTCTGTCCCTAGGAATACACCATGACCACACCCAGGCAGTTTCGCGTGTATTTAAAGAGCATTTTGTAGACTTGCTGACCCCCCCTCCAATGCACACGCGCACACGCACACCCGCACCGCTCACTCTGAAGTGGCTGGAGTCTCCTGCTCATCAACGACACCAAAAGGTCACCTTTCAGAGTCCTCACTCCGTGACTCGACCTCTCTCCAAGGCGAAAAAGCAAAGGTGCGTCCCTTGCGGTACCTCCGTGTAACACCAAAAATCAGGCAGGCCCACGGGGGTCGGGGAGAGGTACACGACCCACTGTGGAAGGCTGTTCATTCCAAGGACAAGCAAAAGCAAAACCAAATCAAAGGGAAGCAACCAAAGTCGGTAAATCTTCCAGGAACAGTTGGGCACGTGCGATTTTCAAAATAAAGAACTGGCATCTGGAGAAAAAACACCTGCTTAGGCGACGGGAGCAGGCTCTCTGGGGAGGTGCAGGTGTGGAAAACAGAAACAAGTGTCCCCCAAGGGAGCCCCCAGGAGGCCGGACCATCCACAAGAGTGCCCTTCGTAAGAAAGAAGCTGCCCTCCACCACTGATTTCCTATGCAGTCTGCACGTCTATTAGCACTTTCCTCGTTAGCTCATTCATTTGCTCATTCATTCAAATACCTGGTGACTGCCTGCCATGAACTAGCGGCTGCCATGTGCCAGGCACCAAGGATCAGGCTTCAGTGCCTCTTATCCTGCACTCAACCTTGGCTACAGGCTCTGCTCGCATGAGAGCCCACATTTCCCACTAGAATTAATGCACAAAAGAGAGCTAAGGCACCCAGTCGGGCATATTGATACGTCTCCAATGACAAACAGGAGGTAACGGTAAAAACGCCCGCTAACCAACCAAAGTGGCAGCGGCTACGGCTGCGGCTGCCACGGCACCCTGCTCTGCGGCCTGCAGGCCGGGACGGAAACAGCAGAGTGCCGGGCAGGCTTCTCACACCCTCTAGATGTTAGGATAAAACTCTGCACATTACAATCCAAGACTGTAAAGCACACTTACAAACTGGGACCCTGAGAAAAGTGAGACAGGAGATGCTGACTTCACGCCCCTGGCGCGGATGAGCCCGGGAGCGATGCCAAATGCGAGTGAACTTCGTTCTCACACATAACTTGGTAGGCCCACCCTCCCCCCATTTCAAACCCTGACTGACAGGCATGAGTTTGTATCAGAAAACGCTCATGAAGAATGAACTCAGACGCCGAGGGTCAGTGCGGTGAGCTGGATGTGTGTGTGTGTGAGCTGCCTCCCACGTGGTCTCAGCCGCCCGCACCAGACATTAACTTCCTTCGCACCAGATCCCAGTCCGGTCAACCACTGGAGGCTCAAGCCAGTGGCCAGGCCCGGGAAGCGAACCGCATTGCAGCGTGCAGGGGACGGGCTCAGTGAGGAAAGGGCCCTGCAGAAACCCCGACAACTGCTCACTGCTCCCAGTTACGTGTCAGAGCCACTCAAGCCAGCAGCCCTCCCCAGTGCCTGCGCTGTGTGCCAGGAGCAAAGAACAGCAATCACGGGGGGGGGGGGGGACGACGGGAACTGGCTCTAAGTTTCCAAATTCTGATTTTGGTGCCCAAGGGTTTCCTGCCCCATCCCCCAAATCATAGCCAATCATAGTGCCCTTCCCCAGGCTGGACTACACACTCCTCAAGGACAGGGACTGGATCTTATTGGGGCCAGGACTCATATTAAACAGGCTACCAAATCTTGAAATCCTCCAATTAGGTTAGATCTAATTTTTAGATGTTTCCATCAACTCAAACACAGAAAAGATCACTGGGGTTGGAACCAGAAACAGCAACACACACACAAGGGCAGACACAAACACACACAATACACAACTAGATGAGCCACCACGGTGACAGAAGCATGGGGCCCTTGCATCACAGCACTTACAGGTTAGAACAGGGGTCAGCAAATGCTGGCCGGGGCCCCAGCCAATGTCCTGTTTCTGCAAGACCCTCAAGCCAAGAATGATATTTTAAAAATAATTTTTATAGCCCCAGCTGGTGTAGCTCAGTGGATTGAGCGCAGGCTGTGAGCCAGCGTCACTGCTTCAATTCCGAGTGGGGTGCATGCCTGGGTTGCCGGCCAGGTTTGTCCCCCCAGTTTTGGGGTGTGCGAGAGGCAACCACACACTGATGTTTCTCTCCCTCTCTTTCTCCATCTCTTCTCCTCTCTCTAAAAATAAATAAATAAAATATTTTAAAATATATTTTCATATTCATCTAAAAAATACACAACAGCAACTCCCTGTGGCCGCAAAACCACATGTAGAAAAGGTTTGCTGACCCTGGATCTAAAAGGTCGTGAACAAGCTCCAGGTCCCAGGTGGGAAACAGACTGGCAGCCCAAGAGGACCCCCCCACCCAGGAGGAGGCATGAAGCTCCAGCAGGGTCCCCACAGGATCCACCAGAACAGGGGAAGCCCTGGCAAAAGGACAGAACAGACATCTTTTTTTCCCCCCAGAGAGAAGGGGGAAGGGAGGGAGAAAGAGAGCGACAGAAACATTAATGTGTAGTTGCCTCTCACACACCCCAAAACTGGGGGGACCTGACCCAACTGGAAATCAAACCCGACACCTTTCGGTTCGCAGGTCGGTGCTCAGTCCACTGAGCCACACCAGCCAGGGCAGAACAGACGTCTTTTTCTCACCAGTAGGAGGTACCCCACGGACTATGCTAGGGATGCTTAGGAACCACTTCCTCCTCTCCAAACTCTGGGGCAGGATGAGTGACGAAGTGTTGACGTTCTGCTTCCCAGAACCTGTGAGTGTGTAACTGTATATGGTGAAAGGTATTTTGCAGTGTGATTAAATTAAGAGTCTCGAGCCAGGAAGATGATCCTGACTATCCTCGAGGGCCCAATGTCATCACAAGGGTCCTTAGAAGAGGGAGGCAGGAGGGCCACCTCCCAGGAGGGTCAGAAAGGTGTGACAGTGGAGAGGTGGGCAGAGCACTGGGGGCGCCTCTAGCAGCTGGACAAGGCCGGGAAACAGGCCCCCTCGAGCGTCCAAAAGGAATTCAGTCCTGCTGACATCTCGATCTACCCCAGCAAGACTCGTTTCAGACTCTGGCCCCCCCCCAGAACCGCAAGAATACACTTGTGTTGTTTTAAGTCATGAACTTTTGGTAATGTTCTACAGCGATGAGAGAAAACTAATACACTCACGTATTCACCGTGTTCTTCTGAGGCACTGCCGTGTGCCCGGCACTGGGGTGGGCCTGGGGTACAGCCGAGGATAAACTGGACCATATGCGTCCGTCCAGTCCAGAGACGACAGGAGCCACCCATGGCCACAGAGACCCTTCCCCTCTGGCCCAGTGCTGGAAACTGCCGAACTACAGCTCCGTGCCGGCCCTCACCTGACCATGGACCCCACAGACATGTCTAAACACGACCGTGGGGACGCCTTCACAACCACGCACCTTACACGGCTACACAGTTAGCACCATTAACTTAATTTTATCTTCTTTTTACTAAATAAGTAAAATAAGGTTTTGCTTATTTACTTCTAGAGAGGAAGCAAAACATCAGTGTGTGGTTGCCTCTCACACACATCCCCTCCCCTGCTGGGACCTGACCTGCACCCCAGGCACGTGCCCTGACTGGGGATTCAACCAGCGAGCAACCCTTTGGTTCGCAGGCCGGCGCTCAGTCCACTGAGCCACACCAGCCAGGGCAAGCACCATTAATTTAAATTCAGATCACCAATTCTTACTAAATTAAAAAACAAACTGGCAAAGGCAAGAGCAGGAAAAGTCAGTTACCAGCCACTCAGGACCACCTTTTCCCCACAGGAAGTGTTCATGCACTTGATTATTAAAAAGCAAGTCTTTTAAATTCTGTAACTAGACCAGAAAAGACTTCTTTCTATAGATATTGCGAAAAAGTCTTGTTAAAATCGGCGAGTCCAAACTTCTGTCAGTTCATACTCCTCTTGGATTCCACACTGGCCCGGGGGAGAGTGGACACAGGCAGCTCTCCACGGGTCCTCCGGGTAACACCAGCCTTCTCTGAGAACTAACCAGGCCCACCCCCACCCCCACCCCCCCGGGAGCCCCAGAAGACCAGAAGCCTGACCACACCTGCACTGGCACCCCCTGGGAAAAAAAGAAAGAAAAACTCTGAGCAAACTTGAGCCGCTCTCCTGGGAATTTAGAATTAGGTCTGCGAGATGTCAGAGGCTTGGACTCTGTCCTCCCAGGAAAGCCAACCACTTACCAAACACCATGGGCATGCCTGCTACGCTCAGGCGGAATGCTCTCCACCCCACTCAACCAGGAGGACCCTGTGAGGCCAGACAGGGAGCCCGCAGGAAACCTGCCCATGCAGTTTTCTGAGAATGTCACTGCCCACATTTTTAAACCGAGTTTTGCACCAGCTGGGCACACTCTTGGCTCCTCTCGACCTCGGCTTCCCCATCCAACACCAGATTTCGCCAGTACCACCCGGTCCTAAATGTTCATAACCCACAGCCACACAGTTACAAGTGGCTCGCTGTCAAGCAGACGTCACCTCCCATACATCTGGAGTTGGATTCTCTATTTCTACATAAACCTGGGGTGCTAACAGACAATGTGTTACCACCGCTGCAGAAACAGCACCTATGGGGGAGGGGCCTGCACAGAGGTTCTTCCAGCCCGATTTTCCCTCGGAGCACAGACGGGCAGATTACAGCCACAGCCAGAGGGGGAATGTGCACCAGAGGCTGTTGAGGCCCACGGAGCATGAGCAGAGCTGTGCAGCGCAGCCTACAGACGCCCGCAGAGGAGCACACACAGTCCTCCCAGTAAGCCAAATCTCATGGGGCCCAAGTTCAACCTATAGATATACTCATGTGGCTTCCAAGTGGCCGCATCTCCAGTCAAGTGGAGCCGAGCGTGGGACCTAGCACGGCCCCACACCCACCTGGCTACACTGTGTGCCCACTGGCTTTCACAAACATCGGGCCAGGAGCGCTAACTCTTAGCAGGGCTGCAGTCCGCTTCCAAACACCTGCCGAGTTTCTGTGGCATAAAGAAGTGTGACTCACGCAGCCGGCTGAGGTGACAGAACACACGTCTCGTGGGTCAGAGGCATGCTCATTCGAGCATGGCTCACGCTTGGCCCCATGGGACAAGAACTGGCTGAGAGTGCCAGGCCCTTGCAGGCAGGCACAGACCCAGCCTGGCTCGTGGCCCCAGTGTCAGGCTGCTTTCTCTCCCTTTTGTAGGTAGCAAAATTCCTTTTTGGTTTTTTCCCAAAACAAACTCTAATTTAGCTCTTCCGTGTTACACATAAAGTAGATGCAACCCCCGTGTGCCCTGCCTGGGGGAGCCCTGCCTGCACACCACCTCCTCCTCCGAACCTCTCGTTCCTGGGGCCCTGCTGCCGGGGGACACAGCATGTTGAAAAAGGCTGGTCTGAAAGAAAACACTGCCATTAAGCAGAGGAAAGGAGGGCCTAAAATCCAGTGCAAATAGCTTTGGGAGTGAAGAAAAGGACAGTTAAAAGCGAATTCAGGTCTGTGTGTTCTGGAAAGTCATCTAAGATGTGCCCTGAGAGGCCCAGGCTTCCTGGGACAAAACAACCCCAAACACTGGCAACAAAGGCACTTAAAACCAAGCCCCGCCCCCCCAGACAGCAGTCCCACCTGTCAGACAGGTTACAAGGGCCTGTGATCTGTCCAGTCCACCAGAGGGAAAGTCTCCCTGCACTCCACCTTATCGAAAGCCATTTCCGGGCAAGATTAATTTCACTCTGCACTTGGGTAGCAGCCAGTGTCAGCCACCCAGCCAGCAGGCAATCTGGGATGGCTTGTAACTCACTGGGGAGCCACTAGCGCTACACACTCAGCCCTAATCACAGTGGTGGCCAGCAGTCCTGAGAGCCAGGTACCCTGCTGAGCACTCACACCCCAGCCTGGACTCCTCAAAACAGCCCTTTCTTGGAAGATACTATTGCCATCAGCCTGCTTAACCGAGAAGGACGCTAAGATGCAGTCGGGGCAGAGAAGCGACTTGTCCAAGATCATGGGACTACCTAGTGCTGGGACAAGGCAGGACACAACCAGGCTGCAGCCTCTGTGCCCAGGGGACCCAACACCAGACTCCTGCAGCTCTGCCTGCAGGAGGGCAAGCACACAGGCAGGACAGATGCACTGGTTCTGACATAAGCTGACCCAGGCTGGATGTAGCCTCTGGCCAGCCACGCGGAGGCTACCTGGAACCAGACCGAGTCTCCAATTAACAGCCTTTTCTTTACGCCAATGCTGCCCACAGCTAGATTTACATGCACAGCAAGTCCAAGCTCTTCATGCTCCCCAATTCCAGGAACACTCGGTCAAGATCATCTCCTACTTCCTTAAGTACTCCACCCTCAGGACGCCTGCACATATCACCACGTGCCTCTTTCCTGCAGTCACCAATGTTGACAAAGGACCCGCCATGCACTGCAGCCGAAGCCTGCCTTCCAGAGCTCAGACAAGCACGTGGGGCAGACCCACTGCAGCCGAAACAGCGTGTTTGGCCTCTGTGCTACGGCTACAAGGTGTAAGCAGACACCCCAACCTGAGTGGAGGAGAAAGGAAGGCGGGGTGTGACTGTACAGAAGGAATGGAAGCTTGGAGAGTAGGCTGGACCAATGCTTCGGGAATCTAGCACGTGGGTCATCAGGCAGCGCACTTGTCAAGTCTCCATCGAAACGTGAAGAACCACTGGCTTGAAGTTGAGGTACAGGATTGACAGCTCAGTCTATCCTTCTCCAACAGGCCACCGTCTGGTGAAAAGCAACGGAATGAAAGGCAGGCACCACCCATACGGCAAATGGCAGACTCCGAGCTGCTGGGTGCGGGGGACAGAGACACCCATACCCTGCCTGCCTCTGTTGTGAACTCCACCAACGGTTCCAGACAGTATGTCTGTCTCTGCCACCACGCGATCTGTGGTGACAGGTCAGGCCTGCCCACCACGCCTGCTGTAGCAGACAACATGAACCAGGGCAGTGCGCCCAGCACACCTTCCCTTCCACGGCCAGGAGGCTGGCCAGGTCTGGGATGCAGCTTGCTGACAACTAGTCTGAAGGGAGAAGCAGGTGTGGAAAGGAATGCATCTGACAGTGAGGTGATCTCCAGAGAAAGGGTTCCACTTGGCACCACATGGGGTGCAAGTAGGGGCCAGAGGGGTACATGAGCTGGGTTTTGAGGGGGGGGCTGCTGTCCCACCCAGCACCAGCCCGCAGCCCACACCCCACACTTGTGGTCTCAGAGACGGGCTCCCTCAAGGCACTGGCCAGAAAGCAGGGCTGGCTCTGGAGGAGCGCAGAGAGCCCACACTTCTCCATCCCCTACTTGTCAGGAGCTGGTCCACCTGGACAGCCGGAGCTCGGGCTGGGTTTGCAGCACATTCCAGTCATTTTCCCCGCAAGGGGGGTGGGGGAGGGGTGGAGCCAGGTTCTGCAGGAAAACAGTGTGTGGTACACTGGCAGGATACAGCCAGCCCCAACCTGCCCAAGAATAAGCTGCTTGAGAACAAAGCACGAGGGAAAAATAAGGGGGTGGAAGTGGGGTTCCTGGCAACCCAGTGTTCCTTATGGTGGACGTCAGTCACCACCCAGAGAAGGCCACGCCCCCTGAGCAGACAGCACCTTTAGGAAGCAACAAAAAACTAAGAAAGGAGGCACGGGGCGCAGGGACCAAAGCACCCCACCCGCACTTCTCCTGCACACCCGGTGTGTCTGTCTCTGCTGCCCCATCCTCTGCCCTGCACCAGCCAGCTCTCCCCACCTTGTGCCCAATGCCCCTCTGCCAGAACCTAAACTCAGCACGAGCAACTGCGCTGGTACCTTGCCCATCACTCCAGGGCTCCAGGGTAAAGTCCCAGCCCAACACACGGCTGCCAAACTGCCACCCACCCTCATGCTCACTGCCACCAGCCTCATCCTTCCAAAGCTCGCAGTCTGTACCTCCCCTCCGCCCCACACAGACCTGAGGCCTGTCTCCTCCAGGACTGCATACAGATGACACACTGTTACCCACCTCACAGGTGCAGGCAGGAACACAGCAGAGAACAAATGCAGCACAAGCATCCCTGGGCTCACTGCCCTCAGGTAGTCTTGACCACAGACAGCCACTGTCCGCTCCCAGCTGCCCAGCCCACCTCATCCCTCCAGACTCCTATGCAGTCAGTGAAGCCCGGTGGCCCTGGGGGCCAGAACACCTCCCGCCTGGGCTCCCACCTTTTGTGCTCCAGGAACCTGTCCACACCTTGGTGTGTCACTGCTTCAGGGCTACGGTGCAGAAAGCAGGCCTTCAGATGAGGAGGGCCAATGCGCGGACACTCAGGATCTGCTATAGACCCTTTAATTAATTCTCCGGAGAGAGAGATGCACTTTAGTCCTCAGAAACCCTCCTGAGATAAACTCTCCGCTGTGACTACATCTTAAACAACACTAAAGCGCCCCAGTTTCCAGGCTCCCCACTTCTGCACAAGAAACGAGATGCGGAAAGCAAGCACACGCCGGTGTTACAAGAGACCGCCTGGTGGGTGTGGGGCACCCCAGCCCTGCTGGTTTGTGGATCCACAACATTTTGGTAGCAACAACAATGTATGTTTGATACAGAAAGACTGTAAAGCTTTAAAAAAACCCACAGGTCCCCGGGAACACAGCTCCCAGCTCCACGCAGGCCCTTTCTGCACCGGCACCAGCCACTTCCGGCCCAGGCCCTCCGGCTGCGGTGCTCATTAGCTGCCGCTGCTACTCATCGCTATCGTTTCTGTTTCCTACTTCAAAAGGGTTCGGCGATAAAGGCCAGAAAACACTGTACAGAAATGCTGAGCGGACTTGCTGTTTGTCTTTTAAACTCTGAAAGTGGTTTTGAGGCGAGCTCAGAGAAGACAGCAGACAGGCAGCTGGAACAAAAAGGCACGGAGGAAGTCGCCCCAGCTGTCTGGTGGCAGCCGCTTTGTTTACACCCAAGCCTTTCCCACAGGAGTGCCGCCACCTGTGGCAAGCTGGGGTCTGGGCTCCACAAGGACAGCCCGGCAGGAAGCGCCTTTCTTCAGTGCAGGAGGAAGGCACCTTCCACCTTCCCAAACTCGGGTCCTCACAGACACTCCGCTGGAGAGTGCGCCCGGGGGTGGCCGCCCCCCCCTGCTCCGCCTACACAGCTAATCCCCACCAGCCCACCCGCCCAGCAGGACTGGAGGAGCCGGTGAGTGCAAACGCCCGCAGGCCCCTAGGTCTGCTCTTCCGTGCAATGGGGACACAGTGTGTACCCCAGAGGGCTGCTGGGAGGACTGGAAATGATAGTCACAATGACTGACAAGAACCCCCAAGGCACAGAGGGGGATTCGACAGACAGCTGCAGTTACTCCCTTAGTGCCATCGTCCCTCCAGGCTCCTGCAGGTCCCCTTCCTTCTCAAGTTCCTGAGGGGCCCTGGCTGGTGTGGCTCAGTGGACTGATGGCCATCTTGCGAACCAAAGGGTCACCGGTTCGACTCTCAGTCAAGGCATCTGCCTGGGTTGCAGGCCAGGTCCCCAATGGGGGCCATGCATGAGGCCACCACACACTGATGTTTCTCTCCCTCTCTCCCCCCCTCCCCACAAAATAAAATAAAATCTTAAAAAAAAAAGAGTTCCTGAGGGGAAGGACTAGGACTGAGAGAGTTTGCACACCACATGTATATGAAACTGGTGACAAATGACCAGACATCCCTGCCCACCCCGTCAATCCTCTGCAGCCACCACAGCAAACAGGAGCTTTAGCTGACACAAAAACCCACTGTGACTGATCCCATAAGAGAGCCGTGTGCCTGACACATGCAACCCGTTTACTCAAACATGTATACATAATAATACGGCTGTGTGTCTGTCGGCACACACATCCCAGAAATGGCCCTTAAATCCGGCCCCCTTCGATTCACAGAAACGCTCTGCACAGTACAGGGGCTCTGGTTAGACGCGGCGAGAAGACCAGAGGCATTTACGGCTCACACTTCCAAAAGCCCCTCCAGTGAAAATAAACAATAAGGAGAACCGAGAAGAAGGAGATGAGAGCATGTGGGCACACAGAGAACAGACACGCGTCGCAGCAGACCAAGCGGACAGGAAGCCCTACGAGTGGCGCTGCAGAGGCCCCACGGCTCAGGAGGCCCTGGGAGATGGGCTTCGGGTCGGGCTGGGCGGCTGCTGGGGCAGCAGCTGGCCTCCCTCCCTCCCCCTCTGGGTAAATCAAACAGGAAAAGTCTAGACTCCACAAGAGGGGGAGGGCTAAAAAAAGAAGCTAAGTGAGAGAACTTGAGGAGCAAATCACGGAAACTCTGAGTCCCTCTGCTGCTGGCGTCACAGGGAGGTGGCAGACAGACAGATCTTGTCCCTCCGTCCCTCTGTTCCTCAACACACCTGTGCAAAGGCGGAAGGAGTCTATACAGAAAGCCCATACACAGACACTGGGGCTCCAGGAAAAAGGCTGGCCTCCCACCCACCAGCCCCGCACCAAAGGGCTCCCAGGGACCCCACACCCAGTTTCCAATCAGCTGTGTGCACCCCAGACCACAGGGACCTGAGAGACCCTAACTAACAGACAGACACCAACTCAACGAATGGACAAACCTAGAGGGAACAATGCCAGAAACAAGATTTTTTTAAAAAACAAGTAATATAAAATTAGTGTCCTCAGAAAATTAAGAAGATACCCCACCCATGCACCAAACCAGGATGTCTTTCCTTTAAGGCACCACCAGGGAAAGCCCCCGTGACCCCAGGTCAACCATGAGAAAAACATCGGACAAACCCAAGCCACAGGGCACTCTATAAAACACCTGAGCCCTGGCTGGTGTGGCTCAGTGGATCGAGTGCCGGCTGGGACCCAAAGGATTGCCAGTTCAATTCCCAGTCAGGGCACATGCCTGGTTGTGGGCCAGGTCCCCAGTGGGGGACGGGGGGTGGGCAAGTGAGAGGCAACCACACATTGACATTTCTCTCCCTCTCTTTCTCCTTCCCTTCCCCTTCTCTAAAAATGAATAAATACAATTTTTTTAAAAAGATACACAAAACAAAAAACCATCCGAGAACACTCCTGACAGTTCAAGGCTGTCAAAAACAAGGAAAACCCACTAGCTGTTGCCAGTCTAGAGGAGCCTAAGAGGACGTGACAACTAAACACAGTATCCAAGTGCTCTTCAGGTGAAAACTAAGGAAACCTGAATGAAGTACAGAGTGCAATTAATACTAATGTATCAGTATTGGTTAATTAGCTGGGACAAATGTACTAGGAACACGGCATAAAGAAAGAAAACTTTTCTGCAAATCAAACTTTTCTAATTTTTGAGAATGTTAATTCAAATAGAATATACACAGAAGATAAAGAGGAGGAAATCTCAGAAAAATTAACAAGGAGATGAACACTAGTCTTTGCTCCACTCAAAATTAAAGATTTCATCCAGGAATCCAAATTTAACTAGGAACTCCAGAAGCACAGAGCAAAGAAAAAAAAAGAGGGGAGGGGAGGGGAAGAAATGATCAAATGAAAATTTTAAGAAAAACTTCCAGAGTTAAAGTCCTCCAATTTGCAAGGTCCTACCAAGTGCTCAGAATAACAGATATAAAAAGAACACAAGCCTTAGCTGGTGTGGTTCAGTGGGCTGAGCGCCAGCCTGGGAACTGAAAGGTCGCCAATTCAATTCCCAGTCACTGGGCACGTGCCTGGGCTGTGGACCAGGTCCCCAGGTGTGGGCCTGAGAGGGGAAACTGACCGGTGTATCTCTCCCCCATCAGTGTTTCTCTCCCTCTCTTTCTCCCTCCCTGCCCGCCCCCCCAGAAGTAAACATCTTAAAAAAGAAACACAAGACACAACAGGAAATTTCATCACGTTATGGATGAAGACTGCACAGCCTCTGACAGGGCCCCATGGAAGAGCAATCAAACAGCACTGCACTCTCGCAGGCAGTGACAGGGTTCCTCACCAGCAACGTTCCCTCCCTGGGAAATCATTTTCCTTCTAGAATCCCATATTCAGCTGATCAAGTCCAGTGTGGGGACGAGAAAGACTTTTGCAGACTCATTTAAGGACTCAGAAAACAAGACAGCAGGGCAAGACAGAGGCCAGCGTCACAGGGGCCATTCCTGCCTGCTCATCCAGCATCTAAACCTCCCTTGCTCCCCTCCTGACAGAAGTGACCTTGTGCTTCCCCAGGCAACCCCCGGGGCCTAAAGCGGCTGGCCCACATCCAGCTGGGGTGGTCTGTGGCCCGCCCAGGTAAATCCGAACCTGGTTCCTTAGTGATAACCTGCACACCTGCGACTGCCCCTTAATTGAGCCAGTAAGTATCTCATAAGCTGTTGTTTAAGGCAGCTTTAAATAGTGGCTGTTGACTGATGCTCAAATTATCCAACCGATACACGCGGGATCCGGGAGACAAGAGATCCAACTCGGGGGAGGGGGGGTGGGCAAAGGCAAGTCCCAGAACGACAAGGAAAGAAAGCCCAAGGTGGTGGCTGCTCCACGGGCAAGGGCGGGGCCAGCCCTGATGAGCTGGGCAGAGGGTCCCAGCAGAAAGTGGGATGGACAGGTTATCCAACTCATCTGTGCGGTTAGGAAAGCGGATCTGTTGAATTCTATCGGCTCAGATGTAAAATTTAGACAATACACGATGAACGAAGTTCAGCCTATCCATCTTCTATTTTGGTAGTGCTTTCTGTGTCCTATTTAAGGAGTTTTTTCTCCAAGATCACAACCAGGTTCCCCTGTGCTTTCTTCTAGAAGCTTCACTGTTGTATCTTTCATGTTTAGTTGATTGTGACGATTTGAGGTAGGAGATTCGCTTTTTTCCCAAAAGGAGAAGCTAATTTTCCCTGTATTGTCTTTGAAAAGGCCATCTTTTCCCTTTGTCACAAACTAAGTGACTACTTAAGTGCAGTCTGTGTCAAGTTCTCCATTCTGTTCTCTCGGCCTATTTGTCTAGCCTTGCGCCAACACTGTGCTGCCTCAACCACTACACAGCTGCTACAAAGTCTTGACATCGAGCAGGGTAAGTTCTGCAGCTTGGTTCTTCTTCGGCAATGCTTTGATTATTCCTGACCCTTTCGTTTCATATAAGTTTCAGAGTCAGTTTTGTCAATTTCCAATCAAAACAACAAAAGAAAAGCCTACTGGGACTTTGATTGGAATGACATGAAACGTGGAGCTCATTTTGGGGGGAACTGCCTCCTTTACCATGCCAAGGGAGGTAGTGAGTGTGTGAAGAAAGGACAAGTCTCACACTCTATTGGCGGCTGTGTCAATCAGTACAATCACTGGGAAACTGGCAGCTGAGTGTATGCCTCTCCTGTGACCCAGTAATTCCGTTCCTATACGTATAACCAATATACCCGACAGAACATTGGCATCCATGCATTGAAGGACAGGTATAAGAATGAACAGCTCAAATGGAAACAAGCCAAAGTCTACCACCACTAGAATGAATAAACATTATATGCACCTAACGGAGTAGTACGCACGAGATCAAAAAAATCCATATACAGCCCTGGCTGGTGTGGCTCAGTGGATTGAGTGCGCGCCTGTGAGCCACGCGATGGCGGTTCAATTCCGGGTCGGGGCAAGTGCCTGGGTTGCAGGCCAGTTCCCGGCGGGGGACTCACAGGAGGCAGCCATACATTGATGTTTCTCTCCTCCTCTCCTTCCCTTCCCCTCTAAAGATAAATAAATAAAATCTTAAAAAAAAATCCATATACAACTACACGGGTGAAACTCACAAATGTAATGCTGAATAAAAACAGACACAAAAATCATTTCTCCAAAATGAAAATATAACTAGCATGACCTGAAGTATGCAGAGTAATTTTAAAATAAAAAAAAAAATCATTGTATGTAGAAAACATTAGGGGGAAAAAAGACATCTCTACACCTTAGTAGATTAAGCCCACTCAAAATAGATGTTAGGCCTGGCTGATGTGGCCCAGTGGATTGAGTGCCAGCCTGCGAACCAAAGGGTCGCTGGTTCGATTCCCAGTCAGGGCACATGCCTGGGTTTCCAGCCAAATATCTAGTAGGCGGGGTGCGAGAGGCAACCACATACTGATGTTTCTCTCCCTCTCCTTCTCCCTCCCTCCCTTCCCCTCTGTCTAAAAATAAATAAATAAAAGTCTTTTAAAAAAAATATGTCAGATACCTGATTTAAGTAGGTCATGTTCAAAAAATGACTATATGGGACTTTAAGGAAAATCCCAAATTCTGAAAAGCAAAATTCTCTGACCACAGTGTAACAAAACCAGACATAATGAAAGCAGAAAAATAACCCTGCTGGGCAGAAAACGTCAAACTGTTAAAAAACCTTCTGAATCAAAGGGGAATTCAAACCCACAGGTGCAGAATACGTAGACTGTAGCACAAACGAAGAGCACTAGACATCAGAAATTTTAAAACAACGACGAATTTGCACTCAGAAAAAATTGAATTATCTAAAACTTTAAATTCCTAAGAGAAAAGAATGATATTAAGCATCCAATTCAAAAAGTCAGTAAAAAGACACAAGTGAATGTGAAGAAAACCAGAAACAATTAATGAAGAAAAAGCTGAGGCCTGGCTGGTGTAGCTCAGTGGATTGAGCGCGGGCCTGTGAACCACACGATCGAGGTTCGATTCCCAGTCAGGCCACATGCCTGGGTTGCAGGCGGGTTCCCTGCAGGCCAGTTCCCAGCAGGGGACTCACGAGAGGCAACCATACATTGATGTTTCTCTCCTTCTCTCCTTCCCTTCCTCTCTAAAAGACAAATAAATAAAATAAATAAAATAAAATAAAAAAGTCATTTGTCTCCATGTATATTTTAAAAAAAAAGCTGAAAGCAGTTTAATAAATTTAATGAAAACACTTGAGTAAAACTGAACTTAGAAACAGAGTTCTCTGAAACAAGACATAAACGAACCACTGGGAGAAAGGCACCTGTACCCTCACAGATAAGACTCCAAGGCTTGGCGAGGTTAAGTGACCCGCCCAGGGTCACGACCGTCAGGTCAGGACAGTGTCAAAGCTGATCCTGAGGCCCAGGTCCGTCTGACACCCAGAAGTGTGGGCACAAAAGAAATATCGCCCACTACTGTCACAACAGGGCCTGTGCTGTGGGCCCCAGGGAATGACCATATGGCCACCACAGAGCCCCAAGTCTAGGGTGAAACAGGTGCCCACGGCACGCCCACGGGCTCTGCCAGTGCTCCCGGGGCCGTGACGAACCCGCCGGACAAGTCTGGCCTGGGGTGAGCGGGGTCTGAGGAGGCGATGTGCTGGGTGAGGAGTCCGCTCTGACACAGGCCTGCACCCGCTCTGCACCCTCGGCCCCGGGTGCAGCAGCTCCAGGCGCCTCATCCACAGGGCTCTGTCTTGAGATTTCCCCAAGCACTTGCTGGATGGTCCTAGTGACCCTTGTCCTCACTTCTGACCAATCTCAACTCCATTATGGCCCCTTTCTCCATGGGCCCTAAGGTCCATCCCCACCCACCTCGCTCACAGGCACACAGGCTGGGCTGAAGCCTGCAGAGGACTCTGGCTAAAACTCCATTCACAGTCTGCAAAGAATTACTGGCCTGCCTCACATTTTGAACAGGCAGTTAACTTAAAAAGAAGCTTAAAAAGAAGAAATGTCAAGGACAGCTGGGAAAGGGCAGCTGGACAGACATGCCACATGCAGGCCTCCCTTTCCAGGATCAAAATTTACCAAGGAACTGGCAAATAAAAGAAATGTGTAAGACACAAAACTCTATTTCAGTTTCCCCTTCCTTTCCCATTTCCAAATAATACTGGATTAGCAAGTGAGAAGCACCTTGCAAATGTCCCCAAAATCGACTACGTCTACGCTGTAAAATCTGATTTAGTGGAGAACGGAAATTGGAGACGGGGTTTGTAATGGATTGCTCCTCGCAACCAAATCAGCAGAGTGGCTTCTGAGGACCAGTGACACAGACCCAGAGCCAGCTGATTACATCGGCGGACCTGAGTGGACCGGTGGGGCCCCAGCACCAGGACCCAGGGCCCTGGGGACGGCTCTGAGCGAACTGAGGAGCCTGGGCTGAGTGCCTGCCAGGACAGAGCCAGTACCTCCCCAGTGGCCAGTCCTGGCCCAGACCAGCCCCAACAGCCATCTCTGTCTTTTACATTTATATGGGTTACCTTCTGATTAGTTGCCTTTGCAACTAATACATTTTACTAACAGACACTCAGTGTAACCAACTTGAGTGACACCGAAGTACACAAAACAAGTCAAGCCAACCCCAAACGAACCACAGGTATCTTGATGGATATCCTCCAGGCCCCTTCTCTCAGCTTGTACAAACCTACCTGCAGTTTGTAGTCTTCACTTTTATTCTACAAAGGCTGGAAGTTACCATTCCACTGCAACTACGCTATACTACACTGTTAAATGACTACACCAGATTGCAAATGCATTATGAAATACAATGCTTTCTTCTCTTAATATGCCAAGGTCACCTTTCCAAGAACACACATGGAGTCCACCTCATCCTTTCTAGAGCGCCACACGGTATGTCACTCTGCAGCTGTGCCACACTGATTTAACCGGGGCCCTACACATGGGCACGTGAGTTATCTCCAGCTGGGTACTATGACAATGCTAAAACTAACACCCCACTGCATTCGTGGTTACATGCTTGGGCCAGTATTTCTGCACCATCTATTATTTTTATGATGCACGTTTGTAACTTGTGTGCAAAGAACTGAGCAGGAGGAAGGGGAGGAAGGAGACCCCAGACCCCGTCAATTCTGGGAAGTCGGACGCCCTCCAGCAGTGCACGCCCCAAAGGACACACAACTCAACCCACCGAACCAAAGCAAAACCCATCTGCCCACCCCAGCCCTCCTCCAACCTCTGCAGGTCAGCCTTGAGGAGGCAAAAAAGAGGCAACAGTGGCTTCTTCAGAAGCCACAAAGGAGACTCCTTAGCAATAATCCATTGCCTGCCTGCCGGCCGGCAGGCCTTTACCAGGAGTGAGAGAACCCTGCACCAGCCTGGCTGAGTAACAACTGTGGCTGCCCAGAGGCCCCACTCCCTGCTGCATGGGTGGCTGTCCTTCCTCTGACCCCCACTTCCAGATGAGAAAATGGAGATTCACAGAGCAAGTCACAAGCCAAGGTGGCTCTGTACTCTTCCCCCGCCTCTCACACCGAGTCAGAGCCGAGCCCTGGGCAGTAGGGCTGCTTACGCAGTGATGGTTTGTCAACGACTAGGCCCCACAAACCCTCCTTCTCTCTGATGAAAAGCAATCAGTCCAAATACACAGAAGGTAGGAGCTGAAAAGGCCTGCGTTGGTCTAAATGGTCTCCAACAAAGCCCGCCTGCTATTTGTTCCCCAAGCCTCGGACGCCAGAAGAAACCCAAGGCAGTTTGAAATTGCTGGGCCCCCAGTCAGGCGAGACCAGGGCTTATGTAACAAAAGAACCCCAAAGTAAGGGCCAAGTGTTCCCCAGGGGCCTCCACAGGTACTCCAACTTGTCACTTCAGCAACCGGGAGGGAGGAGCATGTGCCCTCACTGCAAACACACTAGCTCCGTTCACTTCTTTTTGTAATACTAAACAGACACTACAAAGACCTCCCCCACGTCCCCCACGCTAACAGCTAACAGAACTACTCTCCTGACTCCAGCACCCCTCCCCGCCAGCCTCTCCCCAATCCCTAAAGGAGCATCAACTGGGCCGCCTCTCTGCACCCTCAGAAGTTCCCATCAGAGCACACAGCCGCCTGCCCCTGCACCTCAACACCAAATCCCAGCACTAGCTGGTTCAGTCTGCTCTCTGCCACTGCCAAGTACTACCTGTATGACGTCAGGGTCTGTCCGAGGCGAGCGAAGAATTACCATGGCTCCTTCCATCACCCCTCAGGAGGACGGGAAAGGACAGAAGTGAATAGGCCTGAGAATACGCAATACATAAAGTGTCTTTTACTTCTCCTTATCTAAATTGAGGTACTCCTACAAACATAGCTGATTTCTGGTGTCACTTCAGGTTTAAAACTCATATGCACAGTTAAAACATTCCCATTAGTAGAAAACAAAACTGTTTGAAGACAGTATTCCTATCTTGATCTGAACAGGGCGTAAGAGGCAGGCAGGGATGACTTTCCTTTCCTACTTCGTGCATTTCTGAGTATCTGGGGTTTGTTTGCATTGTCTGTCTGTCTGTCTGTTGTAATAAGCCTGTACTGCCACTGCTGCACTGTTGTCAAGGTCTCCTAAACTGAGCAGCACAGAATCAACACTTGCCTCTGTTCAGGGTTGCCTGGTGCCCCGTGCCCTGCTAAATGCATCACAGTGACAGTGTCAGCCTGCAAAGAGGCGCCGACAGCTCCCAGGCACACGGGCTGGTACAGAAACAGGCTCAAAGGAGTGAACGAGACCTGCTCCAGGTCCTTCCAGGGGCGGGTGTAAGAAGCAGATATGGACACCCCGCCCCGACTGCCTGCCACCTAATCAGGGCTGTAGCCCACAGAGATGCAGAGCCTCTACTGCACCCACCAACAGCCTCACCATTCACCTCCTGAGACCTTTACCTCCAACTCGCTCTCCAAGAACAGAACAGACTCAGTGTAAGGGCAGCCAATGCCCCAATGCCCTTGTTAGGTGGTAACTACCTCGGAGACAGGGGAGCCCTTGGTTAAAGTGTCTGAGCTCCTGGACTTGAGGAGCTATTCGATTTGTGTCTAAATCCTCTGCACTGAGCCCTGGGCTCAGCACACAGTCACAATCACCAACACCTAGTACACACGAGAGCCCCAAGCATAGAAGCCTGCCGGCTCCAAACCCCCAGGCCCTCAGCTAGCACTGAAGCCAAGAACCACCCATAGCTACTGTTTACCTGGAGTCCGCTGGCCTTGCCCCAGGTACCTCATAAACATAGGACCCGCTGACTCCTCCCCACAATTCAGGGAGGAAGGTGTTACAATCACATTGTGCAAAGAGAAGGCTCCAAGAGTAAATACGCTTCATCACACAGCCTGCAAGTGGTAGAGCCTGGATTTGAAGGCGGCTGATGTCAAAGCCATCAGGAAAGAGGCGATGGGGAGGCGGCCAGGCGTTCCCAACCTGAACTGCGCTCTCTCTGGGTTCAAGCTCCTGTAACCACCCACAAGGGCCAGAGCAGTGTCACTACAGACTGCGCCTGCTCTGGGCATCTATCTCCCCGAGCGGGCCTTCCCACCCTGGCCTGATGCAACACAGCCAAGGCCAGTTTCCACAATCACTGGACAGGCTCTCCTGAAGTAGCGGGCAGGGACCATGGGCCAGAGACCCCGTGGCATGCTCAGCCAGGAACTGAGCAGGTCTGCACAGTAGCCATTGTCAGGAGACACTCGAGAGGGCCGGCCTCCAAACAAATTCTGCACAGCTCAAAAACATTAGCTGCGACACAACCAAGGGTTGTGAAACGTGAGCCTCAGAAACCTCCAGAGGGGCTACATGTGGATCCAGTGGAGGCGGCCCCGGGGTTTCCCTGCGGGGCTCCTGTGTGCCTCGCACCGCCACTTTAGCTGACACTGAAAACCAGACGCACTCCAGCTTCCCGTGCCTCTCTCTACACCCCCCTCGTCCCCGTAACAGCCGCCACCTAGTGAGATGCCCAGGGCCACTTCTGCCCGGGAGGACCACAGTGAGTGTGATGATATGCTTGTCCAAACTGATGAAAACCTAAGGTCCTACACCAACCACAGCAAGCCTGAAACTGACTGCTTTGACCTGGGAAACACGGCCACCCACAGTTCAGAAATAGCCACTCTCATACACTATTCCATATAATCTGTCGACGTTTTTTTTTTTTTAAAGAATTTAGCACCTGGCTGGTGTAGCTCAGTGGATTAAGCGCGGGCCTGCGAACCAGATGATCATGGTTCGATTCCCAGTCAGGGCACATGCCTGGGTTGCAGGCCAGTTCCCAGCAAGGGATGCACGAGAGGCAACCATACATTGATGTTTATTTTCCTCTCTCCTTCCCTTCCCCTCTAAAGATAAATAAATACAATGTTTAAAAAAAGAATTTAGCAGAATTCTTCCCCCAAAAACACTGGCCCAGAAGAGCTACCACTGCAGAAACACTCACACACTACTATGTACGGATGACATTATTAAAGAGAGACACGGCAGATTCCACCAAAGCTGTACGATATCCAAAAATTAGAACTAGCCCGAAAGCCCGATAGGAAATGGGTTAAACCAAGGATATCCACAAATATCTTCTGGGGTTGCTAACACGGATGATGTAATGCCTCCGCCTGGGTACTGGCCGAGACGCCAAGACGTTTTACAGAGTGAAAGGGGCAGCGTGCCGTAAAAACAGAAACGCGCGTGGGTAACGTGCAGCGCTTCATCTCTGGGTGAGACCACGGAAAACCACTCACGGTGGCTTCGCTTCAGAGACTGGGGTAAGAGCTTTTACACCTTTTAACACAGCTCGGATTTCCTAACTACTCTGCTTTCTTCTTAAAGCCCACTGGGAATACATGGGCCACGGGTTACAGGCTATTTTTGTTTGCTTGACACACTTGCACATTTTTTGAAATGAACAAGTAGTAAACATTACTTTTAAAACACTGAAGTGTGACACATCTGCCCATACTGATGTGGAAAAATGCTCGACTCACGTTTGGAACTGAACGCTGCAGGACAGAAAAGACCAGTATCACTCCATCACCACTTTTTAGCCCCCCCACAAAGGGCCGCATTTGCGTGCTCAGTGAGAGCCCAGAAGGACCAACACCGGGCAGCGGTTATGTCTGGGAAGCTGGAGAGAAAACAGCTTTCATTTTGATTCATACACTTGCTTTTCATTTTCATTTTATGAGTATGTATACATTTGTAATTAATTATACATGGGGGGTGGAAAAGGCACTTTAAGCCTTGGGACAACGTTCCACGCCGCCCCCCAATCTATTTCTGAACACTTGGCCCATTCAGGGCCGCAGGCGGCAGAGCCAGCCCCTCCCAGACGGCCGGTGTTCCACACCACTCTGAACAGAGCGGTTCTTGAAGCTCTGAGCTGGATGTATGTAAACACCACCTGCCGAAACAGCTCTGAGGACATAAAGGAACCATGGAAAGTGCTAGAGATGACCCCCTTTTCCAGGTGGCCCTGCACAGACCCATCACTCTACAGAGAGACGGCCTGGATGCGTGCTGGGGGAGGCAACCGGAGCTTCCTGGAGCCAAAGCCCTACCTGCTCTCTCCTCTGAGCTGGCCACTGGCTACTCTGGGTCACTTCCACCCCATTCTCATGCCACCAGCTTGGGTGTTCTGGAAAGCAAGCTGGCCCCCAAGCTCTCTTCTGGTGCCCACAGATGTCTGATTTCAACTCAGAAACATGTTTTCAGGACTCCAGAGCTCGGCATACTCTTTTCAAGAGGTGTTTCTTTCCAGTCCGCTCCCTTTTCCAGAAGGCCGTCTTCGACTGCCCTGCACCCAGGCTGAGTGGGCCTGCCTTCGGAGACCCTCGCATGCAGGTCCTCTGATCACCCTACACGTGGTGAGGAGCACCCTCTCTGAGAGAGGCAGAAGCTCCCCGAGGAACAGGAAGCAACAGAATTCTACTTCCTGGTGCGCGCTCTCACTTCCTGCATTCCAGTGGAAAGGCCAGTTCAAAAACTAAAAACAAAACTGTATTCCCAAGTTGTTGCCCATCAACAGATGAATGAGTGAACAAAATGTGATATATGTGTGTGTGTAATACTCCATTACTTTATTTATGAACATGTGTGTATATAGAAAATAATAAACTATTATTCAGCCTTAAAAAGGAATGGAATTCTGCCATGACACAATATGGATGAGTCTTGAAAAACATGCTCAGCGAAATGAGCCAGTCACAAAAGGACAGACACTGGACGATTCCACGGACGTGAGGCAAGCAGAGCAAACTCACAGAGACAGAAAGCGGAAGGGCGGTTGCCCGGGGCTGGGGAAGGGGGAGTTGGGAGCTAGTGTTTAAGGGGGACAGTTTCCGTTTGGGAAGATGATCAAGTACTGGAGAATGGCAGTCGCTGTACAACAATGCAAGTGTACTCAATGCCATTGAATTGCACACTCACAATGGTTAAAATTGTAAATTTCGTTACGTGTATTTTACCACAATAAAAATAATTGTACTCCAGTTGTGAAAAGAGCTATAAAGAGAATCAGGGCCAGGAAAGCAGTGTGGGAGGGTGACGCCGGAGCTGGGCTGTGGGCTCCCAAAGGCCTCATTAAGGACATACTCCCCCCTCCCCCCGCCGCCCCCACCGGACCATGAGCTCCTGAGCGCCAGTGGGGCATCTGCATCTGTGTCCCAGGACAATAAATATTTGAGTCACTGACAGACTCAAACCAGCAAATGGAGTGAGACCCCAGGCCCCACTCAGCAGAGTGCTTAGCCAGGACCGAGACCCCGGACTCAGTGGCCGGGGCAGGAGGCCGCCCTGTGCACAGGCCGGAGACCATGTGTCAAGGGCTGCAGGAGAAAACTGACACCGTGCCAAAGACCTGGGAAGGCAGGCGCCCGCACGCTGTGACCCGGAAGCCCCACTTACAGGAGATAATCGGCCACGTGGCCCAAGATTTACAGACAAGGATACTTCTTCAAGTTTTGTTTATAAGAAGGAAAAATGGGTAACAACAACCTGTCTAATAGCAGAGGATTAAATAAATCATGTCACAGCCACATAACTGCAACTATGCAATTATTAATTTTAAGTAATTTAGGAAAATACACTATAACACGGGGTTATCAAACTCATTTTCACCAGAGGCCACATCAGCCTCGGACTGCCTTCAAAGGGCCGAAGGTAACTTTACGACTGTGTAAATGTAACTACTCCTTAACTGGGGTGAGGAGCTCAGTGCCGCCAGTAGAAATGAGGTGCCGGGCTGGATAAACCAGGTAGGGGGCCTTGTGTTTGCTTCCTGTGTTCTAACATTAAGAGGAACTATAAACTGAATACTGTATATAGTATTTTTTCTAATTTTGAAAAAACAAACACAAAGAAATACACTAGTCCTTTACCATATGGTGAGGTTGCAGGTAATTCGTATTTTTACTTTTCTCTTTATTCTTTTCAGAGTTTTCCAACTTTTTTTCAGTGAAAACATTACTTTTACAAATAGGGAGAAGTGTAATTAAAAGGCCTTGCAAAATGCCAGCAGATAACAGATGCGAAGGGAGTTCCGTTGCATACCAGTGAATTTAAAAACCAATAAAGACTACCTCCTGCATCAGCATGAGGAGGAAAAGCCTGCTGGCTTTCTTGGAGAGGAGGCAGAAAGGCTACGGGGCAGAGCTGCAGACCCCGCTGCCACCTCTGCAGCGGAAGGAAGCAGTGGCCAATGTGAAGGGGGGCCGGTAGCTCAGACTCCTTCCTGCCCAGACACCTCCCACTGCCTGCAGAGCAGCACACAGGGCCACACAACAGCCAACAAGTACAGCCAACTGCCACACTCAACCAAGACTGGTGGCTCGGGTCACTAAGGCGAGCCCCGTCCCAGGTCAGAGATTTCCCACGAGCCACCACAGATGGAACCAGCAGCATCACGGGCAGCAAAGCCCAGTCTTCAAGGTCCCAGGTGAGGAGGGCTGGTCCAAACGGCACCTTTTCAACCTAAAAGCTCGTTGGGGCCAGTTTTACTTCACCAAGAAGCTCATCATCTCTCTCTCTCTCTCTCATCTCCAGCCCTAATACAGGCGACGCCTTTATTTCTTTGTCCAAAATGACAGACCCAGGTCCCCAAGGCTACACAAGTCCCAGAAAAAAAAATCTTTATTTTTTTAAAGATTTTATTTATTTTTAAAGAGAGTGGAAGGGAGAAAGAGAGGTAGAGACACATCAGTGGGTCGCCTCTGGCTCCACAACCGAAGCATGTGCCCTAACAGGGAATCAAACCGATGACCTTTTGGTTTATAGGCTGGTGGACAATCCAGAGCCATACGAGCCGGGGCCCAGGGAAAAAAATCTTAGGAAAAAAATCAAGCTATGATTTCAAAAGAAGATAGTCTGGTGAGCCTGGACTGAAATACGAGATTCAGAACACAAAGCTGAACAGATCTCTGCGGGAAATTCAATTTTTCAGAATGAAATGTATTGCTTAAAAGTTGAGTGTAGACAGGCCCCATTTAATACCTGCCCACCCCTAACAAGATGGGTGCATTTGACAGCAGAGAAGTCTCATTATCAAATTTAGAAATATACGGACTGACCCACCTGGCCTAGTATGGTTTGAACCAGAAACCAACCCAGAAATGATCAATCTTAAGCAGCAGAATAATGAGACATATAACCAGCACACAGCCATCAGCAACATGAGTCAGTACCTTGTGCAAGGCAAAGAAAAAAAATTGAAAGTGCAATAAAATAATCCTGCAGGGGAAAATGGGGAACTGATATTTTTTAAAGGGGGTGGTGTGAACAGGCCAAAAAAAAAGCAAGCCCCGGCCAGGCCCCAGGCAACCAGACCAGGCCTGGAATTAGTCCTGACTCGCCATTCCTGAAATCCCACTCTCCAGGGCTCTCTGGCCCTTCCTTCCCCAGGCTTTTTTCTTTACCCGCGTGGGCCCACACAGGAGACTGTAGAGGACCCAGGGAGCTGTAGGAGGTGACAGGCCCCCACAACAGGCAGAGACAACTAAAAGAACTAAAATTCATAAACAGCTTGGTGGGAGGGACAGCCGATTCATCTCCTCCCCTAACCAACCAGCTAACCAGCGGCCCGGAACCAGAGCTAGACTGGGCAGGAATGAAATCAGATAGAAAAGATGGGCCAAGAGGCTTGAACGGGGTGGGGACTAAAAGAATGACATGACCCTGTCAAAATGTCTCAGTCCCACAGATAGCCAAGAGGTCTGAAGGAGGTTACAAGGAGATTTTTTTAAAAGAACAAAACCAAGATGGTCGTGGGAATGCCAAATGAGTCCAAACGAATTCCCCATCAGACTTCAGAACCACTGTAACCCAAGCAGAGAGTCTCACAGGTAGGTCTGGCCCACAGGTAGCCAGGTCTCAACCCTCCCCTGCGGCCAACACTGGGGTCAGTCTCCCTGCCGGGCTCAGGCCTCCCTTCCATCTGCCACGGAAAGCGAGACACCCCCATCCGGCTGGGCAGCGCAGCTCCTCTACGCTGCGCTGGTGCCTCTCGGCAGCTGAATGGTCCCCATGTTAAAACACTGGAGGGGACTGAATTTCGGGTGAGGAGGTCACACACACTTCTATCAATGACGAGAACTGGAGAAAAAGACCAGGAACTAGGAAAAAGGAACCAGAAAACTAGATAAGCACAAAAACAACATACATTTTCATCACTCCCCATGGATGGAAGCACTTGGCTACAAATAGTACGTTGAGGCTCCCAAGAGCCTCAACAGATTAATTAAGACAAGGCGTAATTGCTCCCATTTTACAGATGCAGGAGCTGAGGCTCAGAGAGTTGCGTAAGGAGACCCGAAGAGGACCAGAATCCAGGCTCCAAGAGACACGCTTGCCTGAACAAGCAGAGGCTCCCCAGAGGATCGCCTGCCGGTCCCCAAAGGAAAGCAGCTGCTCCCCAGGCAAGACCCCTGGGCCTCCGCTTGTTGTTCTCAACATCCCACTCCGCCCTACAGTGAGCAGTAGGCACAGTCTCCAGGGTCACAGGCACCTGGACTCATGCCCAGGGACTGTGACCACAGCACCCAGACCTATTCAGTCCTCAAGGGCTCCACAGGCTACTTTTCCAACCCTGTCTCCCCACAGAAGCCCAGGACTGAAAAAGCCAGTGGCCCACGCTGTCTTGTGCCTCGAGTTACTTCTTCCTCGGCAGGGCCATAGCCTAGCACCTGTGGCATCGGCAGGACTGCTGTGTTCTGAGGTGGCACCTCCAGGGGCTAACTTCCCCACCAGAACTTGAAGGCAGTTACACACACAGCCACGGGAGAAACACCGCGGGAGCACCAACTGTGTGCCAGGCCTCTGCTGGCTACGCCTTCCACCATCTTCCCAACCCCAGAAGGTGGAGAATGCAAGGTCCCTACTTATGCCAGTGAAGGCTCAGAGGACTTGCGAACTCCTGACAGAAGCAGGACTGTCACCCCGAAGCCTGGGCCTCCCCAGTCCCACCTCACACCCCAGGGCTGTGCCCAGACAAGCCTGAATGGATTTAGAGCGGGTTGCACAAACCAGACTGGATGATAATGTATAAAGCCACGTAAAAATGCACATAAAATCCTACAGGGAAAAAAATCTCAGGGACGGTTAACAACCCTGTAAACCAAAGGCTTTTAAAGGTTTCTGCCAGGCAGCCATTTAGCAAATAACACACTCCAGACAGCCTCCCAGCCCCCTTCTCCCACTTCCTTCAAGTGAACCATCCCCCTTTGAAAACACCCCTTTCTGCCCTCAACGTGGGCTCGGACCTCCCACGAGATTTAGAGAGAGAGAGAGAGAAGAAAACACCCAGCGCTATGTCGGCAAAATCCCCTCTTCCGAGGCCCAGGATTTCAGCAGCGCTGTTGCTTACTCAGAAGAGGGGGAAAGGCAGGGGAAAAAATTTAAAAACCCATCTGGCAGGCCCTGAGCAGCGACATCCTGTTTATTATTAAGCATTTTCAGCAAGAGAGCATTAAGCATTTGCAAAATCACCCTCTAGGTCCGCACTGCAACCGCGACCGTGTCGTCGGGCTGTGACCGCCCCGCCCCTGGCCCCCAGCACACAGGCCAGCAGCCCCCGGCCACCAACTTCATTGACACTCGGGGGGTGTGGGGGAGACCGCCAACTCCGCGCCCCGATTCCGCCCTGTGGCCCAGAAGGTCGCCCGACTCCCGAACCCCACCTCTGGGGGTGGTTTTAAAAGTCAGCTGGGGGAAGGGGGTGCAGAACCCTCCCTGACGTCCCCAGCCCACACTGGCGGTCTCGGCCGCCGGACCCAGGGATCGGCGAGGCGACTCCCGGGCCCGGGGGGGGATCGCTCCGCACCACCAGCCCCAGACCCCTGGTGCACTCCGGCCGCGCAGCGTCCCGGCCCGGCCTCCCGGGGCCGCCTCGACCCCGCCGCCCGCGCGGAGGCCGCGCGGCGCCGCCACAACAATGGCGAGCGGGCCGGGCCGCACGCCCCAGGCCCGGCCCCGCAGCCCTCGCCCCGCCGGCCGGCCAACGGCGGCAGCGCGGGGCGGGCCGCGCCCGGCGCGCTCGCGGACAAAGGTCGGCCGGGCCTGGGGCTCGCCGCTGTCAGTCAGCGCCGCCGAGACAAAGCCGGGCCGCGCCGCCTCGGCGCCTCCATCTTAGCGCCGCGCCCGCCTCTCCCCCCCCGGCCCCGCGCCCCGGGCCCACCTGGTCTGGTTCTGCGGGCGACACCGGGCCGAGCGATGGCGGTCGAGCGGCGGTCGGGCGCGGAGGCGGCGGGATGGCGGCGGATTGCGAAGCGGCGGCACGGCTGCTCGCTCGCTCGCTCCCTCCCTCCCGGCTCCCTCGTCGCTCGCTACTCGCTCGCTCGCTGGAGCCTCGGAGCCTGTGTCTCGCCGCTCACCTCCCTCTCGCGCGCCGCTCCCCGCCCCCCGCCTGCCGCCGCCCCCGCCTCCTCCGGCCTCCTCTCGCCGCCGCCGCCGCCCGCAGCCGCGCCACCGCCCGCGCAGCGCCCCCTGCCGCGCCTCCCGGGATCGCCGGCGCCCTCCCGCGGGCCTGAGGGGTTGGGGGCCGGGGAGGGGCGGGCCCGGAGCGGAGCGGGAGGGGGCGAGCGTTGAGGGGGCCGGGGGCGGGGGAGGAGCTCCGGGAAGCGGAGAGCGTTCCGGGAGACCGGGGAGTGAGCGAGGAGGAAGGGTCTGGGGCTCCGAGAAAGGGTCCGGGCAGCGGATGGGGAGGGGAGGAGGCTCGGGGGAGGGGTCTGGGCGACCCGCGGGGCGAGCGGGCCGGAAGCCGGGCTCTGGCATGGAGGGGCCGGGGCGGGGGAGGGGGCGCGAGCCCGGAACTCCGCCCCCTCCCCCCTCAGAACTGCAGCGCCCCGGACAGACCCGGAGTCCGGATTCCTCTGTTCGAATACGTGTGCGATAAACGCATGGAACGGAAGCAGAAATGGTACTTTGTTCATTCAAAAGCAAGGCCGTTGCACAGTGCAGATACTTTACTCCATTTTTGTCAAAGGAAAATGATAAACCCATCCTCTGGAGTGCGTGTTCGTGGGGAGGCGAAACAAAAGATGTGGGAGGATGCACTCGGCTGAGTCACCTTGGCGGTCTGAGGTCGGGCGGAGGTCAGGAGCGCTCGAGAGGATTCTCGCTTCTTATTCTAGATACGTTGGCAATTAGAAAAGTAAATAATTTGGAAAGCAAAGACGGAAAGGTTGGGGCCTGGAACCCAAGCCATTCGGCTCCCCTCTGACACTTGTCCACATGCCCCGTAGCTGGGCAAGCCCGCCGTGGAGTGGCCTCGAGTGGTTTGCCTCATTTCATCCCAGCAGCTGGAAAAATGGAGACTCAGAGGTTAAGTAATTTGCCCGAGGCCACAGAGCCAGACCTGGGAAGAAAGTTAACGCACTGCAGCCTAACTACCTGGGGTAGGGTTAGCACAGAGCACAGAGCCTGGCACCTGCTGGGCGCTCCGTGAAGAAATACAGGTGGGTTTGTGGAACGGAGGAAGGAGTGTTTGGCCCTTGACCTTTTGGCTGTGAAGTAAGGAACCCTAGGACTTACTAAGAATCAGATTACATTATTATTATTATTATTATTATTATTATTATTATTATGTGATGAGAGACTATCAGAAGAAAAGCTTGGAGATTCCGGAGTGCTGTAGAAGACAGGTGAGGAAATACGAAAGCGACAAGGGGGAGGAAGGCCCACAGATGCTCTGTTCCTCTGGCAGAGCTGGGAGGGCAGTGACGGCTGGCTTCTGGGGACAGCGAGGGTTGCCAGGTCCGGGGCAGGGAAAACGACAGCAGGTGCCCCGCTTGTGCAAAAAAAAAAAAACAACCCAAGGTTTTCGTCCTGGGTTCAGGAAATCCTTTTCTGTCTGCACTTCTCTGGGGTGATAGCAGGGACAGGTGCTGTTTACTGAGCCCCTTTTCTGGGCAGGATGCTAAGCACTTCACAGGAGAGAACTGTAAATACTTGGGAGGTGGCTTTTACTGTTCACACTTCGCAGATTAGGAAATTCAAGTCAGGAGTTCAGTGACCTTAACCAAGATCACAGAGGACCTGGGGACGAGGATTTGAGCCCAGTAATGCCAGCCTTGGAGGTCTTACCCTTTCCTAGAGGGAGGCAAGGCTAAGATGCTGTGGTCTGGGGCTGGCCAGGCCTGGCTCCCTGGGCTCCTCCAGGACCTGAAAGTGCCATTCCAAGGCCTCCCAGAACTCGGGCCCCAGAGAGCACAGAGAGAGGAAGGGGAGACCAGAGGATGAGGGCTGGACTGGACCAAGGCTGGACCTTGAGGTCATGCAGCCCCAAAGAAACCCCATGAGGCATGGGAGACATTCAAGGACACGTTTTATATTGTCAAAGTTACACCCAGAAGCCCTGGCTGGAGTGGCTCAGTGGACTGAGTGCCAACCTGGGAAGCAAAGGGTCACCTGTTGGATTCCTAGTCAGGGCACATGTCTGGGTTGCGGACCCAGGTCGGGTGTGCAAGAGGCAACTGACCGATGTATCTCTTACACATTGATGTTTCTCTCCCTCTCTTTCTCCGTCCCCCTTTCTCAGAAAATAAATAAAACCTATAAAAAAAGTTACACCAAGGAAACAACAACTCTCAGAGCTGGAATATTGAAAGAATGTAAGGAATGAGTGAACCAAGCTGTTCAAAGCTGGGAAGAGTTGGCATGAACCAATGAGCAAGAGTTCATTTTGCTTTTATCACTATTTTCCTCTAAAATGTGAGGAAATTTCAACTCTCCTTATGAATGGAGACATCTTTTTGGGCTCGAGGGGGAATGCCACCCCTCCCTCCAGGCCTAATGCCAATTTTATTTTTTTATTTTATTTATTTATTTTTTAATTATAATGAACTCGTGATAATTTTTTTTTAAGATTTTATTTATTTATTTATTTTTAGAGGGGAAGGAGAGAGGGAGAGAAACATCAATGTATGGTTGCCTTTTGTGCGTCCCCTGCTGGTAGTTAGCCTGCAAGGAACCGGCCTGCAACCCAGGCATGTGCCCTGACTGGGAATTGAACCGCGATCGTCTGGTTCGCAGGCCCGTGCTCAATCCACAGAGCTATGCCAGCCAGGGCTCCTAATGCCAATTTTATATAAACATAATTTTCCCCCAAATTCGATCAGTCACTGACTTTTAATACATTAAAATTTAATATTTTTGTATAATACTTATAACTATATTTCTTTATCCATGATTTTCTTTTTTAAACCACATTATGGCTAGAGGCGGATCTCCTTTGCATTAATTTCACATAGAATCTGGAATGCCCTGTCATTGGTCAGACTTGGGTTCTTTATTAAAAGAAAAGAAAAACCTCGCCTGGAAAGTAGCCTTTGTGTGCTCTCTCTTTGTTCTCCTCCCCTTACTCAGACTCCTTCTCTAACCCCTGGGACACTCCGGCGGTCACTCTCTCAATCCCAGTCTTGCTGTGGCCATCATTTCTCTGTCCCCTACAAGACAAGGAGCTTAGTGGAACAGTCACTGAATCATTCATTTTTTTTTTTAAATTTATTTATTTTTAGAGAGAGGGGAAAGGAGGGAGAAAGAAAGGGAGAAAAACATCAGTGTGTGGCTGCCTTTTGCATGCCCCCTCTTGGGGACTCGGCCCCCAACCCAGGTATGTACCCTGACTGGGAATTGAACCAGTGACCCTTTAGTTCACGGGCTAGCACTCGATCCACTAAGCCACACCAGCCGGTGCTGAATCATTCACTCTTTTAATCCCGCAGCCCTTAACACACAACCTGTGGCACACAGTAAGTGAGTCACGAGAGGTTAAGGGAGAGGGAACCTTGAGATTCAGGGAAGGACTGTGACCCCCCTGGGACCGTGGCCAGTCTCAGCCCCAAAGGGAAGCAGGAAGGCTTCCACTGTTCCATTGCCTGAAGGTGCAAAGACTTTGCTGGGCTTCTCTTGTCCCTCTGTCAGTAATAGCTACCATTTCTAGAGTACTTCCGGTGAGGACATTAAACCACAGTCAGGGTTGGTGACTTGTCAAGTCCCCATGGGGAGCAGGCGGCAGAGCTGAGAGAGCGAGCTGGAAGAGAAAGTGCACGCCTGGTGCTCACCTGAGCCAGCCTGGCTTCCCGTGCATCCCGCCTCCTCACTGTGTTTTGGGGGGAGGGTCTGCTATCACACCACTCCACAGATCAGTAAACCGAGGACCCAGGGCCTTCCCCGCCTCTGCTGGCCGCCAGACACTGAGTCATATCACTGTGTCTGGGAGGGCCCTTCTTTCCACACAGACCCCAGAAAGCTCTGGCACCTCTGTGTCCTGCCGCAGGGCAGGGAGGTAGAAAGTCGCTTAACACTGTGAACACAACAGAAGCCAGTCTTTAAAGCTCTGACCCAGGCACAGAGCTGAGGGAACAGCCCCAGAGATTTCTCACGTGAGCCCTGTCTGGCTTCAAGGGCACTCCCCAGCCACTGAGTGTAGTTCATGGCACGGCCACGCACACAGAAGCCTGGCCAGCTCACCTGGGTTTCTCAGTGGAGCCCATCCAAGCCCAAGCCAAAAGCAGGAGCTGGCTCCACGCCCTTCTGCCGGGCTGGGAGTTGGACAGCCTGAGTTAAACCTGTCCCTCTCCTGAGTTACTTTGTGTCTTTAGATAGGTGCCAGAATGTTCTGTGCCTCTGGAAACCAGGGAAGAGGTTTACTAGGAGCATTGAACGAGACAATGTGCTTGGCCAGCATCCCAAGCTGGCATCCAGCAGGCACTCCGCACGTGTTGCTTATTACTCCTGTGCCTTCCTATTCACAGACACACCAGAGCCTCCCTTGTCGGTCAGTGATTGCTGTGTAACAAACAGCCCCGAAACTTAGTGGCTGAAAACAACCACCAGCTGGTATTCCTCACGATTTGGTGGATTTGGGGATGGTTCTTCTCATCCACCTGATGCTGACTGGAGTCAGTCATGCTGCTGTGCCGTCTGTGCGTCCCCGAGGTGTCCCATCTTCCAGGAGTCTCCTTGGGGCCTCTCCCTCTGACAGAATAGCCCAGGCTTCCTATGGCACGGCTGCTGGGTTCCAGAGGAGGGAAAGCGGAAGCACACAGGCCTTGTAAGAATGTCACGTCTGCTGTGCTCCATTGGTCAGAGCGGGCCTCGGGGCCAGCTCAGACCCGGGGGCAGGGAAAGTGACCCCACCCCAAAGGAAGGAGCACCACACTTGTACAGGAGGGAAGGTGGGCAAATTCCCTGTGGGTAACCTTCCCCGCTGTCGGGCCCTCAGCCTTTCCCCACCCCATGCCTTGTCCAAGCCTCCACTCATTCTGTCTCATAGAGACATTCCACCAACTACAAAAAGCTTCACTGAGTTCTGTAATGGCAAGACCAGTCAGAGTACTGAGATGTGGCAAGAAGAGAAATAAATGATCTCTGTGCTCAAGAAGATCCCAAGTTCAGGGGCATGCAAAACAACAACAATAAAAACTGTGACTTAGCAAGCTCTCACCACCTGCCAGGCGTGGACTGGAGATGGTCTGAATCAGTGGGCTGGTGCTGGCCCGGCCTACTGCTCCCTCCAGCCCCTGAGGACAGTGGGTGACGTGCCCACAGCTCACCAGCAATACAGTCGAAGAGTGTGAGGCTTACAGTGTGGGTAGTGATCCCATGCCCCAGGATTCTTGGACAGCCTGCTCTCCTGCTCTCCGCACCTGTTCTCCAAAGTACAACTGTGCTAATGAGAGAGAGAGAGCCAGTCTCCATTTCAGTTCAGAAAACGTGGTCATATTAACTGGAGGGGAGAATGGATCCCAGTGGGGAGCCAGAAGGAGCCTTCCCGGGGCAGGTGCCTCTGACAGCAGGCTTTGAAGGCAGGGTGAAGAATTTCATCAGAAGAGACTGGGGAAGAGCATTCCGGATGGGGGGGGGGGGGGGCGGACTTGAACAAAGGCCTGGAGATGAGAGCGTCTGGGCGCCAGGAGGGGCCCACAGGCTGGCCAGTGGCCCCACCCCAGGGAATGTGCACTCCAGCAGGGGTGGGAGCCTTGAGCTAAAAATACACTCGTGTCTGAACAGGCAGCAGGGCCCCTGCCACAGACCTCTGTGCTCACAGCAGGGGCTGGGGGGCAGCGTCTGAGTTTCAGCAGCCCATGCACAGGACACACATGCAAGAGCTAAAAGCCGGATCTCCTCTGGGCAGGAAGCACTGGCAGTTTCTCTTCCCTTCCCACCTGATTCTTACCCATTGGAATTCGCCCTCCATTTTCCAAGGGAAGGAACCTGGGGGTGGGGGCAGGAGGGAAATAGGCCAACTGGAGGATAAAAGAAGAGTGAGGGTGAGATTTTAAACTTGGCAGCTCCAGCTAAGAAAAAGCAGCAAAAAGATGTGGGATGGGGTTAGGGGAAGGAAAGGGGAGAAAAGGAAAGGAAGCCAGCTCCCTGAGGAGCCTCCCAAAGGAAGGACGTGGGCAGCGAGGTCAGGAGGTCAGGAGGCCATCCTGCCCCCCCCTTTCCTGCCATTGGCACAGTCTCCAGTCCTGGTCTCCCCCACAAGGAGCACTTCAGAACCTCCCTCAGAGGGACCCCCGGAAGGCACACCCACTGACCGAACAGACCAGTGAGGAGGAAGAGGAGGAGGAGGAGGGATAGAGGAAGGCCCTTGGCGGGAGAATTTAGGAACAAGGTCTTGCCCCTGTGGCCAGTATCTCAGAAACGTAGGTACTAAAGAAACAGAAGGTCTCAGAATCCAACTTGGTATCAAGAACGTGAGACCTGACCAGTGTGGCTCAGGGGGTTGGGCAGCATCCCACAAAGCAAAAGGTCGCCGGTTTGATTCCCACTCAGGGCACATACGTGGGCTGTGGGTCCCGTCCCCAGTCAGGCCTGTATGAGAGGCTATCTCTCACATCAATGTTTCTCTCCCTCTTTTTCTCCCTCCCTCCCCCTCTCTCTAAAAATAAATAAATAAAATATTTAAAAAGAAAAACAGAGAGAGAGAGAAGAAAGAGAGAGAAAGAGGGAGAGAGAGAGAGAAAGAAAGAGAGAGAGAAGGAAGGAAGGAAAGAAAGAAAAGAGAAGAAAGAAAGAGAAAGAAAGAAAAGAAAGAAAGGAAAGAAGGAAGGAAGGAAGGAAGGAAGAGGAGAACCGGGCCGGGTAGTTTAGTTGGTGAGAGCGTCATCCCAATGTGCCAAAATGGCAGGTCTAATCCCTGGTCAGGGCACACACAAGAATCAACCAATGAATGCATAAATAAGTGTAACAACAAATTCATGTCTTTTTTCTCTCTGTGTCTCTCCCTCCCTCCCTCTCTCTCAAATCAATTTTTTAAAAGTTAAACATAGAATTATCACATGACCCAGCAATTCCACTCATAGGTTTGCACCCGAAAGACCTGAAAACAGATGTTCAGACAACCATGTACATGCAAATGCTCACAGCAGTGAATCTGCAATCGCTGGGAGGCGGAAACAACCCATGTGCTCATCAAGTGATGAGTGGGCGGACGCAATGCAGCAGATCCAAACCGAAGTATTATTCAGCCACTAAAAGTAATAAAGTTCTTTTTGTAAAACATTTTATTGTATTTATATTTAGAGACATGGGAAGTGAGGAGGCAAGAGAGGGAGAGAAACATCAATGTGTGAGAGATATATTGATCTGTTGCTTCTTGCACGCCCCCAACAGGGGGCCTGGCCTGCAACCCAGGTCTGTGCCCTGACGGACGGGAAATTGACCCTCTGGTTCGCAGGCCCCACTCAGTCCACTGAGCCACACCAGCCAGGGCTGAAGTTCCTTTTTTTTTTTAGATTTTATTTATTTATCTTTAGAGAAGAAGGGAAGGAGAGAAGGAGAGAAATATCAATGCATGGTTGACTCTCGTGAGTCCCCCGCCGGGAACCGGCCCGCAACCCAGGCACGTGCCCTGACTGGGAATCGAACTGCGATCGTGTGGTTCGCAGGCCCGCGCTCCATCCACTGAGCCACACCAGCCAGGGCCTGAAGTTCTTTTTTTAAACCAATTTTTCAATTGCAGTTGACATTCACTATTATTTTGTACTAGTTCAGGCCTACAGCATAGTGATTAGACAATCGTATACTTTGCAAAGTGTTTCCCCTGATATTTCCAGTGCCCACCTGGCACCACACATGTAATAGTTATTACACTATTGTTGGCTGTATTTTCTATGTTGTACTTTCAGGAATGAAGTTCTCTTACATGCTATAACACGGATGGACCTTGAAAACATTACATGAAGAAGGCAGAAACAAGAGGCCATATGTTGTATGATTCCATTTACATGAAATGTCCGAAACAGGCAAACTCACACAGACGGATGAAGGTTAGCATTTGCCAGGGACTGGGAGGAGTGGGGCAGGGAGTCTCTGTTTAACGGATACGGGACTTGCTTTCGAGATGATGAGCCATTCTGGGCCCAGACAGAGGTGATGGTTGCCCAACATCGTGCATATACTGTATGTCACTGAAATGAACACTTTAAAAGTAGATCAAATGGGCCCTGGCTGGGTGGTTGAGTTGTTTGTAGCACTGCCCCATAGACCAAAAGGTTGCAGGTTCAACCCCTGGTCAGGGAACATACCTCGGTTGCAGGTTCAACCCTCCAGGTGGGCTGTGTTTAAAAGGCAACCAATTGATGTGATATTTCTCTCTCTCTCTAAAAAATTAATAAGCATGTCCTTGGGTGAGGATTAAACATGAAAAAGAAGCCCTGACTGGTGTGGCTCAGTGGATTGGGCATGGGCCTGTGAAGCAAAGGGTCGCCGGTTCGATTCCCAGTCAGGGCACATGCCTGGGTTTTGGGCCAGGTCCCCAGTGGGGGACACATGGGAGGCAACCACACACTGATGTTTCTCTCCCACTCTTTCTCCTTCCCTTCCCCTTTAAAAAAATTAATTAAAAAAATAAAAATGAAAAAGAAGAGAAAAATATTAAAGAGGTTAAGGAAATCTTGTAAAGTTTTTAAAGAGGACATATTAGAATGATGGGCTGAGATCATGGTTAGCCCCCTCTCATGGGGGTTGGATGTACCCCATGGTGGAACAGGCACAAACAATGTGGGGGGGCGTGAGATGACACACCGTGGGGTCCCCGGTATAGAATCTAAAGTGCAGCAACAATAATGAGACACTTGGGCCTCCCCGGACTATTGTCCCCACAGGTCAGGGGTCACAACAACTCCTCAGAGCAGCAAGCAGCACTGTCCCCAGCTGCTTGTCCCCTGCTCCTCCCCTGTCCCAGACCAGAGGCTGGGCTCAGTCACTCCTGTGATTCTTCCCATCCTGCAGAGGGGGAATTAACCGGTGAAGTGCCAGCTGCCCGTCCTGCCAGGTCTTTTTTAATGCCTCAGGCCAAGCTCCCTGCTGTTTTGGAATATGATCTGGCCCCTCCTGACCTCTCCAGCCTCATCTCTGCTCACTTTTCAGAGCTGCCACTTTCTCTCACCTCCAGACTCGGAACTCACTGTTCCTTCTGGTGCAATTACTCCCCTCCCCCACCTCAGCCTCACATAACCTCCTCTGTTTGGACGGTGCCTCCTTCCTTCTATTTTTTAAAGATTTTATTTATTTATTTTCAGAGAGAGGGGAAGGGAGGGAGAAAGAGAGGAAAAGAAACATCAGTTGGTTGCCTCTTGAAGGCCCCTAACCAGGGGGACCTGGCCAGCAACCCAGGCATGTGCCCCGACAAGGAATCAAACCATTGAGCTTTCACTTCACAGGCTGGAGCTCAAGCCACTGAGCCACACCAGCCAGGGCTGGACAGTGCCTCCTTAAAGAACCCTTCTCTGTTGGTACCCACCTGCAAACTGCCACAGCACAAGCCTTCTTCACCTGATCACTCGTTCAACACCAGGACCGGATGGCATGGCTTCCAAGACAGATGTGTGGAGAGCTTCTGGGCACTGGTGAGCCGCCTTACCTCCCATTAGACTGTGAGGTCCTGTGGCTGGGAAGCAGTGTGCGTGTTCACCGCTATATCTGCGAGTCTTACACAATGCCTGGCGTGGAGTAGGCCTCAATAATAAATGAACAGAGGAATCCATGGAAAGGAAAAGGGAGGTGAAAAACAGGTGGGACAGGGATGCAATGAAGCAGGAAATGACCTTTGCACCTGCGGATGGGTACATAATGTCTCCTTCCACGGACACTGCAGGAGGAGCAGGGCACCCCAAAGACACAGCCAAAAGAGGGGCTGGAAATGACATCACAAACAACACACCCTCTGAAGGTATCATTCCTATTGTGCCAACTAAACCAAAAGTGTCGAGGGACAAAAATTAAATAAGCCAAATTGCATGGTAATAATAGAAAGGACTGTGTATTGGATTGGCTAAGGGCTGTAACAAACCACCCCAGCATTTCAGTGGTGTATTGCAATAAAAGTTTAATTTTTTAATCCCTCTCCCACGTGGGCTTTTCTGGTTGAGCAGTTCTCTTCCAAGTGGTGTCGCAGGGGTCCAGAAAACTCCCATCTCTGGTTCCACTATCCATCCCAGCTGTGCTGACACAGAAATGGACAGGAAGGCAGGCCTGGAAAGGTGAACTGCACTCCTGCCTACACTCCATTGGCCAGAACTCAGTCACGTGGCCCGACCTAGCTGCATGGGAACCTGGGAATTGTAGTCTAGTGGTGTGTCCCAGAGGAAAAGAAAGGAGGGATTACCGAACTTGTGGTAGTCTCAATCACAGTTCTTACCTAATGAGGTTGGACTAAGTGTCAGGCACCGTTTCAGTAGGTTACACGCATGTGGTCATTTTATTTTCACATCAGCTCTCATTTACAGAGAAGGAAACTGAGGCTCAGATAGTTTAAGTAAATTTTTTTAAGATTTTATTTATTTATCTCTAGAGGGGAAGGGAAAGAGAGAAGGAGAGAAACATCAATGTATGGTTGCTTCTTGTGAGTCCCCTGCTGGGAACTGGCCTCCAATCCAGGCATGTGCCCTGACTGGGAATCGAACCATGATCGTGTGGTTTGCAGGCCAGCACTCAAGCCACTGAGCTACACCAGCCAGAGGAGTTTAAGTAAATTTTATGAGGTGAAAGCCTCACACTTGGAGAATCAATGTGGAACCCGATCTTTTCTTTTTTTTTTTTTTAAATGTTTTATTTATTTATCTTTAGAGGGGAAGGGAAGGAGAGAGGAAGAGAAACAACAATGTATGGTTGCTTCCCATGCATCCCCTGCTGGGAACTGGCCTGCAACCCAGGCATGTGCCCTGACTGGGAATCGAACCGCGATCATGTGGTTCGTAGGCCCGTGCTCAATCCACTGAGCTATACCAGCCAGGAAACCCGATCTTTTCAACTCAAAGCCCTGTAACTGAAGCAAAGTCAGGGCAGATCATACTAGTGAGCCGCTACCAGCTGTGAATTACACCCGCCCACTCAACATCATTATCATTGACTAAGTGCTAATTTTGGGTTAGGGTTTTTCCAAGCGCTTTCATATTAACTCACTTGATCCTCACAAAACCCTATGAAATAGGTAGTGTTCATATCCTTACTTTAAAGATGAGGAAATGGCACAGAGAGGTTAAGTGACTTAGCTGAGATCACTCAACGAGGGCACGGCAGAGACAGAACTCAAACCCAGGCAGTGTGTCTCCAGAGTCCACACGTGAACTTGCCCTAGTCTAGTCTCTCCACAGACAACCAAAGGAATGATTGCAGGGTGGGGTCTCCAAGGTGAGGCTATGGACCTTGCAGAGGACCCGAGCTGGGCCTTTGGGGTACAAGAGGGAAATACAATCCTTCCATTTGTGCTTCTCCGTATTCTTCTGAAAAAAAGTATCGGTGATATTAAACTTTACTAATATGTACACTTTATACAGAGTGACCCTGGCACCCTCACTCAGTTGAGGAGCAATCTGGATAATACGCACAGATTAAGTAAAATTTAATATACTATCAGTTTTTAAACAATAAACATAAATAGAAGGTGTTACATGCAGTGCTTGGATAAGTGGGTTATTGTGGTATTTTAATTATACTACCTCTCACAGTGTGGACGAGTAGTTTTAAAGGATACTTGTAGCCCTGGCCTGGTGTAGCTCAGTGGATTGAGTGCCAGCTTATGAATCAAAGGGTAGCGGGTTCTGTTCCCAGGTTAAGGCTGCAGGCCAGGTACCCAGTGCGGGGCACGCGAGAAGCAACTGCACATTGATGTTTCTCTTTCTCCCTCCCTTCCCCTCTCTAAATAAATAAATAAAATCTTTTAAAAAGTAATTGTAAAGAACGGACACACCTTAGTCACCACTGCGCTAAAAGCCTCAGGCTGCCTCACGCATGCCCAGAACCTCTATTTTGCAGCGTAGAAGGCTGGACCCTATAGCCACACCCCCTCCCTACCCCCCCACCCCCGCCTTCATGTTCTTCAGAGGCATCATTGGCTACTTCCTGGTGTGATTGGGCGAGTCCCCAGATATTGGAGGGACACGATTGGACAAAGTCGGTGCCTCTCGTCCAGTGAACATCTTCGATTGGCTGAAGTGCTGCAAACTTGCACATCCATCAGGCAAACAGAAAGCGGCTTGAGTACCCAGAGCTGGAGCACAGAGAGCGGAAGTGCCTGGAGAACCCAGGGCTTCAGCCCGTGCGGATGGTAGCCGCTGTCGCGGGAAGGTGTGGGCAGATGCCGGTGGAAACCTTGGCCGGGCAGATTGCCATGAGGCAAGAGGCCGTGGCCTGACACAGGACCCCCAGCAAAATCTCCANGGACACACCTTAGTCACCACTGCGCTAAAAGCCTCAGGCTGCCTCACGCATGCCCAGAACCTCTATTTTGCAGCGTAGAAGGCTGGACCCTATAGCCACACCCCCTCCCTACCCCCCCACCCCCGCCCTCATGTTCTTCAGAGGCATCATTGGCTACTTCCTGGTGTGATTGGGCGAGTCCCCAGATATTGGAGGGACACGATTGGACAAAGTCGGGTGCCTCTCGTCCAATGAACATCTTCGATTGGCTGAAGTGCTGCAAACTTGCGCATCCATCAGGCAAACAGAAAGCGGCTTGAGTACCCCAGCTGGAGCACAGAGAGCGGGAGTGCCGGCAGAACCCAGGGCTTCAGCCCCTGCGGATGGTAGCCGCTGTCGCGGGAAGGTGTGGGCAGATGCCGGCGGAAACCTTAGCCGGGCAGATTGCCATGAGGCAAGAGGCGGTGGCCTGACACAGGACCCCCAGCAAAATCTCCAGCCTGCCCCTGAGTTGGGAAGCCATTACTAATTCAGAACCCTGTACAGGAGGCTTCTGCAGGCGGACACAACTGGTCTGAGCAGTTGCATGAAACTGAGGATGGACCGTCATCAGGTGGAGCTTCTGTGGTAGTGGAACGACCCACATGCAGAGGTTTATAAGCAAGGGAACTAGAAGGAACAAATCAGAAAGCTAATTGCTGGCCCTGGTTGGTGTAGCTCAGTGGATTGAGCGTGGACCTGCGAACCAGAGTTTTGCGGTTCGATTCCTGTCAGGGCACATGCCTGGGTTTCGGGCCAGTTTCCAGCAGGGGACTCATGAGAGGCAACCATACATTGATATTTCTCTCCCTCTCTCCTTCTCTTCCCCTCTAAAGATAAATAGAATCTTAAAAAAAAAAAAAGCTAATTGCTGACAGTGCGGCCTCTCAGCCTACAAACTCATCCCCAGAACCATGTGGGGGAATCAGAAGACGCCTGTCCAAGGGAGAAGAGTCCAGGAGAAACGAGACCTGCAGAAATCTGCCCATTTTCCTCTGTCTGAAGCTCTATGATCTGTGGACAAATAAACCCTGTCCTTGTAGAAGAGAAAGAAAAGCTGTAGGAAGAGCTTATCCACAAAGATCATCATGAGGTGAAGTGAATGGGGGACTTGCGGGAAATCCACGACCACAAAACACACAAAAAGCCAGACGTTTCTACTGGATCAAGATTTGTTAGGTGAGAGGTGACTGAGGCCCAGGAGGGATCCAGTTCCCTTGCTCAGAGGTTTTCCACGGACTTGCCCCAAGTTCTCAGTCACTCGCAGTGTACTTGTCACTGTGATAAAGGCAGACCTTGGCAAGAATGACCTAAAAATTGGGCCAAATGTCCGTGTGATCAGCGATAAGCCACAGGAAGAGGTAGTGGTAGATCCTCCCTGAGATGCCGCGTGGGTCCGTGCAGCACACTGAAGCTGGCTTTCCCATCTAGTGCAGACTGGTCCCTGGAAGGGCTCCACCCTGGGCTTGCTAAACAGGGTAAGTTACCACCAAAGGACATAATGGTGCAGCCCGTTCAGCCAGTCACCTTCAGGATGGTCCCTCCAAGGGACCCACGGACACAGTGAGGCTTGTGCAAATAAAGGGGTGGGACACGGGTAGACACAAAGTGACTCGAACGGCAATCTGTGTTCGAGGGGTGTGGAAAGACTCCCAAGTCAGGTCATGGGGAGCGTTCCAGAGCCCTAACACTTTGTCCGGGGACATAGGAACGAGTGAAAATCGTTCGGTCGGTACAGGGCCAACCCAGAACGTGAGCCTGAATTTTTACTTAGGTTAAATCGCTGCACAAAATGTCCATGGTGTTGCAGGGGCCACGCAGGCTGAAATAATAATAGTAGTAAATGCTGCACAAATAGTCGATGTTCGTAGTTTGCATCCGGGCGTTGTGCAAAAGTGTTACCTGCATTAATTAATTCATTGAATCCTTCCAACCCATGAAGCAGGTACTGTTATTCCAAGCCCAGTTTAGAAACGAAGAAACTGAAGGCTGGAGAAGGTAAGCAATATGTTCAGCTCGCCAGTGACAGAGCTAGACTTTGAACCAGGCAACTGACCACAGTGGCTGGATTTTCCATCATTTTGCTAGGCCACCTCCCCCAGATGACGTGTGGTCGTGCTGTGGCTGAAAATGACAGGACAGTGATACCATGGCATGTTTTGTATAATTTTGTTAGGAGACACCAATGTTAAAATATCAATATTGGCCCTCCTGAAATGGACCCAATAGGTAAGTTGGTACAGTGATGAATGAGAATCTAGAAAATATAAGGATGAGCTTCTATCTATAAACTGTGTTTACTCTGACCAGGTTAAGTGATAGGTTACGACGCAATTTGTGAACGTGATAGGCCTTTTCAAAACAATATCTTAATAATACTAATTATTTCAAGTTAACTTTCCAGATAACCACAGTGAACTCTTTAAATGCTAAAGTTTCTGTATTTTAGATAGCAAGCTTAGATTTTTTTTAAACTACTTTAGATAAAGGATCTTGGACTTGGTTAACCTTTTCTTGGTAGCTTAGCACTATTAATATGCAATACAGCCCTGTGTTGTGGTAGAACTCTGCCTTATTCTTTGGATTCCTGTGACCTTAAAATCGAGCTGCTGGGCAGGTCCTCAGTGGTGGCTGTGGTCCGCCTCAGTAATAACTTTCTCCAGCCTACTGTGTCCACTCCCACCCCCAACACATGGCTGACAAAGTGCATCGGGCTAAGAAAGCAAATATCTTGGTTATAAATTATATATATATATATAAATAAATATATATATAAATTATATATATATTTTAAAACGATAAGCATGCTTTTTTTAAACAAGTGAATTCTTTTTTATTTTTTTAATTTTTCTTTAGATTTTTTATTTATTTACCTTTAAAGGGGAAGGGAAGGAGAGAAGAAGAGAAATATCAATGTATGGTTGCCTCTCATGAGTCCCCTGCTGGGAACCGGCCTGCAACCCAGGCATGTGCCCTGACTGGGAATCGAACCGCGATTGTGTGGTTCGCAGGCCCGCGCTCAATCCACTGAGCTACGCCAGCCAGGGTTATTTCTAGTTTTGAATATGATTTGAAAGTCAGTGTTGCTGGGAGATTGGCCAGCAGATCAGCGTGTGTACTTACCTGCCGATCACCCAGCAAGTTTTCCTCGAAGCATACCGTAAGTTGGAGATTCCTGTGTACAAAAGGCTCAATTACTTGAGGCTTTAGGACTGATCAAAAGAAAAAAAAGAGTCGATTAATAATTATTTTAGACTTTGTGGGTCGTATGGTCTCTGTTGCAATTAATCAATTCAGATATTATAGTCTGAAAGCTACAGACAATAAATAATAAACAGATGAGAGTTGCCCTTTCCCCCCAAAACTACAAAAACAGGCAGTGGGCCAAATTTGGACCAAAAGTTGGGGTTCGCTCACTTCTGCTCAGACATTCGAGAATCTGAAATCTTTGCAATCAAAAGTTTGCAGGATGGTACTTCACAGTGTATAGTAAACGCTGTCGGATGGGTGAACAGCCCACTTTGGACAAATCCCACTGATACGCCAGTATGAGGAAGAAACGCCCGCCTGCAGGTCAGCCAGAGTGAGGGCTTCGGGAAGGGCCATCTCTGAAGGCTCCTCGAGATGTAAGAAACTTTCGTAGCAAGTGAAGCTGAAGTTCAGCTCTCAGCCTCTAGCGCTGTCAGAGGATGCTGAAGCAGGGAGGCTGAGCCTTAAAAGCTTCATTTTCTATGCAGAGGAGTTTTTAAAATTTCATTTATTGATTTGAGAGAGAGAGAGAGAGAGAGAAAGAAACATCAGTTTGTTGTGCCACTTTTTAATGCATTCATTGGTGGAGTCTTGTATGTGCCCTGACTGGGGATTGAACCTGCAACCTTGGCGTATCAGGATGGTGCTCTAACCAACTGAGCTCCCCAGCTAGGGCCAATGCAGAGGAATTTTGTTAAAAGACATAAAAATATACAAAAGAGACACTACTTGCCTGCAATATAGCTGATGAGTGGCAAAATCCCATTGGGCACCTGTAGGGTTTTGTTAGCTTGTACATGAGAACTTCGTGTGTTTTGGTGCGAGGGAACCGAGTATTTATGAAAGTCTCCGTGTTCGGCTGCTCAGTGGGAGTGGAGCAGTGAGCCTCAACGACGCCCCTCCCTGCCTCTCTCCTCCCGGGAGTCCTCCCCTCCTCACACAATGGACTTGACTGACCTCTGCAGCCAATAGGGTATCACGGAAATGGCAGATTGTGACTTCTGAGTTCGAACATAAAACTAAACATTTTAGCTCCTGCCTTGCTCTTTCTCAGCTGTCAGAACACTCCAGCTGCTTCATGGAGACGTCCCCATGGCATGGAGCCGGGGCTACTGCCAACAGCCAGTCCCAGTCCAGCCAATGGCAGCCTCTCGAGAGGCCCTGAACCCCTTCGGCCAGTTCCAAATTCCTGACCCACAGAAACTCTGACAGGTAACAAAGGTGTATTGTTTTAGGGAGCTAAACGGTGGGGTAAGGTGCTATACGGCAGTAGATGACTAATACAGCTAGTCTACAGAAATACAGTTACTGACCTTTCGGCATTGACCTCGGAGCCTGTTTGCTTGCTGAGTCAGCTCCCTGATGGGGCCTAATAACTGCCTGGTAGATTCTTGGGATTTTCTATGTAGACAGTTGTGTTCTGCTAAGAGAGACAGGTTTTGTTTTAAGATTTAATTAATTTTTAGAGGGAGAGAAAAGGAGGGAGAAAGAGAGGGAGAGAAACACCCCCCCCCCCAACTGCGGACCTGGCCCACAACACAGACATCTGCTCTGACTGGGAATGGAACCGGTGACCTTTTGGTTCACAGGCCAGCACTCAGTCCACTGAGCCACAGCAGTCAGGGTAAGAGAGACAGTTTTGTTCTTTCCTTTCCAATCTGTAGAACTTTCATTTATCTGTTTACCTTATTGCGTTGGTAAGGGCAGACATTCTTGCCTTGTTTTTGATCTTGGGGGAAAGTGTTCAGAGTTTCAACATCAAGTATGATGTTAGCTGAAGGATATATATAGATGTTCTTTATTCAGGTTGAGAAAATTCCCTTCTGTTTCTAGTTTATTGAGATTTTCTTTAATCTTTAAAAGACTATTTATTTATTTATTTTAGACAGAGGAGAAGGGAGGGAGAAAGAGAGGGAGAAAAACGTCAGAGTGTGGTTGCCTCTCATGCGCACCCTAGTGGGGACCTGGCTTGCAATCTAGGCATGTGCCCTGATTGGGAATTGAACCAGCAACCCTTTGGTTTGCAGGCCCCCCGTGCTCAAGCCACAGAGCCACACCAGCCAGGATGAGAATTTTCTTTTAAAGATTTTATTTCTGTTTTTAGATAGAAGGTAAGGCAGGGAGAAAGAGACGGAGAGAAACATCAGTGTGTGGTTGCCTATCATGCACCCCCAAATGGGGACCTGGCCTGCAACCCAGGCATATGCCCTGACTGGGGATTGAACCAGTGACCCTTTGGTTCACAGGCCTGTGCTCAATCCACTGAGCAACACCAGCCAGGGAGATAATTTTTTTTATAAGTTATGACTGGATGCTGAATTTTGTCAAATGCAAAAGCAAGCCACAGCCTGGGAAGGAATATTTGCAAAACATGGCCCCAGAAGACTAATACAGGAGGGAAGGGAGGGAGAGAGAGACACACACACACACCGAGAGGGAACCTGTAGGCTAAGACACACGGAACCATATCTGGCAGTGATGCACATTTTACCACAGTGAAAAATGGTAAAGCAAAAACCACAGCGACCAACTATGTTGTGACCTCGCTTGGATCCTGGTGAATAATAATAATCATGTACAATGATGATATTTGTGAGACAACAGGAATTTTTTAAAAACCTTTATTTACTTTTAGAGAGGGGGAAGGGAGGGAGAGAGAGGGGGGAAAGAAACATCAATGTGTGGTTGCCTCTCACATGGCCCCTACTGGGGACCCGGCTGCAACCCAGGCATGTGCCCTGACTGGGAATCGAACCTGCAGCCCTTTGGTTCACAGCCTGTGCTCAATCTACTGAGCTACACCAACCAGGGCAGACAACAGGAATTTGAACTGACTGGATATTGGATGGCATTAAGGAATTATTATCCGTGGTGTGATATTGGTGGTGGTGAGCTTTTCTTGAAGGGTCCTTATCTTTAAGAGCTACAGAGTTCTTTGGGGTAAAATGGTACAGTGTTTGGGGTTTATGTTAGAGTAATGTGGGAGTAAGGGATGGGCTGAGTGTTGGGTTAGAGGGAGGTTCATCACGCTCCTTTTTTCCCCTCTGTTCCCACTTTGCTAAGAGTTTTTATCATAAACGGTGCCAGGTTGTATCAGATGCTTTTTCTGCATCTATCGATATGAGAATGTGGTTATTATCTTTCATTTTGTTTATGTGGGGAATCACATTTATTGATTTGAAGATTTTGTGCTACTCTATTTCTGAGTGTGTTCACAATTCTCTATAATGCAGAATTAAAAACCAAAAAGAAGGAAGGTTTACAGGTCGGCTCTGGCCTGGTCTCGCAGCTGGTTGAAATGTCATCCCGCACACCAAGAGGCTGGGAATTTCTGGTCAGGGCACAAGCCTGGGCTGTGTGTTTGATTCCCCGGTCGGGGTGCATGTGGGAGGCAACTGATCCATCTCTCACATTGATGTTTCCATATCTTTTTCCTTTTCCTTCTTCTCTCTCGAAAATCAATAAACAGCCCTCGCTGGCATAGCTCAGTGGACTGAGTGCTGGCCTGCAAACCAAAGGTCACCGATTTGATTCCCAGTCAGGGCACACGCCTGGGTTGTGAGCCAGGTCCCCCGGCCAGGGGCGTGCAAGACACAACCACACACTGATGTTTCTCTCCCTCTCTTTCTCCCTCCCTTTCCCTCTGTCTAAAAATAAATAAAATCTTTTAAAATAAATAAATAAATAAAAATAAAATGAATAAACATAGCCTTGGGTGAGGATTAAAAGAAAGAATGCAAGAAAGGTAGCCAGTCAAAGGTAACCAAGAACAATTATGTAACTGGTGGGAAGAATTTAAACAGCAGGGCCACGATGGGCCGGCCACGGCAAGATGCCCTTCTCCCTTTCGGACCGCGAGTCGTGGTGAAGTGTCCTTCCCAGCTGGTGTGGACACTGGGGCCCGGTGTGGAGATGAACTGAATTTTTTGGAGTCCCTCNAAAAGAAAGAATGCAAGAAAGGTAGCCAGTCAAAGGTAACCAAGAACAATTATGTAACTGGTGGGAAGAATTTAAACAGCAGGGCCACGATGGGCCGGCCACGGCAAGATGCCCTTCTCCCTTTCGGACCACGAGTCGTGGTGAAGTGTCCTTCCCAGCTGGTGTGGACACTGGGGCCCGGTGTGGAGATGAACTGAATTTTTTGGAGTCCCTCTATGAAAGTATTGAACCAAGATTTTAAAAATATATACAAGTATAGTCATCTTATTAACATATTACTCACACTATTTAAAAGCAAGAGCTGCAATGTTGTAATATGAGTCATAAAGAATATAAAATGCAAATTATTTTTTTAAATACTGTTTATTTCACCCCACCCTTTAAACTTAGTCTTCTTGTGAGCTGTCCACTGTCTTATACTGACATGGTCAAGGGCTTCCGTTGCAGGAGCCCACATGCTGCTGCCCCATAAAGCTCCCCGGGCGCAACAGGCTGCCTGGCCGTCTGCCATCTGTGACTCGTTCTTTTCAAGTGTGGAGGCTTCGGGCACTGGTCCAAAGTCCAAGTTTGCTGTGCAGCTGATACCAGTGGTGCCTCTGGCCCTTCCACTAGGGCAGTTGGGTGTGAGCATAATAAACAACCACGAGTCCCCATGGCTGGGAGATGGACTAGCTTCCCACCTCCTGTTTCTTTTTCTTTTTTAACGATTTTATTTATTTATCTTCAGAGAGGGGAAGGGAGGGAGAAGGAGAGGGAAACGTCAGTGTGTGGTTGCCTCTCGCACGCCCCACACTGGGGGCCTGGCCCGCAACCCAGGCATGTGCCCAGATTGGGAAGCGAACCCATGACCCTTAGGTTCACAGGCCCGTGCTCAATCCACTGAGCCGCACCGGCCGGGCCCACATCCTCGTTCCTCCAGTTTCCTTGGTGTCAGAAGCACACCCCTTCGTCTGCCTGATCCAAGAATCAGGTGGGCCTGCCGACAGTGTCGGTCCGCTTGGGAGCAAGACAAGGATGCCTGCGTTGCCCTTTCTCCTCCACATCGTACTGGGACTTCCAGCCAGAGCAGTTAGGGGAGAAGTGCATGGGAAAGGCCTGCGAATCGGGGAGGAGGGACAAAACCGTCTCTATTCATAGGTGACGTGACCTTATACGTAGAAAACCCTAAAGGTTACACACACACTCTCTCACATGCACACACACGCAGCAGTTAAAGCTAAGAAATAAATTCAGCAAAGTCATAGGACACAAAACCAACCTACAGACATTGGTTGTGTTTCTATGTGATAGCAAGCTGGCAATTAACAATCCCAAAATGGAATAAAAAAAATTTCTAGCCCTGTCCAGTGTGTTTCAGTGGACTGAGTGCGGGCCTGCGAACCAAAGGGTCACTGATTCGATTCCCAGTCAGGGCACATGCCTGGGTTGCATGCAGGTCAGTTCCCAGTGGGGGACACACAAGAGACAACCACACATTGATACTTCTCTCCTTCTCTCCTTCCCTTCTCCTCTAAAGATAAATAAATAAAATCTTTGGGGGAAGCCCTGGCTGGTGTAGCTCAGTGGATTGAGTGCAAGCCTGCGACTCAGACAATCGCGGTTCGATTCACAGTCAGGGCACATGCCTGGGTTGTAGGCCAGTTCCCTGCAGGCCAACTCCCAGCAGGGGACACATGAAAGGCAACCATACATTGATGTTTCTCTCCCTCTCTCCTTCCCTTCCCCTCTAAAGATAAATAAATAAAATCTTTAAAAAAAGTCTTTGGGGGAAAAAGAAAAAGAATCATCTATTACTTTAAAAAAAGAAATAAAAGGAGACTTGAATAAATGGAAAGACATCCTGTGTTCATGGATTGGGTGACTTCATATTGTTAAGATAATATTACCCAAAGTGATATACAGATTCAATGTAATCCCCAACAAAATGGCAGTAACATGTTTTTGCAGAAATGAAAAAGAACCCTATCATTCATACTGAGTTTCAGGGGACTCTGGCTAGCCAAAACAAACTTGGAAAAGAAAAACGAACGGAGAGGACTCAGACTTCCTCATTTCAAACCTTACTGCAAAGCTACAGAAATCAAAAAGGCAGCGTTGGCATCAGGGCGGACGCACAGGCCGGGGGAGTAAAATTAAGATCCCAGAAGGAAACTCTCACATCTATGGCTGGGTTTTGAGAAGGGAGCCTGGGCCACCTGATGGAGAGCAACCAATCACTTCAGCAGAAGGTGCTGGGAACACCGGGTAGCTACACACAAGAGAATGGAGCGGGGCCTGCACCGCACACAAACTCTAACTGAAGAAGGACGAAGACCTAAATCTAAAAGCCCAAACCAGAAAACTCGTAGAAGAAAACACAAGGGGAAACCTGTGCGACCTTGGATTTAGCGACACGGAAGCACAGGGAACAAAGAGAAAAAACAGACAGACTGAACTTCGTTGGTATGAAAATGTTTGTGCGTCCAAGGACCCAGTGGAGAGAGTGAAATGACAACCCCCAGAGGAGAAGAAAACGTTTGCAAAGGAGATTTCTGGTGAGGGTTTCATAGCCACAATATGTAAAGAAGACTCACAAATCAACCACAAAAGACAAACAACCCAATGAAAAAGTGGGCAAAGGACTTGCATGGACATTTCTCCGAAGAAGAGACACAAATGGCCAACAAGCACATGATGGCCGGCACCACTCGTCAGCAGGGAGATGCCACTTCACACCCCCGACCCCGGGATGGCTAGGGTTTCAGAAATGGAGAATCACATGAGGTGGCGAGGATGTGGAGAAATTCAATCCTTTGGCCATTGCTGCTGGGGACTTCCAAGGGTTAGTCTCTGCGGAACACAAACTGAACAGTCCCTCAAAAAGTGAACCAGACTTGCTGCAGAACTCAGCAATCTCACTCCTAGGTCTGCACCCCAAATTCCTGAAAGCCAGGACTCATGCAGGTTCTGATGCCGGCTGTGTGACCCTGGGCAAGGGGCTTGCCCTCTCTGAGCCTCAGAGTCTCATCTGAAAATGCAGGACATCGGTAACACTGAGCTCTCCGGCTCACGTCAGTATCACAGGAGAGGATCCGAGTCAGGGGCCTACTCAGGGCCTGGGCAGGTAGCGTTTACGGCCAGCACATTCGTGGCCCTTTTCAGCAGGACCGGGCGACTTTACAAAATTGTGGTCAAGCCACATGACCACCCAAGAGCCACAATCACCACATTCTCAGGTGAGAAACTGATTTCAGTCCAGAGCCTGTGCCCTGCAGAGGCCAGGCTTGGCCCCCTAGTTCTTTCAGGCCAGTGGGGAAGCAGTGCCTGGGGACCCACCCTGCGCCAAGCCCCAGTCAGTGGACTTTTGTGGGTGTTTCCACAAAAGGCCCCACCTTGGCCACGCTGCCCTCAGGCTCTGGGCCTGGGGTGGTGCCTGTGCTGTCCCAATCTGGCCTTCCAGGGATGCTGGCAGTGACCCCCTGGGGCTGGCCTGCCTGGTGCTGGGCCTCTTGACTCATGAAGGGATGGAGGGGGGGCATGGGCATGGCTAGGAGCTGCAGAATGGACCAGCTGGGAAGGACGGAGTCCGAGGGCTGCTGAGAGCAGGCAGAATCAGAGGAGAGGAGGAACCAACAGGTTCGTGGGGGGCAGAGCGGGTGGAGGACAGGAGGAACCATGCCCCAGGACCGATGCACACAGCATTTGTCTCATGCTTCTCATGGTGGCTTGAAAGCACCTGTTTCCTTCCTGCCTCAGGGCCTTTGCACATTCTGTTCTCTCTGCCTGGAGCACTCTTCCCCTCTGTCAGCTGGCTAACTCCCATTCACATTGGAGGTCTCAGCTTTCCTGTCACCTCCCCAGGGAAGCCTTCTTTGACAGCCAGTGCTGCACACACTCGCTGCACCACAGACTTCTTCCTGGCCCGACTGCACTGGCGTAGTTAGGTGGCCATGTGTCCGATGATGTGCTGTGCTCTGCATCTGCCCCACTGGGCTGCGGCCTCTCGGGGGCCGGGACGAGATCTGTCTGGTGCCCAGCAGGCCCCTAGCACTGAGCTCTGGGTGCTCAGTACCTGTTTGCTGAATTGAGGAAGGACTCCCAGCCCCCTGCCCTCCCCACCCCGCCCGAGACTCAGGCACCCATGAGCTCTAGTCCTGGTTTTGGTCCATATTCACCTTCTCCCTTTCCTTCCAGCCCCTCCCTCCTGAGGAGGGGGCTGCCTGCCCTAGCCACTGGGGACATGTGGAGAAGACGAGGCCACCTCCAGCATCCCGGCTCCTCCAGGCTCCCTCCAAAGGCAAGAGGAGGAGGAGGGTTTGGACCGCAGCAAAGGCAGGTCTGAAGTCTCGGCAGTGGCCGGGGCCATGCTCCCTCCGAAGGCACCGCAAAAGGAAGTCTTCCAGCCTCATTCCGGCCCCCGGAGCTCAGGTGGCCCTCGGCCTGTAGCTGCACCTCAGCCACCCTCCAGCCCGTTGTCCTCGCACACCTTCTCCCTGTCCTTCAACACCGTCTTCCTCTGTCTTCCCTCTGTGCGCACCTCGTTGTAGGTCCAACTTGCTCCTTTTTGGAAGGACACCAGCGTTTTAGAGTTCGGGCCTTCCCTAACGACTTCGTCTTAACTCAATTACCTCCGTGAGACCCTATCTTGCAAGTAAGGTCCCCTTTGCAGGTGCTGGGGGTTGGGGCTCCCACATCTATTTTTCAGGAGGCACAATCCACTTCACAGCAGCTTCGAGCAAAGACGGCCCAGGGCAATGGGCACACAGAGCACACAGGTCCATGTGCCTCCCTCGCCCACCCACTCAAACACCCAGCGGAAGCGGAGGGGGCGAAAGTGGCCGGGCAGGGGGCGGGCAAGAGCCTTTTCCCAGCTCCCCACCTGGGCTAGCCCGGGGTCCCTGGGCATCACACAGCCTGGCCAGGCTAGAGAAAGGCCTAGGCTGCGGCTGGGTTAGCTGCCTCACATTACAGACGGGGAAACAGGCCCAGGGATCGCGGCAGGCCTCAGACCACCGTGGGTGTTAGGAAGGAGCCCCTGGCGCCCACTATCCAGCGCTCCATTCAGGGGCTCAGCCCTGCACCACGCCAACGCTTCACGTTTACTTTGCAGGCCAGGCCTCCAACGATCACAGAGGTGGTGACTTGTCCAGGCTGGAGGGGGCAGGACCCAGGACAGGCCTTGACACAGGTCATGGGTGCCAAACCAGTCTGTCCTGTCCTTTGAGCTTCAAGGGGAAGGGAGGGGCTCACCTCACTTCTCTTTGCCTTCCATTTCAGTGCCTAGTAAGAGCTGTGAACTTTAAGCTGATCCAGAAGGGCACATTTTACACTTTCTGGAACTCAGAGGCTGTGAGACTCTACAGGACACTGGGTGGGAAGCCCCTGCAATAACCACCTTTGACCACGAGAGGGCACTGTGGGACAGAAACAAGGACCAGAATGGACCAACGGGCCCATCAGTGGAGACCAGCACCTAATGGGGTGATGATAGCTAAGAAGGAACTGTCGCTCCCAAGATTTGCTCCTTGTGACAACTACGTCACTGGATCCTCACAGCAAATCCAGGACTAGGTACTGTTAGGAAAGGCCCCCCCCCGCCCCCCCTGCACTTCACAGATTGAGAAACCAAGGCTCAGCGCTGTAAACAACTTGACCCAAGTCACCAGGTTAGAGGTGGAAGAGCTAGATTTGGGGCTGGACTCTGACCCCAGAGCCCAGACTGTTGGCCACATGACCCCCCCTTCCCTCCCTTATGCTGTCGGGCTGTCATTCCTCCTGGGTCCTTTCTCAATGATATCCAGCAGTGGGGACCTGAATCACTGGGGGGGAGGCTGGGCGGTGGGGGGCCTGGGGCCGGGGAAGGAGCACGGGACAGGGGGAGGGAGAGCTCAGGCTGCAGGGCTGGGCGTCCTCCTGCTTCAGCCCCTGGCAGGGCCACCCCCTGGGAGCCCGCCAGGCATATTAATATCCTGCTGAGTCAGGGGATCTTGAGTGTCAGCGCCACAAGACTCGGGCCCAGCAGGGACTCCTGACTCCCTTGCGCTGCCCTCCCCCCTCCTATCCCCACCCCCCCTTGCCAAGGTCTGAGTTGCCGTGTGACCTGGGGGCAAGTCCCTTCACCGGACTGTCTCCCAGTGGCCTGGCACACAGGAGGGACTAAGAAGCGAGAGCTGGCCTTCCAGAAAATGCTGTTGTGAGGGTCTGCTCTGCATCCAGCCCTGTTCTGGCTGCTGAGGGTCCTGCCGTAAGGGGTTGCACAGCCCCGTGCTCACCATCTGCCCGCTTAAAGGCCTCTGCCAACAGCCACAGCTACTGTGTCGGGCCGACCAAATCGGGTCTTGGGGGCTCTGGTCCCATGGGATCAGTCCTGGCTGAAGGGAGGAGCAGTGGGACTCGGGGATGGAAGGGGTTGGTGGTGAAGGGTCCACATGGGGGTGGCCATGCCATTAGAAGGGGCGAATTGAGGCAGATGCATCCAAGGCAAGAGCCCCAGGAGGGAGGCCCCCCTTGTGCCCCAGGCTCCAGGAGGCTGGCTGCCCTGCGCCCCCCACACAGCACCCGCATTGCTGCACGGGCAGGTGGCGGTGGGATCATTGCCCCAGGCATGCATTAAACACTATTTACTGAGGACTTTCCAGGCACCAGGGCTCAGGCGGCCCGAGTGAGACACCCATGTCACCTCCTTAAAGCCTCACGAGATGTCTGCTCTCCATTTCACACATGAGGAAACTGAGACCCACAAGGCAGTCACTTGACACTCAGTGACAAGCCAGGCCTTGTCCCAGAGCCTTAGCCTCGATTCTAAAGGCACTTATTCAATGTAGCATCGATAGCGTTGGTTCAGTGAACAGATGGAGGAATAAAAAACTGAGAATTCCTCTTTCCACAGCCTCACCCTCAGGCCCCTTGCCCGGGGCCTATCCCTACCCCACCCCCACGTGGTGATCCCTGCGCAGTTGACGGATTTGACGGATGGCCGGGAACTCTGTGAAGGCCGGCTCCTCCTCGGACGCTGCCAAAGCTTCCCTGGCGGAGGGCTTTGGCTCCAACTGCCCTCTGGAGGCCTTATCGGTCGCCCCACATGTCTCAGAGAGCCTGAGACCGCCAGCCGGCTCTCCCCTCCCCTCATAACCCATTATCAGGGGATGCATTCCAACCGGGCCTCTGCTGAAGGGACAGGAAGATAAACCTGCCACCTTCCGGGCCCTCCTCAGGCTTTGCCAGGTGGGGAGGGGGCTTGCTGGGAGCAGGAAGCGGGGCATTGCCACAGGAAGACCCGGTGCTGGGCTTGTTTCTTTAGCCAGCCTGAGAAAACACCAGGGCTGGTCAGGCAGCCCTCGTGAGGCCTAGAGCGTGACCCCCCCCAGGATGTGACCCCCATGGGGTGTGGAACATCAGCCCCCAGGCCTAATGCTTGCTCCTGGGAGCCAGGATGTGGCTGGCGAGGGGTGGGGATGGGGGAGGGGCGGGCAGGCTCTGGGGGAGGCCCTCCATCAGCCATGGCTGGCCAGGCCACACAGCACCTGTCTGTCCACCTCTTTAAACCTCAATTTTTCTGCCTGGCTGGTGTGGCTCAGTGGATTGAATGTAGGCCTGTGAACCAAAGAGTCACCAGTTCGATTCCCAGTCAGGGCACATGCCTGGGTTGCAGGCCAGGTCCCCAGCTAGGGGTGCACGAGAGGCAACCACACATTGATGTTTCTCTCTTCGTCTCCCCCATTTCCCCTATGTCTAAAAATAATTAAATAAAATCTATTCGTAAAAAGGCCTCAATTTTTCTCATCCTTAGGTTACAGCAAATGCGAGTTCTTACCTCTTGCGATGTGAATATATGGCACTGCGTGTCAAAGGGTTAGTACAGAGCCCGGCACCCGGTGGCACCCCTCTGGGCCTCATGCACAAGCACCCACGTTTATTCAGTGGGTGTATGCCAGCCTCACTGCATGGCCAGCGCACACCATCGTCACCAGCTCTCTAGGAGCGGCCTACAACGGTGACCCCTCGCCGTGCGAAGGGAGGACCAAGAGGAAGACCCGCCTGGGCTGTCGGACCGCTGCACGTGAGCTGTCTGGTGCCTCCGGAGGAACGCACTCCCCAGCTTGTCGTCACAGCTGGTGCCTCATCACTCTAAGGCCTCAACTACCCCAACAGAGGCCAGGAAAATGCACAAAAGATGTCCGGGCAGGGCACCGGCAGAGTCAGCGGCAGAGTTGCCGGGCTTGGACCCCAGGTGAGCCGGCTGACCTGGCCCAGGCCCCCTGCCCTTCTTGCAAGCCCCCACCAGCCCAGGGCCCTGTGTCCACTCTCTGGGGAGCTCAGAGGTGGCAGGTCTGAGGGGAGGCGGGCCCGGCCGGGGCACCAGGCAGCCCCCAAGGGTCTGGCAGCCAGGCAGAGCAGGGAAAGTCGAATGGCACAGCAGGCTGGCCTGCCAGTGAGGGGCAGACAGCTCAGACGCACGGGCAACTCTCCGGGGTGCCACGGCAGATGCACCGACAGTGAGAAGCCTGGGGCCCAGTGCCAGGGCTTCGGGTTTTTAAAATAAATATTTTTCAGTTACAGTCGAATACTCCATTACAGGATTTCAGGTGCACAACACAGTGGTTGGACATTTCATAGCCGGTGAGGTCACTCCACCAAGGCGCGTGCCCACCTGGCGGCGCACACGGCTATTACACGCCACGGACCAGNGACGCACGGGCAACTCTCCGGGGTGCCACGGCAGATGCACCGACAGTGAGAAGCCTGGGGCCCAGTGCCAGGGCTTCGGGTTTTTAAAATAAATATTTTTCAGTTACAGTCGAATACTCCATTACAGGATTTCAGGTGCACAACACAGTGGTTGGACATTTCATAGCCGGTGAGGTCACTCCACCAAGGCGCGTGCCCACCTGGTGGCGCACACGGCTATTACACGACACGGACCAGACTCCCTGCGCTGGGCTCTGTGGGGCCTCAGCTCTGGGTCGTGAGTGTGGGAGGGGGAAGGGACACGCCTGTCCCATGACAGCTGACCGCAGCTGGACATTACTCTTTGAAGCACTGCAGGGCTTGGAGAAAGGAGAAGATTCCGGGGAACCGCCCCAAGTGAAAGGCAGACAGACAAATGGGAGCTGGGTCCTCGGCGGCTGAAGAACGCCGTGTGCATTGTCAGGGGCTGGAGCCACAGTGGTGGGAGCTGGGCTAGGGCGGTGGGCAGTGAAGGCCCAGAGACCTGGAGACTGGTCCAGCCCAGCCGCATCCAGCACACAGGGGAACCGGAGGCCAGGTTCCTATGGCAACACTGCTATGGGAACACCGAAGCCAAGCCCAGCTCCCAGGGAAGCAGGTGGCTGTGGGGCTCCGGCGCTGAGCCTGGAAAGGATGCCAGGCTACCAGCGGAAGCAGGGCCATTCCTCCCTGAAGGGAAATGCCACGGCCAACCAGACCCCGGGAGCCTCAGGGAATAAGACCCAGTCAGGAGCTCTGCGATGATCTAAGCACACGCGAGGCCACATCGGTGCTGAGAGGAACACCGAGGACTGTGGGTACTGCCATGGCCAGGTTCAGAGTGCAGGACCGCTGAGGTGTGACATAAGGAACCAGTGAAGGTGTGGTTGAATGAGGAAGACACAAAGGAACCCCTGGGAACAGACAGATTTAACACACAAACACAGTCCTAGCTAGTGTGGCTCAGTGGGTCTAGTGCTGGCCTGCAAACCAAAAGGTCGCCGGATGGATTCCCAGTCAGAGCACATGCCTGGCTCGTGGGCCAGGTCCCCAGCTGGGGGTGTGCAAGAGGCAGCTGATCAATATACTTCTCACATATTGCTGTTTCGTTGCCTCTCTCTAAAAGTAAATAAACAAAATCTTGAAAAAGAAACCCATACCCACAGACACAAATGGTACTGCTAGGCGTGGAAAACATTTTGAAAATAAAATAACTGTGAATACACCTGAGAGATGGCACCATTGAAACAAAAGTGAAGGAACTGTACCGGAATTCCTTCTCAGAGCGCGATAAAATAGCAGAGAAGGATAAGGGAAACCCGGCAGAGAGGTTGAGGCGTGAAGGCTAGAAGGGGAAGTAAGGGCATTTACATTTATAGATGAGCACAAATCCACTAAGCGCACGTCCACGCCCCCGGGGTGGTGAGCAGGGGATGCTCCTCCCACAGAGGAAGTGCCCAGGGCGACCTATGACCTGAGCGGGGAGTGAGGCCAGCAAACCAGGCAGGTAGGCAAAGCAAACGCGCAGGAACCAGGGCTTCCTTTGGGGGCCGAACAAAAGAATGACTTGACCATTTGTCTAAATCGAGTAGTGGTTTGAAGCCAGAGACCTCATGTTGTCTGGGAGGGAGGCTGACATTTGTCCCGTTTAGGAGGCCCCATAAGCTACATAAACGTGCTGACATTCTTTTTTAAAAAAATATTTATTGCCCTGGCTGGTGTAGCTCAGTGGATTGAGCGTGGGCCTGCAAAGCAGAGGATTGCGGTTCGATTCCCAGTCAGGGCACATGCCTGGGTTGCAGGCCCGTTCCCAGCAGGGGTTAGTTCCCAGCAGGGGACGCATGAGAAGCAACCATACATTGATATTTCTCTCACTTTCTTCTTCCCTTCCCTTCTACAGATAAATAAATAAAATATTAAGAAATATATTTTATTTATTTATTTTCAGAGAGAGAGGTGAAGGGAGGGAGAAAGAGGGGGAGAGAAACACCAATGTGTGAGAGATATAGCCATCCGTTGCCTCTGGCACACCCCCAACTGGGGACCTGGCCTGCAACCCAGGCACGTGCCCTGACTGGGAATCAAACCAGCGACCTTTCAGTTGGCAGGCTGGCGCTCAGTCCCTGGGCCACACCAGTCAGGTTCGTGCTAACATTCTGATAGTAACAAAGCAATAGAAATAGCACGTATTTCTGGATTGAGCGAGGGCCTGCGAACCAGATGACCGCGGTTCGATTCCCAGTCAGGGCACATGCCTGGGTTGCAGGCCAGTTCCTGGCAGGGGACACACGATACATTGTGGGGCCCCCGCAGAGGCAACCGTACAGTGATATTTCTCTCCCTCTCTCCTTCCCTTCCCCTCTAAAGATAAATAAATAAAATATTTTTGAAAAAAGAAAAAAGGAAAAAAGAAATAGCACGTATTTCAAGTCCATAGAGAGAGAAAAGGGAAAAGGAGAAACAAACTAAAAACTCAACTAAAAAAAGACAAGAAAGGAAAAAAGAAGAAACAGGGAAGCCAGAATAGCAAATTAAAAAGTAAAATGCTAAAAATAAGTCAAAATATATTCATAATGATAATAGACATAAATGGACTTAGTTCAGCATTTCAAAGATTCTCAGGCTGGTAGAAAAAAAAATCTAGATTGATGAAGTTCAGAGGAGCACCGCCCAAAATACAAGGATTCAGAAAGGTTGAAAATAAATGGGTGGAACCCTGGCTGGTGTGGCTCAGGGGATTGAGGACTGGCTTGCCAACCTAAGGGTCGTGGGTTCGATTCCCAGTCAGGGCCCATGCCTGGGCTGGAGGGCTGGTCCCCAGTAGGGGGCGCATGAGAGGCAACCACACATTGATGTTTCTCTCCCTCTTTTTCCTCCCGCCCTTCTCCTCTCTCTAAAGATAAATAAATAGAATCTTTTAAAAAAAAGAAAAGAAATAGGTGGAGACACACACACGTTTATATACATGTGTATATGAAAAGACGTATTTTGATGGTCTGGCAAATTCGCCTTGCATTTCCAAGGCATTGTCAATACTGCAGAAGCCACTACATAATGAAAAAGCTTCAAATTACCCAAAAGTTGTGATGAACCTCGATAGGTACACGCACACGCAGAACAGAAGCAGACTGCCGAGGGAAAGTGGGCAAGCCTGCCACCGTAGTGAGCGATTTCAGCACGCCTTTCTCAGTTGGAGGTAGACTGACATATGAAACAAAGGCAAATAAGTAAAAATACATCGGCAAATGCAGATTTGACCAGCTCCGATAGCAAGATGGGTCTCGTCGACGTACAGAGAATTTTGTATCTAATTATCAGAGAAATTACTATCTTTACATGTGGGAGATTTAGAAAAATCAACCCAAATTTGGATGTAAGCATTTCAAAAAAATTTAATAATATTCTTTTTCAAATTCTCTCATCAAGTCACACTTTGGCTGCACATAATAACAAAAATCTGCTTCATAAAGCCTGCCTATATTTGAACATTGAGTAAAAAACTTCCAAATAACTCATGGAGAAAAAACTCATCATGGAAATATAAAAATATGTAGAACTGAAAAAAGTGGAAAATATTGCCCATGAAAATGTGTGGGATGTGCGAAAACGATCCCTGGAGGAAACTCGGAAGTTTAAACGCCTCTGTGACAAAGAAAAGCTGAAAAGTAATCAAGCACCTGACTTGGAGCGACGAGGACAACCAGACTGATCCTAACGAGAGGAGAGGAAAGGGACACGAGAGACAGAGAAGAAGTGACAAGGCAAAGGTGGTGCAGAGAGCGCCAGTGAGGAGGGAGGGACGAGCAGGGTCGGGGCCCCCGAGAGGCCTCACTGCACTCGAGAGGCCTTCACCACATCTTTAAGGGCCCTGTCTTCAAACATGGTCACATTCTGCCCTGGCTGGTGTGGCTCAGTGGATTGAGCACGGGCCTGTGAGCCAAAAGGTGGCTGGTTTGATTCCCAGTCCGGGCACAGGCCTGGGTTGTGGGCCAGGTCCTCAGGAGGGGGTGCAAGAGAAGCAACCACACATGGATGTTTCTCTCTCCCTCCCTTCCCCTCTCTAAAAATAAACAAATAAAATCTTTAAAAAAAAAAAAGGAATAAAGTACTGACACCTTCTAGGACCTGGAGGAACCTCCAAAACATGACGCCAAGTGAGAGAAGCCAGACACACCAAAGACCACCTACTGTCTGACTCCATTTCTATGAAATGTCTGAGAGGCAGATCCGCAGAGACGGAAAGCAGACTGGCGGTTGCCAGCCGCTGGGGACGGGGGGGACGGGGGCTGACAACCTGACAGCGACAGGGGTTATTTTGGGGGGATAACGACGTTTCTGAACCAGACAGAGGTGGGGGTGGCGTAACCTTGTAAATATGCTCCATGCTATTTGACTTGTACTTTTAAATTGGTTAATTTGATGTTATATGAATTGCACCATCATTAAAAGCAAACCAGGCCCTGGCTGGTGTAGCTCAGTGGATTGAGCTCGGGCCTGTGAGCCACACGATCGTGGTTCGATTCCCAGTCAGGGCATATGCCTGGGTTGCAGGCCAGTTCCCAGAGGGGGACACACGAGAGGCAACCATGCACTGATATTTCTCTCCTTCCCTTCCTCTCTAAGGATAAATAAATAAAATCTTTTAAAAAAAAAGAAGCAAACCAGTAGGGATCTCAATGAAAAACAAAACAAGGAGAGATGTCCTCCCATTCAAGGGTTTGCAGTGCGGCTGAGGCAGCAGAGCTGTCTGTGTTCAGGCCCCGTCGCAGAGACGGTCAGAGTGGGTTAGTCAAGGAAGAGCAGGTCACAAATCTTCAGTGTGACGCAGCACTGTTTTTTTGTCAAAATGCATCTATATTTTTATGAATGCATAAAAAACATCCGAAAGGAATAACCGAAATGTGTTTGCTCTTCCTGTAGGTACTAATGTTTTATTACAGAAAATGCAGTGTTGTGTAACCATAATCAGGGAAATAAATACTTTCTCTAAAAAATTTACCCTGTTCTTTGGGAGGCTCCCAGGAGACTCGTCACACATCTCTGGCTCGGAATGAGAATTCCTCTCTGCTGAGGGGAGGGCGGGGCAGCCCAGGTCACATGGGGAGGGGTGGGTCTGTGCCTCTCCCGCTCCCCCCCCCCGCCCCCACCCCCCACCCCCGACATCTCTGAGCCGAGGTCCTCTTAGAAGCCTGCTGGCCATGTCCTCTCCAAACTGTCTGGCTGAGGATTTAGGCTGAGCAGTCAGGATCTGGGGACACTTTTGTCCCAGCTTGTCTCCACCAGCAGAGCGGCACGAGGTGGAGAAGAGGCCAAGCTGGGCCTTGGCTTCTGCAGTCGCACCTCTGACCCCAACTGGACATCGGTCCTCCAGGCCGGGCCCCGGCCGCAGGTCCTGGGAGCGGCTCCCACGGCTCACGCGGCTGCCAGGCCTCACAGCCGGGCTGTTGGCAAGGGGAGCTTCCTCAGGGGCCCAGCCAGCCCTGAGCTCCATGTCCCGGCTGGAGGCCCTTCCCTTTCCCACCAGCCAGGCAGTGGCCAGGGGACCAGAGTCCACCTGGTTGCCAGACGAAGGGGAGGTCTTGGGAAGTCTCCCAGGCGGCTGCATATCCAGGCTGGGCCAGGACCCCGAGGACTTCGTGAGTGTGTGTGAGCGCACTGACATGCACGCACATTAGGGTTTCCAGCTAAAACCCAGGACACGCCTAAATTTCCACTCTAGGTGAACGAACGGTTTTTAGTGTCTGCCCCAAATATTGTGTCCTGTGTTGTTATTTGCTAAATCTGGCAAGCCTGATAAATGTGACCATGTGCATGCAAGTGTGTGTTTGTGCTTGCATAAGAGCACATGTGTGCATACATGTGTGTGCACATACACTTGGGTGCATGTGCACTGGATGCCAGTGGAATGGTTTCACTGTGGGTGTGAGCACCATCTTGGTACCACTGTATGTGTAAGCGTGTGGATAAAGGTGCCTGAGTGGGCACGTGAACATGTGTGCATCTACATGTATTTGTACCAAAGCACATAAAGCGTCTGTGCATGCATGCATTATGTGCATGTTACAAGATCTTAATGCTGGGAGGAAGTGGAGCTCTCCTGTGGGCACATCACTTGTGGGGAAACTGAGGCCGGGTGTGTGCACACGCACGTGTGTGCGGGAGCTCTGACCTTGCACCGGGCACTGTGGCCCAGCATCGACTCAACCCTTCCCCACTAGCGGAGAGGCAGCTGGGGTGCGGCAGGGCACCGGCCCCGCCTGCCCACGCCGACCGCGTGTGCTCACACGTGTGTTACATAAATGCTCGGCTGGCCCGAGGGCCAGATGTTTGCTCCTTCCCCGGAGCCAGATGGCAGCCGATCCGGCAGTTTGCGCACTTTTTAGCTCCTGCTGTCCCCTTCTCCTGCCCCTTCTGGAAATCGCCACAGGCAGGGAGGAGGCTGGGACTGGAAGACTGTGCAGAACACACTGCCTGGGCGGGGACGTGGCTCCCCCAGCCAGAGCTCAGGCCCCGAGACAGGGTCTGCGGGGGCTCGGTGCCTCCAGGGCTCCGTGCACAGTGCTCTCCCCACACTGCCCTGAGGCAGCTTGGCCGGTGCGGCGGCATGCTGCCCCAGAAGGCCCCCCAAGTCACCGGTGTGTCCCAATCTTCCCCAAGCCTTGATCTCCCCGTGTGACAGGTGACAGCCAGCCGGCCTGACAGACCCACTGCATTCCCAGGGCTGCCAGAACCAAGCGCCGGCGGCTGAAACAGCGAAAGCCCACCCCTCCCCGTCCTGGGGCTGGGAGTCCTGGGCCTGCAGACGGACTTCTCCCTGCACCTGCCCACGACCCTCCTTCTGTGCACGTCTGTGTCCAATTTCCTCTCCTCGGGAGGACATCTGTCCTGCTGGATTGGGGCCCACCCCCCTGACCTAGTTTTCCCTTAATCACCTCTTTAAAGGCCGAGTTGCAAATATGATCACATTTCATGGTCCTGCGGGTGAGGCTTCAGCATGCGAGTTTGGGGAGGGAGACTCGATGTAACCGGAATGCTCACACTGACGTGTTCTGGGAGAGCGCTTCTCCCACGCCCAGCCCGCCGTCACCGGAGCCCCAGCGTCCTGCTCTTTGTAGCGACAAATGAGGACTTTACTGAAGGCTGAAGGAGTCACTGTGAAGATCCAGGTCGGGGGACCTCACTAGCCTTCCTCCCCCCTCGAGGAATGAGGCAGGGAGGGGTCTGTCCCTGCCCCCTGCTGCTCTGCCCTTTGCCCAGCCAGGGCCTGAGCTGGGGAGCCTGTTGGGGGCAGTTCAGGGAGACTCCATAGTGCCTGGGATGCTTGGTGTGACCCTGACACCCTCTCTGGGCTCATGTCCCCGTTTCTGCAAAGAGCCTGCTGGGTGGCACAGTTTTAGAGCCCTCGGGTTGGACGGCTGGGACTTGTTCTGGACGAGGGGCTGAGAAGCTCGTGTCCACAGCAGTGAGTGGGGTGGGGTGAGGCAGCATGAGGCCCCTGAGCTAGTCAGTGTCTGATCATCGCTGTAAGCCATCGCCACACATGTAGTGGCTTAAACAACACCAGTTTACCATCTTACCTGCTGCCTGGGCCCCGGAGTCCACAGCGGTCTCACTGGGCAAGGATCAAGGCCCCGAAGCACAGGTTCCTTTGGAGTCTCCAGGGGAGAAGGGGCCCTGTCCTTGCCCAGAGGTGGCAGCGGGGGCCTGGGTTTGGGGGGGCGCGGTGTGGTGCCTGCATTCCTCAGCTTGCGGCCTCTTCCTTCTACTCCATGGCCTGTGTGGTGCGGCCAGAGCTCTCACATCCCCACTCTCCTCCTCCACCCTCGCCCACCTTTAAGTGATTGCATTGGGCCCACCTGCATCTCCCAGGCTCGGCCCCCCATTTCACGGTCAGCTGATGAGCACCTGTGACTCCATCTGCAGTTCCCCAACGCCATCGAATGTGACGGAGTCATGGGGCCCGGGGCTCAGCATGTGGGCATCTTCAGGGCTGTTACGTTTACCACAGTGCACCCCTCGTCCTCAGCTCCTCCCAGTCTGTGGGAGGAGGGGGGCAGTGGAGACTGTCATTGTCGCCTCTGATTTACCTGCAGCTCAGCAAGGTCTACAAGCCCCCGTTATCTGGGGTGGGCGGAGTTTCAAGGTTGCAGCTGCCCACCCAGGAGGCCTGGCTCACAGCCCCACCGACACCCGCTGGGCTTTGCTTCCAGCCTCTCTTCCCCTCCCAGACTTCAGGCCTTGGCAGGTTTGGGCGCTTGGCCCTGGGGCTGTGCTGAAGACACACTTTGACCTTGAGACAGTCAGACCATGATTCTGGGTAGGATTCAGCCTCAGTCCTTTCTTCCTCCTCCCTCCTCCCTCTCTGGGAGGTGGGAAAGACCATCGGGGAGGTGGGACCTGAGGGGCCTAGGAAACACAAGCAGCTGGGGAGAGAGGCTGGGAAACCAGCACTGGGCCACCACGACGTGGGCAGGTGTCCACCCCCAGCCTCCACTCCCCGCTGACACGGGTCCTCCCAAGACCCTCCGCATCTCACCCTCTCCAGGAGTGCTTAGGGGATGCCAGGGGTCTTCTCTGGGGTGGGGAGGGGAGGGGGTGGCCCACGCAGCTCATTATTTCTTTCATAATCCTTCTGCAATCAGGGCCACCGACGCTGGGGTGGGATCCGCTGGGGATGAGGAGAGAAGGCAGACACCCTCCCCCGTCTGCTCAGCGTCTCAGGAGACTCGTGGGAATGAACAGAATGTGTTTCAAAGCCTCCGGAACCAGCCAACGCTCAAGATTAGGGACTGGGGCTTCTAGTCTTGGCAGTTTGAGCTTCCTCAGGTCAAAGACAAGGTGGGCACCTCCTGCACCCCCAGCTGGGCTGGCACCCTGGGGGCTCAGAGAGAGACAGGGGTCCTTGGGAGGAGGGCCCAGGGCAGGGGGCTTGGTTCCTGTCTGTGAGACACCGGCCCTGGGGGCACTGTGACCCAGGAGGATGTGGGGTCTCTACAGTAGCAGGGGAAGGTGGGCAGGCCTGGGGGGCCTCCGTGCTGGGGGGGCCTCATCTGACCACCCTCCATCGTCAGCAGTGGAGCCACGGGACAAGTGTGTCCTGCCTGGTCCCCTTGGGGAAGCTGTTTTCTCCTCCGAAGGATCCTGTGTGTCAAGGGTGGACATGTGTCCCCAGAAAGATGGGTTGTAGGTGGAACTCTCAATACCTACGAGTGTGACCTGATTTGGAAAGAGGGTCTTCATGGATGTGACTCAGATGTAAGTTGCTGCGAGGGCAGCCTACAGGCGAGGACCCCAGTCCAACATGGCTGCTGTCCTCAGAAGAAGGGGACCCAGACCCAGACCCAGGAAGAAGGCCCTGTGATGCCTGTGACACAGGCAGACACGCCACCAGGACACGCCCAGGGCTCTCGCATGAGCGAAAGCTGGGAGAGTCAGGGAGGGATCTTCCCAGATGCCAGGCAGGGACGCCCTACTGACGCCTGGATTCCGGGCTGCGAACACCAAACCGTGAGAGGAGACATTCCTGTTGTTTAAAGCTGCCGGCTTGTGGTTCTTCGTTCTGGCTTCCAGAGCAAGCAGGCCCTGTGTGTGGACACCAGCACGCAGCACAAATCCTCCTCCCGCCCCCCACCTCTGCAGACGACCCCGCAGAGGCCTGGCCACGCAAAGGCCTGCGAGAGAAGCTGGAGCGGGGGGGGGGTATGCGCAGAGGGCACACGGGCAGACTGACCCCCATCTTGCTGTGCCGCCTCCTGCAGGGCCACCCTGGCAAGTCACCTCCTCCTCTCGGGGCCTCAGTTTTCTCTCGGATGCCGCGGGCGCGTTGGCCGCCCACCTAAACTCGGGGCGCAGCAGCTGGGACACTCCTGCTCGTCCACAACAGGCACTGCCCCCTTTGCCTCCTGGCTGCCGCCCCTCTGCCCAGAACCCTGTTCCCCTTCTTCCTGGCCCGATCCGCCAGTCTCCTGCCTCTCCCCTCCCCAGGACCCCTCTGGCCCTGGCACCCCGTCGCTGGGGGAAGATCCCAGCATATCTCTCATTGCCACCCCACCCCCACCCCGGGGCGGGGACCGCCTGGCTGGGGAGCAGTGCGGAGTGGGGAGACTGGAGTGAGAGGTCTTGGACCCCAGGGGAGAAGTCCGGCAGCCTCACGGTGGGAGCTGGGCAGAGGGGCCAGAACACCTGGGGCCGGGGGTGCTCCACACAGGGGCCTCAGGGGGCAGGGACCGACCACCCTGGGGAAGTCCAGGAGCCCACTGTCCTCTGACTACCTGGCCCCATGGCCCGTCTGAAAGTGAAGAAATCAGCTTCCCCATGTTGACAGAAACTCCACCCCATTCCCCTCCCCCTCCCCTACCCACGGATACTCTCTGGCCTGGAAGCTCACATCCCGCAAAGGAAAACCACACAGGAGAAAGTCCGCTTGCATGTCATCTGTATTGTCACATGAAATGCACCTCCGTCACGGCTGACTTGGGAACGACCTATTAGGTCACATGGAGTCCGGCCCCTGGGGGCCAAAGTGGCACCGACGCCCATGGATGTGGGCTTTCCGCCGGCTGTGGCCCTGCTCAGCGCTGGAAGAGGCCAGCTCACACCTCAGGCCCCTCAGCTGCTGGGCAGCATCTCCCCACATGGGCTGGAGGTGACAGTGCCCTTCAGGGGTTGGCAGCTGTCCCAGGAGAAAAGGGCCCTGTGGTCAACTGAGCTGAGGAAATGTGGCAGGGCAGGGGGGACGCCCCTGCGACAGGAGGCTGCTCTGCAGGACCTGGCAGAGCCTCCGCGACCGTAACTGCCCTCGCGCTTGGCCGACACGGGGCAGAGGGTGCAGCTTCCCCCAAATTTAGTTGACCACCAAACCCTTTTCCTCCCCAGGCCGCTGTCCAGGGGGACACCCTGTGTAAAGGGCTGCCCTAAGCTATCCATGGATAGCTTGTACTGTGCCCTGGTGAGTGTGGCCAAGAGCTCGACAGTCATGTGATGACGCAAGAACGAGACCCCACCAGCTTGGCTCTCACCTGCTACCTCCAGTGCACAAGTGAAACAGGGCAGTCCCCACGCAGGGCTCGGGGCTGCCTGGAGAGGGACTTGGAGCCCCAGCTAAGGAGCCGGGGCCCCGGTGCTGGCAGACACGCCACCGGTCACCAGCTGGGCTCGCCCGAGGTCGCCAGCGTCCAGCCAGGAGAGAAGAGGGGGCGGGGCTGTGCAGTCCGCCCGTGCCTGCTGGCGTGGCCGCGTCCTGCCGGCTCTCTCGGGCAGCCGCAAGCCGCGGGCACCGGCTCACCAGGCGGAGATGAGCATCTGGCAGGTGTTGGAGGACATCCAGACCAGCTCCACGAGGCGGAACTGGAGGTAGCCAATGACGAAGCCCGAGATGACGTCTGTGATGTGGTGGCGCCCGATCATCACGCGTGACAGGCCCACGCAGAAGGCCCAGAGCACCAGCAGGATGCGCAGGGGCACCGCCAGCACCAGGTGGCTGAGGAAGAACTTGGACACCATGGCCGCGCGGCTGGCGTGCCCGGCGGGGAAGGCGTAGACGTCCATGGTGAGGTAGTCCAGGAGGCTGGGGCTCGTCTCAAAGGGGCCACGCCGCTTGATGAGCTTCTGTACGCCGGCCACCGTCATGATGTCCAGGAGCAGGGCTGTGGGTGGGACCCAGGGGCCCCGAGGGGCCGTCAGTGCCGCCTTCCTCCCTCTCCCCTCCCACCCTGCCTTCTGCGCTCCTGCCTCCGGGCCTCGGCCTGTGCTGTCCCCTCCTCCCCGAATGCCCTTCCCTGGGATGTCAACACAGCTTGGGCCCTCACTTCTTCCGTCAGAGATGCCTTCCCTGACCGCCTGTTCACAAAAGGCCCACCGCCCTCTCTCCCAGTCCCTGCTTTATTGTTTGTTACAGGGTTTCTCCCCGCCCGGGAGGACAGGGCCCTGTTTTCCCATGCGTTTTTCTCATCGCTCTCCTGCCTACTTGGTGTGCTCTCAAGGGGCAGGACCGATCTGCTTGCAGCTGGGAGGGGTTCAGTGAAGCGGCCGAAGGGGACAGTGGGTGACCGGGCAGCACAGCCCCCGAGGGCACCTTGGACAACCTGCGTTCTCACAAATGGGACCCTGAGCTGCGGATTTGTTTCTCAAAGGGCCTCACTGAAGCCCCCGCCAATCCTGAGAACTGCGCATTACCGTCCGCATTTTCTAAAGTGAAGGTGAAAGCCGTGTAACGTACGACGAACCACTTTTAAGCGTGCACTTCAGTGGCATTTAGCACCTTCTCCACAGGGTGCAGCTACCACCTCGGTCTAGTTCCAAAACATTTCATTGCCCCAAAGTGAAACCCTGTACCCATTAAACAGTCACTCCTCCCCCCTCCCCCCAACCCCTGCCAAACCCCGATCTGCTTTCTGTCCCCATAGCTTTGCCTGTTCTGGTTGCTTCCTATAAGGGGACCTGGTTCCCACACCTGCCTGGCACCCAGGGATGGCTGAGAAGGGTGAGCACCAGATGACTGCACTGTGGCCTGGCGCTTTCCTAGAACCTGTGCGGTGGGCGCCAGCATGGCTGGCCCGCAGCCACGCCCGCCCAACTGTTGAAAATAATGACCCAGTAGATGTGCACAGCAGAAAATTCACAAAAGGTTTGCAGTCACCTGGAACCCTGCCACCCAGAGGCAGCCCCGTCCCAGACTCTTCTGGCCATCCGCAGAGCGTAGGGTTAGTAAAAGCTGTGATGCGCTCTCCAGATGCCTTGCGGTGACCTGCATTTGTCACAGGCCCCCGGAACCCCACAGCGGTCATGTGGGAGGCACCATGATTCATTTCTACAGCGGCCACAGCCCTGAGTGGCCAGACCACCCAGAGGAAGACGGTACTGCCTGGTCAGCACAGGGCTGGCCAGCCTTCCTCGTTTCTGCCTGCTGTGGGGCTCTTGTTTGGGATTCAAACCCCTGCTCTCCCCTGGGCTGGCCCTTCTCATTGGCTGCAGGGCTGGCCGACGTCCCACTGCCCTGGGGCACGCCTGGCTGGCAAGGAACAGGGGCAGAAGCAGGAAGCAGGGCAGGGAGAGGCTGCCGGCCCAGAGAGGGGAAGCCTAAGGGAGGTGGGAACCTGTTCTACACACTCTACATGCCTGCCACGAATTTCCATGGCAACATGCTCCCAGGAGCCCAGGCCTCTGGGGAGGTGGGGGCCGGGGCGGTGTGTGGCCGGTGGCCAGCCAGCCTGCATGCCACTGACCCAGGGGAGCCCCGTGAGCCTGTGGGAGGTCACAGTTCCAGCAGGAGAGAGCGACCAGCAGGGCAGCTAGGAGTTGGACAGAGGCGGCTGCCTCTGACCCCTGGGACTCTGGGCCCAAGGGAGCAGCCGGAGCAGCAGAGGTGGGAGGCCAGGCTGAGAGGAGCCTGCCAACACTTGCCAGCCCAGGGAGGCCGTTCCCTCCCTGAGTGGCAGGCTCTCTCCACCCAGGTCTCTGCCCCTCTGTCCCGTGCCCCTGGGGGAACCATGGGGCCAGCCTGGCTGTGAAGCCGGCCCAGCCCATCCTGGGCTAGTTCAGTTATCCACTTGACCTCCAGTTTGGGGGTATTCCAAGTTCTTGGGTATGTCAGGGGTGGGCCAGGCCTGAGGCTGGTGACCAGTGGCAGGGTGTCACACGGCCAAGGAAGAGACGGGAAGTAAGGACAGTTATACGGAGCCCCTTTCCAGGTGGGGAGCACCCACAGGGCCGCCCCTCACCATGCAGCAGCCGTGGGTGTGGAGGGTTGGGAGGAGAAGCAGTGGGTGACTCGCCCAGACCGCAGGCTGGGTCCCCAGCCGCGCCGATGGCCTTCCCAGCCCCCCTACTGCACCCTGCAGGGCCACACCCCCCTCCTCCCACATGGCAGCCAGCCCTCAGTGGGCTGTGATTCTGACCTGTCAGCAAATAATCTGGGGCCTAGAAATAGAAGCCCACGGCGCCACCACTCAGAAATCCATGAGTCCCGCTCACACAGCCAGTCGAGCTCTCGACTACCCTCCCTCCCAGGTTGGGAGGGAGGCCAGGGACCCCCAAAGGAAAGGCCCACTTGGGGGGAGGCTGCAGACCCAAGGTCGGGAGAGTGGCTAGCACCGACTGCCTGCGACCCGCTGGGCGGCCATGCCAGTCACTTAGCCTTTCTGGGCCTCCGCTCCCTGCAGCTGGGCTCCAGAGTCAGAGCTGGCTCCAAGGTTGCCTGCTCGCACATGGTGTGACCTTGGCACGTCCCTCTCCCGGAGCCTCCCTCCCCTCACTGATAAAACACGATCATCCCAGAGGCTACTCTGAGGCCCCGAGGGGCAGGCCTCCCTCCCCCTCCATCGCTGGCGCCTGGGAGGCAGGGCCCTTCCTCCCCCTCTCATGGCCTCGCCTCACAACGCCAACCCTTTGCTCCTCTCACTAAACTGGGGTCTGAGATGCCTGAACCCCCGATGCAGGAGGTTTGGCTCTTCCCCAGGCTCTGCAGTCCCGTCCCCTGACCCCTGACCCTGGAGAGGGAGCAAAGGTGGGGCACCTTGCTGGCTGGGAAGGGGGCAGGTTTGTGAGCTGTGTCTCTCGCTGGCTGGGGCTGGGAGAAGGGGTCCTGGCCCTTCTTTCCTGGGCGTGGCCCTGCCTCTAGTCCCTCACTGGCTTCTCGGGGAGGTGGGGACCAGCTGGCAGTGCTCACACCTTCGCTAGGAAGGTTGAATGCGTTGACCTTCTGCAGGGTGTCCGGCCTCAGACTCGGGAGGCTGCCTCTTCCACTGGCAGGTACGCCCTGGGAAACAGCTAGGGCTGCGCACAGGGCCTCACGGTCAAGGATGCCGCTGCGGCATTCCCTGTCATGCCGAGGGAGGGACGCGCGCCAGGGCAGTGCCCTTGAGTGGCAGAGGACGGGACGAACTGTGGCCGAGTCTAGATAATGGAGCACTCCGGGCCACCGTGAATGGTGAAGTGGGTATTTATAGCCACTGAAGCAGAGCTGGGGGTTGTCAGGTGGAAAAAGCCAATGACCAAGCGGGACTTACAGTAGGGAGCCATTTTTGTAAAATAAACCAGAGAAAACCCTCGGGCAGGCGCCACGGGAAATGCCACCGTGCGGCTCGCCTGGGGGTGGGGGGCATGGGGTGGGGGGTGGGGGGTGGAAACTGGAGGTGACTTTCGCTGTCTTTCCACCAATCTGCACTTAAACGGCTTTCTTTCCACACATACACGATGCTTGTACCCCTTTTTAAAAACTTATTTTTACAAATGACAGGTATTGCACGACTCCACTCATAATAGGCACCTAGAACTCAGGAATTCAGAGATGAGAAGTAGATCAGAGGCTCCCGGGGGCGGGGGCGGGGGCAGGAGCTGGGGACTGAGTGTTGAGTGGGGACAGAGTTTCAGCTGGGGAAGACGAGAGGGTTCTGGAGATGATGGAGGCGCTGGTTACGCAACAGAGCGAATGCACTTGACGCCGCCGATCCGCAAGCTGTGGAACAGTTAGGACAGCCAGTCGGACGTGATGTGCGTTTTAGCACACATACAGGGTTATTTTAGAAACCCGATCACCGGTCCAGAAAGATGGCCCCAGGGGAGCGTGCAGGGAGCAGACAGGCTGGCTGGGGTGGGTGGGGAGGCCTCAGGGTCTGTCTTGATGTCCCCTGACCTGAGTGACTCTCAGCAGAGTTCACACCTTTGCAGGTCTTTATCTTCTCACCTGTTATTTCTCAACCCAAACACTGAAGCTGGCCCTGGTTCTGAAGACTGTGGGGCACAAGGGTGTCCAAATCACGGCACAGAAGGCCCATGGCACCATTTGTTCCCTTGGCCGAGTGCCAAACTGCTGGGGGCATCTTGGGAGCAGGACCACTGGTGACCTGGGGCCAGCCAGTGACTCTCCACCCTCCAACCCAGCTGGCTGCAGGGTTGGGCATGAAGGCCCCCGTGGGGACACGGACCGGTTTGCTGGCTGAGCCCCACCGAGATGATGACAAGAGAAGCTGGGGAAGAGCAGGACGACTGTGCCACCTCTGCAGAGTGGCAGTGTCATCTTCCACAGACGTCTTCTTGATGGCAAAGGTCGGAGCCAGCAGTCGCGGACAGTGTATACGAGCCTTGTGGAGGGCTTGTCACCTAAGAGCTGTCCTGGGGAGCAGGGGCTGGTGGGTGGGGCTGGGAAAGCTTACAGAACAGATTGGGGGGGGTCTGCTGGTGGGAAGGGGGGCCAGGGGGAGGGCATGCTGAGAGACGGCTGCGGCAGGGTGTGGGCGGTGCTGCAGGGTTGAGGAAGCCAGCTCTGGGTTCTGAACCCCTCAAGCAGGAAGGGATGTGGGGGGCTGAGACCATAATTCCATGTGGTAGGTACAGGGCCCAGCAGGTCCATCACGAGCCGTGAGAACGAGGCCAGGCTGGGCCAAACAGCACAGGGGGGTCATTCGAGAGACGTATGTGTGAGTGTGTGCCCAGAGGAAAATCAGAGGCCTGTGACCCGGGCTGCGGTGGAGGTCAGTCCTAGGCTCGCCATCTGTCCGGGTGAGGTCTGCATTCTCCTGACCTCAGGATGCCGAATGAAAAGGCGCGCTACCCTGCACCTTACTGAGGAAGTGCCCGTGGAAACCACAGTCCATGTGCACATGAATCAGGGGGGCTGGGGTCAAAACCACGAAGAATAGCAGGAGTGGGCGAGGATGTGGAGAAACGAGCTCCTGTGTGGGGCCGGTGGGGATGTCGAATGGTGCAGCCCCTGTGGGAAACAGGCCGGGTTCCCCCACAAGCCACACGTGGAGCCAACCCGGCAGGTCCACCCCAGGTCTGCACCCACGGGATGAGAAAGCGGGCACTCAGAAGGACGCTGTCACACCCACGCTCCCAGCAGCGGTGTGTGCCACCATCAAACAGCAGAGGCAGCCCAAGTGTCCACTGACAGGTGGAGGATAAAGAAAATGTGGTCCAGCCACACAGTGGGATATTATTCAGCCATGAAAGGAAGGAAATACTGACACGTAAGAAGTACGAACCTGGAGGACAGTAAGCTCGGGGAAAGCAGCTGGTCACGAAAGGGCAGACACTGTGATTCCGCGGGTCTGCGGCCCCTGGAGCAGCCGCAGACGAACAGTGGGTGTGGGCCAGGGCCTGGGACAGACGTTCAGTCTGGGAGCTGAGAAAGTTCTGGAGCTGGACGGTGGTGGCGGCAGCATACGAGCGAGGATGTAATTAGCACCTCCGACCTGCACGCTTACAGACGGTGAATGCGGCGAACTCCGTGTGATACATACTTCACCACAAGGAAGCAATGACACGGGAAAAGAATGTGCGGTCTTACTAATCGGGAAGGTCTCAGTAAAGATACTTTTGGAGACCATGACAACCTGACGCAGAGGCCACTGTCCCCCAAGGGCAGGCCCGTGAGCAAACCAGGATGGGCTTGGCGAGCCGGGACAGGCCTGGGCCACCCGTTCCCTGGCTTCCCGTGGGATCGTCAAGCCAGGTGCTGCAGGGGAGGGACACAGGTGGGATGGGGTCACCTCCCAGGCACAGAGCGTGGAGGGGACCTGGGAGACGGCAACAATCAACTGCTGTACCAGTGTTAGCTGGCGTTTGAATGTGCTGGCACTCCTTGCCGTAATTCTTCAGGCCGGTGCCCCGGCAACTCACTGAACAGAGAAGGAAAATGAGGCTCAGAGAGGAAAAGTCACCACAGCAGGGCGGGGACTGGTGCCCGGGTCCGCTGACTCTGGAGCCCCAGCTTTTGCCAGCTGCTTTTTCTGGCTTTGAGGTTTCCAGTGTGGGTGGTGCCCTGGGGGAGGCAGTGCACGGGGCAGGGCAGAGAACCTCCTGCGGGTCCAGCTGGGACCCTTTCCAGGCCCTATGGCTGAAGCCTGAATCTCCTAAGGCTCCTGAGTTTCGCCCGGGCCCAAGGAGAGCCCAGGCCCCAGCTGTACAGGTAGGGGCCTCCGCTTCAGCTCAGAGACTGCCCCTCTGAATCCACAGGGTGCCCTGGTATGAGAGTGGGCGAGCAGGCCTGCAGGGCTCCGTCACCCCTCAGGGTCTGTGGTCTGCAGAAAGCTAGCATCAGCCATCCACTGGGCACAGCCACGGCCACCATGTGCCCGGTGCTTTGGCCCCTGGGTCCCCACCGCGGCCTGCAGCCCACGTACCAATCAGGACGCTGAGGCCTAGAGACAGGGACTGACGTAACCAGGGTCACAGAGCAAGTCAGGTTCAGGCTGGTGCCTGAACAAAGCCCAGTCCGACCTTGGAGCCTGTGCTCTGGAGTTGTAAGACCCCAAAGGCCCTCCCCACAAAGGCTAGAGGACCACAGGACCCTGCAGACCAATGGTGAGGGGGAGGGCGCGGGGTCTGCAGTCCGGAGGACTTGGGCTTGGGTCCCCAACCAACCAGCTGCAGCTGGGTGGAGTATGCAAGTCCCTTCACCCCTCCGAGCCTCATTTAACTCATCTGTAAAGTGGGTGTATTTACATTTAACTTACAAAGTCATTAAAAAGATTTTTAAATCGTGAAATATGGGACATTCATGGCACAGTATTTGGTACATAATGAGGAGCAATAAATGAAGTTTTAGAAAACCCAAAACATCCTGACTGGTGTGGCTCAGAGGACTGAGCACCAGCCTGTGAACCTAGAGGTCAGAGGTTCAGTTCCCAGTCAGGGCACCTGCCTGGGCTGCGGGCTAGGTCCCCAGCAGGGGGTGTGCAAGAGGAATCACACATTGATGTTTCTCTCCCTCTTTCTTCCTTCCTTTCTCTCTCTCTAAAAATAAAAATAAACAATGCCTTAAAACAACAGAGGCACTGGGAGCCTTGCTCTTTGAGCAAACACCTTCGCACCACAGCAGCCGGTGTCTGGAACGCGCCAGAAACGGTCTCCTAACAAGTGACAGCCGCTCCCAGCTCTCATCCTGGCCTGTCCCCGACCAGCCACACCTCCCTGGGCCTCTGCTTGCTCCTCCTTAAGTGGCGAATAATAATGGCTTCTCCCCCGTGGCATGCGGCGAGGGTCAGGAGCGGTGGTGTGGTTTATGGGAAAGGGGGCCCACAGCGACAACACAGCGCACATCCTGGGTCTTTCTCAGCCACCATCATGCAGGGCAGGGCCATGCAGACGTGTCCAGGGAGCAGACTCAAGGGTGTTCTCTATTCCTGTCCCCTGATGCCAGGCCACCTAACGCCCAACGCTGCTCTGTGTGAGGGTTGGGAGAGCAGGGTTCTGCCCCCTAGAACCCCCCAGCATGGTGCCTTGGCCACCTGGCTCTGTCTCTCCCCTCCAGGCGCATGCTCATAGGCCTAGATGTTGGGAGGACCTGTTGGAAATCTCCAGCTCTGAGGCCTTGGCCAGGTTGCTTGATTTATAGGAGCCTCAGTTTTCCTAATCTGTGAAGTGGGAATGAAGATAGTGCCAGTCACATGGGACTGCTTATTTGGGACCAATAACAAGTGATGCAAATAATCTGGTCATAAGAACAAAAAAATATGGGCGGTGCCAGACCCAACTACCTCTTGCACGAAGCTCCCTGTGTCCCATCCACAGTGCATCCATCTCAACTCTCTGAAACCCGAGCAGGGAGGCACCCGTCTGTGTCCAGCCTTCCTCTGGGACCACAGTTCTCAGTGGTCCACCCTCACCCTTCGGGGACCTGGGCCCCCTCATCAGTGTTTGCTAACCCTGGGACCCCGCCCACCTGTGCTCCAAATGGTGGCCACGTTGGGAAGGGCAAAGCATGGACGTGGGCCCAGCACAGAGCACATTGGGGACCTGGGGGTACTTGAAGGGTGGTAGCTGGAGGAGGGGGCCTGCCTTCCACAGCCCCACGGGCACCTGGCACAGAGCAAGCCTGAACGGAAAGACGCGGTGGCAAAGACTTCATCAGAACAAACCGAACACCAGCTCTCCTCCAGCGACTCGCCCAGGTAAGGATTTCAGGAGGCTGCAAGTGTGTGGGAGCCCAGACTGAGCCCCCTGCACCCCTAGGCCCTGTGGGAGCACCGTAGGCAACTTGAGGGTCCCTGAGCCAGGCAGGGACCAGGGGGCCACTCACAAGTGCTGCCTGTGAGCGGCCCAGAAACCCAAGGACCCCAACTTGTGAATGGGGGTTCCACAATGAGACACCCCACTTCAGGACCTCCCCAGGGCCCTGCCAGATCCCAACCAACTGCCTTGAGGCTACAACCTCCAGGCCCCACTCCTCAAGCTGCCTCTGGGGCGGTGGGGCACTAGCCAAAAGCAGGGCCCTCCCTTTGGGGTTCTCCAGGCCCCACTCTGCAGGGGCCTCATCTGTGCATCCCTGGCTCTCTCTTCCCCAGGCCAAAAGCTCGCCCGTTTCTGGGGCACCCTCCCTGCCTAACCTCATTAGACTGTTCCAGTCTGTTTCCCAGGGCCCTGCTGGTCCTGGCGGGGTGGGTGGCAACAGTGGGCACACTCACCCAGAAGCAGGTTCATGAGCACCTCCTGGCCAGCCAGTGTGCTGCTCTTCACCAGGCAGAGGATGGTACCCCCAATCCAGGGGATGCCGTGGCCCGTGATGCCAATGAGCTTGACCATGGAGCGGGCACCGGCCCAGGACGCGGCCCGGCCGGCACACACCCCCAGCCTCTTGGACATGCAGATGTCGATGGCCAGCAGGGAGTTGAAGGCAATGCCCTTGAAAGAGGGGTTCAGCTGCATGCAGTCCTCCTCGGGCAGCTGCTGAGACTGGCGCCGCTCCCGGGCCCCGTCGCCAGGGGGTGGGGGCTGTGCCGAAGGGCCGGACGCCTTCCTACCGGAGCTGCGGGGCTCCGGGGCCCCCTTGGGGGGCTGGTTCAGGGACAGGAACTCGGCCCGGTTGAGGACGTTGTTGCGGTCCCGGGCACGGGCCCGGCTCTGCGAGGCTGGCATGGCGATGACACGGCGAGGGCCGGTGCCAGCCGCACTGTGAGGGCCTTCTCCCCAAGGCAAACGCTTCCCCCTGGAGCCGCCACCGCTCCCGGCCTCTCTGCCTTCTTTGCAGCAGCTGTTAAATATAGAGTGCAGGACCGCACATGGCTGTTTACCTCCAGCTGCCACCAGGCTCCGAGGGACGTAGGTGCCAGCTGAGCAGCCAATCGAGCCCACCGACGCTGGCCTGCGCCAATGGGGCCACTGGGGAGGCGGAGGAGGCCACAGCTGTGGCCGCTGCCTCAGGCCTGGGCTATTTAAATCTTCCAATGGCTCACTCCCAGGCTTTGGGGCACTATGGGAAGTGTAGTCCTCAGCCGTGCTCCGAGCTGGAGGCCCAAAGAGTGGGCTCCACACTAAGCCCTGCATTTACCAGCTTCCCTCTGAGCAGGCCAGGCCCCTGCAAGCCAGGCCTGCCTCCGCCATGCGTCCCGGGCGGCTTGGACACGGTCCCACGGACTGGGCCGAGGAGCCCAGGCTGAAGGCCTCTCTGGGCACCAGATGGAGCGAATGATGTCACTAAAAGCATCCTTTTGGGTTTGCTGGGGCCAGGCCCAGCCCCTCCCCTCTGGGGCAGGCAGCATTTCATTAAGCTGGCAGGCTGGCCTTTCAAAAAAAAAAAATCAGTCTTGAATTGGGCTTCAGTGCATCCCAGTCCAATGAAATGGCAATCAGCAAGATTGCTTTCCATTAGAAGGACGTTCACACTCATGGGTTGGCAGTGGCTCTGCCCCTTGGAGGTGGCCTCCGTTTCGTGAAGGATGGGGCACTGGAGCAGTGTCAGGCAGCCCCGGGGATAGTTACCAGGCCCCTGGCACATGGCAGCAAAGGAAAGACCCCGTCCCCGTCCCCGGGGAGGTCACAACTTGGACGCGATTGCAAGTGTGCATATGTGGGGCAGGAGCGGAACCAGCTCCGGGGCTGGTCTGGCGCCGGGGAGGGCCGCCTGGGAGGAGGGGCAGGTGGAGGCCCGGGCAAGAGAGAGCCTGTCCCAGGTGAGGCTTCCGGAGCCTGAGGAGCTGGTGCACCGAGCGAAGGGGGCAAGAGGGGCTGCTGACCCAGAGAGGGCAGGCCGAGTGGCCTGGTGGAGAGGAGTCAGGCCTCGCCGCACCCACAGTCTCTGGAGCCCTTCTAGCGCTGACTAGGCCTGGGCTGGAGGGGAAGCCACTGTCTGAGGGCGACCAGAAGGGTCAGAGTGGATGCTACCGTCTCACCATTCACAGCAGCTCAGCTGGGATGGAGGCTCGGCTGGGATGGAGGTGGGACCCGATGACTTACCCTCCTGCCATGGAGCCTGTTCGTGAAGCCCGCCTGCCCTGCAGCCTCCCGGGGACCAGGTGCAGAGCACCCCAAGGCCAGGAGGCTGCCTCGTGGGGGGGCGCTCTGTAGCCACAGGGAACCAGCCCAGGAGCTCCAGAGTCATACAGATGAGGGGTGACCTGCGGCTCTGGCCGCCAGTGAGCTGCGAGGCCTTGAGCAAGTCGCTGGGCCCCTCTGAGCCTCAGTCGCTCCACCTGGAACATGGGAGAGACCGCGCGCACCTGCCAAGGCCTGTGGTGAGGCCAGCGAGGTGACATTCCTGAACTGCTGAGCAGAGCCCCAGCCGCGTCGCCAGCCTACAGCCCTGTGGGTTGGGAACTGACCACGTTTAACCAACGAGGCGCGGCTTCTGTCCCCCCTGAGTGCCCCCTTTGGAGGGACCCAGCCCCAAGGTCCCATTCCCGCCCCATGGACGGCCTCCACAGGGGCCTGCAGGCTGGAGTTCCTCGCAGACTCCTTGGTGTTCCTTTTCCAGAGTGTTCCACTGAGATGCCGCCACAGAAGAGGGTGCCCCAACTGTGTCACAGCCCACGCTCCTGGGGGCAGCAGGATGACGTGCACTGCCTCATCCCAGACTCTGGACAGACGCCCGTGAACGCATGCTCAGGGTATGGGTCGGGAGCAGTGTCTGGGCTCGCCAGGCGCCTTGGCTCCTGGACCGTACAACCAGCCTTCCTACGAAGTTGTGATATTGGCCCCATTGCACAGATGAGGATGCTGAGGCTCAAAGGCTGGAAAGCTCAGCTAGAAAGCCCAGGAGAGGAGAGGTCCAACTCCCAAGAGGCCCCTGGGGTGGAACACGAGGAGCCACAGGAACCTCAGACCACAGGAACCTGGACGTGCCTGCTCCCCACCAGCCACTCACCCCTGCTCCCCCTGGGTGGCACCTGTGACCTGGGCTGACCTCAGGGCAGGCAGAGGAGCCGGGCCCCAAGGGAGGCTATTAATACCCCGAGGCTTGTGTCAGCATCTGGGTCGAGCCAGAGCTACCCACAGGCTCTGAGGGCTCTGCGCTGGGGAGGGCCCCCGGAGTGGGGCGGCCCAGGTTCAATGCCTGGCTCGGCAACCTCTGGCTCCGTGACTGCAGGCAAGTCGTCCTAGTCCTCCTGGCCCCTGTTGTCCCCTGGGGGGCAGGTGACAGGGTGGCTTGCTTACCCTGAGACCCGCCTCTCCCTCTGTAAGATGGGGTGACCCTGTTCCCATTCTCAGGCAGCTGAGAGGCAGGTGCCACCCCTGTGTGAATACCTGCAACAAGCCATGCGGTCCCACTTCTCGAGGGGCCTGGGGCTTGTTCATTCATTGGATTGATACTTTCATTGAGCTCTTCCTGCTGTCCAGCGGGGGAGACAGGCTGCACGCCCCTGGAATAACCAGCCAGAGTAGAAAACCCTATGATTTTACCTACTGCCTTATGGCTTCTTATGATCAAAATGTCGCAGGCTTGCTGCGATAAATTCAATAGAGACAGATAATACGAGTGTAAGCCTACTGCCTGGAGACTGTCTGTGAGTACGAGGGGGCAGGTGATAAAGGCTTCTCACTCGTCTCATTTCCAATTCCTGAAACATCTCACAGCCACCAAGGATTATTTAAACAACCAGAAATGACACATTAAAAACTGTATCTAGCCCTGGCTGGTGTGGCTCAGTGGGTTGGGCATCATCCCGCAAACTGAAAGGTCACCTGTTCAATTCCTGGTCAGGGCACATGCCTGGGTTGTGGGCCAGGTCCCCGGGGGGCGGGGGGTGTGTGAGACGAGCAGCCCACCGGTGTTTCTGCCCCTCTCTCTCTTCCTCGCTTCCCCTCTCTGTAAAAGTAAATAAATAAAATCCTTTTTAAAACCTGTGTCTATCGATATCTATATCACATATGTACACAGATGTTCATTTACAAATATGATTGTATTGCATGCCCTTTAGAAAATGAACTACCATTTTCACTTAACAAACATAAGCCTGGCCATGTTTCCGTGACGACCGGTCATTTGTCAATGGCCGTGTGTCCCGTGGACGGATTGCAGTGTCTGTGAGCAGCCTCCCACTGTTGGACATGCAGACTGTTTCCACTCTGCGGCCTTAGACCGGTCCTGGCGCGGCTGCCCGTGTTTGCACATGTCCCTGCGCACTGAGGCCCGTGTGCATACGTGGCCTCGTGGCCAGTGCCCAATAAGGCTGCATGCTCAGGCCAGTCCCCCTGCGATCAAAGGGGCAGCCTGTGCCTGCCGCTTCAGTGCCCAGACCTGGGAGGACACGGCAGGACGGCAGGTGCTTCCGATGACAGCACGTCCAGCCCCCCTTTTCCATGCTAGAGACGACAGGAGCAGCGGCCACCCAGCTGGTGGATGAGGCGCCATAGCTCTGAGCCCGCGGGCTGTCTTCCCAGCCATGTGTCCCACAGTTTCTCCATGCCCTGCCTGCTGGTCACTTGTCACTCACTCACTCTTGGAATATGTTTGAGGCTCGCTGCTCGCCAAGCCCCACTCAAGGACCAGTGACAAGTGCAAAGATGACTGAGGTGGCGCCATGCCTGCAGACCACCCTTCCCCACCGAACCACAGCCCCGCCTGGGCCCTGGCCCACAGAGCCTTCCTGTTCCAGCACAGCCCCCCACCAGAGAGGGGCGCAGGGCGTTGTGGAGAGACTTGCCAGGCAGGAGGCCGAGCAGGAGCGGGCCTCCAGTCTCAGCCCGAAGCCCTCATCCCCAAGCCCTTGGCGCGCTGCCTCTCACTGGAGAGCAGGGCAGGTTTTCTGACAGCTTCGTGGGTCACTGGGCATTATTGTCTTAAATGCACAGGTGGACTTCCCGCTACACCTGAGCACACGAACCCAACGGCACATTCGCTCGTCCTTAACCCTTGCTCTGTGCCAGGCTGGGAGCTAAGTGCCTATCTTGACTGTCCCAGCAGCGTCACAGGTGGGCTTTAGGTCCCCACTGCACAAATTCTGACACCAAAGCTCAGAGGCAAAGAGATTTTCTCTGGGCAATCGAGTGGGCCGGTGGAGCACCCCGGGGCTCAAACGTCACCCCAACATCCGTTACCCTCTCTGCTCTTTTCCTTGGCCTGTATCTTTTCTAACTTGATGCTGTTTGTTACTCACTGTGTCCGTGGCCTGTGTCTTCCTAGCAGAGTGTCAGCCAATGGGCAGGGACTGTTGTTCACTTATGAGCCGAGGGGCTCCGGCAGTGCCTGGCGCACAGTAGGTGCTCTAGAAATGTTTACCGGATGAAGGGCTGCCTGTTCTGGGGTCTGGGCTTTGGTCTACCGCAAACCTCAGCATCAAAGGCCCATGGCCAAGAGGAGGCCGGTTAATTGGGGGCAATGACCCCAGAACGGAAGGGGAGGGGAGTGGGTGAGGTGCTCCACTCCGGGCAGCTGGCCCTGGGGGAGGCACAGTGGGAGGGCACAGGAGGGAGGGACAGGGCAGGGTCTCCTGCCTGGATGGGGAGGGAGCCCTGCGCAAAACGGTTTTCATCCCAGCCTCCCCGCTGCGGGAGGCCCGCCCGGATCACTTTCTCAGTTTGAATTTCTAAGGCGGCTCTTGGGTTATTTCCGTCGGGAAACCTGACCCTTCACTGGGTTTATTTTAGCACCTTGGAGAACTCCCAGTGCCACACCCGATCCCCGCCGGCCGCACCCACCCTGCGGACTTGTGGTGGTGGGGGGGCAGTGGGGGCGTCGAGCGCCCCGTGTCTCCTGCGCGCGGATCCTCACCCCACGATGCTGGGTTGGGGAGAGCACGGGGGCGGGGGGGGGCACGAGGGGCGGCCAGGTGAGCGGGCCCAGCCTTGCATGCCCGAGCTACGGCCGCCTGCCCTTGGGGCTCCGAGGGCCTCAGCTCCTCCTCTCTGCCTCAGCGTGGAGGACCGTCGGAGGGGAGGGCGCTTCTCAGAACTCTGGTTCTGGAGGCTGTGATGGGGAGGCCGGGCACACAGCAGAGGGTCCTGGGGCCCTGGATGGTGCCCAGGTAGGGGGTGCCCAAGTAGGGGCCGCCCTGTGAACCTGGCTGGGACAAGGCGCCCCTCGCTGGCTCTTACCGACCTGAGTTGGCCTCTGGTCTCTCCCTCCACCAGACACTTTAAAGCAACCCAGTTGACAATAACGCCAACACACCTACACGTGCAGGCGCAGACACACGCACTCTCACATGCACACACTGAAGCATCACATCCACTCACACCCACAAATGGGCTGGGCTTACCTACATCACACACACACAGTCACACATCTGCATGGACACACACCCTTACCCAGACACACTTGCGCATATGCACCCTCAGACACACGTGGACACATAGCAGCATGCACACTCAGACTCATGCCCACATGCTCATACAAGCCCTCACAGAACCAGGACACACTCAAACACGTGCTCCACACTTACATGCCCCCATCCAGACCCTTGCACAATGCACACACTGCCGTGCACAATATGCACCCACGCAGTCATCTCCCCCGCAGCCCGGCACACCTCACACCCATGTGGACACAACCACGGACAGGCAGACACACACTCCGGCACACACACTTACCTGGACACACTCCACACACATTACACACCACTGCCACNACACACTCAAACACGTGCTCCACACTTACATGCCCCCATCCAGACCCTTGCACAATGCACACACTGCCGTGCACAATATGCACCCACGCAGTCATCTCCCCCGCAGCCCGGCACACCTCACACCCACGTGGACACAACCACGGACAGGCAGACACACACTCCGGCACACACACTTACCTGGACACACTCCACACACATTACACACCACTGCCACATGTGCCCTCACACACAGAGACACACAGCCTCACTCTGTCCCCACACTCACACCCTCATTCACTCTAAGCTCCTTTGACACGCTCATTCACACCCCCCCAACACCCTGGGAACATGCGTTCGGCACTCGCCTCTCTCTGAGCTTAACGCCGGCCACCGCACGTCGGGACGGCTGAGTCACAGGCATACTGATGCGCCATGATCGATATTTATAACTGTTTGAGTATGAAATTGAACCTATTTATTATTCATGGTAATTAATGCCTCTATTCATCATTCCTGGAGTTGTTCCTCGACGTCTCTCTGGCCATGAGGATGCGAGTGCCGTGGGGGCCACGCCTGTTGCCCGCCCTGGCCCTGGCTGTGTTCCCCGGTGTCTTCTGAGTGCCCAGCACAGAGCAGGAGGCCAGTCGGCACCGAGGAAAGTGCCAGTGGTCGAGGGACCGTGTCCTCCCGTGTACTACACTCTGAGCTCCCAAGCTGCCACACTGAGGAGTCCACCAGGGATTCTGGGTAGGGACTGGGGCTGTGCATCCTGACCCCCGCTCTGTCCCATTCACTGGTGCTGTCACAGCAGCGGATGTGGGGAGACTGGCCGGAGGGAGGGGAGGGGTCCAGGAGAAGCTGTGAGGGTCCCTGTGGTGTTGGGCACCTTTCCAACAGAGGTCCCCTTCCTTTGCCCTGCAGACATCAGCGCTTCACACTCACATGGATGCGTCCTGAGCCACGAGAGACAGCCACGGGCCTGTGCCCAACGCCCACAGGGCTCAGAGCAGGAAGATGCCACCAGAGCCTTGGAGGACCACCAGGCCAGGGGATGCCTGAGCGAGCTGAGCCAGTTTGTACCCTCTGTCAGGGCTGGCTCTGCGTGAGCCGTTCCAGGCTCGGAGCTGGGCCAGCAGGCCCACGGATGCTGCCTGGGCCTTATTCCTGCAGAGCCCACCCTCCAACTAGCCCAATATAATGCATCACAGAATGGGTAGGCGGCTCTGGGGCCAAATTAGGGACAGGGACCTTCAGTTTTGGGAGAGCCCACCCTCTTCTGGTGCAACTTGCTGGAGACGGGGCTTTGTAGCCTTGGATCCTTCCTCGCTCAGAGGGGCTGGGGCGGCGCATCTGGAGGAGGTGACTGGGCTTTGGGCTTGGCCTGATCTGGACAGGGATTCAGACCTGAAAAAGCCACTGTCCCCTGACCCCTGGGTCTCTGTCTGTACAGCCTACCTCCTGGGGTGAAGGATAAAGGAGACAGCGCTCGCTCAAGCAGCACCTACCACACAGTGGGGACTTTTTCGTTACCCTCACAAACCCAGGCCAAGCCCAGGCCCGCAGGGAGCAACATCCCTTGCAACAGGCACCCAGGGGACCTGTCCCCAGAAAATAATCTTCAGGGGCTTGGCCACTTAGTGAGCGGGTCTGGGTCCTGGCTTCTGTTCCTTTATGTCAAATGAGAAAGACATGCTGCTCAGCACATGTTCATGCAGCACTCATGTCCTTGTCACCAGGGTAGTGTCCCTGCCATCAGGGGGGCACCCTGGCTAATGAGTCTGCTTTGTTCCAGGGGCTGACAGTGTGGGGAGATGAGAGGGACATCCCAACATTTAATACCTCACCTGTATAGAAACTGAACGGCATACTACTTGTCTGATGACAGTGGAGGAGTAGGTGGCCATGGGGCGCCCTGGGGGAAGATGTTCCATGAGCCCATGAGTGCATGGCAGGGGGGCTGCTGTGGGCTGAGGGGCCAAGGAAAGCTTCTTCCCCGAAGTGGAAATGTACACGGGTCCTTAAGAGACCCATGCCGTCTGGAGCTCTGCCGTCTGGCAGTCAGTAGGTCATGAGAGACACCCCACCTTGGTCTTGGTCAGCAGAACCAGGAATAAGCTACCAACCAGCTGAGCTGGAGAGGGAAAACCTGTCCCCAGGCCGTGGCCGTGAGCAGAGTGAAGGCAGGGGTGTGGCAGGTCCAATGAGACACTTGACGCAGCCTGAGCTGATCCTTCATCAGAGAAGAAACCTCAGCGTGGAAGCCCACCCTTTAAAGCCTGCTCCTCTGGTTTCCCCAGAGGTTTTCCCCACCACCACCCAGCACACCCTGGGAGTGGCCAGGACCACGGCCCTGGGCCCGGCTGCCGGCACCTTTGGAAGTGAGAGTTGTGGAGGGAGGGCATGCGCGGCCCTTAGGTGGCTACAAGGTCTTCCGACGTCACAAACTACCTGGCCCTTCCCAGGTGAGGGTGAGGGTATGGCTCAAGGGTGCTTAGGGAGGTTCACAGCTATGCCCTCCCCGGGCCATGTCCAGGTCCAACCCCCTTTCAAACTCTGCACTCAGACCACCAGGTCCCAGTTAGCTGGGACACATGCCAGGTGGGGCCTTGGGCAAGTCTCCCAGCTTTAGATTCTTGCTCCGGGAACGCACGACATAGGCCTCCTGCCAGGATGGCGGATGGTGGTGGAAAGGAAGCTGCACAGCTGGGGCCCAGCAGGCCTTACGACCTAACCTGCCAGGGTGCCCAGTGGCCCAGCACAGAGGGAGCAACCCAGGGACCCTCTCCCCAAACTCATTTACCCCGACCCTCCCAGCCCTGGAGCCTGCCAGAAGCCTGGCACCATCTCCAACCAGGCATGGCCCTGGCTGGGCCTGGAACAGCAGGGCAGTGTGGTTCTTCCCCACGGGCCTTGAGCCCGGGAAAACCTATGAGTTCAAAGAGCATAGGGAGCAGCCCACCTGGACCCGAGGCACAAGTCGAACTACACTACCCAGAATTCCCCGGGCTTGCCAGAAAGGAAATGTCGTTTCTGCAAGAAGAGGCTCAGCTCTCCCAGCAGCTGCAGAGAGAGGGAGAGCGAGGGGGGCGAGGGGGAGAGGATTACCGGGGGGAGGGCGGGCGGTGCGGGGAGCGGGGGTGTAGAGCAGGGCGGGCGGCGAGGAGGCGGCGGCGTCCGCCGCTGCCGCCTGCGGACTGCATCCCCCGCCGGGCCGGCGAGCACCGGCGGCGGTACCTGCGTGCGCTGCGCTGCCGGCTGGCGGCTGCGGACGGACGCGGGGCCAGGCCGGCGCAGGGGCTGAGTTTCTGCAAAGTTTGACCTGGTTGCCTTTCCGATGCTGCTGCAGAGCGAGGCAGTGCCGAGCGCGCCAGGCGGCTGCGGCGCGGCGGCGGGGCTGAGCAGCGACAGCACGCTCAAAATGATCATAAAATAAAGGAGGCGCGCGGGGTGGGGGCGAGAGAGCCCCAGCCTCAGCCCTCCGCCCCCAGCCATACACCCTAGCAGCCCCGAGCTAGGTGGACGTGGGGGCCGGGGGCGCCCCCGTCGGCCCCAGACCCTAGTAGAGCCAAAGGACACAGCCCCGGGAAGGGGGTGGGGGTGCCCGCAGCAGGGTCAGAGGCGCCCGGAGGGCGGCGGCCCGGGCACGTGGATTGGCCTGAGGGGCAGGTGAGTGGCCGACACCGCCCGGGTGGGGGCGTGCGCGCCAAAGTTGCCCCGCGGCGGCGAGCGCGCCGGACTCGCGGGGACTCAAGGCCGATCGCGGCTGAGGAGTGGGGGACAGAGGCACCCGATGCTTCGGGACTAGAGCACTGAGCCCTCCGAGGGTCGGGGGATCCCGGCCCGAGAAGGGGGCGCGCGCCCGGTCAGACTGTCCTGCAGGGGTGACACTGCGTCCCTAGGGGGCCAGAAGGACCCTGGCCGAGGAAGGAGAGCTGGTGGTGAGGCGGCGGGCGTAGTGCCAGGGCCCGCAAGTCCACGCGGCCCACTGCGGTGCCAGCCTATCGCACCCCACCCCCCCGCCCCGGGACTGGAGGGTGTCAGTGGAGATGTCACGGGCGGCGATTATTCGCTGGTGCGCGCGGTCGTGCGGCTGCCACTGACAGGGCGGGCGGGGGTGGGGGTGGGCGCCGCCTCCGGGGAGACCGCCCAGAGCTGCGCTGTCAGCTCCGCAGCCCGCGCCCCGCGCACACGCGTTGCTGCCCCGCGCGCCCCCCTCGGCAAAGTTAGGCTCAACTTTGAGGCGGGCCTTGACGCCCTGTCCCTTCCACCTCCCACCAGGTCCTCAGCGGTGGGGAACTAGGCGGCGGCTGGAGCGCGACCCTGCAGCCCCGGGCGGCGGGAGGCGACAGAGACAGCGACAAGGGGAAGCGGTGCACCACCGTTGGGGCGTCGGCCTGCGCCCGCCAGTGGGCGCCGACCGGGACCCGCGCTGCGCTGCGCTCCTCCGGGACCTCGCGGGCAACCGGAGCCTGGCGCTCGCCTCCAGGAAGCCGCGGGTCGGCGCTCGCCCTCGAGGGAGCCAGGACCTCTGCCGACTGAACAGAAACTGCCCTTCCATTGATTCGGCCCCGTTGGGCGAGAGGTCGGTGTGTGTGTCTCGAGCGCGTGCGGAAGGCAGGAGGGCAGGAAGTCGGTCTTCTGCAGCGAGGGTGGCGGCGCTGCGCCGGGGCCAGAGCCTTCCTTATTTATGTGTCTGCCTCTGCCGGTCTTCACCTTCTTCCCCGAAGACTTCAGGGAGCGTCTGTGAGCTGAGAGCCCCGCTTGTGAGGCACGGAAGGGTTGGATGTCTGAGCACCATGATTATCCATTAACACCCAAACTTTTCTTTTTTTAACCCAAAGAATATCGGTGATTTTTGTCCACTGCTAGCCGAAGAAGAGAGAACCCGGGGCCCTTGAAATGCAGCAAAATCCTTATTTGTAAACAGGCCTGAGGTGGTGATATGCAGACACCCCCTACTCAGTGAATGTTCTATCCTATGGATATTGGTCTTGAGATTTGAAGCCGGAGAGCAGCCCTGTCTGCCGTAGGCCCGGCAGCCTCCACCCTTTCAATGCCCGGTTTTCTCTGGGACTGCTGGCCTTCCCTGGACATCAGAGCGGTACTGCGGGCCATGGGCTGTATCCAGAGCATCGGGGGCAAAGCCAGGGTCTTCCGGGAAGGTATCACGGTGATCGACGTGAAAGCCTCTATCGACCCTGTCCCCACCAGCATCGATGAGTCCTCCAGCGTGGTGCTCCGCTACCGGACGCCCCACTTTCGTGCCTCGGCCCAGGTGGTGATGCCGCCCATCCCCAGGAAGGAGACCTGGGTAGTCGGCTGGATCCAGGCGTGCAGCCACATGGAGTTCTACAACCAGTATGGGGAGCAGGGCATGTGAGTACTGCTCTGCAGCCAGCTTTGGGGGTGCTGCTCGAGGTGGGGGGCTTGGAGGCCTGGGGTGGGGGTCAGGACCTCATGGTGGGGGGGACTTTAGACATGTATGGAAGTCCTCTTAGAGGGCTTGCCTGTTGGTTCAGGTGGGGACTGTGGCTGTGGGACCTCCTTACCACTGCCCCCGAGGCTCCAGCATCCCGCCCTGCAAGACGCTGAGGCAGCAGAGGGCAGCTCAGTTGGTCAGAACAACGTCCCCCATGCGCCGAGGTGCGCTGAGGTTGCGGTTCAATCCTTGGGACAGGGCATGTACAAGAGGCAGCCAATGAATGCATGAATAAGTGGAGCAACAAATCGATGTTTCTCTCTCAACTTAAAAAGCAAGCAAGCAGAGAATATTCCACCAGGTGACTCTTTGGCAGAACAAACGAGCTGGGTCACCAGGGAGGCCAAGGCTTGCCACCTCCCTGCCCCCTCCACCCCCCAGGTTCAGCTCTGTAAGCCCGCATGGTGGAAACTCTGGGAAGTATCATGGCTCTGAAGCCTCAGTTCTCCGCACAGTGTTGTGGGGCTCCAGAGGTGCCTCAGGGCCCAGGAGCGCTTTGCCGTGGCCAGCAGGCCAGCCGTGTTTGCCTGAGAGGAAAGCTGGTTTTGGAAACCCGGTGTGTTCTGTGGTGCATGTTTTTTCTCTCCGAAGCGGGAGGCCACTTAAGTAGACCTTGCTTTATTGTCCAGGAGGCTCAGCGCGGCCTTCGCAGCTGAGGGGAGCCCGCTGGCCTCTTCTCTGCAGCCTGGTCTCCAGAGTGTTCCGGGATAATGTAACTCTCCGTGCAGGACCCTGGGACCCTGAGTCTTTCCTGGCACGTTTTCTGACCCTGGAGATGGCCACCCCTGGAGTGGACAGAGCAGTGGGAGACTAACTCACAGGACCCCCCTAGGCCAGGACAGCAACAGTTGCTGCTGCCAGACACCAGACCCTGACTGCTAGGGCTGGCCGGGGACCCGCTCCCGTCGGCTCCCTGGGCATACACTCTGAGCAGCGTCCTGGGTGTGCAAGGAGAGGGCAGAGAAAATGTTCCCAGGAGCGGGAACTCCTCGCTGACTGAGGAGCACACTGGGCCACCTGAAATTAGAGGGGGTGAGGACGGGGGAGGTGGGGGGACACCTGATCTTATGGCTCCTCCACTTAGCCACGCTGAAGGTACAAGTGCCACAGGGGACCACGGTGACACTTAAAACCTGGGTGTGACCCTGGTCACTCCGGGGAGAAGCGCGTGCGGCCTACCTGGACACTCGTCGGCGCCTCTGCCCCAGCTGACTTCCACGTCCAGGCCCTTTAATTCCAAAAGCGGCTGTGCGTCCAGGCTGGGGGCTGACCTGCCAGTCTGAAGGGGAAACACGAGCCTCGGTTGCTCAGTGTGAGCCCTAAGAAACCTGGAGTCCGGAGCCTCCTTGTCAGGCTTTGCCAGGCATCTGGCAAGACATGGAGGCTTTGCCAAGGGCTTCAGGCTGAGTCTGTCCCCGCCCCCCAGGAGTTCTGGGGCACGGCAGGCAGAGGCCCTCTAGAACTGTGAGTGTGGGGGGTTGGGGGGACCCACACCAGGAATGAAAGGGACTGTGTTCTGATGAGCCGGGTGGCTGTGTAGTGGGGAAAGGCGGGTCCGGCCTGCGGCCTCGGTCTTGCCCCCCGTGCACAGGGTGTCTGGGCTTTGAGGCCCCTCGCTTCGCTCAGCAGCTCTGAGTAGGTCGAGGCACACTTGCCGGAGGTGGCCAGTGTCAGGTGACCTGAGGCGACCTCAGTCTGTCTGTGCCTGGCCTCGGTTCCTGGTTGGAGTGGCCCAGGGCGTGCCCAGATGCAGGTGAGCAGGCCTGGTCCGGAGTCTGGGCTCTGACCTGAGCCACTCTGACCCTTGGTTTCCTCCTCTGCAAATTGGGGCATCCTAGTGCCTGTGCCCTGGCTTACTGTGAGAATGATGGGAGGTGACATTTGTCCAGCAGTTGGCACCTGCCGAGGCCACAGTCACTTAGTGCGGGTGGCTTTCGCCTGGACCGTGGTCATTCCTGCGGCGATCGCTCTGACGGGGGTGGGGGCGATGGCAGCTGTAGCGCTTCGGGACCCGGGCTGGAACCCCAGGACCCGGCAGATGTAAATTCCTCTTGTTCTGAATGTCCCCGGCCCAGGCCTTCCTCCTTCACCCACGGCCACTCCCCGGCTTTAAGAGACTTTGAAATAGTGCAGATCACGAATAGTTGGAGTTCTCAAGGGACCGAAGGCCAGTTTCCATGCTCTCTACCTGCTTGCCTCGGCTCTCTCCCCTTCTCAGGCCACCTCTGTTGGCCAGGACCCTCTGTGACTGCGTCCTAATCCCAGTCCTAATCCCAGTCGGCAGGGGGTCCACCCCAGAGAAAGGGCAGGGTTTGGGGCGCCCTCGGAGAGTCAGTGTCCTTCATGGACTCAGGCCCTGGGGTCAGAATGACTGACCAGTGCTGGGGCCTTGGAACGCCACTGCTCGGAATTAATTTCGGATTTGTCATCTGTGAGGACTCCCCATAGGCTGCTGTGGGGATTCGGTGGCGGGGACAGGTGTAGGTGACGACCCTGTGGCTACAATTCTGTGTTGGAAGCTTGACTTAGGATCAGTCAACCAAATCGTACTAAGAATTACCGAACAGCGCGGTTGCTCGTGCGGTTCCTCGAGGTGGTCCCTCCCGTCGTGGGCAGAGCGCTGCGTCCAGCCAGGGCCCCAGGGGAATGAGAAGGGCTGGTTTAGAAAGACCCTGGCAGTGAGGGTGACGTACAGGACCCTTCCCATGGTCCTCACCCATAACTGCCCTTTTCCTATTTTTAAGCTCCATGCAGTGAAAAGAGGAGAGGACCGTGAGCCAGGGGACTAGCCAGAGACCCGCAGCGGCCCAGGACTGTCCCCTCGCTTCGCCCAGAGCAGAGGCTGCCCTGCGCTTTGTAGGGCGTGGCGCAGTGTCCCTCCTCTCTGCCCACTCCATGCCAGGAGCCCCCAACCTCCTGTTGTGACAACCAAAGATGTCTCCAGACGTTGCTGGTTGTCCCTGGGAGGGTGTTTAGCCACCCTGGCTGAGAACCACCGGGCTGGACGCTGGCAGTTGGATCCATTAAAATGAAACCCATACACTGGGTTTCAGTGGCCCAGGGCGGGCACAGCCACGTGGCGAGGTTGAGACTTCCGCTCTTTCCAAGTGGGCTTGCATTCAAAATATTAATTCCGGATACTTAGCTGAAGCCCATAATACCCCCAAACGTCATCCCTGCTTGCGATTAACCTCTAATCCAGGAGAATTTAGAAAGGCATTCTAGGCTCGGAATATCTGAAGTGGGGCAATAATATGACTCTTACTGGCCGCTGTGAAGCGGTGATCCCCCCAGCTTGAGGGGATCCTCTAGGGTTGGGGTCCAACCCCCCCAAGACTGTTGGAGACACCTGCCTCCACAACTCCGTCCTCCGCAATTCCTCAACTGCCACCTGTCAGTGGGCACAGTCTTCTAAATGACAAGTCACAATTTCTTGCCTGATTGGGAGACGCTTCCCATTGTCCCTGGTTTGCCCTTCTCTGGAGCCTTCAAGGGAACCTGGCCCGTGGCAGGTTCTGCTGCTGGCTCAGGGTTCTGCCAAAGCGCAGACCGTGGGTGAGGGGAGGAGAGCAGCCGGGTGTGGGTCCCAGCCCCGCCACCCGCTGGGGCCGTGGGCCTCCAGCCTCCCCACTTCCATCTATGAAGTGGGGAGGACGGTGCTTCCCTCATGCGAGGCTGCGTGGGGGTGGAACAAGGGGAGGCATTGCGAGAACCCAGCACGGGGCCGAAGCCTGGTTCCGTGGCGGCTGTCAGTATCGTAACTACGGATAATCGTTATTAATTACGCAACTCGCAGCAGAGCCAGCGCGCAGCCGGCTGGGTTACAGTTGTCTGGGCTGGTGGGAAGGGCCGGGCAGCGCTGGAGGGGCTAAGGCTGTGGGCAGGGGGAGGCTGGAGCTGGGCTGGGGGCAGACCTGCCCGGCGCCCTGTCCACTCTGCTATTTCCCAAGGACCTCGTGGGATGGGGAGCTAACAGCTGCCAGGCCCGGGGCCACTTGCCCAAGGGAGCCTGCGGGTCTGGGGACGAGCCAGGAGGAATGGCCCTGGTGACCACGTGGCCTCTTCCTGCAGCCCGGCCCGAACCACAGGCCCCGGCACAGAACAATTGAGGATGCTGCTTCCTCTCCTCAACCGGAAGGGGCCTCCCCATCTGCTGGGCCCTGGCAGAGGCGAGGGAGGCGTGGGCGGGAGAGGGAAGTCCTCGCTTCCAGGCTTTGGGGTGGGAGGAAGTGGCAGGGGACTGCCAGCCCAAAGAGAATTCCCCCCCGACTGGCCCTGGCTGAGCGACTGCCTCAACCCTTACCTTCCGAGGGCCCGGGACAAATGCTGCCTCTTCCTGGGGACGCGCAGGAAGGCACCCGGCAGCCGCCAGGTCGGGGAGAGGAACTAAACACAGAGGTGTATTTTTTTGCCGATCGGATCTGGGTAGAACGAAAAAGATCAGTAGGTGGACCTGTACCAGGTCCCATGAGGGAAAAACAATTAAATTATAGGTTGTATTAAAACAAAGTTGTAAACTATGTAGGGTAAGAACCCATTTTGGTTAAAAAGGTCCCGCTGACAATGGCAACGTGTGTGTGTGTGTGTGTGTGTGTGTGTGTGTGTGAGGGAAAGGTCTAGAAGGATGTTTACCAGCCTACAGTGCGGTGGGTAACCTCAGGGAGGGCGGGCAGCGCGGAAGAGGCATTTTCGTTTCAATTTCACACACCTCTCTATGGCTGGCGTTAAAAAAAAAAAAGCAGCTTTTATAACTGGAAACTAAAACAGGTCTTGCCCCAGGGCCCAGGGTGTGTCCGGGTGAAATCCAGGGCTGAGGTGGGGAGGAAGGGGACTCTGCAGCCCCCCCCCCGCCCCCCCAGCATGTGCCTGTGGCCCATTTGGTGGGAGGGGCCAGCCTTGTAGGCACAGCGTGGGGCACAAGTCAGGAAACGGGGACCCCAGGCTGGGTTGGGAAGGACTTTTGGGCCTCAGTTTGTGTACAACTGCAAAACTCTACAGAATTGGGACTTTCTGCAAATTGTATAAAACTGTGTTACTCACGACCAGGCAGAGTAACCCGGAGTGCCGGTAGGGCCCGAGCGAGGGCCCTGGAGCCAGTGCCGGTGGAGGGCCCCAAGGCAGCCCTCGGGCCTGAGCCGCCAGCCCTCGCCTGTCCCTGGGTCCCTCAGGTGCCTGCAGGGAGCTGGGCCCCTGTCACAATGTTTTGGTGGGCCCGCTTAAGCTAAAATGGAATTCACATCAAGGGCAACACATTTGACATGGGTTAGGAAAAAATACACGCATGGACCTACAATAACCTGTTCTTTCAAAAGCGTTTCTTACGAGAAGCTACCTGTAGTTGAGTTGTTAAAAAAGTGATTAATTTTAAGGAAAACAAGGCAAGTGAAGAAAGCCAGGAAGTGCCGTGGCTCTGCTCTGAGGCCTGGTGGGCTGGGCCAGTGGTCTAGCTCTGGATTGCCAACCCTCCACTCGCTGGGAGAGGAGCCCCCAGGGGCAACAAGGGTGGTCCGTGCGGGGAGAGACCCCAGCCCTCGCCCCTGCCCCTGCCTGGCTCTCTCTGAAGTGTCCAGGGAAGGGCCTCCCTGGGCCTTTGCCCTCCACCGAGAGGCCTTTGCACTTGGGCCAGCCTGGCCAGGTGGCCAGGCCTGGACACAGGGTGACCGCCCCCAGCCCTCGTGGTGGCCCTGGGCACAGCCTCAACTCCTTCTGCAGCCTCTGGGGAAGGCCTTTCTAAGTCCCTTCAGATTCCCATTCTCAGTCAGGCGTGCTGTGCAGGGCTTGTGCGTGTGTGCATGGCTGTGCACACGTGCATGTTCACTGTGCATGCATGTGCAGGTGTGCATACCTGTGAATGTGTGCTGGCTGAGGGTCCATTGGAGGCCAGTGGGAAGAGCTGCTCAGGCTGAGGGTCCTGGCCTGGCAACTCTCTGGTTGCGTGACCCTGGGCCAGGCCTCGAGTGTCCCAAGTCCGAGGAGAAGCCGGGGCAGGTGCCCGTACACAGGCTGCCCGGCCTGGCCCGTGTGCTCTGACAGCTGCTGCCGCTGCTGCCGCTGTGGCAGGGACAATCCCGGTGGGGGTGGCGCCAGGTGAGAAGGCGCACCAGCTGACGCAGCTCTGGGCCAGGGTCCCCTGAGCGGAGCTAAGCCCGTTCCTGCCGCAGTCAGGCCCAGGTCACCAGCATGTGTGGTGCCCGACTCTCTGCCCAGCACCGAGTTGGTCCCAGAGTTCTGCCTGTGGCCCGCCTGGGGTCATCAGCGACGGTCATAGGGTTATTGAGCCACCCCATGAATGTGCCAGGAAGCAGCAGGACGAGGACCGAGGGGGTCTAATGTAGGGCACCAGGCCTTGTGGGAAGGGCCAGGGCAGGCTTCCCTGGGGGACCCCAGAGCTTCGCCATGAGACTGACGAGGACGGGATGGGGAGGGGCGCTGCTGCTGGCAGAGGGCTTTGGGGTAGGGTGAAACACAACCGTTAGAGGAACCGAGAGTGCCCACTGGCTCTGTAGCCTGGGGAGGGCGTGTGCACGCGTGTGTGTGCATGAGTGTGCACATGCACAGACCTGTGACCTCGGGGTGGGGCTCACAGTCCCCCAAACCCCGACAGACATGTTGTCCGAGCACTCCTGTGCCAGCGCGGGGCTGGGAGCCGCGTCACTCACTCACCCTTTTGGTGGCATCTGGGCGTCGGAACCCACATTGTCCCTGCCAACACAAGCAGGGACAATGCTCAGTGTGTGCAGGGCCTGGGTCTGGGCTCACCCCGCCACCCCGTGGAGCAGAGTACTGAGGGTCTGCCTTGAAGTCCAAGGTCGTTCGAGAAGAAACTGGAGATCGTGGGGTCTGAAACTATAAGTGAGGTCAGAGAAGCTTCCAGTGCTTCCGGGCAAATGCGGTTTGGCAAATCCCAACTGCCGACACCTCCCTCCAGAGGGTCTGGCAGTTTCCACGTGTCGCTGTTTACTGTGGACCAGGCAGCACATACGTCAACGTGTATGATCCCCCGAAACCCTGCGAGGTGGGCAGGGTTGTGCACAGTTCGCTGGTGAGGAAACGGAGGCTCAGAGAGGTGTCACTTGATTGGAGCCGGCCTGAGACTGGGTCCCCAGAGCCTGTGCCCTTTACCACACGCCCTCACTTCCTTGAGGGGACCACAGGGACTGTGGGGACCAGAGCCAGCCCATGGCGGCTGGGGATGATTTGAAAACAGACGCCCTTGGCCCTGGCTCTGAGTAATAGCGCTCACGAGATGCGGCTGTCCGCCAGCTCACGGGGCTCGTCACCTGTCTCTGACTGGGCTGGGGCTCGGGGCATTCAGGCACTGGGGGCGGAAAGGAGCTGCAAGCCTGGGGTCGGAGGCCGAGAGAGAGAGAGAGAGAGAGAGAGAGAGAGAGAGAGAGAGAGAGAGAGAGAGAGGCCCTTCCTCGTACTCCACCCCAGTCCCCAAACCAGCTCCTAGGAAGCGAAAGGCCAAGCGAAAGGCCAAGGAGGAGAGAAGTTCCTCTTGCAAGTTTCCTTTCTGCCTCTTAAAAAGTGTTTTGCAATGAGTGTGGCCGCTGTGAGTGGGAGAGTGGGTGCCTTCTGAAACAGGCGCCGGCCCGGCTTGTACCGTGGCGGTGGTGCGGTGGCTCCGAAGAGCCCGGAGATCCCAGGGCCGGGTGGGCGGGCGCTTTAGAAACTCCAGGCTGTGGGGCAGCTGCCCAGGTTCCCCTGGAGTTTGGGGAGCTCGAGGCTCAGGGCGGGAGATGGCCTGCTAGGCAGGTGTCGTCCTAAATTGGGATCGTCAATGAAATAAACAGAAAACAGAGACGAGGGATACAAAACGAGCAAAGTCACATAGGTAACTCCTCCTGTGGCGGCCCCGGATTTGCTAACTGCTAACACCGAATGACGCATTTTGATAGAGAAGTGCGTTTCTTATTGTGATAAATTCCGTGACATTTGCCATCTTGACCATTTTTGAGTTCCGTGGCATTACGTACATCTCCGTGGTTGCTCATCCATCTATCGCACATTTTCATCCCAAATGGAAACCGTCCCCATTAAACACGAACACCCTCCCCCCGCCTCCAGGGACCTCAGGTAGGTGGAATCACACGGTGTCTGTCCTTCTGCGACTGGCTTCTTTCACAGCAAAGTGTCCGCAGGGTCCATCCGTGTGGTAGCAGGTGTCGGAATCTCCTTCCTGTTTCAGGCCAAACGGCACTCCACGGTGTGGCCGGCCCACGCGTCGTCTGTCTGTCCCCCTTCCTCAGACACTCAGGCTGCTTCTGCCTTCGGCCCGTTGCAGTGTCCCGCTGTGGACAGGACTCTGAGCGCTGGTGTCACAGGGCCTGTGGGGACCAGCACTGTACCAGGTCCTCCTGCCCAGGCCCCAGGCCCCGCTGCTTCGCTGTCATCCTGGGAAAAGCCCGACCCCTGCTTGATTCCTGACGAGTCTCTAAGGGGTGAGCTCCCTAGATGCGGCTGTGTCCTTGGAGCATCTGGGGACCGGCTGGCGTGCTCTTGTGTCTGAGAGTTATTGTTACAGCAAAACAATAGGGACAACCATGGCGCTGGCGGCCACCAACTGCCGGTATGTGCTCTGTGCCCTGTCCTCATTTTCCAGTGACCCCAGCAAGGACGTGTGTTCAAGTCTGGGGATGAGGGAGGACCAGTCCTCCTGATCAGGGGTCTCACGCCAGGGAGGAGGCCACTGAGACTTGAGCAAGGCCTGTGGGGTTCCCGAGGCCGAGCTCAGGCAGCCCGGCTGTCTGCCCCCGCCCCGGAAGGCCCGGCCCTTCAGCCTTCAGGAGGTGAGAGCCAAGCGCGGGTCCGGCAGCGCAGCAAGGCGCAGAGGTGGCCGCGTGCAGCTGGCCCGGTGGCAGGGCTGAGTGCGGTGCTCTGAGACGGGGGCGACTCAAGTTTTCTTGTTTCTGCTGCTTCAAAGACAAGCCAGCCTGGTGGGGGCGATTTGAGCTGCAGGGTGCTTCCTCTTTTGGGCGGCAGGAGCAGAAAGGAGGGCCCCGGAAGCCTCCGGTGCTGGCTGTGGCTTCAGGGAGGGCCCGGTGGGGGACATGGAGATGAAGGGCCAGACCCTAAGCAGAGGGCTCTGGGGGTGCTGGTTCCTACACCCTGGGCCCCAGAGCTGGGAGGGAGAGGCTGGAAGAGACCCCTACGCCAGACACGGGCACTGAGCTCAGAGGGGCGGGTGTTTGCCTCAAATCACACACTGGTATATAGGGGGGGGGGCAGGAATCACTCCTGGACGTGCTGTCCTGTGACCACAGGGCTCTGAAGTGTTCTGGTGGCTTTAGAGCAACAGAAAGGCCCTCGCTGCCACCTGTGGGACACGTGTAGGCCAGAGGGGCAAGGCCAGCCTACATTTCCGTCCCACCCACGACCTCTACCTAAACCGAGGTCACGTGTGGCCCTGCCACCAGGAGCTGGGCTCCGCACACATTGGCTCCTTTACTGCTCAGCAGCACCAGGCCCTGCCGCCTGGCACACCCTCTGGCAGGCTGGGGCCCCAGGGCTCCCCGAAGCCTGGCCGGTGTCCAGCCCTGTCTGCAGGGGTCTTGGGGAGACAATGAGACAGGATGCGAGAGAATGGGGTGGCTTTTGAGGGAGGCGATGTCGGGGGAGCCCCGTCGTGGGTTCACCCACGACGATGTCGAATGTGTGCTTACTGTCTCCTCCCCTGGGAGGGGACGCAGAAAAGCCTGGGGGGTGTCTGCTGAGTAAACCGGTCTCCCTCCCTCCAGGTCCAGCTGGGAGCTCCCAGATCTCCAGGAGGGCAAGATCGAGGCCATCAGCGACTCAGACGGGGTGAATTACCCCTGGTACGGCAACACCACGGAGACGTGCACCATCGTGGGCCCCACCAGGAGGGACTCCAGGTTCATCATCAGCATGAACGACAACTTCTACCCCAGCGTCACGTGGGCCGTGCCCGTCAGCGAGAGCAACGTGGCCAGACTGACCAACATCTACCGCGACCAGAGCTTCACCACGTGGCTGGTGGCCACCAACACCTCGACCAACGACATGATCATCCTGCAGACCCTGCACTGGCGCATGCAGCTCAGCATCGAGGTGAACCCCACCCGGCCCCTGGGCCAGCGCGCCCGGCTGCGGGAGCCCATCGCCCAGGACCAGCCCAAGATCCTGAGCAAGAACGAGCCCATACCGCCCAGCGCCCTGGTCAAGCCCAATGCCAACGATGCTCAGGTCCTCATGTGGCGGCCCAAGTACGGGCAGCCGCTGGTGGTGATCCCGCCCAAGCACCGGTGACGGCGGGGGTGCCGCTCGTGCAGACTCCAGTGGCGACCCAGCCCCACACGGACGCCCCTCATTCAGCAAAATACAACCATTCTACCTTGCCCAGCGGCGGTCTCACTGTGCGCATGCCCTGGGATGCCCTCCCGCCCGCTTGGGTGGAGCCGCTTCCTCGAGGTGACGGGAGCAGGGGGGGGTGGGCAGCCAGGACAGACCAGCCCTGTGTGCGCCCGTCAGTGTCCCCTGGGGTCCCCTTTCCTCTCCTGTCCTCAGTTTCAGTCACTCACTTGCAACAGACTCCCCGACACAACTGCTTTCCGTCTTTTTTTTTTTTTTTGAACGCCTCTTTAGGAGGTTCAGGGGCGGGAGGAAGAGGGGAGCTGGCGAGTGACGGACGGGCTCTTGCTCCTGTGGCGGCTCCCCCCGCCTCCCTCTTGTCACGCGGCCTTATGTAGAATTGCTTTGCCAAACTTTTGCCTTAAGCTGAATTTCAAGGAAAGAAACCGAACCAGACTGAGGGAGCCGGGTCTCTTTTCCACCGGACTCTTCATCCTCTGCCAGAGGGCGGGGGTGGGGTCAGGGGTGAGAGAGAGACTACCTTCGACCCCTGCCCCGAGGTCTCCTCCGGGGCAGGGAGCGCAGGTTCAGACCTAAGACAGGCTGCTCATTCTTGCGTCTCAGCAGAAACGCAGNCCGCCTCCCTCTTGTCACGCGGCCTTATGTAGAATTGCTTTGCCAAACTTTTGCCTTAAGCTGAATTTCAAGGAAAGAAACCGAACCAGACTGAGGGAGCCGGGTCTCTTTTCGACGGGACTCTTCATCCTCTGCCAGAGGGCGGGGGTGGGGTCAGGGGTGAGAGAGAGACTACCTTCGACCCCTGCCCCGAGGTCTCCTCCGGGGAAGGGAGCGCAGGTTCAGACCTAAGACGGGCTGCTCATTCTTGCGTCTCAGCAGAAACGCAGCCACCGACAGACGCTGCTTAAAGGGCCCCAGGTAGAGCCCCCGGCCCCCACCGGCACAGGAGGGTCATGAGCTCTGGCCCCGGTCCCCCGTCTGGGCCCCTTCTCTCCTGTGAGTCCCAGGTTGAGCCCAGGGAGCTCTCACCCTCCATCCTCACTGTCCATCCCCAGAGGGCCTGCCCTCACGTCTCAGTGTGTGGCTCTCCCTGTCCGTCCACACAGTCCCAACCGCCCCGAGGGCTGGGCCAGTGACCCGGTTTTAGCTCAGAGGGGAGAAGAATGGCACACTCTTCCCTCCAGGCTCCTCAGGGAAGCCCCTCCCGGGGCTGGGGGGTGCTGCAGACTGGCCAGAGCAGCACAGAGCTGGAGGCGGGGCAGGCCCCCAGGAAGGACCTGGGTGTGTGGGGGCCGTCCGCTGGTACCCCCAGCTGCCTGTCCTCAAGGCAGTGAACCAGGGCCCAGGCTGTGGAGGTTGGCCTGCGGCAGGGTGTTGAGGGCCACCCTCCCTGGAGTCCTGGGCTCCTGCAGCCCTGGGACTTGGTTCTGAGTGACGCCAAGCTTTCTCAGCCATGTCCGCTCTGAGGGCCGCACATAGACACCGCGGGGGACACCCCACGGCAGCCCCCTTCCTCCGAGCTTGCCAAACCCACAGCTACAACATCCAGGCCCCGCACTCAAACTAGTAATAGTCAAGCACAGAAAGTCCGTCAGGTAAGAAAAATAATGCATTTCTGCCGCACACGAGCCATTTGTGGGGTCCCAGGGACAGCACGGGAGGGCGTTGGTCGCCAACCCTTGCTCCGCTGCATTACTATGTGATGAGGTATCTACTCAAGGGGTGCTTACTGCCCAGTCCCTCTCCCGAGCCCCACCCTGATGGAGGCACACAACCATCCTGGGGCAGCTGGGTTGACGGCCAGCCGCTCTGTGCTGCTGGCCTCAGGCCCGGTGCTCGGGGAACTGCCAGGCCAGGGACCTCTCCCCGGAAGCTGCCAGTTCCCCGTGGTGCCACCCAGACAGGCCGCAGCCTTGGGGGCCGGAACAAGGGGGGTGGTCCCCCACTGGAGTGGTCCCCGCTCCACCTTGGTGGTGGGCCAGAAGGGAACGGGGCGCTGAGTCCGGCTGCCAAGGACAGGGCCTGGCCTCCCCATGGAGTGGCCGTTCTCTGCACTCAGGTCTAGCGCTACAGAGGAGAACGGCCCTGGCGAGGGGTCCGGAAGCCGGGTCCCAGCTAATAGGTTCTGCCTGGGGTGGAGGGTGGAGGTGGGAAAGAGCAGCAAGGGGCATCCTGAGCTGTTTGGGGGCAGAGTCCCCGCCGGCCCAGCCTTGGCCAGTGCGAGCGAGCCTCTTGGCAGTGTCAGTGCTGCATGTCTGGCCCCGGCTCCCACCGCCCACCGCCCCTTTCTGTGCCCATCGGACCTTTCTGAAGACCCTGGGGTGGCTGCAGGTCCAGCCACGGGTGCCGGGCTGAGCTTGGGGCTGGTCCCTTGGCGTTCTTCCTCGTGTCAGGAGCACAGACTCCAGGCTCCTGGCCGGGGTCCCCGGGCCCCGCCCCCACCCCCAGCGTGGACACGCCCGCCCAGCAGTAAGGGCTGTCCGGTCCTGGACAGTACTGTGAAAACAAGCCAGGGTGCACTTACCAGGAGGCACGCACCTGGGAGGAAATGTAAAATGAACCTTTAAAAAAATATTCGCAAAGAGAAATAAAATTAATTTTAAAGAACGGCCGGCTAGGGTCTGGATGTTTCTGAAGTGGCAGTTCGTTTTGGGGTGGCGGCTCCTTGTGTCTGGATGGGGGAGTGGGCTGCTTTGGGAGCCTGGGGGGCCTGGTGCTCAGGGCCTGGGAGACCCTGGGAGGGGAAGGCCCCGTGGGCGATGCCTTCTCTGCCGGTCCGCCATTCTCGGCTTCCAGGTGCTGCCTCACCTGGGGGTTATCAGGGTCCCCATTTCACAGGTGAGGACACTGAGGGAGAGCAGAGGGGAGAGGCTGCCCAGGGCTGTACACCTGAAAAGAGACAGGTGCAGGATTCAAACCCCAGCCCCAGAACCATAGTACTGGGGAGCATACCTTCCGTGCTCCGTAATTGGGGACTGTCACTCAATAGGCTCTGTGCCTTCGGCTCACTCCATCCTGGGCTCCCGGCAGGAAATGCCTTTCTCCCCCCACCCCAGCCTGGGAGTTTGGAGCTGGTGTGCAGTCACTTCCCATCGCCCTCGGTGGGCTGGGCTCTCTCTCTTGGAGGAGGGGCTGCCTGGTCAGTGGCAGACCACAGGCTCATCGCTGGGTGGGCGGCGGCCTCTGGGTGTTGCCACAGAGCACAGGTGGCCCCGTTCGCTCTGGGCAGGGGGGTTGGTCCCCCTCTCTGGGCTGCCCGCACTGCAGGAGCCCCGAGGCACTGTGCCTCCTGCCTCAGAGGCACCACAGCAGGAAATTGTGTAACAGGCTCCGCGGGCCACCCTCCACCCAGATGGCTCCTGGGGGTGCAGTTCACTGGTGGCTCAGCTTTTGGTCGCAGCGTGGGCTCCTGAGCTCCGCCGGCGAGAGACTGAGGGCTGTGCGTGTGCATGCCCGTGCGTGTGCATGCCCGTGTGCAGTGAGCGAAAGCGGGGAATGGGGCAGGCCTGGCCGTCGGCCAGAGGAAGCAGAGCAGGAAGCTGAGCAGGTGAAGCCGCAGTGGGTCGTGCAGGCGACCCTTCGTGTGGCCATGAGGCTGCGTGAGGACGCAAGGACCACAGCCGGCACGTGGGGTGACTTTTGGGAAGGGCCTGTGCAGGGAGGGGCATTATAGTTAAGTGGATTCCAAGTGGCATTTAGTCCTGCAGCCTTTCAAGCTGATAGCAGGTTAAATTTAGAAGTCCCAGGCTGGAATGAAAGAGGCACCAGGCTCCAGCCAGCTGTCTCGGGAGCTGGACCTGGGAGCCTGCTGCTCGGGCAGGGCCCGCCCACCTGCCCCAAGACGTCTGGGGGAAGCAGGTGCACCGAGGCCCCAGCCATAGCCTGCCGTCAACCCCAAAGTCACGCTGGGGAGAGTCCAGCCTCTGCTTTGGACCCAGGCTCTCGGCGGGTGGCATTTGAGGCTGAAAGGAAACCCCTTTTGGTCCCAGGAGGAGCGAGCTCCCTGGGAGGTGGTGCTGGGGGCCCTCGAAGGCCCTTGGACGGTTTGGACAGCCTGGGGGCTCTTTCTGTCACTTGGCTTGATTTGGCTCCTGGTCACTACCTCTCCCACTCGGCCACGCATTCAATTAAGGCAAACGTGTGGGCAGCAAGAGGCCACAGTGCACCCACACTATTCCAAAGTGACCCACTCAGACCATTAGGACACAGCCAAGTCCTGCAGAGACGCACATCCAGACAGCGAGTGCCCGTTGTCCTGTCCCCACGGTCACACCAAAGGGGTGGGCTTCCCCGAGGAAGCCCAGTGGGGACAGCTGAGGCAACAGACCCCAGCGGGGCCAGGGCCTGTTTCAGGTCACTCAGCTGGGACGTTGCCGAGCCCGGCTGCTTTCAAACAGCCATGGTTCGACCCTGCTCTGTCATTGCCTTTTCGGCGACACCACCAGGCCCCTCCACACCCTGCCCCTCCCTGCTAACAGCAGGGAGAAGGCCCCTAGCGGGGAGCCGAACAGCTGGCAGCCCTGCTGGTCCAGGCCGGTGGGAATTATTAAATGCAAGCAAACACATCTGAGCAAACAAGCTCTGTCCCTGCGCCTGTGTCCGGAGAGGCAACCACACAGCCAACACGGGTCCTGGCAGCGGCCAGCGGCTCGCACCAGGCAGGGCCGGCACCGCCCCCCCTCCCCACCCCACACACACCCCGCAGAAGGAAAAGCAGAGTTAGTTTCTCTACCGGCAGCTTAGGTTTAAGTACCACTGCCTGGATTGTGTTTCATGGTCCCTTTAAATCAGACAGGAGGAGGAGGGCGCGCTGGTGTTTACAGCGAGTGAGGGGCAGCTAGAAGCCCTGTGCTATTCCTGGCGACCACTCCACTTGCCGAGTGAGGCCGGGCTGGCCACCTGACCTCGAAGGCTGGTTTTCTCATCTGCCAGCGGTCACGCACACCCAACCCCACCTTTTGTCGGAGCCCTCGGAGCACCTGGGAGGGAGGGTGAGGGTCCACTCTTGCAGGTCAGGATGCTCCTCCTGGCTGGGCTCGAAGCCTGCATGTCCAGACGGCCGGCAGCACTGGGCCACCTAGGAGTTCAGCACCGACGAACACACGGGGGGAGCGCCAGCCGGCCAGGTGTGCGTGTTTTTCTCAGCCTTGCCACCATAGTTCACAGACCATAGAGTGCACCCACTCGGGGCCCCCGATTCTACGGTTTTCAGTAAACCCAGAGTTCTGCAGCCCTCACCGCAGCCCTGCGGGGCAGGGGACGCTCCGCAATGCTGGCCTGCCGCCTGCCCCCGGAGGTCCCTATTCCGGCCGGTTCCTGCGAGTGGGGTCGCAGACCGCCCACTTCTGCTGCTGCCCCTCAGCACCGCCTCGGGCTCTCCCAGGTGGCAGCGGGCGCCCTTTCTGACAGACATGCCTTTGACCACCTCCTGTGCACCAGGCTCTCTGCTGGTTGTCGGAGGGAGAGGCAGCAGCTCAGGGCCCTCAGCCCCGAGAGGACAAGTGAAATGGAATGTGAAGAAACTGGAGGGTCTGGAAGGCGTCCCTGGGGAGGGGGCCTTTTTCTGCACAGACTGGGAGAAGGAACCAGAGCGTCCTGGCCTGGTGAGGGGGGGAGGGGAAGCTGCGCCCACCAGAAGAGCTAGGGGGGCGGGGGGGGGCGGTTACTGGGAAGATGGCACCTGGGTGCAGCGCTGGGCCTGGGTAAGGACTTCAAATGGTTCAGGGGCGAGGAAGAAGGGGGTGCCAGGCTCTGTACAGGCCCCGTGGGGACACCACAAGGGCTCTGCCACCTGGCTGGGAGACAACATCTGCAGACACCCCTCTGCCCAGGTGACCTGCAGCTGTGGTGGCACCCGTCTGCCGCACGTGAACGACCAGGAAGGTCCTGTGAAACAGAGAACAGAGCCCACGTGCGGAGCCTCTGCCCATCCGGAGGTGGGTCTCTGGCCTGGCCTGGATGACACAGCAGAGGGTCGTGGCGGGTTCGCCCAGGTTTGCACACCTCTACGCCCCTCCCTGGCTGTGACTCTAGCAGGGAAACCTGGCTCTCAGGCCTTGGTACCCTCCCACAAGAGATGGGGACAAAAACAACTACCTGCCTCACAGGATGTGGTGGGCGTTTGGAGGCCAATTGACGTGAGGTGTCTGGAACAGTACATTGCACACAGTAGATGCTCAGGAAATTTGAGCTATTGATACTGGTGAGCAAGCCCTGAGCTTCGGCCTCGTCGCAGGCAAGGTGGAAAGGGCACAGGGCCCCGCACACAGCCAGGAGTCCACTGCTCCTGACCCTGCAAGTGGACACTGGGTAGCTTTCCTTCCTGCCCCAGTTTCGGCTGAGACGTGGAGGGCCAATAATGCAGTGTCACTTGCTACCGCCGGGCCCCCACCCGGTAGCCGCACTGGTGTGCTGAGGGGCCCAGGACGCTCTGGCCAGCTGGTGTCCAATCCCTCCCTGCTCTGGGGTGTGGATAAGGTGAGACGGACGAGATGGGAGAAAGTGAACTCTTCCTCCAGGGTAGGTTGTGGGTTCCCTCACTCCAACCTCATGTGCCTCGTCATAAAAACAAAATAAACCCTCCTGGGATTTCATGGGATTGCACTGAAACTGGAGATCCATTTGGAGAGAACTGGCAACCTCAAGCTTTCTGATTCATGAGTATATATGCCTATAGTTAGGCACTAATTTTTAAAAAAAATTATTTTTGGGGGGCAGAGAAAAAAAAACATCCGTGTGTAGTTGCCTCTCATGTGCCCCCAACTGGGGACCTGGCCCGCAACCCAGGCATGTGCCCTGACTGGGAATTGAACCTACGACCCTTTGGTTTGCAGGCTGGAGCTTAATCCACTGAGCCACACCAGCCAGGACTGATTGTCCTTTTAGTATCTGAAGAATCTGTAGTGATGTGCTTTCTCCTTCTTGACATGAGTCATCTGTTTCCCACCCCCCATCAGTCTACAGGTTTATCAGTGTAACTGATTTCTCAAAGAAATCAGTTTTTGGTTTCGATTTTTCTTTTTTCCTGTTTTCTGTTTTACTCATTTCTACTCTGATCTTTACTATTTCCTTTTTTCTGCCTTATGTTTCATTACTTTCCTTTTTTTAGTTTCTTATCTTTCTTTTTAAAATAATAGGCATTTTAGTGCTATAAAGTTTCCTCTAAGTACTGTTTTAGCACAAGTTGTGGTTGGTTACCTTCATTTTTCAGTTAAAAATATTTTCCAGTTTCTTTTAAAATCTCCTTTGAGCCCTGGCTGGTGTGGTTCAGTGGACTGAGCACTGGCCTGTGAACTGGAGGGTCATTGGTTCGATTCCCAGTCAGGACACATGTCTAGGTTGAGGGCCAGGTCCCCAGTAGGGGGTGCACGAGAGGCAACCATACGACGATGCTTCTCTCCCTCTCTCCATCCCTTCCCCTCTAAAAATAAATAAAATCTTAAAAAAATCTTGTTTGACTTGTGAGTTATACAGAATTGTTACACAGCTTTCAAGGACTTGGGGGTTTTCCAGCTCTCTGTTACTGATTTCTAACTTAATTACACTGTGGTCCGAAAGCATACTTTAGTTTGACTTCTTTTTCTTCTCAACTGTATCCAGACTTGTTTTATGACTCAGAATACCACCTATCTTGTATCTGTGTCCACTTGAAAAATGCATATATTCTTCAGTGCCCTGCTGGGTGGGTGGCGTGTTCCTTAAGCATCGATCAGGTCGGGGCCGGTTGAGTGCTAAGCCCTCTGTAGTCTTACTGACTTTCTATTTCTCACCGTGATCAACTGTTAGTTCCTAGGGAACGGCTGCCAACGCGAAGATAAAATACTTATGCCAAGTGTGACCATGGATGCCTTTCTCGGCCAGCGACATGACTTCACGAGCTGGCCTGTCACGCGCATCTCTAGGTTGGAGCTCCACGAAAGACTTCACCCCTGGGCGGCTGCCTCGTCCGCTCTGGAGCGTGAACAACTCCCAGAGCATGAGCCTCAGGGCTCGCAGCACACTCGCCTGGCTGTCTGGGCACAGCCGTGGAGGAAGGAGTGCTGGGGCCGTGTGCACAGCTGGGCAGAGATGGGTCCAGGGCGGGGAGCTTGGCATTCTGCTCTAGTAAATGATGGCAACGTTTACATACGCCAGTTTCACATAGGGCATTTCATCTGCTGTCTGGCTGCATCACTATCACCCCTTTTTATGGATGGGAAACGGGGCTCAGAGAGGTCGGCGACCTGCCTGGACTCCGGCAGCTCGGATGGGACTGAGGCCCACGAAAACCCCGGGCTCTCACCAGTGAACGACTCACTGGGCTGACTCACTTCCCTCCCCATTTTGGGCCTCCATTCTCTGTCTTTAGGGGGGAAATCAAATGGGATAACCTTCAGCCTCAACACTCAGGGCTTCTCTGATGCCTGCGAGGGCCAGCTCTGGCGTGTGCCTGGGGCACCAAAGGGACCTCCTGCCCCCTGAACACACGACGTGCAGCCGGCAACACAACACACTTGGGGAGCAAAGGCTTGGGTGAGGAGAGTGTGGCTGCCACAGCCAGACTCACTGCCCATGTGTGGGCCTTCAGGGGAGCCACGTTCAGGAAGTACGACACATCGCAGCCATCAGCACCTTGGGGCCATGACAGGGGCCCCTCGGTCTGTGACGCTGGCAGCCCTGCGGCAGAGTCTGGGCACCACGGGGCCCGAACATCTCCGAGATGACGTTTGTGTGTGTCCAGAGATGGCTGGACATGGAAAAAGAAGGCCCGAGAGACGAGAATCCGAGGTCAGCCAGGCCAGAGGCCTGAAGCCTGAGTGGGAGGAGGGTCCAGGCCTGGGCTTGGCTCAGAGCGACTGTTTCCACCCGGTAAACGGAGGAGGGTCTGTGGCAGTAATCTGGCACACTGGCAAATCACCACGCACAGACCCTTGTCACATGGCTGCATTTCTCTGCACCGGGGCGAACCTCTGCTCCCTGAAACAGAGTGAACCTGACTTAAACACAAACTCCCCAAAACTTGAGAATTCTAAATGCTTCTGACAGCAGTGGTTGGTGATCACAAAGCTGTCCCCGCAGCTCGCGCAGGCCCTTCTGTCAGCTGGGGCCAGTGACCCAAAAACGCACGCCAGCCCTTCCTGCTCCTGCCGCCCCTGCCCCTTGGCCAGCGCAGCAGCTGGGGGATGTGAAGACCAGCAGGGGGTGTGAGCCGTGTGTGCAGCTGTTCTCACCTGCAGGAAAAGACACCAGCAGACAGGACAGGAGGCAGGTGACCTTTTTCCTGGGGCCAGCCCTGCACCCTCCTGGGCCAGAGGCAGAGGCTGAGGAGGAAACAAGGGAAGAGATCTTTCAGCCTGAGGCCCTGTCCCTCCCCCAGGGGTCTAGTCCTGAGACTGAGACGATGGTCCTGTGGGTGCAGGTGCCCGATGCAGCCCTGGGCCCTGGGCACACCTGCCGTGCGAGCTGTGGCACTGGCCCTGTGTCAGCCTGGGCCAGATGCTACAGGTGGTCCCAGCTGGTAAGCATCAGGACAGCCCTGTACCTAAGTCTGTGCCTCCCACAGTGTAGCTCAGACAGCTCACCTGGCGGGAGCTGGCACCTTCCCAGGATGAGGACGACCAGGGGACCACTGCCATGAGCTTGCCTGGGCAGAGCCAGCTGGAGCCTGGCTCTGACTCGGGCGTGGCTGTGGGGCCCTGGTGTGACTGGCTGGCTCCATGCGCTTGAACCTTGGGGAAGAGCCTTGCCCCCACCCCCTCGTCATCTGCTGGGATCTGGCTTTTGAGGAAGTCCTCATTTCTCTCTGGGAAGTCATTCAAGGGTGGCATTTATCCCACAGTTCCTGCCCCTTGCTGTCCTGGCGCCAGCAGGAGCTGAGGACAGACAAGGACAGCACGGTCTCTGTCCCCATGGGGCTGGTGGGGGGAGGGTCACTTGACAATCAACCAACCAATGACATGAGTATTACAATTGTGATGTGGGCCTCAGACTGGCAGTGCGGGAGGACAGGATGAGAGGGTGGAGCTGCTGGACCTGGGCTGCACAGGTGGCTTGGAAGGTGCTGGGCTAGTGGCATGACTCTGAGCCCTGGGCAACAGGCAGGTCACAGGAAGGTGAGTTGGCCAGGGCTGGAAGGCAGTGTGTTGGGGGGAAGGAGCACTCGCATACAGGCGAGTACAGAGGGAGGCAGGAGGGACTGACAGGGGACCGCAGGCCATGGTAAGGATTCCCAGGCCTAGGACAACTGTGGAAGCTGGCCCAGGGAAAGTCAGGAGATGGGGCCAGAACAGCACTAAGGACCTGTGAGGGCTGGGCAGAGGTGAGCTCCCCTCGCTGCCATGTGCCACCCTGGGACCCTGCCTGCCTCCTGCCCCCCGCCCTGGCAGAGACTCTTTGCAGCTGGCCACCGAGGGCTGAAAACAATGTGGAGGATCTCCGGTGGGGGCTGCGGAACAGACGGGGTTCTATTTATAAGCAGACAGGGGCTGAACAATGGAACAGCTGCCCAGTGGGGCTGTGGCTGGACGTCCGGTGGGCCTTGGAAAATCCCAGGGCCGGACCCCGGAAGAGACAGCAGGGGAAGGAGGGGGGCAGCCAACCAAAGGGCTCAGAGCCAGCCACTTCCTCCGGACCGACCACCTTCACCAGAAAGTGACCAGCAGGCCTGCCTGTGCGCGGTACGTCCTGCATGGGCTATACCCAGCCTCCCCAGGGAGACGATGGCTTAGACAGTGACCAAAAACAAGGCTGGAGCCAGCAGAACGGAGACAAATGACTACACAACAGGCGAGCATCTGCTATGACCTGTGTCTAAGGTCAGCCCAATGTCACAGGGTGGACTGGACCGCTGTGTGGGCAGGGGCTTGGCAGCGGGGTGGCACAGGATGGGGCAGGAGGCGTGGCTAGGGGCCTCCTGCTCCACCACCACCCGGCCTGAGACTCGCAAACGCTGCTTCTCTCAGCCTCATGCTCTCACCCAAGGATGGGGGTTGGGGTGTCTGGCTCATGAGGGGCCCGTGAAGATGTCTGGGAAGCACTTACGACAGACAGGACCTGACACAAATACCACCACAGAATGACCACTAGTGCAGTGGGGCGGGAGACCCCTGGATGATGCCAGGGGTGGGGTGCTGACCACCGGCCACAGCGGACATCAGCCCTCCAGAAACACAGACCCCCAGCGGAGGCCCTTGCACGGCCGGCAGTGCACGGGCCGCCTAGCCCGGTGTAGGTGGGCCTGCACAGGTCACGCCCGCATGGCTCAGGCCGTGGTGCAGGAGGAAGGCTGCAGCCAACCCACAGAAGGTGAGGGTGCTTCTGGCTGGCAGTGCCAGTGATGAAGCCGTTCCCGGGGTGAGTTCCAAAGGAACCTGGTGCCAGTGGAATGGTTCCAAGGTCAAGAAGACGGGCAGACGGCAGGCCGTTTTGCTTTACTGATTCACAAAGCAGACACGAATGTTAAAGACTCAGAGGGGTCTTCAGTACAGAACTCTCAGGTTCCGTTCCGTCTGTCCTCGCCCCACTCCAGGTGACCGGGGAGCCTTGGGTTCTGGCCGAGGATAACCTCCCAGGGGGAACACCGAGGACTCGCAGGAGTGGGGCCACCACCATCTCCGTCCACCTGCTTCTGTCCACATGTGAGTGACGAGGGAACAAGAGGTCAAGGAGCGAGGGCAGGGGCAGGGACAGACACCGCCCCGTGGGCACCCAGCAGCGCTGAGCCGCTGCTCTGGGAGCAGCCGTGGACGGGAGACCAGGAGCGGCAGAGCTGAAAAGGACGAGACTGGGAGCCAAGTCAGCAGGACGCGGGGACACCGCTCCTGCCGATGTCACCAAGCACGAAGGGCTGACTGGAGGGCGGGGAGCCTGCCCTGAGGTGGCGTTCGGAAGCTGTCTGAAAGGGGAGGTGACGGCCCATCTGTACCTTCGCATACTTTTTGAGCGGGTGCCCAAAGAGCAGCTGAAATTAAACTCGCTGTCATTAACAATTTCGGGAAGACCCCTTACTTCGGGGGTCTGACAAACTTCGGGGTTACTGACAAAATGAGTATGCTCCTGGGAGGCAGACTTTCTTTCAGATGCTGGGGGACAATATTCCTAGTGACACAATGAAAGCCTTCCTCAAAATGTGGTCCAGGGACCACCTGCACAGCTTGTCAAAGGTCCGACTCAGCTCTGCTGACGTGGAGCCTCAAACTGAGCCGTCCTGTGTGGGCGGTGGGGAGGGCCAGCCCCTCACCCACCTGGACTGTTTTCCCAGGTGCAGGGCAGGGCCCTGGATGGCGGGAACGGTCCCCAGTCAGTGAGAGCTTCCTTGGAGTCCGGGGCTCTACATACTCGCCCCTCTGGTCCCCATGACCACCTGAAAGACTGGGGTTCCCACCTCCATCACCCGCCAAGGGGGATGCCCTCCTTGCACGAGGCAACCCTGTGCCGGGTTCCGGGCTCAGAGCGAGTGAGCATCTGGGTCTGGACAGACCAGGCCCTCCAGGGACGGAAAGCAAAGCTGTAGGCGAGCAGCAGGCCAATCCTGGGGTGGGGCGGCACCAAGGGGACCGAACACGTGTCAGCATGGGGACAAGAACACGCCCACTGCGCCAATGGGCTCTACCTGTCCCCGAGAAGCCCAATTCATGGCCTCCACCACTGTGCTGCCGTCAGAACCACCCCTGGGGACACTGGACGTGCACATCTGGAAGAGCCAAGCAAATCAAGGCCTAGCTCCTTCAACTACTTCCCCGGCCTTTCCGGTTTCTCAGGCAGGCGTATGTGAGGCCAACTGCGACTGCCCACCCACCACCGCAGCCACTGTATGAGCTGGTGGGGTGGGGCACCTCCTCCTCGCTGGGACTCATCCGTGCACCCCAGCTGGGCCCCTCTGCCTGCCTCCCAGGAAAGGCTCCCTGGGCAGGTTGGAGCCACGGTGTGTTCTGGGCCTCACCTCCTGGGAGCTTGGGTCTCAGGGGATGCGTGCAGGCTGTGCTCCGAGATGACCCCTGCCTCCTACCAGTGTGACTGGACCCAAAAGAGGAGCCGAGAGGGGCTCCTGTACCCGCACTGCATTCCCAGGCGCAGCTGTGGGCAGGGCCTGGGGGGCATTATCGGGCCGAGCACAGCTGATACAGCCTCATGGGGAGATGCCACACACCACCTCCACGGAGGATTAAGGAAGAGAATTTGAGGTCAAGGGTTTAGGCCGAACCAGCTTCTATTTATAAAAAGCCTCCGGGAAAACAGACAAGTGGGAGACTGGCCTGGTCGGCTTGATGGCTGATAGGATGACACGCTGAGGTAGAAGTCGCTGGTCACGTGACCCCCCAACAGTGAGGGCCCCCGTCAAGAGCATTCCATCAAAATCCAGGCCCCTATATCCAGAGATGGCCCTGCGCACAGACCACAGAGCTCTCCTGGTATGGGGTGGCCCTGTGCTTGGCCTTGCGTGCGTCTCGGGGCCACCTTGCCCTGTGGCCGGGCTCACATGAGAACGGGGGTGTGGGGCACAGACTCTCTGTCCCACCAGGACCAAAGCTGTCTGGAGAGGCCGTGAGGGCAGCACACACAGACCTCACTCTCTCTCGCAAACCCCACAGAGCAGGTCAGTTGCCCGGGCCGCCCTCGGGTCTCATTCTGGTGCGGGTGTCCTGCTGTCTGCAGCCCGGCAGTCTGTCCGTGACACTCCTTCTTCGACAAGCGGGGGAAGCATGGACCTCAATGCTCGATTAAAGTCCACGTGATCAGAAGCCATAGGACAGGGCTGGGTGACGGGCACCGGCCCAGCAGGACCAGCACACCAGGCTGCGGTCCGAGGGGACCTCAGGGAGACCTACCCTCATGGGAAAACTGTCACTAAAACATGTCAGGACACACCTTCCCAACGTGTCCAACGCCAGCCAGCTGTCCCTTCCGGCGCTCCTGGCTAATGACCCAAGCTGAAGCAACTGGCATGTTCTGGGCCAAATTCCTAAGCCACCCACTGTGCATGGGACCGCCTCTGCTTGTCAGTAACTGTCATGTCATCGGCCTAAGAAACGAAACATGTCCCGACCCGAAGTCCTGTGTATGCGTCAGGCACTGTGGCTAACGGAGGGCCGGCACGAGTGCCAGTGTCACTGTCACTTACTGGAGAGGAAGGCTGTCTCTCCCCCCACTGCCCACCCCCTCCAGAGTGGAGGGCACTAGCTGCAGCACACACAGCAGCTGGGCCAGACGAGAAGGCGAGCCAGGCCCTTTCGAGGACACCTTCCCGGTGCGCTCCAGGTCTGCTTGAGCTGCACCAACTGCTCTCTCCCCCGCCACCCAACCGGAAGTGGGCACCTGATGGTCCTGACACCAACTTCGAGAAGATGACAAGCCAGCACTCAGCCCCTTCCCTGTGAGGAGAGCCCCTGAGCCCGAGGAGAGGCTGGGCACCACCCTGCTGCAGGCCGAGGGGTGGCCACACAGCTCCTCGGCCACAGAGACGAGGAAAACTCTGTCCTCGGCATGACCTAAAAAACCCACTTACGTCTGTGTGCAAACACACCAAACGGTTTAATGGCAGAGGTGGGGGAAAATAACCGGGAAGCATCTGTGGGCGCCGGTCCCGCCGCTTCTCCCTGGGGCGTTGGCAAGAATGTCCACGTGGAAGGGCTGCTTCGGCGCTGCCCAGCGCAGAGGAGTGCAGCAGGCAGCGGCACACAGGGACTGGAAGAAGCACGACACCTGCTCAGCTTCTCCAGCCACCAAAGCCCTGGACAGACCTGCAAGGAAGTGCCGGGAGAGGGGCAGGTCAGCCTCTGGGCTCACACAGCTGCTGGTGCTCACGCCGCAGGCTCTGCACCCTCACGGTCACACAGCTGCACGATGACCCACCCCGGAGACTGGCCTGCGGGCCTGGAACCCACTGGAAGGGCATCGCTCGAGTCCTGCCTTCCAGCCTCTGCCGACTGGGAGGCCTGTCTCTCTCTCAGGTGTGGCCCTGCCGGAGGCTCAGCCTGGCACCTCCCGCCACATCCCTGCCGAGGTTGGCAAAGCCGCAAAACCCCAAACCTGCCGTGGAGCCCCCAAGCTTCCAGAACAAGCTTCCAGAACAAGCTTCCAAAGCAGGAAGTACGCACACACAGAGCACAAGCTGGCACGGTGTTTCCACGCACCACCCACTCCGTCACCCTCATTCAGTGCCTCCACATCAGAGAAACTCACGAGTTAGAGGATCCAAAGGTGAACCCTGGGAAAGACAAGAAGGGCGACGTTAGAACACACATGCACTTGAAGGACAAGGGGTGCACCCAAGGCCACCCCCCCGCCCCGGGGCAGACAGAAAGCAGGCCCCGCAGGGAGGCCAGTCGTCTTCGAGTAATTTTAAGGGCTCTTCCCTCCTCCCTGTGGGGGCAGGCACAGGGTCTGGCCCGGCCCCCTCGCCGAGCTTCACGGGGCCTGGCCCGGGCCCAGCTCTGCTGCTCACTGTCTGCACCTGTGCACAAACGGGCCCCTCAGAGGGGTCCTTGCGTGTCCATCTCTACGACAGCAGCAATGCCCGACTTCTGCGCCTCCCGAGCGGGTCACCCACATAGAAACAGCACACACATCCCCGCTGTCTGAGAGGCAGAGCAGCAAACAAATGAAAGGCATTTCATGAAGTTTCTACATCTTATTTTTTTTTTGCTGACTTGGGTTTTTAAACCAAGAGCTAGTAAGATGATTATTTCAGGTTCTCAAATATTGAGGAGAAAATCCAGCCAGCCATTTCCGTGGTGAGAGAAGGCACAATGCTACCAGTCTAGTTCAAATCCACAGAGAGCACCTGCAGCCTCCAGAGCACCGCCCCAAACGCCCGGCAGACACCACTCATTTCTCGGCGGTGGGGCAGGGCTGGGCACCAGCCGAGGAAGAGTGGGGCGGACCACCATGCGGAGGACCCGGAGGACCGCCTGCCTACCTCCTGTGCCCGATCCAAAGCCAGAGAAGCCCCCGCTCTGGGTGCCGAAGCCCGAGGTCTGCTGGGATAGTGACCCAAACGTCGGTGCGTTCTGGCTGGCCAGGGTCCCGAAAGACGTGGTGTTGCTGCTGCTCCCGAACCTGGTGCCAGTGAGAAACCGCGGGGTTACTGCGGCTGCGCTGCCCTGTGCCTGGCAGCCGTGGCAGCCTCCGGCTGCGGGCCAGACGTGCCTTGAGGGACCCGACCAGCAGCCCCCCAGAGAGAACAGGCCAGAGCCGGAGCAAGCCGCCTCCGCTTTCGGAAGCAAAACAACAGGACGGCACCCCAAACTGCAGCTTGTCCGGTGTGTGAGCTTTGTCCACTGTCCCAGGTGCCAGGCTGCTTGGAAATGGAGCAGTGCTGCGTTTGTTCGCTCTGTGTCCCATGATTCTGAACTTTACCCCAGCACTTCAGCGTTCCTTACCAACTGAGCCCCCCGCCCTTTATCCATTCCTTGTCTGAATGTCCATCTACAGGCACCACCCTGCGTGGCCCTGCCACTCCCACCTCAGCCCTCCCCCAAACTACAGCCGGCACTCCTCAGATGTCTGCGGGGTCAGAGGCCAGGGGCCTGACACAGGGGGGATGATGGGCTCTTCGGAGATGTCACACTGGGATCGTCGGCTGGTCCTCACTAGCCCTGCCCCACCTCGCCAGCGGCCGGGACCCCTGGGAGGGCCCCTCCGAGGTGATAAAGGCAGAGCGTAAATAAAACCTCAAGCTTCCCAGCCCCCACGAGCCCTCCGGCAACTGCGGAGCTCTGTGCTGGAGGGCGGTGACTGCTCGGTGTCACCAAGACCTGCCGAGAACACTAGCGTCAGGCATTGGTCAGTCCCAGAGTGCCTTTAAAAGCTTTTCTTGACGTGAATTCTTGGGGTTTCCTGGAGGAAACTTAAAAAACCCGTCACTCTCCACATAAACCTGAGAAGCAACACAAAGACTTGCCTGTTTTCCTTGAAACCTGCCAACCCTTCTGTCCCGGGTTCTTTTGTGGAGGGTGTGAGCAAGAACATAAGCTCATTTTTAAGAAAGAGATGGTATCACCTCCCCAAGACTCACCCTGGTACCGTGGCAGCTCCCCAGACCAAACCCCCCTCCCCAAATCTTTAGCTTTGTGTGTCCAGTGCCGAGGGCAAGAGGTCAGTGAGACGCTCGTGTTGGACACCGGCACCTCCTCTGAATGAGGTGATGCCAGGACCACGTGTATGGTATTGGGGCTTCGTGGTACGGCGAAAGCTGTTCTCTCCTGGGGGTTCTGTCAACCAGACTGAACTACCGGGGCTGCTGCCTAATGTGCTGTTTTTTTTTTTTTTTTTAATACTAATGTGCTGTTTTTAAGTGAGGACGTGCACAGAGCTGTAACAGCAGCTTCATGAGCTGAGCGGTCACCCACTCTCAAGTGTGTGGTGCCCACTTAGTGCCTAGTACGGAAGCCCGCCCAGGGGACTGCGGGCCAAACACCCTCTCTGGGGTCTGGAGTGGAGGAGGGGACACAGGAGTGGCTTGCTCAAGGACAGTGGTCTAATGCACGACAACCAGAGAGGAAATGATCTGGTGAGAGTGACACACTCAGAATTTCCAAGCAGAAGTGACAACACGAGGGACAATCTTGGCTGCAAAGGAGCCACGGAAGAACTATTTCTCTTCCTTTAACCAATCATTTCGCTCCAGCCAGAGCACAGGGCTCTGCCCACCAGTACTGTCCACACCAGGAACAGCAATGAGGCTGACGTCCTCTCATGGACTCTACGGAGTCTGGCTGGAAGAAATAAGCCTTCGCAGGGAGCAGAGGAATCCTGGAGCAACTGGTTTCCACGGGGCTCATGATCAAGAGCAGGGAAAATGCAAGAACGTCCTTCTCAAACCCAGAGCGCCAGGACGGCCACAGGTGCCCTCCCCAGGGGCTTACCCGAATCCTCCCGCGCTGGCAGCCGCGGTGCCCTCTCCGAACACTTTGCCTCCCGTCGAGCCCAGAGGGCTTGTAAAGGCTGGGGCTGCCCCGAATGCTGGCACCCCTCCAAACCCAGGGGACCCCCCAAAAGTAGGAGGGCTGCCAAACACTGGAGCAGCACCGAAGCCACCTGAGCAAAACAGAGGCAAACAGAAATGGGGGGAGAAGGAAGGGACAGGAAAAGAAGACAGTGAGCAGTGAGAAACCAAATCAAAAGAGGAGGGAAAAAAGGGAAAATATGTTAGAAACCCACGTACAAAGAACTCTGACAAAGGGCAACCCCCCTTCTATCAGCAAAACAATGCAAACCAAAGCCAACCCAACCACCAAACCACCTCTTCCTCCGGTTCCAGCCCAGGGCTGGGGTCTGTTCGGGAGACCGCTCCTGGGAACCTGAGAGCCAAGCAGACCCCGCATTTGTCTGAGGGGTCCCCGGGCCCTCCCAAAGGTGAGCTGGACCTGCCAGCTCCAAGTCTTGTCAAGTCAGACTGTCACCGAGAATCAACTTGGCGCATTTCGGGCCCCTTCCCAGCCCTGCAGCACCGTTTTGAGACTCTTCATTGTAAAACCATTCTCAGAAGCCCCAGTTCCGTTTTAGCTGTCAAAGACGACAGTTTTATTGCTCATCACCACGCTGGCAAGGTGTCACTGCATGGAAACCCACAGGATGACCCTAGAAGCTCCGAGTCCCCTCTTGGGAGACCTGTGGGCCAGGTCACGGCCTCTCGAGGGGGAGAGCTGCGTGGTGCTGGCGCCCCGCCAGGGCTTTTTACTTATTTAAAGCTATCGGCTCTCACATCTCTCACCACCGTCTTTCTCTCTCTCTCTACCCAGAAGAATTTTTAGGAAAATGCTTTCTCTCTGCGGCCAGGACCCCATCTACTCAGTAAGAGGGCACACTGCGTGTGTCCTCTGATAATGCCGCACCGACCAGTCACACATCGGCCATGGGGAGGCCCCAAGGCCAAGGCACCCTCCACAGGCTCCCGGCCCTGCTGCTCACGTGGACACGGGCGGTGGGGCGGGAGGAGGGGCTGTCCTTCCCTCATTGTTCCTTCTGCTCCTGAGGAGGGTCCCCAAATCCCAAGACACTGTTTACCTTATTCTAGGCCATCACCAGAGAAAACCTGAGTGTCTACTGAAAGAAACAGGACGAACGGTACAAGTGCTCCAGGGGAGTATTTCTTAAATGAGGACTAGCCTAGTAGCCATATGCCGAAGGGCACGAAGGCAGCCTAAGGCACAAGGAAGGGACTGGGCCACAGGGACCGGGCTGTTCTTCTCGCCTCTTTCGGAAGTGAACTCCACACAGAGGGTCAATGGGGCCCTCTCTGAGCAGCCTGGCCCGCCACCAGCCTCAGCCCTGGGACCGGGAAGGCCCCCGGCTGCCTTGCTCCCGAGCTGCTGTCATGACTCGACTTGGCTGGTGGAGCGTTCGAGGGCCCACGCCACTGAGAAGACGCTTTCCGCTGAGGCTCACATTTGGGGTAAACACTCTGTATTTTAAAACCGTGGGTGAAATTCCAAGCTATGGTGACGAGGACTGATGGGTTACAAATATAACGGACTGGAAAAAAAAGTGCTAACCCCCCTCACAGCTGAATTATTTAAGGCAGATCCCAGATCCAGTTACCCTTTCTTTCTAGACACGCAGGCCTCTCCGGGCCTCCCTCGCATTCAGACCTTGCGGTGGAGGCCAGTGAAAAGTGAGAAGCCACCAGGACACAGAAAGGGAAGCGGATGGGGAGAGAGAAGGCCTCCGCACAAGGCTGGGTCACGGCTAAGTGAGCCGGAAGGAGAAGGCTTGCTCTGGTCTTGTTCCTGGGGACGGCAACCGCCCCTGATGCTAGGAGGGACTCAACCTTACTAGATCCTGCGTTTTCATGTTTTCTTCTCCAGGTCAGTACAAAAAACATACTAGTAACCAACGGTACTAAAACATCTGATTTGCCAAGAGCCCCTTGAATGCCAGGCTCGAACACGCTCAGGAACCGGGGATGCCGACTCCACAGGCGAGCACACACTGAGGCCTGGGGAGGTGTCCTCTGTCCACACTCGGCGAGCTGGTACAGGGTGGGGCTGGGGCTGGAGCGAGGGACGCAAGGGCCACCTCTCACCTAACCATGGTGTGTCTCCCCCCACATTCCTCCACCACCACTAACCTGGCAACTCCAGCAACAGAGTGGGGTGAACCCAGGGGACCGGATGGTGAAAAGGTCACTCCCAGCCTGTCCCTCCTTGTATCCTTTCCACCAGTAACCTCCATTAGTATAATTTCCTCACACGATTGGGCTGAGAAAGGATGGACACTTCTGGAACTTTTCAAAGACCCACCTGGACCCTCAGGCTAAGTCCCTGGGAGAGCCGAGCGCACGGATCCCGATGCCTTGGCTCTCGGGCTGCCTGGGCAGGCGGGGGCTTCTGTGTCGAGGACAGCTGTCCCGATGCCCAGGCACCGCTCTCCGCGGAGGCACACCACCCTCACTGTCACCCATTTGGCGTGTACTTGCCAGGGAGCTTTCTCCGTTTGAGGGCTCCAACCTGGTGGTTTTAGGGGGAGCGTAATCGAATAGCCAAACCACTCTGAAAGGGAGGGGCGTTTTCTCTAGTGAAAGTTAGAGCACTGGGCTCCCCAGTCAACTGGGACCCCGACACGTGAGGTAAACACACGAGTCGAAGAAGCATCACCAGGTTCCTGAAGAAAACAGGCTCGGTGAAAATCTCTTAGTGAAGGAGCATGTGCCTCGTTAATGAGGAGCGAGAGCCTTTAAACCGATCACTGCAGGGAAGGCTGGGGCCAAACTAAAGCTGCACCGCTCACTTCTAGTCCATTTTAATTTCTAGGAAAAAGTATCAAACACTGGCAACAGGGGGCTCGCCCAGGCCCGTCCAGGTCTGAGGGGCCGCGCACCGGGCCTCGGAAACCACGGCCTCGGAAACCACGGCCCTCGGGCCCTGCAAGGGGCCCAGGTGCCGACTGGGGGCCGTCCTGGTCAGCGCTGCCCAGCGTCCAGCCTGCAGGTGGGTCCCTCCTCTGGCACTTGCAGAACTCCCGTCTCCCACGTGCCCAGCGAGGGAGGGCCCTGCCGCCCACCCGAGGGAGCCTGCTCGGAAGAACTGCTTTTTCAGCAAACATCCCCTTTCTCCCCCACCTTAAAAACAACAAACAAGCCCTTTCCCACAACTGTCTGTGCCACAGGGACAGGCGGGCAGACCCCCCTGGAGACCTCAGAGACAGAAACAGGACAGAGGCAGGTGACAGAAATGAAGCATGTTTTGGAGTCTAAACATTTGATGTCCTTGAAAAATGTTGCTTCCAATGTAATAAGGCGTGGTTATAAAAAGTCGCAGTTCATAAATACTTTAGTAACGCCAGGTTAAGGGGCAAGGCTGGCAAGGCGGGCAATGCTGCCAGCTCTCAGTTACTGGGGGCACCGACTGTGAGAGCCAACTGAGCTGCGTGCAGGAGCTGCGTGCGTGTCTGGGTATCGTGTATGTGCATCCNATTTGATGTCCTTGAAAAATGTTGCTTCCAATGTAATAAGGCGTGGTTATAAAAAGTCGCAGTTCATAAATACTTTAGTAACGCCAGGTTAAGGGGCAAGGCTGGCAAGGCGGGCAACGCTGCCAGCTCTCAGTTACTGGGGGCACCGACTGTGAGAGCCAACTGAGCTGCGTGCAGGAGCTGCGTGCGTGTCTGGGTATCGTGTATGTGCATCCAACATGTTTACGTTTGTTAGATTTAATCAGAAGCAAAAACGAGTGATTTGGCAAAGATGACAAAATGATACAGACAAAAGAAATTACCCAATCTGTCTTATATGTGCCCTTACTTTGGTTCTGTAGTTGCTAAATAGTTACGTTTTCCTCCCTAAAAAGATTAAATTCTCTCCAGGGCTCCATTACATGCGTTCTATGCTTCTGAACACGTCTCAGGGGACCCAGTGTGAGGCACATAGCAGATGCTCAATAATACGAAGGGGAGGGGAAGCCCTTCATCCCCTGCAGCCCCCCTCCCCCGAGAGCCACCTCCTTCTGGACAGCCGCGCATATGCGGCTCTACGCACAGAAGTAACCCCAGCAGGTAAGGACACCAATACCTGTTTTGTTCGGTGCGGAAAACCCGAAGCCTTGGGATGCCACACTTCCTCCTCCAGAGCTGAAGGTGCCGGCCGGTTTCTGCTCCCCAAACGAGGAGCTGGCAAAGCTGCCGAACGTCTTGGCCCCGCTGTTTCCAAACAGGCTAGAGGTGCCTGAGGGGACGAAAGGCACGCATGAGGGAGGTCAGAGGGAGAACACTTGTTTACTCCTTGTCTACCTTTCAGGACAGAGAAGGAAGAACCCTCGGCTGGGCATTTTGGGGGAAGGGCATGATGAAGAGGGTATGCGGAGCAAAGGCGAATGGACACCTTCTCTGGTCCACCTGCGCCTTGATCGCCAGTGTTTAATCAAATCAGGGCCTGGGCTCAGGATGTCCTGACACGATTGATTCTACAGGCACAGAGCGCAGGAGGAGCAGGGGGCTCCCTTGCAGACACCCATTTGTGCTGCCGCAGGGGCGAGCCCTCTGCATGGAGGACCAGCAGAGTGGCTTCCCTCCAGGCTGGCTTCTCCTGAGAGTGAGGCTAGTTTTCGCCCGACTCCTCACCAACACCACCTCCGAGCTCAGCCGAGCCTGAGAGAATGACACTAGAGGCAGCCCAAGCCAAGTATGCCGGCCCCCAGCCTCCGGCCTTGACAGCCAAGCCTGGCCTGCTCGGAGAATGCGGGTGGACAACAAGCGTGGGGCTCCGGCCCGAGCCTATGGGCACCAGGCGTGTTCTGAGAAGGGAAGAGAGGCCAGGAAGATTTCCTCTAAGAAGTCCAATTAAGGTCCTGACCTTCCATACTCACATCTATGAGTCACTCCCTCAAACGTGCTCTGAATCCTCCCCAACAATGAAGACTGATCGCTAAACCCAAGACGAGTGACAAGCACCTGTCCACCTTGTGTGGACAGGTGTTTCTTTAAAACGAGTTTGAACCCACAGGAGGCAGGTGCAGCGGGGAGGCTGGTGGGACGAGCTCCAGGGGGAGGGAGGGAGAGTCTGTGCCAGGTGCGAAGCTCGAGGGCCCGCACGAAGCCAGGCCACCCCCACCAGGTGCCCACGGTGGAGACGGTGGGAGAAAGGGGGGCCAAGAGGGCCACTCACTCTTGAGTCAAGCGGTCTGAAGAGGCGGTTGGCCCACCACTAACCAGACAGTGCCCAGGACCCCTCGTCCTGCTGCCGACCCTACTCGTGTGAGACGTGCCTGTTAATGCTGTAGCCGCAGCGCTCGGTCCACAGTCCTGGACCGAGTGGCCTTACCTCAGGGGCATGACTGCCTCTGGCTTCCAGGCCCCGATGACGTGGAGCCTCGGACCACTGCATGGTCACCTGCTCTCTAAAACTGCTGCTGATGGTGCAAGCGCCGGGCCATGAAGTGCCTGCCTGACAGCGGGGGCGGTCAGCCCTTACTTCGGATCCCTGGGCTCACACCCCCTGAGCTGCCCCCTTGAACAGTCTGGCCGTTCCCCTGATGAGCCAGCTAGAGGCCCCTGAGCCCTTCGGTGGCCGTACACTTGACACTGGGGACACAGCCAGGTTTCTCAGTCACTCCTCCAGCCCCGAGGTCCCAGAGCAGGGTCTGCGATTTTCTGACTTAGTGTGAATGACACACAGTTTCAAAGGACAGTCACACTCATGACTAAAAGTTACACCTCCTCTTGGAGAAATTCAAAATACAGAGGAGAAATGATCTTACTGGGACCATGTTGGGAGACCTCATTTCCAGAGAGGCCAGAGAACATTTACAAGTTCTTGGGCCTCTTTACCCCTTTGCCCCTTTAAGAATCCCTTGTCTTTAAGATGTTCATAGCACATTATAATAAACCGGCATGAGTTTTGCATTCAGACCTGACAACACCTCTGAACCAGGATGCTGAACAGGACTTGACCTCGCCGAGCCCCAGGTCCTGCACACATGAAGCGGGGGTGGCAGCTGTGCCCACGCAAAGCCACTGTGAGGAGCGAGTGAGATGATGCCTTGTTGGGCCCCTGGTAGGGCCTCAGGAAACACAACTTGTCCTGTTTCTTTGACGCTCCCCTGCCACGTCTCAACTGCCGTCGGTGTAATAAAACCCGGAGCAGGGCAGCTGTGGAAAGTCACATCCTTTTCATTCTGTGAATACGGCAAGACCACAACCGTTCCAGCTGCAATGGCTGCTGCCTGCAGTCTCAGAAGGAGCCCAGCACACTAAGCCGCTTCCGGCTGCAGGTGGCTCCGAACTAAGCGGCTGAACACACTGCTTTTCTGTTTCTACGGTCGGCATGTTTCTCCGCTGTCTCCCAACGGCTCCCAAACACCCCAGTCTCTAGGTCTTGAAAATATGGCAAAGAAGAGATTCTCTTGGTTGTTGGAGCAGCGTTTCATTGTCGAAGATCCTCATAAGCTAGCCAGTAAGAAAGCTTGTCCCTAGGGAGCCACCTGCCGCCTCCCCTCTGGGTGACGGTGCAAGGGATGCCGGCACGGCGACTCGGGCCTTCGGTTTGGCGAAGACACCGGCACAACCTGGCATCACCTGTGAACGTGACCGCAGAGGCAGGCCCCGTGACCTCCTGCAGGCCTCCCGTCCCCGACGAGAACTCAGCACGAACTGAGAGGGACTTTCAAGAAGCGCCTGTCCAGGACACATTCTGAGACCTTTTCTGGAAAAGGAGCTGCAGAGGGAGCCTCATGAGCCCGCGCACCTCCCCAGACAGCTTCCTCATCTGTACACACACGTCTTTCAGGCCCCTGGACAGAGAGGCACGTGCTGAGGACAGTTCTGCCCAGCGTCCTCAGACAAGATCCAGGAGGCAGCAGGTCCTCACACCTACCGACCCACTGCGGTGCCCAACTTTAAATGACCCCTGGGATTCACAGTGGACCTGGGTGTGGTCTCTGGAGAAGGATTCACACGGACGGAGCGGAGGAGCATTGTGAACCTGGACTGAGGCAGGGGGAAGGTGCTGGGGAAACTGAGTCCAAGTCAGAAAAGCATATGTACATTTTTAAACATTCACCTGAGGGTATGTTTACTGACGGGGAGGGAGGGAGGGAGGCAGGGAAGGGGACAGAGAAAGAGAGAGAGAGAGACATGGATTGGGTACCTCCCATACACACCCCACCCGGGAATCGAACACACAACCTTTCTGGTATAGGGATGATGCCCCAACAACTGAGCCACCCGGCCAGGGCCAGAAAAAAATTTTGGGCCAGCTCACGAAGGTCCCTGAATTTTAGCCTATGGAGCTCAATTTTATGCTGTAATCAGTGGGAAGCAGCCAAAGGGTTTTGAGTAGAAACAGTGGCAAAACAAATGCAGAGTCTCAAGCCACTTAATTTGGTGTGGATTTCCAGAGTACAGTGGAGGAGACGTGGAGGCCACTGTAACTCACAGATGACGATGGGCACATATCCCACAATGACAGGAAATGGCAGAGAAGGGACAAGACTGAGAGGCAGGAAGAGGACCCGGAGCGCTGGTCCACACAGTCCAGGAAAGGAGCGGGTCTCCCAAGTACCAGATGCTGCAGGGGCACCGGGAGGAAGAGGCTGTCCCTGGTAACGTGCAGACAGCACTCTTAGCCCTGTGGTCGGGACAGGCCCTGACTTCCAGCTCCTTCTTCTCCACTGCTCCTTCTTCTTGTCCTGTTCTCGGTGCTCGGGGCTACAGAGGCTGCCGTCCCTCTCACCACCATGTTATACATTTAGTTTTTAAAAACAAACAACCCCCCAAAAAGGTTTATTTCCTGTACCCTTTCAAATTCCCTTAAACTTCCCTGAGGCATAAAAGTAAACTGCTGGGTAACAACTGCCAGCGTCTAGGAGATCAAGATCAGCAGGTGCCTAGTATCAAGAACAGATGCGTTTATTTTAAACCACAACGAAAGCATCAGAAACAATGGCGCACCACAAACGGGCTTGGGGAGGGCACTGTCCAGTTTGCACAGTGTAAATAAACACTCCCGACGTTCCTGAGTGGGGGCTGGGAGAGACGGGCGCGGCAGGCTCTTGTGAGCAGCTCCAGCCCATCAAGGAGAGAAGGCAATTCTCCGACAGGCAAGAGCTGTGGCATCGGAAGGGAACCAGCCAGAAAGACAGGAACTTTTACAAGGGGAGGACTCGCTACAGTTTTAACAAAACAGGCTAGTAACACAGCCTCGCAGATGACACTGGCCCACGGGGTAAACCCACGCTTGTGACCAGTACGGTACCAAGTGCCTACTCTGTGCCAGATGCTGTTTGGCACGTTGTGCAAGATGCAGCTGAACTGCAGATCTACTCCTTTCTGGCTCTGCGACTTAACTCCCCCCCCCCCGCCACCCCCCGCCGCCCCCCACCCCAAGAAATCACCTGACCATTTTAAGCTTGTTCCTCACTAGAGAGTGCAGAGCACCGTGCAGGACCTGGTGTCCACACTGTGTGCGCAGCCCTGCAGCTCTGCGCAGTTGCCTCTCACTGGTGTCCAACCGAGGACGGGACAATGTGCCCTGACGGGGAATCAAACCTGCAACCTTTTGGTTCACAGCCCAGCACTCAATCCACGGAGCCACACCAGCCGGGGCAATCTTTCTTTTCATATTACCAGATGGACAGTGACCTTGAAATACTAAATCTGTGAATCCAGCAGCCTGGGGACAGAGAGCTTTGTTTCCAACTACAAGGACGCCTGTCCTGCCCGTGGCATGCCAGCCCTGGGTCTCCGAGGTCTGCTGCAGCAGGGCAGGGGAGAGCAGCGTCTGTGCCGCACACAAGGCGGGAGGGGCTGAGACAGAGACGAAGGACGCCCGACTCCCCGTGTCAGCCCCACCAGCAGCAGGATGTAGATTTTCAAAAAGATTTAAACAAAAAAACTTCTTTCATTTCCAACCACAGAGAGACAGATAAACAATGAATTCTGAACATCAGCCAGCAGAAGGATACAGTGTCATTTGAAGTAAGACAAAAATGCAAGACATGAGAAGTAAGGCAGGCTTCAACTGCTGGGTGACGTTCCTCCTCAGCAGCTGGACTCTAGGCCAGTTCAGAGGGCGCTGCACAGAGGGAAGCCCCGACGCGGCCCCGCCTCGCTCCTCGCCCTCGGTCATGCCTGTCTGCTTGCACTCATTTCTAGTCATTTCCACGCGAACTCACTGCCACCCGCTCCCTGCAGCTCTGGTGTCTATACAAGATTATACAGGACACTCATTAAAAAACCAAAACTGGGAAACAAGATCAAAACAGATCACACTACTTTGGGGTAGGTATTTTAAGTGGGCCTTCTGGAGCCTTCCCTTTCCACACTTGTCACCATAAGCGTTGATAACACCACAAGGATGACAGTGGCATTAGGGGTGGAGAGACTGGGAAAACTTGCTCAACTTACTTGAGGCGGCTGTAGACCCGAAGCCCCCGCTGGCCGAGCTGAATGGGTTTTTGTTGGCTGCGTCCTGGCTGGGTTTCCCTCCAAGGCCACTGAAGAAACCTCCCCCTCTCGCAGTGGTGCCAGACCCGAACACGCTTCCACTGGAAGACGATGGCTGCTGAAAAACAGGGGCAGGAAGCAGGACAGGATGAGAGGCCACGTGCGTGCACTGGAGACCGGCACAGCCGGCACACAGGGGCAAGCAGGGGGGGCCTGGTTAGTTCTGGAAAGAACGCGCTCACAACCACGAGGAAGCCGGGCTCTGCACAGGGCCCCCCGACAAGCCCGAAGAGCCCAGCTCGTCCACGGTCCTCTGAAACCTGACTTGCGGTGGGTGGGAACTCTCAATGTTGCCCTACCTGTGGTCTCTGCTCACATGATGCCGGGGGCAAGAAAACCGACCCCTCAAGTGTCCCCCCAGTGCAAAAAGCATAAAAACACTTCTAGGCTATTATGAGCACCTCGTTTTGATCTCTCTAGTCTTTGGCTGAACTCATGAGCCACTGCCGCTGAGTGGCTCACGCCAGTCCTCTCCCCCAACACGGGCCCTCTCATTTCCCAGTGACTTCGCCAGTGCTGTAGAAAGCCTCAAATGAGCTCCATCGCTGAGGTGATGACCGCCGCTGAACCCTCCCAGGTCTGCAAACGGATGTGGCTAACTTGAGGTGCATGATGACACCACCCACTTTGTGTCTAGAAGTTGGTTCCAGAAGGAAGACGGGTGCTAGGTCGGAGGGATGCTGAGCATCAGTTAAGTGTGAGACAGTCTCCTCGGCTGATCGTGTAGAGTAAGACACACTTTTAGAAACTGGTTGCTGTGTCCAACTTTCAGGAGTCCCCTTCAAAGCGGGGCAGAGCGGTCCCTCTTCTGTACCACGGGGACAAAAGGCCACCCACCCGGGCATGCTGAGTGAGTGAAACGAGCTTGGGAGCACCATGCATTTTATAGCTGTGCCTGAAAGATAATCACACGCTCAGCACAGCTGCCGTTCGGCCTACGAACAATGACGGTAATGGACCAACGATCAAGCACCTTCTATGTGCCAGGCACTCCCTGAGCACCTGAACATCGTTTTACTAACTTGAACCCTTTCCCGTCCAATCTGGATGCCTTCTTTTCCATTTCATTTTCTCACCCAGCTGGCCTGGCTGGAATCACCACATTCCTTGGAGACTGTCCCCAGTTACTGCAAGCACTGGTCCTTCTTCCCTTTCTGCGGCCAAGCAGCCCTCCACCTATGAGGGGCCAGGGTTTACAGCCACCCTAAACAAAGCCGCCACGGACATTCTTATGGAAGTCTTTCTGTGGCCATGTATTCTCTTATCTCCTGAGTAAATGCCTGGGACCGGAGCTGCTAACCCAGAAAGCCAGTGTGTATTTAACACACTACGAAACTGCCAAACGGCGTTTCAGAACGACCGCACCATGTCCCCACCCCACCCCCACCCGCAACGTGTGTCTCAGAGACCCAGCTGCTCTGGAGTGGCGGTTTCGACTCCCCCCACCTCCTGGCACACAAAACACACCAACAACTTCACCACGCACGTTCTCTGGGACGCTGAAAAGCTGTATCTTTTGCTGACTGACCAAAAAAATAATCTGGACTCACTCACACGGATGGCTGTCGTCGCACTGGCCGTTGTCACTGTTTGGTCTGCCCGTCTGAGGGAACGGCAGTCACAGGCCGACCACGGGGGCTGGTGCTGCACTCGGAGGTCACGCTCTGGACCCTCCCCACGTGTGGCTGTCCCAGCAGCGTGAAGCGGCACCGCACCGCGGCAGCAGCCTGTGTGCCTCTGAGGACCAGCTGTGCTGCGTGGGCTTCCACTGGCTGACTGCCACCCCACACCCTCTTTCATCGAGTACCTGTCCACGTGCTTCGTTTACTTTCTAAACTGGGTGTGCTTTCATTTTTGATTCATAGGAGGAGCTCTTTATACAGGGAAGGGCAAAAGGAGGTTTCCAGTTGTTCACATGGACGATAATAAACAAAGAGCGATACAAGAATAAACCCTTTGGCGTACTCAGCAACGCACACCTACTTCTGTGCTCCACACCGTCCGCTGCAGACAGAGCTGTCTGGTTTGACGTTTCCTAAATATCTCCTCCCAGTCTGCACCCTGCCTCTTCATCTCGTAACAAGGCTCTTGACGAGCACTAATTTATAATTTTAATGAAGTCCAGGTTTCAATTTTCTTCTTTTATGGTTCATGCTTTCTGTGTCCTCAGAAATCTCTGTCTGCCCAGTGGCTGCTGCCGCTTGCACTGCTGACGCTCGGGCCCGGACAGTTCTGACCTGGAGGGATGCGGGGTGCTCAACGTGCCCCTGGAAGGCTGTGGGGTGCTTGGTGCACCCCCGAGGACAGTGGGGTGCTCGACGCGCCCCTGGAGGGCTGCGGGGTGCTTGGCGTACCCCTGAAGGCTGTGGGGTGCTCAGTGTGCCCCTGGCCCACACTCACTAGATGCCAGCAGAATGCCCCCCTCACAAGGACCAAGCAGGTCTCCAGACACTGTGACCGTGAGCATCCCTGGGGGACAAAACCGATGCTGGCTGACAAACACTGGCCTGCTCCAAGGTAGCAAAGGTATTTTAAGATTCCTTTCACCCTGACTGATATGGCTTGGTTGGCTGGGCATCATTCTACAAAGTGAAAGGCCACTGGTGAATTCCCGGTCAGGGCACGTGCCTTGGTTGCGGATTTGGTCTTCGGTTGGGGCGTGTGCAAGAGGCAACCGACTGATGTTTCTCTTCCTCTCTTTCTCCCCCCCTTCCCCTCTCTAAATATAAATAAATAAAATCTTTTAAAAAATTCCTCTTTTAACATTTGGTTTTCAGAAGGTTAACTCTGATGTGTCCAGTTGTGGTTTTCTAGTATTTATTCTGAATTTCTTAGATCTGTGGATGACTGTTTATCAACAAATTTGAAAAAGATTGGTGACAGCTTTTTCATGTAATTTTTTTTCTTTTTTGAAGATTTTATTTATTTTTAGAGAGCGGGGAAGGGAGAGAGAAAGAAAGAGAGGGAGAGAAACGTCAATGTGTGGTTGCTTCTCCTATGGCCCCCACTGGGGACCTGGCCTGCAACCCAGGCACGTGCCTTGACTGGGAATCAAACTGGCGACCCACTAATTCTCAGCCCACGCTCAATCCACTGAGCTACACCAGCCAGGGACTCGTGTAACTTTTTTCAACCCTGTTCCGTCCCCTCCTTTCTGGGACTCTGACTACACATACAGTGGACTGCCTACTACTGTCACTCATACTGTCTTTTTCCCCAGTCTCTGAGCTTCGTTTTGGGTAACTTCTGTTGACACGTCTCCAAGTCCCCTGTTCTGTAGCACTCTCTGTTGTTGTCCTGGCTGGTAATTTTTTTTTGTCATTTCAGATGCTGAATTTTAACTTCAGGTGGCTTCGTTTTTGTAATTCCCATTTGTTTGCTGAGATTCTTTATCAATCACTCCTTCATTTTCTTGTAAGTCCTTGAATACAACAGTTATTCTAGTACCTTTGTCTGACAGTTCTAATATCTGGATCACCTATATGCTGTTTCTGTTGATTTCCAAAATATGATTGGGAGGTCCCCTTTCATTCTTCTTCTTCACATGTTACACAATCATTCGGGGGAGGGGTGCACGTGCTGGTCTTTGTACATAAGAGAACCCCTGTGTGGCGACTGAGGAACGCCCAACGGTCCCTCCAGAGCACGGGGGCCCTCTCTTTCACCTGTGCCCCGAAGTGAGGAGGCAGTCGTCCCGGTTTCTCCAGCAGCTGGATGGGAACTGAGGTACCAACCTACTGTCTTTGCTTCGGGTCTTGTTTAAGTTATTTGTCTTACTATGTGTTTGGGCAGTCAACAGTCCCTGGCAAGAGGAGACTGCAAACCGCAAGCTCTTTTGTGTTCCAGCCCTGCCCTTACTTCCTTTTTCTTAGCGAAAGTGGAGTAGGGGGTGGACTGGGAGGGTTTTGACACTGAGCAGATTACCGCTGTGTTACACACCCGTCTTTCAGACCCCAATTCGTGGCCGTTTTTGAAACAGCTTTACTGGGATATACTTCATATACCACAGAACCGGATTAAAGGGAAAAACTCAGTGGTTTTGGTATTTACATTGTGAAATCACGGCCGGGATTCTGTGACCACCGAGCCACTCTGTCCCCAGTCCCAGCCCCGCCCGGCCACTGGTAAGCGCTCGTTTAATTTTTGGCTCTACGAATTTACCTATTCTTCTTGTTTTGTTTTTTAAAAAGGTTTATTTATTTTTAGAGAGAGGGGAAGGAAGAAAGAGAGGGAGAGAAACATCAACGTGTGGTTGCCTCTCAAGTGCCCCCTACTGGGGACCTGGCCTGCAACCCTGCCACGTGCCCTGACTGGGAATCGAACCAGCAGTTGTTTGGTTCACAGGCCGGCACTGAATCCACTGAGCCACACCCGCTGGGGCCTATTCTTCTTGTTTTGAAAATAACTTTTCAACTGCCTTTGTCTTTATTTTTCACTATGGCAGGTCGTATGTAACAGAAAACCATTTAAGAGTGCGGCTCACTGGCATTCAGGACACTCAGTGCTGTGCGGCCATCGCCACCACCCATTCTGGAGCTTTTTCATCATTTCAAACAAAAACTCTATACTCATGACAATAATTCTGCAGCTCTTTGTGGTTTTAATTTGCATTACTAATTAATTTGAATATGTTATTAGTCCCTGGCTATCCGCCCCCATGTCTAACTTTTGTGAAAAATATTGCTGTAAAACATACACAAGGCTGGGTGTTTTCAGTGTTTTACGCGCACAGATAGCCACTAGCTATGCAAAATAGCTCAGGTCACCAAAAGGAGTCCCTGGTTTCTTGCATATTCTTCTTCTGGTTTAAATAACCACTTAAAAAAAGGTAACAATCATTCTTAGGTCAATGATCTTAAAAAAAAGAAGAAAAAAGAGGAGCAATGAGCCCATGGGCCACAGCACACCGAAGGCTGATGGAGGTCAGGCAATGAGCTTTCAAAGGGTCAGCGTGGGAGCGGTCCTCCCAGATCAGAGGCCGAGGCTTGCGCACCACACAAACCGACTCCAGTGTGTGTAGGGACCATGAGGGGGGGTCCTGGGAAACGTCGCCATGAACAGAGCCCGACATCCATGCTTACCTGGCCAAAGACTGTTCCTCCGGTACTGGTGGCTTGACCAAATAAAGAACCAGTATTACTAGACCCAAAACCTATAAAACAAAAGGAGAACAAACGTAAAAGGAGTCTTTTACAATATCATAGTTTTTTGGTTTTTCTTATAATGGCTGCTAGACACGTAAGATACTGCACAATAATCAATCCACGAATAAATGTCTTCCTATCTAGGAAATGAAGAAATCACGAGTAAATACAGATACTTCTGCTCTGTTAACACTTTATCATTGTAGGAATCCCAAAGCCCCAAGGACTGAATCCCGTCTCCTGCCACACCTGAGGGGCGGGGGCCAGGACGGTGTATCCTGGAAGGAGCTGTGCCCTGGACTTGCAGCTGCCACGAAGTCTTTCCAATGACTAGCGTGCACACATCGCCCCGGTTTCCTCTATTCTCCCAGACCAGACTCTTTCATGGCCGTTTGTCCTTCTTCGACGGGGCATACTTCGGGGCAGGTGTTGGGCTGAACAGGGCCGGGGAGACCAGGCCAGCCTTGTGGTACAGTAAGAGCCCCACCCGATGGAGCTGGGAGGCAGGTGCTCCAGCCTCCTTTCCATCACTGGACCAGGGAGGGGAGCACTACCAGGCCTCCGCTCCCCAGCCAGGGCTGGAGTGATGGCTCAGGGGCCTTTCCACCGCTACTGTAGGGGAGACGGCTTCTAATTGCGATAGGATAGTTTGACTGTGCGTGTGTAGGAGAGACCCTCAGGTTCTGACTCCTTCAGACTCACAAGACCCCCCCTCCTCCCTCTAGGCCAAGTCACCAGTGTTGGCCAACCTGACTCTTCCCAGGCTGGCAGGTGAGCCTTGAGGCGGTGTCCTACTCTGCGTCCCTGGAGCCAAACTCAGTGGGAGCTGAACAAACATTTGTTGAAGGAAGGAGAGAAAAGATTTCCTTTCTAATAAATGAGGAACCCTTTTCAAATAAGTTACCACAAAGGGAATGAATGAGCAGCTACGCGTCCACAAGGAAATCAACAGCCCTGCCTTCCCCAGAGTCCACCTGCAGAGGAGGCACTGTTCACAAGCTGGCCTTCAGAAAGTGGGTCTTAGAAAAACGTTTCCAATGGTCCTGTTGCAAAATTTTAGACGTAAAAGGAGCTGCTAAAATTGGATATGCAACAGGGAAGATTACATTTTAATTTTGAAAAAAGTAAAATGTAAAGATTTCACTTTCGTTTTTAAATTACAACACTGAAAACTGAAAGTCCAAACTTTTCAAATGTTGGTGTCCTTCCAGCCAGAAAGATGGCGTCAGAGGAGACAGAAAACCCCAGCAGGGCTGTGGCCCGGGGCTTGGGGAGCAGTTCTGGTCTGTGTGCTCTCGGGGGCGACAGATTGGCCGTCCTTCGACTGGGTGGTTCTGCACACAATGACCTCTAAAGTGCCTCCTGAACCTAGACTTTCCTATGTAAGACTCATTCATCACTCATCATGATCTTAATTTTTTGCCATGAAATCAGCACCCCGCTGGCCAGGTGAGAGGAGGGCGTGCTGAAGAAAGCCGAGGACCCCACAGCGCCTCAGCCGAGGACCTCCTGGGGCCGCCAGCACTGTCCGCCCCCCGTCCCCTCGACTACACAGTCGTTTGTGTTGTCCCTTTCTCCCTTCGATTATGGCAGTAACACTGGCTTGCTGCAAACGCTTCAGGTAACACCGAGGGAAACAAGGCAGAAACCTTCCACAAATGCTTACCTGAGGCCTGACAAAAGCTGAACCCCGAGGATGATGCTGTGGTGGTGGTAGCCGAGGCCCCCCCAAACACAGAGCCCCCCTGCCCGAAGCCAGGGCTCTGACCGAAGGCAGGGGGGTTGCTCTGGCCAAACACCCCCGCTCCTGTGCCGGCAGATGACTGTCCAAAGGAGAAGGAGCTGGAGCTACTGGAGCCTGACGAGGCACCGAAGACGTTCCCGCTGGTGGACGTGGACGCGGACGACACAGACTGGCCAAAGGCAGGTCCAGAGCTGAACCCAGGCTGACTGAAGGAGAAGCTGCTCGCCGGGCTGCCTGTCGACTGCCCGAAGGTCGGGGCCTGCCCAAAGGCTGTCTGCCCGAAGACCCCTGTGGCCGAGGTGCCGAACGCCGGGCTGCCAAACCCCGAGCTGCTGGCCTGTGGCGTGGCGGTCGCTGTGCTGGCTATGCTGCCCGTCTGCTGCCCAAACAGGCTTGGCGCAGTACTGGCTGCCACCTGCCCAAACACAGGGGTGGCCGAGGGGGCGGTGGCCGAGCTGCTGGTGAGCTGGCTGAAAGCTGAGCCAGAACTGGCAGCAGGCGGCTGGGTGAGGACAGAGGAGCCAGGAGTGACGGTCCCCAACACTGTCGAGTCTACAGCTGGGCTTGGGGCAACACTGGGAACGGTGCTTGTAGTTGCAGGGGCACTTGATGTTTCTGTCGCCACAGGGTCTGCACTTGGGGTTGTGGCTGCTGTGACAGCAGCTGGCCCAGGCACCGAAAGGGAGGAAGCAGGAGAGGCTGCCTCTGCCTTGATGTCGGGGACCCCAGTGGCTAATGGTGTGGCCTCTGTAGAAGGTGCTAGGAGACTGGGACTGGTCGCTGCGGCACCAGGGCTGCTGCCCGTGGGCTGGGCAGGCACAGGCTCTTTCTTAACGGAGTCGGGAGTTTGCAGAGGAGCCTGGGGAGGCGGGGCCGACTGCTGCGGCCCTGGCAGTGAGGCTGCTGATGCTGAGACCTCACTGCTGCCTGGCTTCTCGGGCGCAGATGATGCTGCTGCCTCCTCTGTGCCTTTAGCAGAGGAACCAGGTAAGGTGGGAGCAGATGCTGAACTCAGGAGGCCACCAAATGACATCACCGGGAATGATGTGGGATGGGAAGTGGCCGTGGTGGCTGACGGTGTGGCAGACGGGGGTGCTGCACTACTCGTCTGCTGGCTCCCAAATGAAAAACTAGTCTTGCTGCCGCTCAGAGACATGCCACTGAAACTCATGAGCCCGGACGACCCCGCACCAGTGAGGGGCAGGCTGCCAAAGACACCCGTCGAGGCCCCGCTTGTGCTGGAGCCGGCAGCTGGCACTGCTGTGGTGGCGGCCCCAGAGGCGGCCACGGGAAGCTCCGCAGGCTTGCCTATGGTGGCAGGGCCAGTGAAGGTAAACCCGGAGGGGACGAGGGGAGTCTTGGCCGGCTGTGCACTAGTCAGGCTTGCGGACGCAGCCTTACTGGCTGGCTTTGTGGAATCATCTGCTTGGCCAACCCGCAGTCCCGAGAAACTGCCGAGAGTCTCGCCAGCCGAAGAACTTGGAAACAGAAGGTCCCCCAACTTGGACGGCGGCGTCTCCAGCTTGCTTGGAGGACTGCAGAGAGCAACCCCAGAAGGTGCCGCAGGCCTGCCACCCGATGGAGCAGGCTCTCCCGGAGGGGTGGGGGCAGCTCCGGGGGCGTTTGACGCTGTTGTCACCGCTGAGGAAGACGAGGTTTCGAAAATGGTCTCGGGTAAAGGTTTGCCTCCCCCGCCAAACGAGAACGTGTCCGGTGGGCTTGACTCTTTAGTGGGGGGTGCTGCCCCTAGTAAGATAAAGAAAGTGGGAAATGGGATGGATGAGCAGAACATGACCGACACACCTCCACTACTTCTGCGCCAACGCCCCCCCGCCGACACAGGCAGGGAGGGCTGCTGCTGACAATCTGCCCAGGGGAGGGCGGCCACAGCACCGCTCGCTGTGCAAGGCAGCTCACTGCTAAAACGCACAGCTGATCTTATGCCCATTACGTCACAACACCTAGGCCATCTCTGTAACGCCTACAGTTAACTTATCATCTCAAAAGAGAAATAAAAAGGCGACTGCCCTTATTCTCCCCTGCGTGTGCTTTCCTTGGTGACATTCTTGGCACAGTGTTGGTTTACTCATGACCAGCCTATTTGAATGGGTAACACCGACACTAAACTTATGGCAAATACCTCAGGCAAGACTCGGCGGCAAGGAAAATGCCAATGCATCTGTGTAGAACACCCCGGCACTCGCTTAGGGGACGGACAAAGGTAATGCTGTGTGACAGGGACCGTACCTTGAGTGCCAGGGAAATTAGAGGGTGGTGTTGGTGCGATTATTCCAAAATTGAAGCCAGTCCTAGGAGAGAAAGAAGTGAGGGTCACTGCCAAGGCACCACACTCCCCTTCTAATGTGCCACGTCACAATGCCTCACACAGTCTGCTCCGCGGGAGCGTGCAGCCAGCAGCTGACAAAGAGAAAAGCACTCATCCGCGAGGCGGTCAGGCACTCCACGGCCTCTCCACGCAGGGGCCGTCGGTGGGGGGTGGGCGGGGAGCACAGGCTGAAGAGGCCGTGGAGGGTCGGCCGGGCTTTCCTGGGCAGGGGACCTTCTCGGAGGACAGAGGGGCCGCAGTGGAAACACGCGGCCGTGTGCACGTGGGAATGGTGGCTGGAGCAGACGGGCCGGCCCGCCTAGTGAAGGAGACGGGACAGGCTGGGTGAGGGAGAGCCTCGCATAACCCACCCGACGTCACAGGGCGTGTCAGGAGGGCAGCGGCCATGAGGGGAGTTGGTGAGGAGCCTGACACGGAAGCCACTGTCCCTGCCGTTCGCAGACAACTCGGCTCTGGGCCGGGAAGACCTGGTGCGAACTCTGTTCTTACCCCCTTCACCTCCTCTGCCCTCTGTGCGTCTTTTTTGCGCTGGGAGTATAGACATCACAGCCACAGAAGAGAATTCAGCCCAAGTGCCAGCAGAACAGACTGTGACTGTGATAAAATCTCAGGGAGCAAATTTAAATTGATATTACTTTAAAATGTAAGGGACCCAGCATACCAAATGTAATAAGCAATGCAAGAGTTTAGATTTTTTTTTTTGCCCATCATGGCCTTCATCAAATGGACAAAGACCATTTAAAATGATGTGTTAAACGGTTTATCACATTTAAGAAAAACTCTTTTTCTTTGCCTCCACCTTGGTGAAGAAATTTTATCTAATGGAGGTAAGCCATTAACCCAACGACCCAAACCTTTTAAGCTTATTTTAAAAGCGGGAAGAAGAGTATCAGTCCACAGAGGTAAAGACTGCTCACTTGCATTTGTGAAAGATGCACTACCTCCTGGCACCGACCACCCTTTAAAATCTGCTCTGAAGTACCTTTGAGAAGTATACCTGCCTTTTACTACAAAATCTTTTATTACAGAATCATAAGCACGTAACTCTGTAATGTAACAATATCACACTCAAGAACCCTACGACATTTTAGGTGAAATGCTCAAATTGCTGTCCATCTTGTGTGAGACAGTCACGTACCCCACCAACCAGTCAAGCAGGCGTTACTTCCGCCAAACATAACAATTTACAGCAGAGAGGAAATAATACAGAACGTAATTTTCCCTCTCAAACTCCAACATCCTCTTTTCTCTTACTGTGTTAGGCCTGAAAAATGCTCCAAGAACTTTTTGTAACATCAGAGAAAAGAGTGTGGTCAGTACAATTCCATATTGACTGGAAGAGCTTAAGAGACTTTTCCAACGGGACTGGATGCACCTTCACCAGCAAAAGGCCTTCTGCATCTCAGCCACAGGACATCTCAGTCCAGCTCCGCCTCCGAAGGGGTTGGCCTGCGCCTGCTCCCTGCAAGGGTACTGCCCAGCCTTCCCTCAGAAGTGTGGTGAGTCCGCCTCTCTGTGCAGGAAAGCCAATCCACATGTCACGTCTACCCCAACGGTGCCAGAACGAAAGTATTTCAGTATGACAAACCAGACCAACTGAACTATCTGACACAGGCCCATGAGCCAAAGAGAGTGAGGCTTATTTTAAAAACCAAAACGACACAGAACAACCCACGTATAAATCTGAACTGAGAAGGGGAAACAAGACTCACAGCAGGGCATCAGGCTACTGCCGCCACCACCCGTGTGCCCGTGCTGCTCCGGACTCTGGGCTCGCGCACGTTTAACAAGCACCGTACTGACTGTAAGATCTGGGGGACGCTGTCTATTTCGGCTGCTGGTGAAGTACCACAAAATCTGAGTTCGTTACTGACCCGGGGGAAGAAAAGGAGAAAGTCTTGCTGAACTGCCCGACTGCAGATGGGGTGGAAGTCACAGCAGCTTCTACCTTGGTTGCCCCTGGCCCTGAAATTGGGGGGGAAATAAGAACATTACAAAAAAACAGTTAGAGACTTGGTTCCAGCCTACGACGGTGGCAGCTGCGTGGTGTGCAGAGCAGGCCGCACGCCTGCGGGTTCCGCACAGCCTGGGGGAGAGGGGCAGTGAAGGCATGTCCCTGATTAGTTAGTAAGAGTTATTTTATAGAGGTTTCAGATACGCTTTTTAAAATAAAATTTTGGCAAATTCCTAAATAGTATTTCTCATAAAAATTTTCCTACCCCACCAAAGGCCCTTTTCTTTTGACTATCCAGCAAGTGAACACATAAGTAAACACCCAGCAATGAAAGAGAGTATTTCGCCGTCGCCACTAAATGATCTCGAAGCTTCTCTGCACGTCATGCTAACTGAGTAAGACATTGTGAAGTAAAGTCTCTTAGAGACCACTGACTCTTTATTTATTTCAGGAGTAAAAGAACTAACTCTCCGATGAAGTCCTTGAGGTGAGAACATAGGATCTTTCAAAATTTTTTTCCTAAAATGTTAGCCAGAAATGGGAACAGATTTCTTCATTTGCACCCTAGGTGACTCAGAAGCCTTCTGTGCCCCTGGAACCTTCCTTCTGATAAAAGGCTTCAGGCTCTCGTCGAGGAGCGCGCGCGCCTCCCTCGTGTGCAAGGCACGGACAACGGCTGTGCTTCTGCAGGACCCAGACTCGGGAACACAACTCAGGCTTCTTCTGAGGGCAGGTGCTCAGGAGAATACTGAGGATGCTCCCAGTGTCCAAGAGAAAGCTTCCTACTGCAGAGACAGTCAGACGAGTGTACAACTGAGGAGAGGTTAGGGATAGCAGACTGCTAGCATGTGAGGTCCAGCAAGCCCCACCGAATTAGCTTGAAGGCCCACTTGAAAATACGAGTCAAAATAAAAACGGGCCCTGGCTGCTGTGGCTCAGTGGACTGAGCGCCGGCCTGTGAACCAAAAGGTTGCCGGTTCGATTCCCAGTCAGGGCAGCCACTGGGTTGCCTGGGTTGTGGGCCGGGTCCCCAGGAGGAGGCGCATGAGAGCCAACCACATGTGATGTTTCCCTCTCTTTCTCCCCACTTCCCCTCTCTCTAACAATAATTAACTAACTAAATACAAACCTTTAAAAAAATAAAGATAATAAAAATGAAAACCAGAGTCCAGAGTGTGGTGACAATGAAGGAGCGCAGACAGCACAAGGCCTCTGGAGCAGAAAGTAACACATGCCACACAAAGTGGGTGACAGAAGAGGCGGCACCAATGGGGCCGCTGCAGAAGAGCCCACGTTAAAATTCGGTTCTACGAGGACGCATGCTCCTGCTTCAAGTCCCCGCGGGCAATGTGGATACCTGCTGGAAGCACCTACGGTAAAATGGACTTTAGTAATTACGTGTGAGTGAGTGTCGGGAGTATGTGAAGTCACAAAATCTTTAACACCGACATCGCACCTACTCTGAAACCTCACGCTGGACGACGTTATTTTGCTCTCTGTATGTCACTGGCTTTTGAATCGTCACTGCGAACTGAGAGAAGTTTTCACTCTTTTCAGTAGGAGGAACAGAGTTCAGTGTTCCAACCCACTCCCCTCCACCTGACCAGCCTGTAAGGCGCGGGGAGGCCACCCCGGGGCCCCTGTTCAGGAGAAGCATCTGAAGGACGGGTCTGGCCTGCTGCTCTCCAAGTCCACGGGTCTGCAGAGTTGCCGAAGGGGTCACGGGTTTCTTGGAGATTCTTCAACAAGCGAGGCCTTGTGATGTCTCTTCACCCACCTTCCTGGGTCGACTGTCTTTGTGGGTCAGAACTCTACAGTCTACGGAGGGGTGTCTCCCTCACCTTTACTTTCTCTACAACAGAAATGCAAACTGACCTGAAGCTTTATCGCTGGATGACAGCTGACCAGAGGCGGACGCAGGCCCAGACAGCTTGAGGGGACTGACCAGCGGCCCCTACAAGAGAGAACAAGCAAAGTGTGCGAGGGAGACCACGAACAACCTTGGGACGACAGACATATAAAATGACAACGCAGTTTATAAGCCGCCTAAGGCTGCATCACAGAATGGGACGTTCATTCTGCAAGTGCCAACGAGGCGGGGCCAAGCCCGTCTTGCTTCACATAGTGCCTCACACATAAAAGGCACTGGAGTATTTATCGGGCGGGCAAATACATAAAGCAGTAAATGAATGAAATGAGTTTTGGTTCTCAATAAATTTATAACAAACTGGAAAAGCAAAACTCTTTGACTTTTCAACCTTTAGTCAATGTTTCTTTACTCTTGTTTGTTGCAACTGATCCCTTATCCTGTATCCACCAAAGGAATATGGAAACTTCCAGAAGAATGACCAAATGCTAAATGCTTAAACACCACTTTAAGTCATGGCAAAGTAAGGAACGGAGGGAGCCGCGATGGAGGACTGCCAACAGGCTAGTCCCCATGCTCAGTCTCAGCCCCAACCTAAGACGACACTTCTCAGAGAGCGATGTGAGATTGGCAACGTTTCTGAGACAGCTCCGTCTCCCTGTCAGCCGGCCTCCGCTACTGCTGACAACATGACCGGTTTTGGTGGCAGACAGTGTTCGTAATGCGGGAGCCTGAAAGTGGACACCACACGCATCACAGGATGTGTGAGCTCTGGGACACGGACCCCAGGGGAAGCAGGAGACGTGCCCCCCAGACGTAGACACTGGATGGGCGATGAAACATGCAAACGGGCAGCAGCTGAAGGCTCGGGGCCCGGCGCTGCCCACCCCCCGCTGACCGTGGGTGCCCGCACTTGCTGCCGAGCCTCGGCCTCTCTGTTAGTGAGACATACCCAGTACCCGTTGCCTACCGCCTGCGGCTGTGCATGAGTTGGGCAGAAAGCAACTGCAGCTCCAAACACCCGTGTAAAGACACGGCATTAGAATGCCGACCCAGGATGACTGCATGCAGAACATTAAGCAGCCCATGAAGGCAATGGGAGGCCCTGACCAGCCTGCTGTGCGTCAGGACTGGCGTAAACCGTGGGGGAGGGGTCACAGGTCTCTGTCACACTTACAGATCACTTAAAACAAAGTGAGGACTTTGTTTTAAATGGGACAAAACGGGATTAAGTTACACTACATGACTATTAACAATGCAAAAAGCTAGGAACTTACCTGCTTAGCTTGGCTGTTAGTAGCCAGAGGGGTCAGCACGGGGTGAGAGGTTTTGGCTGCAGAGTAAGGCCCTGAAGATCTGAAAAGCATAAAGCACACACTCAAGAGAAAATCACAGTCAATCCTGAAGCCAACATTTAGTCCAATAAATACCAATTTGGGGCAGAATATAGATGTCTGGACTGTAACCAGAGTCACCTGACAGTTTTCATATTGAAGTACACATTCTTTAGCCCTGCCTGGTGTGGCTCAGTGGACTGAGTGCTGGCCTGAGAACCAAAGGGTTGCCAGTTAGATTCCCAGTCAGGGCACATGTCTGGGTTGCAGGTCTGGGTCCCGAGGGGGGGGTGTGCGAGAGGCAACCACACATTGTGTTTCTCTTCCTCCCTTCCCCCTCTGTAAAAACCAATAAATAAAATCTTTAAAAAAATACATTGTTTAAATGAAATTTGGGTCTCTAACATAAAAGTCAAAGCAGTAGCTTTAACCTTATTTTCCTCCTGCAACTCTAAAGGAAAGAACTAAGTAGTCCGAAGGTCTTTTTCTCAGAAGGTCTTTTTCTCACCGGAGAGGGAGCTCTCTTCCCCCGGCCCCACACCTGCCCCCAGTTCCGGACCACGTGGAGAAATGGGGATTCTGTCTCCCAGCCTGAGAACACGTCCGAGGGATCTATGGGACTCACGGGATCTGTGGCTGCACGCGGCTCTAAGGAGTTTCTCAGAGAGCTCAGCTCCTCACAGAACCATCCCCAAGAGCCGAGTGCGCACCAGGCTGCACACAAGAGGTTTGTGTGTATCGCCGGGCCCGGGCTGCACACGAGAGGTTCTCGTGTACCGCCGGGCTCAGGTCCCACCCTCGCCTCTGCTATGAAGTGGCAAGTGCAGCCCCTGTCTGCAGGAAGAGCTCTCGCCATCTTTTGCCAGCCCCGAACGCGGCAGGCAGAAAGCTATTATTTCAGCAAGCACTCAAACACCAACGTGAGGGAAAAGCCACCAGATCAACGCAATCACGGGTGGAAGCTCCACTGTGGCTCCTGGGAGCAATTCCTTCGATCGATTTATCTGTCCTCGACCTGAGCTACTCTGGTACGGCAGCAGTAGCTACAGGGACTTGTTTCACTTTTCAGACCCTTCCTAAAGTCAGGAGGATTAATACCTTTTCATAAAAAAATCAGCATGGGAGAGGAAAGACAAAAACCAGCCCGTGCAGCATAGAAAAAACTGAACGATAATCTTACGAGTGCCTCCAGACTCTGTCGGAATATACAGAGCCTTCCCAAAGCAATGTTACTAGATTGAGAGAGAAGAAAAATGCATTTACTTTCAATGAAACAAAACCCCCTTTATTTTCCTACTGAAGACCGAGGAAGCTCTAAGCGCATGTCTCTCTGGGAAACACGTCCCTCCTCCCGAGATGCGCTCCCAAGCGGGCACCCAGGCGGGGCACTCGCCCTCGTCTGCGAAGCGTCGCCAGCAGAGAAGAGGGATGTGTGAGTGAGGCCGCTGGGCCTGCGAAGTCCCTGAGCAGACACAGAGGACCTGGCAGAGAAACAGCCTGAGCTCACGAGAATCAAAAGGAAATGAGAATCTTCCACGTGAACTCCAAGGAAAGCAAAAAGGAAACTAGAAGGAAAAACAAAAGCAGCAAGCTATCCAATCTGGAACATGTTTCGCACCTTAAATTCGGCTATGACAGGGTGGAATATTAAATCATGCACGGAACAAGACTGAATGTAATCACTGTTCCGTTTACCTGTGACAATGCCCTAAACCTTGGGTATCTTAAGTCCCCGACACACACAGTTGGGATTCCCAGACCTACACACTGGGCTGCAGCTAACCGACCAGCTGCCGAGCGACTGAGCGGGCCCACCACGATCCAAGAGCAAACCGAGGAGAACGGTCCTCTCCCCAAACAACACATTCAAAGACTGTGCACGTCTGCGAACCAACACAAAGGCCATCAGCAGCTAGAGCTGTTCAAGAGAAGGTGGCAAAGCCAGGTTCGGAACTGTCACATTTGGGGATGACTGCCTTCTACGTTTCTAGCCATACAGACCTGGGAGACACCAGAAACTCGCTGGTGGTGGACGTGCTATGACCTACAACTGTAAGCGAAGCGCCACAAGGAAGGCAGCTCTGTAACAGAGCTTCCTGTGACATGCGTGTACTGCACGACTCGAGAAACGCTGCGGAACGGAGCCACCGGAGACGAGAGCAGTGAAGTCAAGTTCTTAGAGAACGATGCCAACGGACTCTGAGTTCTCTAGACCGTCTGGTGCCCAGACCTTTGATACAGATCAACAAGCTATTCCAGGTGAAAATATCCAATACAACAGACATGAAAAAAATGTCACAGCACACCTGTTTCACGCCCTGCCTTCAGCTCAGAAAAGCCCTGCTGTCCTTTCTTGGCCACCCAGTCACACTGCCTACTGACGCAGGCAGAGTTACACGCATGCATGTGCTCTACACAGTTATAAAACTGAGTGAGGATTGTGAAGCACTGAAATGCCCCAGAGGTCCTTTCTTCATGGTCCCTTGAACTTTACTGAACTTAAACAAGGTAAACATTCAGCCCTGACTAGTGCGGCTCAGTGGATTGAGCGCCAGCCTGTAAACCAAAGGGTCACTGGTTCGATTCCCAGTCAGGGCACACGCCTAGGTTGCAGGCCAGGTCCCTGGTGGTTGGGGACATGTGAGAGGCAACTGGTTCATGTGTCTCTTACACACTGATGTTTCTCTTCCTCTCTTTCTCCATTCCTTCCCACCTCTTTAAGAATAAATAAAATCCTTTTTTAAAAAAGGTAAATATTCATATAATATTGTGAAAGGGGCCAACAACTCATTCTTTTACCCATTTCAACATTTTAAAAAGGTTCAAAAACAAGAGACCTATCCAGTTATGTTTCACGTCAGTAAATCTGAATCATTATGATGTATGCCTTTTTACATACTCACATTTGACACAATGGATCTAACTGTGGAAACTACTCAAGTTAGCTATTTCATGAACTACGAATTTTTTGGTAATAAATTTAAAGGTGATGCACGTAAGGAGACAGGGCTACTTACCAAGAGCAACTAAACAAACAAACAAAATCAGGAGAGCAAAAGAAAGAAAATAAAATAGAAGATACTGAGAACAGGAACTACCGGTGTATTTTGTCCACCCACCCGACTGACAGACTGAAGCGTGACAGTGGGCTGGGTGATCTCGGTACAGATACGGAAAACTAGCCTGTCACACACCGCTCATGGGAGGGTAAAGTGACGGCCTTTACTGAAACTTGGCAACAGTTATCAAAGTTACATATGTTACATGAACACATCCATACGCGGACATTGCCTTTGACTCAGGAGTCCCACGTTTGAGAATTTACTCAACACACACAGCTGTAAGGGTGCAAAATGATGTATATGGGAAATTGTTGACTCTGGCATTGTGGGTAACAACAGCCGAGGAGCACCCCCAAATGTCAGTCAATGGAGGAGAAAAAAAGCTAAATGTCAGACAGTTCATTAAAAACAGTTTTTATGTCAATGGAGATTGTAACCGCTAGCTGTTGTTTCCAAAACATCATCTATAAGTCTGCAAACTCAAACTGCATTTCCTGCATGAATGTCTAATGACAACTTAAATCACGTGCATTAGATATAAAAACAGGACTCCGTTAAAAAGAACTTATAATGATGTAAAAAATGTTAACAATTAAGTTTTATGATTAAGCTGAAACTCAAAAACACAAAGCAGCACATTTTCTAATTTTACTTAAAAAACTAAATTTTCATAGAATAAGGATGAATTAACATCTAAATAGTGGTTAAACATTTGTGGTGAGAATAAAGGTGATTTTAATTTTGTTCTTTCAAACTGCTTTGTCTACAAGGTCCTTTAAGCAGGAGGATCACACCAGAAGGAAACCAGGGACCAAGTAAAAGAATGAATAACACCGGAAAGAATAACTACAAGGGTAACCAAAAGAGGTTTTTCTTATGTAAATCTGTTTCAAAGATAATCAACTATTTATAACAATGTGGGGGGGGGGGGTTTGATAACATCGGTGGAAGTAAAATATGCAACAACAAGAGTACGGAGACAGGGCCCTGGCTGGTGTAGCTCAGTGGACTGAGCACAGGCCTGCGAACCACACGGTCGAGGTTCGATTCCCAGTCAAGGCACATGCCTGGGTTGCAGGCCGGATCCCAACAGGGGACTCACGAGAGGCAATCATACATTGATGTTTCTGTCCTTCTCTCCTTCCCTTCCCCTCTGGAGATTTAAAAAAAAAAAAAAGGATATAACAAAAAAAGAGTACAGAGACAGGGAAGATCCTTAAACTAGGCTTTAGCGTTGTAGGATTACCTGAAGATAGACTGTGAGGAGTCCCAGGTATACACTATACACCTTCTCAGTAACAATATCACAAGCCAACACAAAGGTGAAGGTTCAAAATAGAAGCACAGAAAAGATACCCCGTGGAGCACTAACGAAGGAAGCTGGACCAGCTCTGATTATACACGGTGGGGCAAAAACAGGAAAATAGCAAAGTCATTAATTAATAACACAAGAATGTACTTGGTTTCACGTACTCATGACTCTCACCCCACCTCTGCCCCACCCAGGACAGGAGAAGGAAGACTTCGGAGCGAATCATCTCACCGGGGATGACGAGGGTCAAAACGGTCAACCCCACTCTTCAAGGACTGATGGAACAGGTCATACAGAAGACCCGAACAACACTACCGACCACCGTAACTGACATCCACGGCACACCCCAACCAGCAAGAAAGACAGAGTGCATGGTCTTCTGAAGTGCACAGAGAACGTTTACTGAGATGACACGGTCCAGGTGGGGGGCTGGCCGACTCCCGACCAAGGTCCCACTGCTGTTGTTTCATAAACACAGTTTTGCTGTAATGCAGCCATACCTGTTCGTTCCCACATTGTCTGTGGTGCATTCAGACTACAAAGGCAGGGGTGGGTTTGAGACACAGTCCTGCAAGCCTGAAATAGTTACCATACGGCCCTTTGACAAAAACCTTGCTGATCCCAGTTCTTGGCCACAAAAAGGCCTCAACAAATCTAAAGAATTCAAGTCATACAAAGGATGTTCTCTGTTGACAATGGAATTTGATTAAAAATCAACACCAAAAAGATTAAGGTTAACTAGAAAATGTCAACAGAGACATTTCTCTGTTTAAAAGAGAGCTTTTATTTATTTATTTTATTTTTAAAAAACATTTTACGTATTTATTTTTTAAAGAGAAAGGAAGGGAAGGACAAAGAGTGAGAGAGAAACATCAATGTGTGGTTGCCTCTCGTGTGTCCCCTGCTGGGAACTGGCCTGCAACCCAGGCATGTGCACTGACTGGGAATTGAATTGGAGACCCTTTGCTTCACAGGCCTGTGCTCAATCCACTGAGCTACACCAGCCAGGGCCAAAATTGGTGAATTTTTTTTTAAAGATTTTATTTATTTATCTTTAGAGGAGAAGGGAAGGAGAGAGGGAGAGAAGTATCAATGTATGGTTGCCTCTCATGCATCCCCTGCTGAAAACTGGCCCATAACCCAGGCATGTGCCCTGACTGGGAATCGAACCGCGATCCTCTGGTTCACAGGCCCATGCTCAATCCACTGAGCTACACCAGCCAGGGCAGAAACTAAACACAGTCTTAAATAACTCATAGGTGCATGTGTCTATGTGTGTGTATACATATGAAAAAAAGAATAAAATCAAAAGTATTATGAATGAAAATGAAAATATAACATATTCAAAATCTGTAGCATGTAGCCAAAGCAGTTCTCAGAGGGAAATTTAGAGTACCAAATGTCAGTGTTAAAAAAGATCGCTCTCAAATCAATGACCTTAGCTTCCACCTAAGAAACTAGAAACAAAGAGTAAATAAATCCAAAGCAAATAGGAGAATGAAATAATAAAGATCCTCTTATTAAGAGGATAATAAGCCCTGGCTGGTGTGGCTCAGCTGATTGTCAGCCTGTGAACCAAAAGGTTGCTGGTTGATTCCAGGTCGGGGCACACACCTGGGTTGTGGGCCAGGTCCCCATTTGGGGGCATGTGAGAAGCAACTGAGCTATGTATCTCTTGCACATCAATGTTTCTCTCCCTATCTCCCTTACATCCTGTCTCTAAAAATAAATCTTTTTATTAAAAAGGATAATAATCAGTGACTACTATGAAAAACTGCATGCCAGTAAGTTTGGCAACTCAAATGAAATAAACAAATTTCTCGAAACACAAACATGACCCAGATGGTCTCACTGGAGAGTCCCCAAATACACGTGGATGGAGTAACAAGAAATCTAACAAACCCTTCCAGGGAACTGAAGAGGAGGAGCACAGCCTGGCTCACTGCCAGGCCAGCGTGACTCTGATTCCAAACCTGAACAAGGACATCACAAGAAAATCTTTGGGCCAACATCCTTTACGGTAACAGGCAAAAAACTTAACAACATTTAAGCAAACCGAATGCAACCATACATAAAATGGCAATGCATCAGCACCAGAGATTGGTTTGTTATTCAAAAACCAATCTATGTACCAAGACGATTCGATGGGGTAAAAACAAGTCTTTTCCGCAAATGGTGCTGAGACAACTGGACACCCGCACGCAGAACAACAAAGCCAACCACAACATCGAGCATTTACAAAGACTGACTCACAGTGGATCAGACACTAAATGGAAGACCTCACGCTGTAACATCCAGAAGACGTAAGTGTAAATCTTTATGACCTTGGTTTAGACAACTGATTCTTAAATGTTATACCTAGACCACAAGCAACAAAAGAAAAAAGTTAACTAAATTTCACCAAAATGAAAAATCTTTTTGTTTCAAAGGACACTATCAAGAAAGTAAAAAACCACCCAAGAATGCGAGAACATGTGCAAACTGTCGCCTGACAAGGGGTTGAATCTAGACTGTACAAACAACCTTACACTCCACACCTGAAACAAACAACCTGATAAAAAAACAGGCAAAGGATCTACGTGGACATTTCTCCAAAAACAATACCAATGACCAATAAGCGTACAAAGAGACGCCCAAAGTCATTAGCCATTAGGGAAATGCGTATCAAAGCCACAACAATGGCACTGAATATTGACTAGGGTGTCTCTAATAAAAAAACGGACAATAACAAATGCTGGTGAGGATGCGGAGAAACTGGAACCCTCACCCACTGTCGCTGGGGGTGCAGAAAGGAGCAGCCCCTTTGTAAAATGTGGCCAATTATGTTTCGTTCAAAAGCTGAAGAGAAGTGCCAGGCAGCCTAGGAGTCCCACTCCTAAAACATTATGCAAAGTCACTAAAAGCAGGGACTCGAACGGACACTCGTGCACCAATGTCACCGCAGCATTACTCCCAACAGCCGAGAGGAGAAACACCCAAAGGTCCATCAACAGGTGATGGGGCACACGCGTACAATGGAGTACCACTCAGTCATAAAAGAAACGAATTCTGACATATGGTGCAATATGGACGAATCTTGAAAACAAAAGTGACATGAGCCAGACACCAAAGGTCAAACGCTGTATGGTTCCACTCATGTGAGGTACTTCCAACAGGCAAATTATCAGACAGAACGAACGTAGAACGGAATTACCAGGGGATGGAGGGAAGCGGAAGTGAGCAGTTCTTATTTAAGGGGTCACACAGCTCTGGTCCAATAATAACAACATTCTGGAAATGAACAGCGGTGAGGGTTACACCACACTGTGCACGGACTCAATGCCGCTGAACTGTACGCTTAAAACAGTAAATTCTGTCACGTGCCTCTCTTACCACGATAAAAACGGAAGCGCCCCCCAACTGCTCTCTGTTTCCACACTCCCCACGCCAGCCCTTCTGATCTATTCTCCCCCTGGGACCAGAGGCTTCCTGCTGAAACCACAGATTGTATACAACTACCAGCACTATCAGAGCGTGTAAGAATTTCACACTAAAAAGGATGAATTTCACTGTTTGTAAATTATACCTCCATTTTAAGACAGGGCTACAGTTAAAAAACAAAATGAACAAAGCCCCAAATCAGATCTCTCAACTGCTCACACCCAGTGGTTGGCCAGGCCTGGCCTGGGCTCGCCAGATGTGACAGGATGTGGTCCCCGTCCCACCCTGGCCTGTGTCCAGGGCTCTCTTCTCTCTCCAGCCACCAGGGCCACGGGGCTCTTCCTTGACCCTGCTCGACATGTGCCCGCTACGGGGCCCTGCGCGTGGAGCTTCCCCGTTGGAATATGCACGAGGTCTGCTCTCTAGCCTTTGTCTTTGCCCACACGCACACCGAGCACCAGAGGCCACCGAGGCAGAATGTTCCAGAGACCGAGAAACCCAGCCAAATGCTGCAAGGAGGCCGGCCCGGGGCTGGCCTGGCACTGCAGGGGCACTCGGGCCGTTCAACCACGCGTGAGGCACCTCCACCACCACCCGGTTGAAGCTGCAGCCTGCACCCCACCATGGTCCCTGGACCCCTTTGCTACTTCAGTTTCTCTGTCGCACCCATCCCCCTCTAAAATACAACGGCACGCCGGACATTTCACTAACTCATTTCAACCATCACTTGTGTCTCTGGACGAGGGCAGGGCTGGTTTTGGCGTTTTGTTAATGGCCCTGCCCTCAGCACCAGACTGTGCGGCCCACAGAAAATGCTCACTGAGTACCTGTAAAAACAAGAGTGAATGAACAACAAAATTCCTGAAAGGAACGATGTGCCTGGTGTGTTTTAGTAAAAATGAAGAGTCAAACTAAAAACCCCACCTCATCAGCCTCACCGCCCGCCAGGCTGCTGGCCACTGTGGCCTTTTCTCCCCTTCCCCGCACGCCCTGCTGTCGAGGGGCCAGCTCCACACCCCCACGCCCTCGGGCAGAACCCTCCTCTCTGCACTCCTGGCCCCGCATCTTGTGGCCGCCGTTTCACTTCCAGCTAAAACATGGCTTCCTCACCAGCCTCCTCGTCAGCCCCAGACTCCGGCCGGCACCACAAGTCCTGTCTTAGACCCTGGCGCACCCTTTCGCGGAGCTCACCACACGGTGGTCAAGTGACCTGTGTGGCTGGTAGTTTGGGGTCTGTCTTCTTGCTAAAACATACATGCCAGGGAAGCAGGGACTGGCGTGGCTGACTTACTGCTGTGTCCTTGACCATGGGGTGGCGTCATGCTCACAGCAGAGGCCCCAGAAGCCTCGGCCAAACCCAGTGCCCGAGGTTCACTGCAGGCACACCCTTGCCCGCACAGGACGCTCTGCCAGTGAGTGTCGTGGGTGAGGCCGAAGAACGTGAGAAAGACCGACAGCAGAAATACGCGAGCTCACCTTACAGCAAATCTTCTGGAAGATACCGCTCAGAAAAAGTTAAATGCAAAGTAAAATACTTAAAAGACAGCCAGGAAACTGCGTTTAACTGACTCTGAAACAGTCATTTTACACCGAACGTATTTCCCTCTGAAGCTGTCCTCTGGGGGAGGCAGCAAACACCAGTGTCCGCCGACCGATCATGCTTCGAGCTCGCCTTTATCGTTAGTTGGTAAATGGTCATTGAAAAGGAACCAACCCCATGCACCACACTGGGCACCCAAGTTAAATAACTGTGCCAGAGCCCAGTTCCGTAGGGAAAGTTCCTCCCAGATTCCTTTTGAACTTTTGTGTCTATTTTTCTCCAGTGAGAAAAAAGGGGCAACGCAGAGCCGCTGCTCGAACACAGCCCGTGGCGGAGATCCGCTGGGATGAGCCATGGAGGGAAACGAAGCCCAAGTAAAGGTTCGGTGATGTCACCAGGAGACACTGCTCACCCATGGTTCGTGGCTCAAGTGTCTCCGAGACACCAGACCACACTTCTTGCACCGTTAGCTGGATTTTCCTCATGTAGTCCTCTGCCCTTCTGTGGCTTGCCTGTGCCTTTCCTACACTAGGAATCTGGCTACAATTCCCAAACTCTAATGCATAGATTTTTCCCTTACAAGTTCACAACAACCACAAACGCCACCTTGGCCTAAACAGCATAGCAGAACTTCAAGGTCACTACAAGATACGGATGTGGGTAGGCTTGTTTTTGTCTGTTAGTACAGCCCTGAGATAGCTAAGAAATTCCTGGAACAGACAGTGTTGATAAACAGACCAATGGGGGAAAAAAGAGAAGGCCGGTGGACCACAAAAGCAGGGCCACTCAGCAGAGCTACCCCAGACGAGGGGGCAGACCGGGGTGAGGGCGAGTGCGGGCACGATGTGGGAACAGCACGGGTCTGGGGTGCTCTTGTTGCTGCTGGTCTAACCACAGGCACCAGACACCAATGTCCGAAGGACACTGGTCATCACAACCCCCGTGTTCCACCCAAGGAAATGTCCCTCGACCCCTCCCTATGTCACACGCGAGGCTGGGCTGGACACAGAAGGGACAACTGTGACACCCAGAGCCGCAGGCAGGCATCGTCTGCACACTGCGCTGCCGAACTGTGCGGGGGCGGACAGCGCCTCGCGTTCCAGAGGGAAGCAGCTCCGGCAGCAACAGCCCGGCCCTTGAACTCGGCGCAGAGAACAGGCTGAAGTCTCCAAAGGGAGCTTCTGCCTTTTAAAAGACTGTGTTTGTTTTGTTTTGTTTTTCATACAAAGGCAAAAGAAACTTGAAAGAACAGTGATGCCTGGAGAGAGGAAATGAGGGGAGACTGCCAATCTCAAGATCTCTACCGAGTGTTCAGAATCAACAGTGTGCATTAGAACTGAGACATCAACTCTGGAACCTTGAAAGCATTAAAAAAAAACCAAGCCCCGCACCTGACTTAACGATCCTACTGTGTGCCCCACATAGACCTGTACACGGCAAACAGCACACTGGGCAACGCAGACATTGAAGGTTTATGAGGAACCGCCAGGGACAAGTTGAAGAGGTCAGTTTCCTGCAAGCCCAGTCGTGAACCCGAGATTAGCCGCCCACCCCTCTTGTAACATAAGGCTCAGCAGGGAGAAGCGCTGCCCTGTGCCAGCAGCAACGCTGCCCCCTGCAGGCAGCCCCTCACTACTACAGAACAATTGGCCTGAGACTTACAGGCAAAGGTGGAACATACCCCATCGCTGCAGAGGCGGGTGAAGGGTCAGTCTTCAGCTCCTGCACATTTACCACTTGCGGGACAGTCTTCAAAGTTGATTCAGTCAACGTACTTACAGCTGCTGAAAGAGAACACAGACAGGCACATTCGCTGCAGCAAAGGGCCAAAAAGTCTAGCCATATGCAGGCAGCCAGGACACACACCCAAGCAGAATGCAGTCTTCCTGGAGAAAGGCAACCCACTCTATGCAGCCGTTCTTTCACTCGGGCTCCGTCCTGCCAGACTGTTGGGTGCTGGGAACATAGCAACTACCCAACACACAGTGTCTTTTCTACGGGCGCTCATGGCTCCGACCGACACAATGCACAAAACAAGGCAAGTGGGGCCCAGACAAGAATGGGAGGAAGGCTGAGAGGCTGCGCTGAGGATGGGCGACCGAGGTTCTTCTGACACGTGCTCACCCGCCTCAGGCTCGTCAGCTTTCACATCTCCTTTTTTGTGCCTCACAGTTAATGCTGTATTCCCAAACCGGGTATTTTATAATGAGCTATTAGGAAGGCTGAGCAAAGCTCTCGGATCTCTTCTAGATGTATCTGACAAAACTGAAAGCTGCAGCCTGGGAGGAAGGTGGGTCAGTGGCGGCTTGCTCTGCTTCTCTCCCTCAGAGAGGCAATCAGGACTTCTCGCCTACGTCTGCACATTCTTTGTCTTTCCCATTCAAAGGTGCCTACACCTCAGAAATTTCTGCTTCCAAAATGATAAAAGAGATCACACCGCCTCCTGCTGAGAGTGGAATGACCACAAATCCTGGCAGATTTTCAGTTTATAAATAATCAACTCTATCAGAGCCTGTTCAGCACAATGCCACGATTCTGCTTGGTCTAAGTAATATTTAAAGGAAACATCAAAGCATTCTATTCTTTCAGAAGGCCCAAAGATACCTTGCAGTTATCTTGTTTGTGCTCTTTCATATCTATTTTATTTACTTATTTTTAGAAAGAGGGAAGGGGGAGAACAAGAGGGAGAGAAACACCATGTGCAAGAGATACACTGATTGGTTGCCTCTTGCACGCCCCCAACTGGGGACCTGGCCTGCAATCCAGGCGTGTGCCCTGACCAGGAACCAAACCAGCAACTTCTCGGTTCCCAGGACAGCGCTCAATCCACTGAGCCACACCAGCCAGGGCTCATATCTGTTTTAGATGCCTGGATAAAGGCTTTAATATTTGAAATTTTCTTAGAAATCTTTTATCACTGTATAATAGTAATTCTTTTTTGTCTAAATCAAGCCACGTCTTTTTAGCCTTGTATTCTTAGCAGCGATAAAATTGAAAAAAAATTTTATTTAGCTACAACAAGAATATCTGACTTATAGTAGTTTCTCAGCCTTGGCACTACTGACATTTCAGGGCTGGATAATCCTTTGTTGTGGGGAGTCCTGTGCATTGTAAGATTTTTTTGCAGCAAAGATAAGAGCCCCACAGTTATGTGACACACGTGTGTCACAAGGTATCGTGCAGTGTATTGCTCGTGATGCCTAGGACAGATGAAACGTGCGGGGTGATCGAATCTTTTAAAGGAAGTTTACATAACGCTCCCCCCTCCCTTTTCTTCTGCAACCACCCGAATTATAAAAAGAGCAATTTGTAACTGAGTGGCTCTAATGGAAGGAAGTGCCGCTCAATGGAAGTGCGATGTTATCCATTTAATTTCTTTGCTGTGAAGGTCAGGACGAAAGGTGCCACATGCATTGCACTCGCTCACTCGTCTCCCTGTCCACTGCAGGGGGCCCCACACCTGCAGGCACACACAGATCCACGCGCTCCGAGGACAACCCTCTCTGCGCTGGGGCGAGCAACGGCATGTGAAGGGCCCCTTAGGACACTGACCTGCTGGGAGGGTTCTTGCCAGACAGAACTATGGTTCCATCAAACAGAATAAGTAGTGAACAAAATAAGAGAGAGAGAGAATAGGGAACTGGGTACCTTTTTAAAATTAAAGACCCTGGCTGGTGTGGCTCAAACATGGGCCTGCGAACCAAAGGGTTGCTGGTTCGAGTCCCAGTCAGGGCACATGCCCGGATTGTAGACTGGGTCCCTAGTAGGAGATGTGCAAAAGGCAACCACACATTGATGTTTCTGTCCCTCTCTGTCTCTTCCTTTTCCCTCTCTCTGAAAATAAGTAAAATAAAAACCTTAAAAAAAATTAAAGGACTTTGTTAAAGTCACAAAGCTAAAGTAGCATTACCTCAGCTCTCAACTGGCCTTGAAGTTTACATGACTTTGTAAGTGTAGTCTTCTTCTTTGTTGTGATGTCCTTCTACTTTTTCTTTGAAAACTGCTACCATGAAATAAAATGTAAATTGCTGCCAACTGTAGTAGTAATGATGCCTTCTTAATGATGCTTTAATAAGTGATCACCATATGCAAAAAATAGTTATAAAAATAAATTCAAAAAAATTTTTTTTGCAGCACTCCTGACTTCTTCGACCAACACTGCCAACTGCAGGGGAGGGGCGGGCGAAACCACTGGCCAGCACAAACGGCGAACCAGCGGTAACCGAGGTTCTGCGGCCAACAACCTGGAGAGCTGCAGACCAGGGACAAAAGCCAAGTGCTGACTAGAGTCCCATCTGTAAAGGCCGCATTGGTCACCTGACAAAGCAGCTGTGTTGCAGCAGGAAGACCCAGGTTGGAGTCTGGGTTCTGCTCTTACTGGCTGGGTGACCTTCCTGTCTCCGAACCCCACATTCCTCTAAAGCAAACAGGACCTTCTAATGCCCACCTCCCAGGGCAGTGGAGATCCTCATGACATCTTGAGACAACCTGTTATTAGCTGATCAAACTGCAAAGATTACTTTTGGGCATAAAGCAGACATTATTCAAATGGAGGGATTAACAAGGTCATCTAAACACCAGATTTCCTCCTTATCTGAATGTGGCAGACCTGACGCCTCCCCTTAATAGGAAACAGTTTCAGGCCTACTTTCTGCTTTCTCAAAACTCTTCCCCAGAATGGACAGAGGGCTGTCCCAGCCGCCTTCTCTTCTGAACAGCAGCAGAGGGCCAGGCGCTCATGGGAGCCCACTGCCCTGGCCGGTGACACACACAGCTCACACCGGCCTCTGCATGGGGGTAGGGGGCTCCAGCTCTCACCTGGTGCCTGACTGGCCATCTGCCGTCTCAGCGCTGCTGCGGCAGCCGCCTGGGGGGCTGGGATGGTGTGGGAGGGACCCGGTGCACCGTGCTTCACCGTTTTGGTTGCAAGCATTGTGCTATCAGCCCCTTGAGGAAGAATTTTGCTAGCAGATGTAGACACTGAAGGAAACAGAAAGATTAAGTGAGATAATGGGTCAGAGAAGAGGAAAACACACATTAAAATGGTCAATTCTCCACTCTAGGTTTCAGGGGAAATTATCCTTAAGCATGAACATAGAAAAGTACCAGTAACAGCCCTGGCTGGTGTAGCGCAGGGGACTGAGTGCTAGCCTGTGAATCAAAAGGGTCACCAGTTCGATTCCTGGTCAGGGCACTGCCTGGGTTGCAGGCCTCCCCCACAGTTGGAGTCCTGCGAGAGGCTACCAACTGATCTCTCTCACAATCAACCAATTGATGTTTCTCTCCCTCTTAAAAAAAAAAAAAGAAAGAAAAAGAAAAGTACCATTAACAGACAGGCCAGCACCCGTGTCCTTCAGAGACGCCCCGTGCCACCTGCCCGCCCACCTACTGTACTACAGCGCCCACGTCGGCGACTGCCCACCTCTATCACCTGCACACACAAACTAAAACTCCGCAGCACACCAAAATATCGATTTCTGGACCAACTAAACAGGTATAATTTTGATGCACTCACACGGATGGCTACCGACCGTTGTGTTGGCTGTTGTCACTGTCTTACTACAATCGAGGGGAAAGGAGGCCCGTGCCCGTGACGAAACAGTCAGGCACTGCGTTTCTCAGAAACCCTCACGGCGGCTGCCTGAAGCCGCTGCTTTACACGACCATCCCCGCCGACACTGACCGAGACGTAACCTTTACGCCGACGCAGATGCGCTCGATCAGCTCCCTGCTCCCCTCTCACGGATCTCCCCGTCCCACTGTCGCACGCTCACTGTCCTCTGTGAGAACCCACTCTGCTGCAAAGCCCTGGCACCCTGAAGTACAGGGGCGACAGCACAACGCAGGACACGCCGCTTCGGCAAGCCCGCGCCGACAACGAGCGCGTGCCAGTGGGCTCGGCGGCAGAGCACGGCTTCAGTGGGGGGCTGAACCGGGCTCGGGCGTGCCGGGCACGAGTGGGCGCTGCTTCACACTGAGGCAAACAGCCCCTCCCCGTTACTCCTGCGAAGATCTGTTTACAAAACACAAGCTGGACTCAAAGCTGCGACAGTGTGCGCCTCAGGCTCCTTCACGATGCCCCACCAACTGCTTCCATGGGGAATGCCCCTCTTTCGAGTTAGTCTTCAAATTTCCAGACTGTCAGCAGGAACGGGCCAGAACCAACAACGTGGTGGTGTGACAGCATGAAACCCAGTTACGGGTCCTTCCTGAGTTCACACCTAAAGGGGAAAATGGAGGTTCCCGTCTCGTGTTTCCTTACCTGAAGTCCCCATCACACCAGGTGAACCATGACTCAGGGGGCCTTTAGCGAAAGGAGCCGCCGCCTGGGACAAGAGGCCGGGCTGGATGGAGGGCGTGCGGACCACGGGGGCATGCCGCGGCGCCTGGGCTCCCGTGTCGTCGTCTTTGCAGGGTGTCCGTGCGTCCTCACTCTCCAGAGACTGGGAGACGGATGACGTCGAGCTGGCTTCATCCAAGTCTTCGTAGTATCTCTGAGACAGGAAGGCTGACCGAGACAGGCTGGCTATGAAGCCCAAAATGAAACTCAAGTCAGTAACGAAGCAGTCCAAAAGCGCTAATTTTCACTGTTGGTAGAGGAACAGCCAATGGACAATCCTTGCCTGGGTCACAGATTTGAAAGGAGAGCAGCTATGCAGGACATAAGAGGGAGAACGGGCAAACCGTGAGGGAGGGCTGCACTCCGGAGAGTGGTGCTCTCCTGAGGTCGGGTTCCCCAAACCTGCTCATTGTTTCTATGAAAGGGCGCGGGCCTGAACGCTCGGGAGGCAAGGGGTCCTGCTGCGGCTCGCTCTCCAGCAGTCCACCGGACAAACAGTGGGGCACGTGGGGGAGGGAGGGCCACAGGGAAGCGACTGTGGCCAACGGTACAGGAAACACGGGTGTGGGTATGCGGGTTAAAGGGCACTCGTCACTATTCTGGTCACTATTCTAGCGGCTGGGGGTTGGAAAATGCTCGAAACAATACAAATTTTAAATGTCAAGAGAAAAAACCAGAAGCAAAGGTACACTGTTGTATGTTACGCAGTGGTTCCTTTGGGGAGCAGGGAGACGGGGGTGACAAAGTTCTGTTTCTTAACCTAGGCAGGGCCACACAGACGAGCATCTGTCTTCCGTGCGCTGTGTGTGCTACAGCTCACAGCTCTGACCGGTCAGGACTGCTCACGGCTGGTCCCTCTTCACACTGCACGCCCTCACGTTGAGTCATCCCCTTAATGTCAGCGTTCCCTCTTAATAAAAGCTCCTGTGTGGTCAGGGGCCCTCTTTCTCTTATTTACCAATTGGGAACAAAGTGAGCAATCATATTTGCTGAATGAGCAATTAAGTTATGTAAATTTCACTGCTAAGGAATCCATGATAAAGATACATTCGGAGATGTGGTTAAAGATTTGCGAACAAGAATTTCCGGGTAAAATCTTGGCAATGACATTGACAATTGACGACAGGGGTCAGATAAGTAAACCATGGGCTTCTTACACAGGAAAACACTGTGCAATCATTACAAAGGCATGTGTTCAAAGAATATTTAAAAACAGAAAGCAGAAAAAGGCTCGTGAAATTGTTTTAATTTTTAAAAATTTCCCCATTTTTTGTTGTGGTAGGACACACACAACGTAAGGACCATTGTGACCGTTTCTGAGTGTGTACTCACTGGTGCTCTGCACACTTGCGGTGCTGGGCCGCCGCCACCCGCCTCCAGAGCCCTTTTCATCCTGCCCGACGGAAACTGCCTCGCAGCCCTTCAGCCTGCTCTTCCTCAGCCCCTGGCTGCCAACATTCTACTTGCTGTGTCTATGAATCTGGTCACTGTAGGTCCCTCCCACAGACAGTGTCACATGGTAGCTGTCTCTCTGGGACTGGCTTGTCTCCTCAGCACTGTACCCTCAGTCTCGCCCACGGTGCGGCGTGTGCCAGAACCTCCTCCTCGTGAGGACACGCGCACACCCCACTCTGCCTGTTTACTGGGCTGTGGGTGTCCGGCTTGCTTTTGCCTTCGGCCGCCGTGGACACCGTGGCCATGACCCCACGTGGGCGCACAGGGCCTCTGAGCCCTGCTCTTGAGCCTGCGCTGCAGCCGCCAGCCGCTGCCCACAGTGCTGCACCGCCTCACTTCTCCGCAGTCAGCACGTGGGGCTCTGACCTGTCCACGGCCTGGCCAGCACCTGTCACTTCCTGTTTTATAGTAAAGCTTGCAAGTTTATAATTAAAAAATAAGAATACGAGGTTATAAATTAATAGTCTCAACCTCATATTCAAGAATTAAATTTACATATGTAAAAAAAAAGTCTGAGTAAACCAAAATGACATAACTGATGACATATTTGGGCTGACATGTAAGAGTAGTTTTTATTTTTCTTTAAAATTTTCCATGTTTTCCAATTATCAAGAAAAGGTACTCTTTAGATAACTAAAAAGTTATTAAAAATTTTCACTTGTTTGTGACTATTACTTAGCTAATTTAACTTTATATGATTACAGAGAAATAAATAACTTGTGGTACAATAAGATTAAATTAAATTTCTTCTGTTATTTCAATTACCAAAAAGAGTTTGTTGTTGGTATAAAAAAACCAATTTCAACTCAAAACAGTTAAAAAAAGGAAGGTGTGGATATGGGCACTAAAGCAAAGCCACAGCATGCAGGAAGCTGTATGGAACATACACTATAGAAAAGGAAATCCAGGCAGTTACCTAGCTCATTTACCAGCAAAACCAGGTTTTTCCCATTAGTTACATGGCTATCACTTCCTAACGAGTGGGTTTTCTACCGTCTACCTTCTTAAAAAAAGAAGCCTTTTTCAAACACCACTCGCTCCAAACCCCACAGGACTTGGAAAAGCAAGGCTTCCAGAGCAGCGGCTACACTCCGTGGAGCCAGCCCAGCAGCCTGAAGCCTCGGGCGCCACTGCCACACGACCCGGGGACCACGGAACGCCTGCCAGGAAAGCATGGCGACTACACGCGCTGTGTGGCGGAGACGCACCAGCAGTTTCCTACTCTGGTACTCGGACAGACGACAGATTCTGAGGACATTTTCCCCAGTAAGAACCGGAAAGAGCACGCGCACACACACACACACACACACACACATACACCACGCCCACACCATGTGCTGGGTGGTTTCTGCCGAGAAATGCAGGACCGGCGCCCTGTACCTGGAGCGGTGGATCTCACCGGTGGTGTCTTCCTCTTGGCCAGGAAGTTTCTTAGTTGTGCCTGTTTCACAGGAGACAGTTTAGCTGCAAGAAATTCATGAACCCATAAATGCTTAAAATCCAGTTAGCAGATGAAAGGAAGCAAAGAGTTAAAGGGCTGGGAAGAATGCACCTACCTGGAACCTTTGGCAAGGGCTTGGTATGGGAGTCGATGGTGGTTTTCAATAAAGCATTGCGCAGGCTTTCCAGGTCACTGTCAAAACTGAAATCGGCTAGAGTTACCTACAGACCAACTACGCCCAGGAAACCTGAGGGCTGGTGGGTGCACGCCCTGAACACAAATGCAGGAAAAGAGAGCGTCCCGTCTATAGAAATGGGCGAGCCGACCCATCGATATAATCCACCCAAAGACATGGCGACCTCGGCGTGAGCACCACCCACACAGCAAACACGCCGACAGCGCTTCAGCAGAACGGGGAGTTAAAACAGACACATCTGGGCTACAGGGGAAACATAAAACCACCTGGGGGACTTCAAGGGTGAGTGTCTAATAGCCAGGCTCCGAAAGCCTCCACACTCAAGCAAAATGACAGATCTCGGCTTTGAGACAAGTCAACCTAACCCTATCAGTTAATTCTCAATAAAATGATACTATTACGAGTGTCTGCTGGCACCTACTGAGCAACTGTTTCACCACAGGAGCTTTCTAAACTTAACTCTCCAACAATGCCATGAACATATGTCCCTATTTTTTAAAAAGATTTTAAAATTTATCTTTAGAAAGAGGGGAATGGAGGGAGAAAAGAGAGGGAGAGAAACATTGATGTGCGAGAGACATTAACCAGTTGCCCCTCGCACACCTCCAACTGGGGACCTGGCCCACAACCCAAGCACGTGCCCTGACTGGGCATCGAACCAGTGACCTTTCAGTTTGCAGGCTGGCACTCAGTCCATTGACCCACACCAGATGAAGCTGTTACCCCCATTTTTTAAGCAAAGGAACAGGCTCACTGGACTGAGCACTGGCCTGAAGACCAAAGGGTCCTGTCCCTGGTGAGGGCACACTCAGCCGTGTGGGTCAGGTCCCCAAACCAATGGATGTTTCTCTCCCTTCTTTCCCCACTTTCTAAAAAAAAATAAAAATCTAAAAAAAATTAAAAAGCAAAGGAGCAAAGGGTTAAAGAGGATGAGGAACCTAAGCAGGGTCACACAGGTGTCAGACAGCAGAGTCTTTTCACACCCACACACGAACCACTTCAGGACAACTCCACTTTACTCCCAAGCGCACCCTCGCCCGGCCGCCTGTGCACACCTGTGCGTGCTGCTCTGGGGGGGGACGCCCGAGGGAAGGCCCCACTGGGGAGTGTGGTTATACAGCCGGAGCTGCTGGAGGCTGTCCACCAGGAGGTTCAGCCTCTTCTTCTGCTGGTTGATGATCTCCCGGTTGTTGGCCAGGGTGTTAAACAGCGTCTCTCGCTCTGGCACGAGCAGGCGCCTGCTGACAGTGATGAGAAAAGAACTGCCGTGAGCAATCTGAGTAAAGAACCCTCCCACGGGGGGCAGGAGGGGAGGGAAAGAATGAAACAGAACCACCAGGGGACAAAACGCTTCCAGAAATTACTAGAACATGACAAGGGGGTGAAAGGCAACGAGGGGAGGCCAGGCCTGCAGGCATCACCAGGCAAAGCCCCAGAGGGGCTTCGGGGCAAAGAGGGGCCGGGGACCAGTCTACACTAGAGGACAGGTGCACACTCAGGACATGTGTGCTGTTCTGTGTGTAAATAATGGTCAATAAAAGGTGGCAGCCCCGGGCTCAGTGGGAGTCGCTGGGAGTCAGCCACCTCTTCGCAGTGCTGCTGAGACAGCGGGACAGTCAGCCACCTGGCAGCAGCGCGTAACCCACCCGAAGAACTGAAACAAGATGGGGACTGTTCCCTTTCGTCTGGGTGACAAGGAGTTAAGATACATTCAAGAGGGTACTCTTGAAAGTAGCAGAGAAAAAAACACCCAAACACAGAAATGCAAGAAAACTGTGCCGGTTTAAGAATCGGAACTCTGCAGAAAGGGAACTAAAAAAGCATATGACACGGTAAGTGCATGGAACTGTCACAAAGGAAAAAAAACGACGGGCTTCTTTGTTTTCATTATGCATTTTTTAAAAAGTCCACCTTTTAAGTTAGCAAAGAGAAATTGAACGGTCAAGCAGGGCAGAATGGACATGCTGCCAGGCCAGGCCAGCCCTCACATGTGGCTGAACATGAATTCAGAACCAGGGTGGGCGAACTGTGAAATCGCTAACGGGGGCCAAGTGTCCAAGGGGACAGGTGCCCCAGGCACAGGCAGAAGAACCCTCCCCAACCCGTGTCTGAGGGGTCAGCGCTCACCCCTCCCCTCCCCCCCGCCCTGGGTTCCCAGCTGAGATTTCTCGGCCCGGGCCCGGAGCCCTTCTCCACGTGCGGTGTGCCGTGCCAAGTTCTGCGCACCGAACACTGCGCACACTCTGGCGCTCCCCTGACGTCACACTCAGGCCGCCCCACTTCAAAGTCCTGCGAACCTGCAGTTTTATAAATAAGCAAGCAGATCACCTCTTGGCTTGTTTCCTTACACAGCTAATTGCACCCACCAAGTGTAGGAGTGTAAAAAACCACACGTCTCGGGCTGACCTGCTCTCTGCATTTCTCGCGGGCACCTGCGCACTCCCGCAGCGCACTGCCTTCAACTCCTTCTGCGAGTTGTGCCTCAGAGATGATGCCTCGGACATCATCTACCGAGGGCCTCATCAGCAACATCTCCTTGAGAAGAAAACTTGGAACACACAAAAAAGCGGAAAGAAAAAATCCCTCTCTGCGCCACCTCGCAGCTGTACCTGTGTCTGACAGGGTCCCCCCAGCCTCTCTTCTGTGCTCAGACGTGTGTTTTGGGCTTACCCCGTATTTACGCCTTCCCCATTTCACAGGTGGTATCTGATAACTGTGGTATCAATATGCATTTTGCAGTTCATTCCGTGTAACATGAAAAATCTGTTTAACACGGTTTTGTTTTTGAGGACACACTAGTCCGTGGTTACGTCGGGACTAAGAGACACAAGTGACCAGACCGCCCGAGCCAGTCCTCTAACTGTGGGACACGGAGGTTCAGTCCAAGTTTCACTATCATAAGCTGTGCTGTAATATAAATCCTTTTATGCAAACTGTTGTGAGCACTGCTTTACTTCTGTAAAGTAAGTATCTGGAAGCTGAAAGACTGGGTCAATGAGAACGAACACCTTGGGTTTTTTTAAATCAACGCTCCTAAACCGTCTTTGGAAAGGCCGCGGCGCTGCCTCCTGCCACCTGCGGGGACGAGCACACGCTCACTTTTGTTTTCTCTTTTGTTCCAGGTGCTGGTCCCACTCCAGGTCGAGAACATCATTCACATCCTGGACAGCAAACTTCACATACTGATGAAGGCGCCGAATGTCCTGCATGAAAAATAAGAGAGTGACTCAGTTTTCCAGAGGCTTGAGGGAAGCTGTATCAAAACAGCCAAAATAATTCTGAATTGTTTTTACATTGAGAACCAAAACAAACAAAGGAAACACTAGGCTTTAATATAATCGCCAGAACGTTACAACCCACACACGAACCAGAAACACAACCCGCTAAGGGTGGGGCGGAGAAACAGAGACGGCATGAGCGGCCGGCCTGGGCCTCCGGGGAACAGACGCCCCGGCTCGGTTCTCGCTTTCCAGCTCCTCTGAGGTGTCTCAGTGTGGTCTAGGAATTTTCCACTGCACCCTGTCCTCTGACAGGGTGCCCACTCAGCTTCTGCTCTCCCCCTCGTGACACTGACCGTGAGACAGACAAAATTACCCTACAAAACAGAACAGTGCTGAAAATAATTCGGATCCTCTCGATTTGTAACACAGAACACAGCGGTCATCTCAATTGAGAAAAGCTCGTCTCTTCTCCAAAACAAAGAGTAGTATCAGCACTAGAAACTGAACTTTTCATTCTTAAAATTCTTACTTATGAACTTATTTTAAGCCTGCGACAGTTTTCTTCAAATTTTGGTCCAGTGTTAACCTCCAGGCAATACAACGTGACTTTCAACAACCAGTGACAAGGGTGAAGCGATCTGCTGAATATGCACACAAATGAAGACACCGCGCACACACCGGGCAAGCTCCCCGCACCTGTACGAGGATCTCACTGTGTCTGAGGGTATTTTCACAATCACTCTGGGATGAGGAGGGGCACAGGCCCCGACTGAAAGGGGGACAATGTCACTTAAAGAGGGCCAGGCTGATGAGCACCAAGTGTGGATCTCAATGAACACTCGACGACAGGGCGGCCCCTTCCCTGGACACCCGAATGCGATCAGACTCCTGTGCAGCGGCTGATGCCGTTTCTTCTGGATGCGCCCCCGACTTCATCTTTGAGAAAAAACAGCTGTTCTCTCCAGGCTGGTGGCCGCCACCTCTTTTCTGTGGCACAGCTGGCCCCTCGCCTGCCACCCTGCGGCAGCCGGCTGCGCGCTGCACTCGTGTGGTCACCTGTCCCTCTGCCACATGTGCAGTGGCAGGGCCTGCCCGTGGCAGCGACGGGGTTAAGAGCACCGGCTCCGAGCCAGACCGTCCAGGCTCAAGGGTCCAGCATTTATTAGTGGTGAGACTCAAGTACTTCTGGTGCCCTCCTCTTGTACACGACACACACTCAACAAATGCCAGCTACTGCGGTCTACTTAGCACCGTGAAAGAAGAAATGACTTCCTTTTGGATGGGGAGTGTCACCCCAAAGCAGCATGCTTTCCTCTGGACAGAGAGCGAGAGGAGAAAAGGCAGTCAGGAGAAAGTGTAATTGGATGCACCGCCAGGCTGCAATCTGATGAGCGGGAGGCCAGCGGTCAGCCTGCCCCTGAGTGAGTTCACGCCCACTGCAGGAGGAAGCTCCTAGGAACACCACCAGGGCTGCGGGACCCTGCGGGGGTCCTCGGCCTTGCTGGGGGGAGGAACTGTTTCCTTCGGGTTCCCTGCCCATCAGGCTATCAGGAGTGGGCCGAGAAGGGTGGTGTGGGTTCTGGGTAGGAGGGGACTCCGCACACTCACAGACCCTCAAGCCCTGGGCGAGGATGAACAGCTTTGCCCCCAGGGCCCCTCCCCACAGGAGGCTACACGAATGCAAGTGAGTGGGAGATGACCGCCACCACAGCTTGTGGCGCGAATCTGGAATAAATGGAAAGGCGGAAACAAATGCAGGTTTCATGAGGACAGAAAACAAGACTGATGGACTGTGAGACACGCAGCGCTGCTACATGGGCACCCATGGTCGGCGGTGCTCTGGACTCTGGTTCCGCTCCTACCACCCCTGTTCCCTGGGCAAGATCCTTAGCCCGTGAGGCTCACCTTCCTTATCTGTGTAACAGCCAGAAACCATCGTCGCACAGGGCAGCTGGTTTTGAAGACTAGAAATAACGAGTAAAAAACGCCGAGCAGAGTTCCTGGTGCTAAATGGGCAGTTGCCACTTTAATTACTACTACTCATGATTTGATTTCTAAGTGAGTCTTTTTCAACAGCATATTTTCTACCAAGCTTGGGGGTTAACAAAGAATTCTATTTTTGTTTAATCCAAAAAGCACTTCATTTTCTCTGTGGCAGCTACGGAAGTCTACGGGAAGGAGGTAAGTCACTCACAGAAAACAAAAGGCACATGAGGCGGCCGCCCAAACCCACGCCTGGAGCAGAACAGCCCAGGGGCCTGCTAAGCGCACGCTCGTGCTGGACCCTACCTGGAGCTGAGCTTCACTCTTGGGGTCCAGGGGTCTCTTGTAGAGCAAGTGCAGGTACCCAGAGTCGTGGTTTCTCTCATTCTGCTCTCTGGCTTCTTCAACCCCGGCAAAGCCCTCCAGCAGAGTTGTCTTCAGGGTGCTTATGTCGCCATGCAGAGACTAGGGAAGGACCCGTTGACACGAAGGTGGTTACCCCTAAGAATTAACCTTTCTGTCCTGGATCAAGGAGGGCGGTGCTCCTTGAACAGTTAACATAACGAACATCTGAACACAGTTAACAGTCATGCAAAAATAACTTCACAGCGTAAGGAGAAAGATACCAATGTTCATTTTTATCTTTTTCTTATTTTTAAATTTTTTCCTCTTTTTTAGTCTACCAATATTCATGTTAGAAAAAATATTTTTCTTCATTAGAAAACATTTCTAGGGACTGGAAGCTCGGAGAGTAAGAACAGCAGTGACAACAGCCAAGGCCCTACGAACCGAGGACGATCACTGCCTGCGCCCAGAGAAGCTTCCTCCGTCGGACACAGCCTTTAAAACCAGAGCCCAGCAGCCTGGTGGTCCGGACTGGGACCCTGGAAATTGCACCCAATAACCGGGGCTCTGGGCACATCATGTCACCTCTCAGCCTCAGCTTCCAGGCTTGCAAAATAGGAAGAATTTACAGCTATGCACTCAGGGCCAGGTGAGTACGCACCACACAGGACAGTTGTGAGGATTCAAGGAGCCAACAGAGGTAAAGGGTTTAGCACAGTGCCTGGCACACAGTGAGTGGTAATAACAGCAACATGATCAACACTATTATCAACAACTGTTTGGTGTATTTTTATACTATATATGGCCTTATGTGTCTGCTTTTTTAAAACAGACTTTACTGTAACCTAACAATTTAGTATAAAAGCCAATTTCAAATACGCCAAAAGTGATGTTCAATATTCATGGAGTACCTTGTAAGTGTTGATGGGGTGGAAACTATCATTGTTCATTTTCCACAAGAACGAAAACATAGTAGCTAGACTGACTTGCCCAGAGTAACCTAATTTATGAAGTGCTAAAGGCAAGACCTGAACCTCGGCATTCCTGCACGAACAACACACACTGAGAGAAACAACTCTGCTGGTCCTTGAAGAAGTAAGGGTGTGCCCAAGACTAGGGGGAGCAGACGGCCAGCCGTGCACTCCGACTCCGCAAGACTATGGTAAACACGAACCTCTGTGGTCTCTCTGATTTCCAAGAGAAAGGTGTGCAAGTCATCCGCTTCTGTTCGCAGCATCTTCATCTCCTCGGAGGTGCCCACTTGGAAACAGGCTTTTGAAGTGCGGGCCTTCAGGTCTTCCAGCTCCTTCTGAAAGTGCGCGATCTGAAGAAGCCACACACAGGGGACTTCTCAGTCTGAGAGGTACAGCAGCAGCATGTCACTGCCGCTGAGCTCGCTAACAGTGGGGACTCCTGGGACATGCCAAGGTTCAACGCCGGAGTTAGTCACGTAGGAGCCTCGCCTGGGCACTAGGCTGGGTGGAGTGTCGTCCCATACGTCACAGACGTCATGGGTTTGATTTCTGCTCAGGGCACACACCTAAGTGGAGGGTTCGATCCCCAGTTGGGGTGCGTGTATGAGGCAATCAACTGATGTTGCTTTCATATTGATGTTTCTCTCTCTTTCCCTCTCCCCCTTCCTCTTTCTAAAATCAATAAACATGTCTGCAGGTGAGGATTAAAAGAACAAAAAACAACAGACTATCCTGCAGAAGCCTACACACTCAGAGCCAGTCAAGTGCCCCATCAGGGCCACACCTTGAAAAACCACGCAGGAGCACATTTACCTCCTCACCGATTCCAACCATCACAGGATCTGACTCTTTCCACTGATGTCCCTGCTTTTCTGTAACAGGAGGAGGAAGTGATTTTGCCTGAAACGGAAGGCGAGAGGGTTAAAAATGCATCCCATACCCCAAGTGAGACCTTCCTGAAGCAGTGGGCTCAGTGCCTATCGCAGGGAGTGGCACTGTCACACACAGTCACTGTTGGGTGTCTCATTCTTCTGAACCTGAATTTACTGGGGATCCACTTGGTACAGGGCATGTTTAGCCAGCGGGGACAGAGGTGAACAGGAGACATGAGGCTCCCACGCTCATAGAACTTACTTCCTACTGGGGAAAAGGCAAATAAGAAAAAGTAAACACCTCAGATATAAATTCCAGCTGGTGATTAGGTGGTATGAAAAAAGTAAACAGGAACATACAAAGAGAATAAAAAGGGGGCCCACCTGAGATGAGATGGCCCAGAAAGCCCTCACTAAGCGCTGCCTCTGAACTGACATCTGAAATGAGGAGAAAGCTACGAGAAGATCTGGGGGAATCGCCTTCTGAGCAGTGAGGAGAGCAGGCGCAAAGAAGCTGAGGCATGGGAGACCCTGGCAGGTTTGAGACGAAGAGATAAAGTGAATGTGGGCACGTGGAGGGCATGGAGGGAGCCGGAAGTGGGTGGGGCCAGATGACATACGCTGCACCAAAGAGATTGGATTTTATTCTGAGTATGTTGTGAAGCTACTAGTGAAGTTTTAGGAGAGTTTAAACTACCCTGTATGATTTTAAAAGACCCCCCCTTGCTAGAGGGAGACAATAATGGCCTGAAATACAATGTTCGCAGGGGCATCCAAGATGCGGACTACGATACACGCCGCAGCAGCGCAGAGCTGAGAAGACTTGCTAGGTCAGCTGGGGAGGGCACTGGGCTGGGGACTTGAGCAGACGCCTGGCTGTGCTATTTCCCGAAATGTGAACACCAGGAAAGGAACAGGTCCTGGTGAGGCAGAGATCAAGAACTCTGCTTCAAAGATGTTACAATTTGGGATGGCTTTTCAATTACCTCATACCTCATACAAATTAGAGGAACATATGAAGGCTAAACTAATTGAAATGAAGGGAAATGCACAGGAAACCAATAGTGATGGAAAGGAAACAGGGACTCAAATCAAGGGGGTGGACCAGAAGGAAGAAAGAAATGCCCAAACAGGAAGAAGTGAAGTTACAAGAATTCAAAAAAATGAGGAGAGGATTAGGAACCTCCAGGACATCTTTAAACGTTCCAACATCCGAATTATAGGGGTACCAGAAGGGGAAAAGAAACAGCCACGAGTGGAGAATTTATTTGAACAAATAATAAAGGAGAACTTCCCCAGTCTGGCAAAGGAAATAGACTTCCAGGAAATCCAGGAAGCTCAGAGAGTCCCAAAGAAGTTGGACCCAAGAAGAAACACACCAAGGCACATCATAATTACATTAGCCAAGATGAAAACGAAGGAGAGACTCCTAGAAGCAGCAAGAGATAAGGGGGACAGTCACCTACAAAGGAGTACCCATCAGACTGTCAGCGGATTTCTCAAAAGAGACCTTACAGGCAAGAAGGACCGGGAAAGAAGTATTCCAAATCATGAAATCCAAAGACCTACATCCAAGATTGCTCTACCCAGCAAAGCTTTCATTTAGAATGGAAGGACAGATAAAGTGCTTCTCAGATAAGATCAAATTCAAGGAGTTCATCGTCACCAAGCCCTTATTATATGAAATGTTAAAGGGACTTACATAAGAAAAAGAAGATGAAAAATATGAACAGTGAAAGGACAGCAAACTCACAGTTATTAACAACCACACCTAAAACAAAAGCAAACCAAGAGGACAGCTAGATCAGGAGTGGAACCTTAGAAATGAAGAACACATGGAGGGTTAGCAACAGGGGAGTGGGAGGAGGAGAAGGGGGGAGAAGGCACAGAAAATAGCATAGACGTTAGGTAGAAAGTAGATAGGGGGAGGGCAAGAATAGTAGGGGAAATATAGAATCTAAAGAACTTGAGACACGTGGTTATAAACTAAGGGGGGGGAGAATGGTGGGGGAGGGAGTGTGCGGGTGGAGGGGAATGAAGGGGGGGATAGAACAACTGTAATGGTATAATCAATAAAATATTTAAAAGAAAAAAAATAAAAAATAAAGTTAAGAACTTGGAGTCATCAAAAGAAACAGCAGAGAGAAAAAAAAGGCGATTCACAGACAGAGAGCACTTGCCCCGTGTGTGCACACGTGGACCCAACAAGGAACCACTTCCTAGAGAACAGGGAGGAAAAGGCAGGAGACCTAACGGGAAAACGGGTCGACACTGGGCAGACACCCGTAAAAGATGCTGCCAAGGCCAATAATCCCATGCAAAAAGCTCCAATTTACTGGTCATCGGGGAAATACTCATCTACGCCACAAAATGCATCAACAATAAAAGGTGAAAAATACCAAGACTGGTGAGGATGTGGAATAGCTGAACTCCTGTACACTCCTGGGAATTTACTAAAGAGGAATAAACGCATATTCAGTGACCCAGCAATTCCACTCTTAGGTGTCTGCTCAACAGAAATGCACACACTTGTTCACCGAAAAATCAACCAGCAACACCACTCGAGGTAACCTGAACCTGGAAGCTACTCAAGCGCCCATCAAGGGGGGAAGGCACATGGGTTGCAGCATCACCCAGTATGATGTGGATAAACATCACGCACACAGTGCTGAGCACAGCAGCCAGTTAAAAGGACATGTACCATGAGGCTCCATTTACAGAAGGCACAAACAGGCTGCATGAAGCTGTGCTGTAAGAAACCATGACAGCCAAGTCCCGCCTGGCGAGATGAAAAGAAGGCACACGAGTGGAATTCTTGGGTCCTGGTCATGTTCCACTTCCTCATCTTGGTGTTGGCTACCAAGGTGTCTCGCTGATGACAAATCACTGAGGTGTGTGTACTTTCTCCCTACCTGTATTGTATATTAGTAAAGGTTAAATATAATAAGCTGAGACGGTGAGGAAAGAGGGCACTAGATGGATTTCTTGGTGACTGTGAGCGTAAGAGAAACAAGTCAGACGCCCAGTATTTGCAAGCATCAGGAGAACCCGACACACCGGGAGCACAGCGCGCACGGGCCCAGGAGCCGGCAGGGATAATAACACGGAGGCTCCAGAGTGGAGAGAAATGACTTCTATGGGCACGGACTACAAATATTCAAAATTCATGTATTTCCTATCACAAAACACAAAATCCCATTTTATGAACGCATCCATTTGGGGCAGAAAATTAGTAAGCACAGGACTGGAAGCTGAGGTTAAACGCACCTGGGGGCAGCTTGACTTTGCCACCGGAGGGGTTATCCTGGGTGACTTCTGCCCCACTGAGGGTGCCGGGCCTGGACTGCTGTGAGCAGCGCGCCCTGCTGGAGTAAGACACCAGTTAGGACAGATGGCAGCTACACCTGCTGCTCCTCCCATCACAAGGGGCCTTTCCTCTCATCAAAAAAAGCTTCTCGCTGCCCAACCCCCTCAGAAACTTTGTTGGCCTGAGTGCTGTCCACAGCTGTGCCGGCCACTCTTCCAACGCAGTGGAAACGCGCGCCACACCTGCAGACGCGAGAGCCTTTTTGCACAGCAGATGAAACGGTAGCGTCTCTGGGAACGGGGAGGTGTCCTCGTGGGCAGGGGCAGGACGCCTGTCCTTTGGCCCATCCTTATTCCTCAGAGGCTCCTGAGGCCCAACTGGGGACTGGGGACAGTTTGAAAACCACAACATGAGGACAATAATCCTCATCACCTTGTGAGAACTCACAGGGTCTTTGGACCCTCCTGGAAGCCTCTCCTGCAAGCCTCATCCTCTCGTGCATTACAATCACCTGGGGGACATTTCTGAAAAAACTAAACACACCCCCTGGTCAGGTGTCTCAGCTGGTTGGAACATCGTCCCGTGCACCAGAAGGGTGTGGTTCAACCCCCAGGCAGGGTGCGTACAGGAGGCTACCATCGGTGTTTATCACACACATGGGTATTTCTCTACCTCCCTCTCTCTAGAAAATGGATTTTTAAAAATCCTAGGGTGAAGATTTAAAAACAACTACAAGGTAATCTGAGAATTCAGGACTGAGCTCTAAAGCAGTCTGCTTAAAACCACACCTGACGCTGAGGGAGCGGTTGGGGACTTCGAGGCCATGGAGCTGGCCGGTGTTGCCAGGGGCGTGGGGTGGCCGAGAGGTCCAGAGGCAGCTGGCTTGGAGGCAGGGAACAGCAGCGTCGGGGGTGTGCCCTGGGAGCCGTTAGCAGAAGCAGGGGCGGCCGCGGCAGTAAACCTGCGAACAGCAGAGTGAACGCATCAGAAGAGCCTGCTGCAGATTCCTACACGCTGGTCTTGAGCGGTCATCGCGCAGGGCAACTCACCATCTACTCTTTTTGGCCTTCGAGAAATGTACACATTTAGCTATTTCTTACAAACGGTGAAAACTGCAAGAAAACATTGATCTGGCCCTCACTGGCTGGCTCAGTGGAAAGAGCGCCGACCTGCGAACTAAAGGGTCACTGGTTCAATTCCCAGTCGAGGCACATGCCTGGGTTGTGGGCCAGGTCCTCAGTAGGGGATGCAAGAGAGGCAACCACACACTGATGTTTCTCTCCTTTTCTTTCTCCCTCCCTTCGCCCTCTCCAAAAGTAAATAAATAAAATCTTTAAAAGAAAGAAAACATTCATTTGATCTTCCACTTATTTAGGAATGAATTATTCAATGAAAATATCAAAGAAATACTTGATATGAAAGTGAAACTAAGTTTATCATGATAAAAAAAATATTTTCTAGTCTATGAAGCTGAGTAAAACAGAAGGAGGGACTCAATTATGCTCCCTCTTTCTGGCCACAAATTACTCAGGTCATTTTGGGGTGGTCACTTCCTCTGAGGAGTGTAGGAGGAAGAGGAAAACAGGTCACCCTTTTGGGGATCTTTACAGTCTAGCGGGAATGTCAAGCAAGTTTCACCTAAAGAGCAAACATCTGCAAACAATGTAAGTGTCTAGCATTAGATGACTAGGAAAATGAATTATAATGCAGCCACAAAATGGAACACCAGGCAACTATTAGAATGAAATGGCTGCATTGACAATCAGCATCAACAGTGACAATGGTGGCAGTGGTGACACAGCCTCCACAGCGATGAAAGAGTCCGGAGGAGGGGGAACGGCAGCGTTCACACTCCAGGGCCATCCTGGGAAGGGCCATGCGGGGCGGGGGCCCCTTCCCTAGAGAAGCTCAAACCCTTGCTCCGAGGCCGCACAGCAGGCAAACGGTGAGGAGTGAGGTAAGGGTGAGCTGGTAGGACTCAGCCCCGGGACTGCCGGGCAGGAACGCCGTCTGATGCAGTAGCAAGTTCACGAGACCCCGTGTGGCCCAGGGGGTCAAGGGCAGACGATCAGGGAAAAAGACTATGAGAGGTGCATTTCCCTTATGAGGTGTAGATCCTGTGTGACTTCATTTTTAAAAACAAAGAATATGTCCTACATTGGAAAGCAAAACAAGTATTTAAATATAAACCTCTAATAGTAAAAAAAAAATCCTAAGAGACCTTTCTGGACACTGTCCACTGATCAGCTGCAAACCTTTTACGCAGTCTGCATTTTCACCATTTGCTAGTTTTGCTTTGGAGAACATGAAAAAAACAATGACAACGGTCCATCTGCTCTGTCACTCCACTCCCTGGGGCCTTGCCACTCACTTCTCGTTAAGGTTGACCTTGACTGCAGAGGCTGAAGGCGGGAAGGAGGACTTCATCCCGATGTTTGGAGTGGCTGCACTTGGCACCGGTGTGCTTTCCAGGGTCGGCTTAAAACCCGATGACCCAAAGGAGAACGGAGCGGCCACGGGTGCCACGGAAGAGGCCACAGGGGTGGGCGCCAGCGGGGCTTGAGGCGGTGCGAACGAGAAGGTGGCTGTGCCGGAGCCCACGGCTGCTTTGGAAGTGTCGGAGCCACTGGGGTACGGAGGGGGCTCCGCAGTGACAGGACCAGATGATTTCAAGGATGATGAAGAACCAAAGGAGAACACGGCAGAGGGCGAAGAGAAGGTGGAGGTGGGAGCCGCTGGCAGTGAAGGTGGGACAGAGACAGGGGCCACGGCTGCTGACACCTCGGGCTTCTGTGGGGCTGGCAAGGTTGGGGTCGTGGGAGTGCTTCCTGCAATGAGAGAGTGGGGGTGGGCGGGGGAGTTAGCAGGGCCACAGGGCGGGGGAGAGGGGTGCAGCTCCGGGCAGAAGGAGGCCGGAAAGAAAGGGTCCGGCTCTTGAAGAAAAGCGAAACAAGGACGCGGGGTTGCTGGGCGAGTCCTGTGGCAGACAGACACCCTGCGTGAGACTACAGGGCTCGGGAGGGGAACGGACACGGGGAAGGGCTGTGTCCTCTGGCTGACTGACGGCAGTGCGTGGATGACCAGATGAATGACACAGAAATGACACACTTCCCAAGTCCAGTGAAAAGCAGTCCTTCTGCAACACTCCATTCAATCAGGAGAAGTTTTAATTCAGCTCTCTGATGCGTAACGGTCCCTAAAAGCAAGTTCGGATGAACTGAAGATACAGATAAAAGCATACATGCACTATGTCTCAAAACAAAGGAGACAAAAAGCAAGCTGAGTCTTTGAGAGTCTAACTTAAATAAATTGAGATGTGACAAAATAAATCACAAAAGGAAAAGATTAGCATTTGACTGTATAAAAAAGTAACATAACCAAAAGGCAAATGAAAGAAATCTGCAGTAAAGAGCATAGGAACTGAGATTAAAAATTTCAAGGCTCTAATAGATACAAGCCGGGCAACTAATTCACAAAAAATATATTTAACCTAATAAAAGAAATGTAAATTTAGCCCTGGCTGGTGTAGCTCAGTGGATTGAGTGTGGGCCTGCGAACCAAGAGGTTGCTGTTTCATTTCCCAGTCAGGGCACGGGGCCTGGGTTGTGGGCCAGGTTCCCAGCAGGGGACACATGAGAGGCAACCACAGTGATGTTTCTCTCCCTCTCTTTCTCCCTCCCTTCCCTTCTCTCTAAAAACAAATAAATAAAATCTTAAAAAGAAATATAACTTGAACCAAGGCACAGCACCGCCCTCCAGACTACCGAGATTTAAATATCTATCACCTCCTACACTTGGATGGGTAAAGTGAACCTGAAACCTTTTACTGCTAATAGGTACCTAATTTAGCAGTCTTAAAGAGAACATTTTAGGGTGGGTGGGCTGGGATGGGAGTAAAATATAGAAAACTATACTTGAACAATTAAAATAAAATTTAAAAAATTTAGCATTATGTCTCAAAAATCATAAAATATAGACCCAGTAAACTTGTAAGAATAAGGCCTACGAAAATAATTTAAAAAAACGAAGACATTTAATGCAACCCAATGGTACAAAGTATTCAATGGAATACCAAGCAGTCATTCTTTTAAATCATGAGAATTACGGAAAAATCTAGAAAATGCTTACAATTTAAATTATAAACCTGCAACCAATGATACATAAAACATGAACGGAACTATGAAGATGTTTCTGAAAAAGAAAGAAGCGAAAGAGAATACCCCAAAAGGCAGGTTTAAAGTTTTTTCTACTCTCCACATTTAAACATGTTAATTCTCTAAGTTAAATAGCTACTAAATAAGAAAGCAGTATTTTTTACCAATACATCTATATTAACAGGCCTTGGTTCCTCTACGCTGTCGAGGTGCCAGCTTGCCGCCCTGTGTCTACCGCAACGAAATAAACACTGAGGCTACAAGCATGAAAACACCACGTCCCGAGTTTCATGGGCATGACGACAACGCGATCAAATCTGTTCTCTGCTGATGCTTCTCTCACACAGTAACAGGGGACCAGCAGCAGCTGACTTCTTTGAAGACACACGCCCATAACGTTAATTACTCCCATGCACGTTCGGGAGACTGAGTGAAAAGTATATCCCACTGAAAATAAAACCAGACCTCTGATAACCATCACACGGCTACCTCTGACGACTCAGAGCCACATCCTTGGGGACAGGTGGAACCACTAACCTCTTCTGAACCCACGACCAGGCTGCAGCTGGAGGCGGTGGGGCCCCTCCTCCCCTCCATGGCTCTCTCCCACTCACCTGAACATGGCAGCTACCTCTGAGCCAGGTGGAAGGGAAGAGGGCTTTTCTCTAGGACAGGCCCACCGTGACACTGGCCTCTGCTTGTGCTCAGGGCTTTAAAGGGCTCAGAGCAAAGCCCTTCACACTGAACTGTGTTCAGAAACACGGTTCACAAACACCCCACAAGTTCCCGCCCTCCCAGGGGGCACTGCTCATTACTGGCCGACAGGGTAAGCGGGTGTGTGCGGTGCACAGCACTCACGACCACAGACGGGGAAACTGCCCGGAGCGCATGCGCTGCACACCACGTGGCGTCCCAACACAGCACCAGTGCAGTCCGTGCGAGCCTCCCAGTCCAGCATGCAGGGTGGCCCTGCCAACGGCCGGAGCCTAAGTGCCTGGCCCGCTGCCGGGGCAACCTCACTCTGCACCGGGAAGCTGGGAGGCAATACACTCTGTCAGCGGCCCTACCCCACTCAAATGGTCAACGTACTTCTCCTTAAATCGATCTGGTTACACTGTAAGCATTTTAGCCACATTAGAGGATAAATTCTTAACAGTTACATACTCACAGAATTCAAAGAGAAGTATTAGTGAAATTTCAAAATAGGAAACAATTCCCCCTCTTAAAAGTTTTATACTCTGCCCTGGCTGGTGTAGCTCAGTGGATTGAGTGTGGGCCTGCGAACCACACGATCGCGGTTCGATTCCCAGTCAGGGCACATGCCTGGGTTGCAGGCCAGTTCCCAACAGGGGACTCACAAGAAGCAACCATACATTGATATTTCTCTCCTTCTCTCCTTTCCTCCCCCTCTAAAGATAAATAAAAAAAAAGTTTTGTACTGTGTTTTCAGAAGTGATACGAGAACACTGTGAAAAATCTGAAATGCAAACTGGCACACACGTGTGCGTACTCACACACACGAAGAACAGGCAGCGAGGTGCTGGCTGAGGCTGTGTGCGGATGACGAGCTCTCAGGTGACACTGTTTGTGTGTTCTCTACTCTTTCTCCCATACACAGATCCTTATGTAACAGTTTAAAGAGGAGGGGAAAAAACCTAAAGAAAATGAAATATAAACCGAAGAAAATAAAACGCCCACGTTCCCATCACCAGAAATAACCACTACTTGGATTTTAACATCCACTTTTCATGTATTTTTCTATGTACATGTTCTCCTAAAAAAAAAAAAGGAATCATACGGTGCACAGTGCTTGCGGGGTGCGCTCCCCTAACCCCGGTGCAGATATGCCCCGTGCCTGCCGCACGGCGCTCGCCGTGCGCACGCACTCTCCCTCACCATTAAACGTGTGCCGCGTGCAGACCCGAGAGCGGGACGCTGCTGGTAAGCGACCCAATGGGATCCATGCGGTTCGGCTTCCTTCTCCTCTAGAGGAAAGGCTGGAGAACGACCTCATGAGTGAGCAAGGCCAGTGTGCGCGTGTCTGTTCTTCACCCAGGGAGCTGGGTAAAGACCGCTCCCTGACGCAGACAGACACACTGTCCAGGTAATGGGGACCACCTGCACTCTCACATACCTCGCCCTTGGGCAGAGCCGGGCACCAGCCCGCCGTGGTCCCTCTCTGCCAAGGTCGGAGAGACGTACCTGATGACTTGGGCTGTCGCTCTCCTTCTACTGAGAGTCGCTCTGGCGTCTTGATGAGGGACCTGACCCCGGGATTTTCATTGATCATGTAAAATGGACAGAGCACGCCGTCTGTTGAAAGTAACATAAGAACGGGGGCAGGAGGAAGAGTCTTCTCCTCACCTGTCAGAAAAAGAAAGCAGAAGTGAGGAAAGAGCGAAGTGCGCAGCCGCACTGGGCCCGGTGTGAAAGGCTGCCTGAAGCGAGGAGACGCTCAGAGGCCGGGTCCCAGCCATAGCCCTGTCGTCTGCTCTGGTTCTGGTCGCCCTGGGCTCTCCTGAAACCGCTCTCTCCAGAGAGCTCCTGCTGCCGTCGGGTGGACGCTGTCCCGCTGTCCCGCCTGGTGGCGCTGGCAGCCCAGGGGCGGCTCTGAGGCTCCGCCGATTTTTAGGAGCGTCTTGGTGTTCAGGAGGGAGGGGCAGCCCTCCCCTGACCAAGATGGGAGTCTAGGACTTGGCTGGTGCAGCTGAGAAATGACACACCAGACTCTTTAGACAGCACACAGCAGGACAGACAGGTGAGACCGACTGCTGTGTCCATTTACAGCTGAAACATAAGCACGGACTTCGACAGAATCCGAGTATGCGAGCCAATCTCAGACCACGTAGCCGGACGAGGGAGAGGGCAAGGCGTGGAACGGTGCCTGGAGTGACACCCTCACGGAAGCTCCGGAGAGCGTGTCTCCCGCTGCACCTGCACGTTCCTCGGGCCGCAGCTCTGCCCAGAGGGGCTCCGTGCACGGCACATACTCGGGCCCAGTGTGGGAGCCATGCAGCCGGGGTCTCTCTTTCTAACCCACGCCTCCGAAACCAGAGCTGCTCTGCGATGCCAGCCTAGGGCACTGCTCTCTGGGGAAGGAAGGCACTGGGGACTGGAAAGGGCCGAGACAACACTGGGAAACCCCCGATGTTCTGGACCTCCGCCTCGTTCAAAAGAGCAAAGACACACAGCCACCGAGTGTGTGCGGCCTCAGTCTCACCCCTAAGTGTCTGTGCAAATTAGCGTCAGCCCCGGTCCTCCGTGTCACTCTTCAAGGAGCACATACTACCAGAAGGTCAAGTGCCCGGCAGAGGATACCCATCAGGGACACGCAGAACTGGACTGCAACCTTAGAGACAGTGCGCTGAGCACTGTCGGGCCACACTCACTGATCGTGATTTCCACGTGGTTAGTGTAGTCTATGGCGACTCCCACAGGCAAGGAGTCATCGTTCTTGTCTGTCACAGGCAGTTCAGCTCGGCTGGAATCCTCCAGCAGCCAAGATTCCCAATTAATCTGGGAAGAAAAAAAGAAGAGCAGAAAATGCCACGTCAGAGCTTTGCATGGGCTCCTCCCAGCACTGTTCAAACGCGAGAGAGGAGCAAAGACAGCACGCCTGGCTTAGACTCCTGTGGACTGAGACTGGGAAATCTGGGGAGACGATCTAAAAGCCACGAGCACCCCAACACGTCCCTGCCTCGGGCACAAATACTACCCACCGCAACCGGGGAGAGCCCTGAACTTGCTGGCAAACCCCACAGCGGCACTAAGCCAGCCATCCCTGCTCCGAGAGGCCTGGGATTGTGACCAGGGCCCCCAGTGGTTGGTCCCTGCGGGGGTCCTGAGCAGAGACACTGATAAAGCTGGGCAGCAGCCTGTGCTCGCCGTACACTGACCTTCATTCTCGTCTGCCCAGGACCCACATGGGTCCACCTGCCTGCCTCTGACAAGCCGCTAAGTCTCTCCCAATACACTCTCTTTTGCTTAGATTGCTTGAGGGGGCTGTTCCTTCCAGCTAGTGATCTCCGAGTTTTAAGGCTCACTAACACAGCTCCTAACGTTCGGCACTCACCAGAGCAGTGCAGCATGAATCCAAGGGGAACATGCTCAGTGAGGGACAGGGGGAAACGAGAAGCTGTTCGGGAGGGTGACATGATCACACTCCATAACTAAGCAGTGGTGTGAATGACAGTCACATTCAGAATAATGTAAACAAAGTGACCTCAACTTTGAGCAACAATCTCCAGAGAAAATGAAGTCTTAATCATTATCACTCAGTACAGAACACAATGCGAGCAGTATCAGCTTTGGTAACGTAGCGGACACGCTGGGTGGTGGGGCAGGGGAAGGTGAGTGAAGGCAGCAGGGTGCGGTGCTGAGATACCTCTCTCCCCAAGTGGAAGATTAAGAAGCAGAGTGTGTGGTGCCACCACCAAAAATGAAGGTAAAAACAGGAAGGTACAAAGGCGACCACAGCAAACACTGCATGAGCGCCACAGCCCCAGTGAGACGGAGGGAGTGCATAGGCCAACTCCTCAGCTCCCAGCGCAGCCGCAGGCCTCAAACAAGTAACTCGTGAGGAAGCAAGTTTTGTTTTTTCTACAGATAAGGACGTAACTGTGAGAAGAAAAAATGTACAGGTTAAAAATGGTCCCCTCTAGAGAACAAAACTGGATCGGGACAGGGTGAGGCTGTGGTGATTTTTTTCACTCATGATCCCTGTTCCATGTACATAAATTATTTTGATAAAAAGCAAAGATAATAATTTATCTTTAATGCACAAATACATAAAATGTGAGTCTATTAGAAAATCATTACTGAAGTCAATCCAAGAGCAAACTGGACTGCTGAGCTATGACCTATGACCCCGAAGTGGCCCCCGCCACCAAGAACAAGTGCTGGATGGGTGAAGAGCCACAAGCACGCGTGTACGGGGGTGCACAAAACATTTTAAAGATCAAGGCAAAGTGTGCAATTGAGAAGTTCCCTTCACTACGTCCCCTCTGCAGTCACTCTCCGTGACCAAGCGCGGTTTAGGGGGCGTGCCGCCGCCACCTCAGCCTGCCTCCTGCCCACCAGGAGGACGCAGTGAAAGAAGGCAGGTAGGGTCTTACACGCATCTCAGCTTTCTGGCGGTCTTTCGAAGAGAAATAGAAACTATTTCTGGTGAGCGACAGTTTGATGTGACCTGCATGTCTCTCTCCGGCTATCGAGGGTGGGTTACAGTTAACTGAACAGGAGGGGCAGGCTCAGCAACAGGGGAAAACGAGGATGGTCAGACACAGCAAGGTAGGAACAGCCCCTCGCGCACCCAGGCACATCCCACTGCAGGTCGGTGACACAGCTTGTTGGACCCCATACCGTGGGGGCCCCTAAGAGAACAGAAGCGCTTTTTATGACACCAAACAACTTTGAATTCTGACATCCAAGTTTGTCCAGTGCAACATCCCAGCCATCTGGCCCAAGACGCTATGTCACTTTAGCTTTGCTCTCACCCAGCAATTCATTTTAAAGGGATGTGACCTCACCTTAGTTTTAACCTCGAGGCTAATCCCCCCCAAATCCTTCTCAGGAAAGCTGCCCCCAAAAGTGACAAAAGGGAGGGATGTACCTGATCGCCTTGTCGAGCGAGGATGCTGACTTCCGTGGAGGCTGCAGATGCCGCCAGAACCAGATCCCTTCAAAGAATAAGCCAGAAGATCATTAAGTCCAACAGCCTCAACCTGACCTGAGTCTTATTTTTTTTTAAACTTTTTAAAAGATTATTTATGTATTTATTTTTAGAGAGGAGAAGGGAGGGAAACATCAGTATGCAATTTGGCTCTCAAACTGCCCCCTACTGGGGATGTGGCCCAAAACCCAGGCTTGTGCCCTGACTGGGAACTAGACCGGTGGTGACCCTTTGGTTCTCAGGCCAGCACTCAATCCACTGAGCTGTACCAGACAGAACAGTGAGGAGAATTTTAGACGTAAAACTCAACGCTTTAGTTCATAGGATAAAGCCCTGAAGACTGTGAAAAGCCCCCCGACTGAAGACCCAGGTGAGACACAAGAGACTCGAGCTGAGATTCTCAGCACACAGCATACGTTCCCCCCAACAGGACACTCCCATTAGAGGAACCGGAGCTTCTCGCCAAGTCCTCTGTCAAAGGGACGCTTCTGTTCTCAAATAGCAACTTTTATCATGTTCCTCAAATACCAGTATTTTCATAAGTTGTCGCTGCAGTTATTAAGAAAAGGGGATTTTTTAAAATTAGAACATACTTGAGCTACATACTTCCAGGCTGGGGAACTGAAGGAGTAGCCAGAAGGCATTATCTAGCACCAGCTGAAAATATGTTCATGGTGCCTCCAGCCTCTACTCTCCTGTCACAGAAAAAACTCGGAAGCAGAAACAGTGACTCAGGCGGGAGCAGAACCGCCGTGCTGGGCCCCGCTCACCATTCTTCAATGTAACTCAGATAGTAGTGGTGCTGCCTCTCTGTGCAGGAACCGTAGCAGGGCTCCATGAAGTTCACGAACACCTCGGGGTGCTTTTCTTCTTTCTTCTGCAATGAACAGAATGAGGAAAAAACCTCAGGTGCGGCTTGTCTTTAATCCTATGCAGTTAATGATCTTGAACAAGAAAACCAGTTAACTTTTAGGAGAGAAGTTGCTCAAAAATCTGTGTCCAGATGGACAGGCATGACGCAAAGGCAGCACTGAGGGGCGTAAGGAACAGGAGCGGCGGCCATCAACCAAACTGAACTCCAACTGTCGCTTTCCAGCCGCTGGAGAAGTGTGTACAGGTTACCCAGCCTCTCCGATACTCATCTTTCTCACGTGTGTAACACATCTACTGAAACTGTACCAGAAGTTGTTGAAAGTGTGAGATGAAACGATACGTACAAAGCTTCCAGTCCAGATGGGGACGCAGGCCCTCCAACAGGCCCTTGCTAGTGTCCACGCCATCCCCAGGAACAGGAAACCGCCACGATATTTTGAGACAGGAACACACTCACTACCTTCCTGAGCTGCATGATGGCATTTTGGTCCATTTCGGTCAACAGACCACACATATGACTATGACTGTGACTCCCTAAGATGATGTGAAGCTGAGAAACTCCTCTCGACCAGTGACGTAGCAGCCAAACGTCTCGGCCATCATAAAACCGCAGAGCACACAGCACACAAACATGCTCAGTACTGGGACATGCTGCACAGGTAGTGACCTAGGAGCTGCAAGGGACTGGCATTTGTCACCTAAAAATGTCTACTTGGCATAGGATTATTTTAAGCTTCAGTTTTGAGAAAGAGCAGACATGAAGACGCTCGAAAGCCAAGCAGAAGTTGCCTTTGTAAAACATTACAGGGGAAATGTCCACTGTGAGGGTGTTTCCCTTGCGAGAAGGCGGGGCATAACCTCCTCTCTAGGACCTCTTACCAACGCAGAGGGCAACCACGTAAATCTGCGTAGTGGCCCTACCCTTTCCCTGGCCACCTCCCAGAACTGACTCCTTGCCCCCTCTTTTCCTCCATCCTCAGCAGAAGATGGTATTTAAGGAGGTGGACTTGGCCCTTTCAGCCAATTACTCAGTTTTCCATGAATACAGGAGGTAAACATGTTATTAAATTTTTGTTTTTCTCCTAAGCATTTGTCTTCTGTGACAGGGATGTCTTAGCCAAAACCCCTAAGAGCAGAGGGAAAATGACTTCTCCCCTGCAGCGTGACAGGCTGGGCCACACGGGCTGGGTGTGTGGGAGGCTGGGCTGCGTGGGCTTGCGTGAGTGCCCAGGCTGGGACGGCGGCCCGTGGTGTGACAGTTCTCAGAGTTAACCTACACTGCAGCGGGGCACGACTGTCAACATGTTGTAAAAAGTCACTTTATCAGGAACTCAAAAGGGTTAAAAACGGAGCTAAATAAATATGTTCAAAGCCAAATCAGATTTTATTCAATATAGAAAGACGCTTGCAATTTACTACTAGGTAAAATAAGGTTGCAAAACAGAAGGACAAGTTTAACTCCCACCTTCTATGGTATTTAGACATTTATACACGCATTGTCAATTGCTTTTCTGGAAATATGTCCACTCACCACTTGTTTTTTTTGAAGGCCACCGCACTTCAGTGAGCCTTTGCAGACGCTGCCCCTCTTCTCGGGGCTGGCAGTGGCTGCCTCCCTCACACTTGGTCCCGGCCCGCAGGGCTCCTCTCAGAGCCCTTCTTCGACCCCACCGTGGCCGTCCCGGGTCACCGCTCGCCCCCCCTCGGGCCCTGCTTCACGCCCTCCGTCACCCTCAGCTTCCGCGATCCTCTGCTCCTCTCTGCACTGGCGCACTCATGAGGACGGAGCCCCACGAGGGCAAGGACGCAGCGTGCTCGGCTTTAACGCACTGTAGGCATTTGATACACAGCTGATGAGTAAATAAGGGGAAGCATTTTAAAGGTATTTTCTCACTTTTCTAAAATGCCTCAGCAGGTAAACATCTATCAAGACTCAGTTTACAGCTTAAGCACAAGCAAGTTTTACAGTTTTCTTCACCTCCTGCTGATCACGGCAGAACAGGCTCCGAGCGGAGGCCGTGTTGTCACTGCAGAACCAGCTCAAAAGGGCCCCGTCCTGACAAAGCCCCAAGTCGCTTTGCAGAGACAACGGACCAACGCCATAGTCATGCAGCCAAAACACGTGCAGAGGAGGGAACACTCCTCCGACTGCAGCTGGAACCAAAGTGTCACCCTCCTCAGGGAACCAAAGGACCAAAACACACCAGAACCCTCTTGGAAGCGAAGGGCCCGCGGTGCAGGGACACCGGTGCTGAAGCCCGTAGGTATCTCATTGCAGGGGCCGAGTCCCAAAGCTCTCCAATCAGAACTGCACAGCCAGCCCCCTGTTCCCCGCAACCCTCAATCCCCGCCTTCAAAAACCCCTGATTAAGAAAGCCATTCGGAAATTCGGGTTTTAAGCTGTAGATTCCCACTCTCCTTGCAGGCACCCTACAAATAAAACGGCTTTAATTCCTCTGCTGCAAACCTGAGGCTGCACACGTTCGGCCTGTGTCTCCGCCACACACTGGGCAAGCAGGCCCGTGTTGGGTTCGGCAACCTAAGTGTGGTCCCCAGGCTGAGGGTGAGGTTTTGAAACCTGGAGGCGCACCATCGCCGCCAGAACAGGAAAGTGAAGGCTGAGCTGCAAGCTTTATAGCAGACGCCCTTCTCATGCACCCACCGGGAGCAGCGCCATCACGACGTCGGGAGATGTTTCCAGGGATCCATCCGCAGCGGCGTACACTATGGTGAAGACGTAGGTCCCGATCCACAGCACGTCTAGGACTGAAAGACACGCACCCTAAATGAGTACCTTGCTTGGGACAGCCCTGTGAGCTATAAAACTAACATCTTACAGATAAAAAAGCCAACCACTACAGCTTTAGCCAAGGTCCAGACTTCACTGATTACAAGCCCAAATTTATCCCAAAGTGGCATTTCCCCCCCTGGTGGATTATAACCTGGGAAAGTTATCAGGAATTCTAATGTAAAAACCAGGATCCAGTTAATGCCAGCTGCCATGAGACACAGCTGTCCACCAGACTGCCATCACGCGGACCGAACCGCCGGCTGACAGTGGGTGTGTTCCCGGAGGGACAGCAGCATGCCCCTGAGCAGGGATGCAGGCGCATCACATGATCGAAACTTCTGTGATATAGACGGCACCTCATGGAAGGTCAGCCCCGTAGAAAAGTGGACGTGTTACCTCGGACCGGGTGATCTGACTCATAAAATGGAGGACAAGGAATGACTTTTTTTTCCTGCAAAGTCTGAAAGAGATTTGAAAAAAGAAAGAAGTGTCACATGAAACAATCCCCAAGCCAATGAAACGGTCAAATCCAGTACGTCCCCCTAGAAGCCACCTAAGTTTCCCCTCCCCAGTGAGGACAGCCTGAACACGGGGAAGAGTAGGTGCCTACTTCTGGCGTCCTGTCCCACAGAAACACACCAATGTGTCTGGATGCAGGTCATGGGGACGCGCAGTGCAGCCCTATTTACAGGAGCAAAACCACTCCGAGCGACAGATGACGGAACAGAGGGCACACGGCACAGCCGTGCACGGCACTGCCACACAGCCATTCAAAAGAATTAAGTGGCTCTGTAAATTGGAAAAAGGACTCCAATATACTATTACATTTTTTTAAAAGGGGAATCAGCAAACCAATAAAATTAAATCCACCGCATTATCTTTTCACAAGCTAATGCCCTAAAACATGGACCAAATTTCGTGTAACTTTTTGCAGTAACAAATAACAAACCCTAACCTCAAGCCCACACCACTGCGGTCACTGCCGTGCACCCCCACAGAGGACAGTCTCTCCCAGAGCTACAAGCAGCAGCACAGGCCCAGGCATTGCCTGCGAACCCCTCCTCCCCGCCCAGGCTTGTCCAGACACACGGACTGAGTATGTCCGGAAACCACAGGCACAGGGTGACACGGCACGTGCAACAACACGAGTACCCACTGGCTCTGCTGCCTGGAGTTGCAGAAAGGGAACCATCACAGCGGACCCAGCTAGAGGCCGAGCACTGCTTCCCCGGAAGCGGTTCTGCATCACAGTAACAGCTCGTCACCTACTCCTTTCCCCTTAAGCTGTTTTCATGGAATGGATGGAGGATACGAGTCGTGTGTAGAAAATGGTAACACTTTATTTAAAAGCAAAACAAATCATGTCCGGTGCGGCTCAGTGGACTGGGTGCCAGCCTACGAACCAATGGGTCATTGGTTCGATTCTTGGTCAGTACACATGCCAGGTCACGAGCCAGGTCCCCAGTTGGGAGGCGTGCAAGATGCAACCACACATCAATGTTTCTTTCCCTCTTTCTCCCATCTAAAAATAAATAGTGCACACAGAGTCTATTTGTATGCTCCTCCAGAGCAGAGGGGACCCCAGCACACAGACCAGGGGATGGAAGGGAAGAGGGGCTCCCCTCTTTCCTGCACCCACTTGTGCACTGAAGAACTTGCTGCAATGAGCATAAACAACAGTTTAACAGAAGAACACACAGAAGATGCCCCACACCACCCTCACACCAGTGGGTGGCTTCTGTGGGAACAGACCCGAAACCCAAGGCAAGACTTACCGGGAGGTACTGGACCACGGTGCCGTTCTGCTTCCCCACTGCCAGCTGCTTCCCTTTGGGACTCCAGCACACTGAGCAAAGAAGAGAGTGCCACCAGTGAAAGACTGTGAGGGACGGGGCCGGGGGGGGGGGGGGGCAAACCGTGGGAGCTGCACCGAGTCGGCGCCTGGTCACCGGCTGTTCTTGGTGTCAGAAAATTAAGAATGGAATCACTATCACAGATTGTTAACACCAGCTCTTGCTCTCCTAGTTCCAAGGGTCACCCTTTGGCAAAGTCAGAAAGGATAAAAATCGCTCTGATGACACAGTCGATCATGACTCATCACTGGGCCACTGAATCAATGGCTAAAAATGCTTTTCAATGAAGTATTTCCCAGAAAGCTGGAAGTACGCAAAACTCTGTAGTCTTTAGATAAGACCGGGGACTAGAGATGGTTTTCAAACACCAAGAAATCATTGTCTTGCCCCTATTTGGTATTTCTGATGCCTTTCCTCTGAAAAGCACAAATGACCTACAGAGTATCACTCTTTCAGACCCAGAAACAGTTCTCCTAAAGGCACAGCTCTTAACCAGCCATACCAAAATACTTCTTCCTCCAGAAAACCCAAGCACACGCAGACTAAATCACGTGTGCTGTCTGGTTCCAAGGATGTTAACTATGGAAGTAAAGCATACTCTCTCCACTTCCACTAAATAGTAACAAATATGACATTTACTTTTATTTCCAGAAACTAATTTTCAAAGAGATCAGCATTAATGTACGTCACAGAGTAAAAGCCTTTATCACCCACCAGACGTCACTGCTACTGTGGAAGGAAGCGTCGCACACACTTTCACTGTTTCGGTGACTTGCAAGACAGCGATGCTGCCATCTGCCAGGCACACTGCCACCATAGAGGGGACAGCAGGGTTCCACTTCATATCGATCACCATGCCGCCTGCATCTTTCGAAAGCTTATGGTAGGCAAATGGGCGTTTCTGCTGTTTAGCCTTTTAAAACAAATGGCCAAAGGCAAAAAGAAATCAATTAATGTACAGATACTGCATAGTGGGAGGAAATTACTGAATATTTAAGTTCACACCCTGGCTGGGTAGTTCAGCTGGGTGCAGCGTCCTTCCAACACGCCAAGACTGCAGGTTTGATTCCTGGTCAGGGCACGTACTAGAACCAACCAACGAATGCATGGAAGAGTGGGACAACAAATCTCTCTCTCTCTCTCTCTCAAATTAGTAAATTAAAAAAAATTATGGTTCACTTTTCTCCATGAACATGGAAAAATTTAGCTCTACACAATAACCCCTTTGTCACACAACTTTGAAAACGGCAATCAGTTATTCTGGCACAATGGAGGGATTTCCAGCAGGGGTTATACAGATGTAGGATAATCGATAAACAGCAGACGCTAGATTAAAATCTGGGCTCTGCTGCCTAGCAGCACTGGGCCCTTGGAGAGGTACGTAAACTCTCTGGGCCTGCATCTCCATTTACAAAAGGAAGACAGCGGCCCCTCCTGCGCAGGGCCCTGGCAGGTACGGGTGAGGACGAGGCAGGCAGAGCACCAGCACAGGGCCTGGCAGTCAGTGCAAACACTACTACAGACTGTTACATTATCACTGACCTTCAGGAGTGGAAGACTGCACAAGGACGTCAGAGACCCAGGATGTTGTCACTGTCGACATTATCCCTTGGCTCTGTGGTCTTGGGCGAGTCCCCTAAAGCTCCCTAGGCTTTCACTGTCTCACACGCACATGAGAAATGATGATGTCTTAGAGAGCTGCTATTATGAAATGACTTCTTGAGGTCCATTCTATCTCAAGGATCACTGATTCTATAATTGAGAACTTTTTACAATCCAGACTTGATTATAGATAGCAGGAACCCCCAGGCCCTGTGTCAACACCAGAGTCTGCTGGTAGCTTACCTCATTTGAGAATGTGCGAACATCAAAAAAAGCGATAACGGAACCGTATTCACCGGACATCATGCACACGGAGAGTGTGAGGTTATCACAGCTCAGGGCAAGGTGACGGATGGGGAATTTCATAGGAACTAGCAAGCCTTGAACTTTATCAACTGTAAAAAGGTTTAAAAAAAAGCAGAAAATAGAATGTTTCAAGCATATATCACAACCCCCTTACCCAGTCTGCATGGAGCAGTTTTTGCATCTCCACAAACACGGGCACAGGCCTGAGAGGGACTCAGGCAGCTACATCTCAGCTTTCTCATAGGCGTGTAATGGCGCATGAGGGCCCCAGGAATTCTTCCTCACATGACTGGGGAGACCAACTGGCAGGCGCCTTTGTTGAAAATGATGCCCTCAAACTGGGTTTCCAGACTTAATTCCACCAGGGGGTGGGGGGCCCCCCACACCAGCAAACAATTCTCAGGAGTCTGAGAATTCAACTCAATTCCGACACCACCTACCCAGAGGTGGCATCGGGGTCCAAAGGTCAAGCGTTCAGTCCTATGAGATTGACCCCCACCCCCACACTTCAGGCCCAGACTCGGGCCTGGGGTCTCTGTGTTTCTGACCAGCTGGGTTCAGATTGGAGGTCTCCACGAGCCCCTTGAACTCAGAATGCCAACTCTAAGTCCAGCTTGTTGCCCGCACTTCTGACCAACTAGCTATAAATCAGGTTTCCCACAACCCATTCCTTGGGTTCAATTAATTTGCTAGAACCATTCAAAGACCTCAGAGAAATACTGTACAAGGTGGTACCACTTCCCCCAAAACCTATAGTTTATTAAAAACTGTGTATTTATTCTTGCATGTTTAAACTTCCATCACTTTCAAAGTACTCTCCATTTGATGCAATATACCTATCCAGATGTTTTCCCCACCATTTAAAAGTTCTGAACTTGTTGATTTTGATGCCTTTTAAGTGCCTTTTAGTGCTTCTGCCCTTTTTTGTTTCACCTCTTCCACATCAGCAAAACATTTCCCTTCGAGCACTTTCTTCATCCAGGGAAACAAATCGAAGTCACTGAGGGGGAGATCAGGCGACTAGGGAGGGTGAGGCACAGGGGCACGCTGTTTTTGGTCAAAAGCTGCGGAACACTCAGCATGGTGTGGGCAGGTGCGCCCGTAAATCATTCACCATGAAATGGGCAAATGTGTTGAAGGAGTCTTTAAGAAAAATTCACTGAATCTGAATGCAGCCTCTCACAACAATGTCAGCCGGTACAGACACAGATGGGTTCCTAGAACACTCACCTAGTGGGGGAAGCCTGTACTCCAAGGGGCCCGCCCTCCGGAAGATGATTCCAGTTGTTTTGAATTACTTCTCGCGTGTTCCTCACTAGATCGGTGGTTTACCATGAGACTCTAACTCAGGACCAGCCAGACGGGAGAGCTACTGTACACAGGGCAAGGTCTGGGGAACAGTGTGGAGCTTCCATGCCCTCTCCAGGCTTGCAACTTTTTTTCATTGTTGTCTAATTACAGTTGTGCCCATTTCCCCCCATTACTCTCCCCTGCCCTACCAACCCCTCAACTTCCACTTTCAATTCTCTCCCCTCCCATCGTCTTCATCCGTGGGTCCTTTATACATGTTGACTTGACCCTTCCCCTTCTTTCTCCTGTTATCCCTCTCTCACTTCAGTTTGTCCTCTATTTCCATGTCTCTGGTTCTATTTTGCTTGCTTGTTGGTTTTGTTGATCAGGTTCCACTTATAGGTGAAATCACATGGTATCTGTCTTTCACTGCCTGGCATATTTCCCTTAGCATAATACTCTCCAGTTCCATCCATGCTGTTTCAAAGGGTAGGAGCTCCTCCTTTCTGCTATAGTATTCCACTGTGTAAACGTACCAGTTTTCTGATCCATTCATTTACTGACAGGCACTTAAAGACTGCTTCCATCACTTGGCTATTGTAAATTGTGCTGCTGTGAACAATGGGCTGCACAGGCTCTTCTGCATTGGTGTTTCAGGGTTCTTAGGGTATATTCCCAGCAGTGGAACTGCTGGGTCAAAAGGCATTTCCATTCTTAATTTCCTGAGGAAATTCCACACTGTTCCCCATAGTGGCTACACCAGCCTGCCTTCCCACCAACAGTGCACTAGGGTTCCCTTTTCTCCACAACCTCACCAGCACTTGTTTGGTGATCTGTTTATGACGGCCATTCTGACTGGTATGAAGCGGCATGTTGTTATGGTTCTAACTGGCATCTCTCTGATGGCCAGTGATGCTGAGCATCCCTTCATGTCTCTGGGCCTCTGTATGTCCTCCTTGGAGAAGCGTCTGTTCAAATCCTCTGTCCATTTTTTAATTGGTTTGTCTTCCTGGTGTGGAGTCATATGAATTCTTTGTACATTTCAGAGATCAAACCCTTGTCCGAGGTATCATTGGCAAATATATTTTCCCATATGGTTGGTTCCCCTTTCATTTTGCTGATGTTTTCTTGGGCTGTGCAGAAGCTCTTAAATTTGATGTAGTTCCATTTATTTATTCTTTCCTCTAAGTCTCTTGCTCTAGGAGACATATTGGTGAAAATATGGTTGCATGGAATATTCGAGATGTTCCTGCCCATGTTCTCCTCCAGGACTTTTATGGTGTCATGACTTGTATTTCAAACTTTTACTCAAGTTTACTTTTGTGTTCGGTGTAAGTTAGTGGTTGAGCTTCATTTTTTTTTTGCATGTAGCTGTTCAGCTCTCCCAATACCACTTGTTGAAGAGACTATTTTTACTCCATTTTATGCACCTGCCCCCTTTGTCAAATATTAATTGACCATAGAAACTTGGGTTTATTTCTGGGCTCTCTGTTCTGTTCCAGAACAATCTATGTGTCTGTTCTTATGCCAGTACCAGACTATTTTGATTACAGTGGCCTTGTAATATAGTTTGATATCAAGTATTATGATCCCTCCTACTTTGCTCTTCTTCCTCAAAACTGCTGAGGCTATTCGGGGTCATTTATGGTTGCACATAAATTTTTGAAATGTTTGTTCTATATCTGTGAAATATGTCCCGGGTATTTTAATAGGGATTGTACTGAATCTACAGATCACTCTGGGTAGCATGGGCATTTGATGATGTGAATTCTTCCAATCCATGGACATGATGTATGCCTTTTTTTATTTGTGTCTTCCTCAATTTTGTTGGTCAGTGTCCTGTAGTTTGCTGAGCGCAGGTCCAGGCCTGCAATTCCCCATGTCTCCGCATGCTCACCAACGGGGAAACTGAACCACCCTCCTCGGGGTTTCACGAGGGCTTCATCACAAAGACACATTGATTAAATCACTGGCCATTGGTGACTGAGTCAACCCCCCCGGGTGGGGTTTGGGGGAACTGAAAGTTCCAACCCTCGAATTGCAAGGTTGGTTCCACTCCACTGAAAACCAATCCTGATCCTTAGATGCTTCCCAAAATTACACCATTAACATAAAAAAACTGCCCCCACCATTTCAATCGCAATCTTGCCAACCTGTACCCATATTTTTTGCAACAATTCTCCAAACAGCACACAATCCCATTTGTTTGGATCAAATTGTTGTGTCAACTAAAAAGCTATGCACCAAAACCTGTCTGCAAGACAGGCAGAACTCAGGGTCAACTGAGCAAAAATAAATGCATAGGGGAATGGTAAATTCTTCTTTCCCATAAGCTCAAAGGAACAATTCATCAACAAAGAAATATAAAAGGACCAAAAAGAACCAGAAAGGCTTCCAGCATCTGACCTAGAACTTATCCTTAGGGGCCAACCTGAGGACTAGAGAAGTTTTTATTTTAATACTAGAATTTCTTGGGAAGGGAACTAGATTAGCACTTCACTCATTAGACTCTTCCCTCTTCTATTCAACACAAAGCAAACTTACCTATCTTATTGGGATCATCTCCAGGTTTATTTTGAATAAGAAGATTTTTAGTAGGAAAGACCTGCAACCCACTGGCCCCACCAGCGAAGACCAGTCCGTACTTGTTGGACACAGCAAGCAGACTCGAACGTTCCTTGGGCAACTCCTCAGGGGAGTCAAAGAGTCTCACCTTCTTCAGGGCCCTAAACTGAAAATCCTGTTGCAAGAGATCAAAATGAGGTCAATGCAGAGAAAAAGGGAAATTACGTCCTGCCTGTCATAGTCCAGAACACCCGATTCCAGTACAATAACACCCATTACCCCGAGGCCAACGACTGCGCGACTTCTTCATTTTTAAGCTTCCTATGCAAACTGTGGTAGTTGGCATAGTGCTTATTAATACTTATTCAATGAAATAAAATTTTAAAAATTCTTCCATGAAGCTTTCCTTGACTAATCAGCTCACACTGAACTTTTTCCCCCCCTGAATTCCTAGTTTACAGTCTCTACCACCACACAAGCTGATGTTATTTATTTATAATCTTATCCTGTTTTGTAGTATGCATTATCTCAGGACCCAGAGCCGTGCTTCATAAATTGCTGAATATTGAATACATGCCCCACTACACTGTAAGCTCAACTATCCAGTGCAGTACTCAACATATATGCATGGAAATAAAGGCCACAGAAAGATAACCAAAGCCCAAGGACTGACTTACCTGCATCAAATGCTCAACAAAATTCCATCACACACACACACACACAAAAAACGGTATGTATGGTCAACCTCTTGGTGTTCAAGACCCACACGGAAGTCCAAAACCCTTCAGCAGTGAGGCTATGAAGCCAGGCATGGCTTAACCCACCCAACTCTGGAGCCTCACTTCCCTGCCGCTTCCCTGCCACAGGTGCACCTGGGCTACAACCTGCACCACCTCCAGCTCCCACCTATGTCCAGTTTTCACTTCCTTCCATTTCCACGGCAGTTTAGGGCCTGGCAGCCTCCCCCCACCTCCTGCCAATGCCAGACTCACCTAGACTCCCAAGAATTTGTCTATATGCTTTCAGAGACAATTTTCAGTGTGCACCGCTTCTTGGTAAAAAGAGGTCGTAAGTTTACCAATCACGATGTTAAGTTGTACTATAAAAGCTTTTTTTCCCTTTCATGCTAAACTTACCTTTAAGTTGAGGTTTTGGTGAAAAGAATGTGAATCCCCTTCTGCTTACATTCCAAAAGGTAAGGGCCAGACACAACCTTTCTCAGCCTTCACTTCTGTACACTTAGGGTTTCAGAAAGCATCCCTCCCACACCCCCTTGACTCATTTCCTCGGATTCAATGTTTAATGCATATATTCTGAAAAATGAATGAAACTCTCTTAATTTCCAACTGATCAGAAATCCATACAGCTTTCCAGGTGAAACCACAGTACGGTTTCATTCAGGAGCAGAATAAGATTTTAGTCTTTCTGACATTTCTTATTCTGGCAACCCCAAACACCCTTCTGGGGCCTTGGTCCCCTGGAGGCAGAGAGCCAGCGGCATGAAGAGGCCCCAAAGTGCTTGCCTTTCTGTTGTAATCAGTAACTCAAAGGGAGATTCCACCTTCTGAGTCTGTGGTTCTAAAACCTTTCTTCCCTCTGCTCCAGCACACCTGACCAATACAGCCCGCGCGCACTGGGGGGGCTCCTGCAGGCAGTGACGCTGAGAAAAAAATCACCCTTCTCTAAAGGTATGGATTACCACTCCCTAAGTGGATGTCAGTGATCTGTTCAAACAAACGCCTAAAACCTTCCTGCAACTTAGTCCCTCTCAGGTTTATAACCATCACTGGGGTCACCTGCCCCCCTCTTTAGTTTCCTGACTTAGGCAGATTTCCAGCACCGGGAGAGCCCTCCTATTCCAATTAACTGAAGGGTGTTTTTTTTTTTTTTTTTTTTTTAGGACAGGCGATGAATCTTGGCTGTGTTACAGGACAGTGAGGCAGAAAGAGAGAGTATTTAAACAAATAAACAAACAAACAACCCACCACCTGGATTTCAGCCTCTGTCCAATGTGACTTTGGGTAAGCTACTTTCCGAACCTTGACTTCCTCTCTAATACTAACTTTTTCGCAGGGCTGCTGTGTGATTAACACGGTACCTAGCACATAGTGAACTCCATGAATATCTTATTACCACTCCACCACCGAAAAGTAGCTAAAGTAACCCAGGTGGCTCGCACGAGACCAACACGGGAAGGGGAAACTGCTCTCCGCGGGGCTACAGCGCGGGCGGCAGACACAGTGCCTCAGGGTGAGAACTCCGAACCCGGCAAAGGTTCAAGCAGGAGGCGGGGCAGCCGGCACCAGCGCGGCACCGCTCCGCGAGGCTCTATCTAAGGCAACGCCGAGACTAAGAAATGGAGGGAGGCCCCGGCCAGTCTCTGACCTTCATCTCCCGCTCGGGGATCATGGCATCCATCTCGTCTCCCATTGCGCCGCCCTCAGGTGGTCGAAGCAGCCGCCGCTGCCTCCCGCGGCCTCGCCCGCCCAGCGCAGGCCGCCCCAAGACCGACTTCCTCCACACAACCCTAGCGGCGCGCGGCGACTTCGCATTTCCGGCGCGCTTTGGTGGCGTCACGCGTTTCCGTCCGCGGCGCGGTCCAGGGAGGCTGAGAGACTGTCTGAAGTCGCGCGCTCTATTGGCCGCCGCCTCCCATTGGCCCGCTCGAGCTGAGTAGGGGGTGTGGCCCTGGAGCCCGCGCGCCTGCGTCCTGAACCATCCCGGCGCCAACCCTGCTTTCGCAGCTAGAGCCGGCTTACCTTCGCGTTTGTCTGTCGCCGGACGGCGCATGCCCGAGCGCTCTGCGCTCTGCAATAGGCCGAGATCCGTTGGTAACTTTTGGACGTAGGTGGTTATGAATAATTCCGGACTTAGAGAATTGACAAGTATTTCCAGGCGCAGCTCTTAGGAGGGGCTTTGCAGAGGGGTGTGGAGGAAAAGAAATTCAGAAAGTGGGTGGAGTGGGGCCTCACCACGAGAGACTTTTCTGTGTCTAAATTTGAAGGCTGAAAGGGGAGGTTAAAGTTCCTCAAACATCGGCTGTGCTTATCCTTTTGAAGTAATCATTTCCGAAGCAAGAGCCTGGAAACCCCCAAAACACTTTAGGTGTGTTATTTACTCTCCCAGACATCCTAGTCACCTAGGAGTCATTGCCATACGATTGATGAGCTAACTAGGACAGAAAAGCTAATTACCCAGTGCCCGTCTGTCAGAGCGGTGGAGGGGGGATTAGAAGTCAACTTGTCGGGATATGTTCATTGATGACTATTGCATGGAGGTTGGAGACTGGGACACATTCTACCACTTACTGCTTGGTTTTCAGCAAAGTGTAGATCTGCTACAACCCTGCCTGTCATTTTATATTTTAAAATAAAAAGGATGACAAACAGAACCTGACTCCTTGGGTTGTTTCGAGGGGTGAATGAAGTTCCGTGTTTAGCAGAGCCTGGTACACGAGACACATTCATGCAATCTGTTCCTATAATTGGCTTGCTCTTCAGAATTTGCTGAGCCCCCCTCCCCAGAGCCCATCCCCAAAATACACCAATCAAGACATCAGTTTGTCTGTTTTATTTCCAGTATGTGCAGAGGATAACTGGCATCACATACGCTCACAGGCATGCGCACACACATATTGCATCCACCTGAACTTGCGCGACACACTCCTTCATTTTGAGTCATGGGGACAAAGCCAGACTTGGCAGTCCCCTAGTTTCTGGTTACATTAGTAAGATTTGGTCTTTCAGAAAGAAGACAGCTGAAGTTCTAAAAAAGCTGAGCCCTTAGCCAGAGAAGTAGAGTTCTAGAGCCAATAGACACAACCTGGAATACACGCAGAACCCCCTTTCCAGAGACCACTCTTGAGCCCCTCTCCCTCTAGGAGTTGAGTTCCAAAAATGGCGAAGGATCGGGTGGCTTTCCCAGGACACTCCCCTTGCAGTGAGAGAGCTCCCATTCCTGCCCTTCCCAGAGCTGGGGACACGCATGCGCCCTCCTCCACGGGGAGGCTTTCCTGTGTTCTTGTAAACCGCTGAGCCTTGAAATAAACCGGGTGGGCTCTGCCTCCTCTGAGCGAGTCAGGTACACTGACGGGCAGTCCAAGAAAGCCTCATCGTGACAAAGGTCTCATCCTGTCCTGGAGAGGAGAGGTAGAGGGAGTGATGGGGACAGGCAGTTGCTTATCTAACGATCTTGGGGCGGCAGGGAGAAAACAAGGCAGGGAAGGAGATGGGGTGAGATTTTACTCTTACAGGGAGAACTGTTTTGCTGGGGTTTAAACTTCAACTAGGCCTATGCATTTGAGCAGCTCCTTAGTCTAAAGATCAGACCGTCATGGCCAAAGTAATCTTGCTCTTGCACTGGTTAAGACCAGCTCATGAACCAGACCCGGGTGTCTTCCCACCCCCTACCTGCCGCAGTCCCTCAAGCTGCTGTCAGGGCAGCTCCTTGGGTCCTGAGTATGGGGCACCGAGGAGCTGCAGAGCCCACGCTGACTCCAGCCTCCAACAGCACCCAGACCTCTCCACTTCAGGTTTGGCAAGGGCTTCTCCAAGACTCTCGCCTCATCTACGGCCCAGCTAGGCCCTCAAAATTTCAGTGCAGTCACCCATTAGCCCCCTCTTTCCTAATATCCATCTCCCTTGTCCTTGCCTGGGTCTGGCTTCCTCACAAGACTACGTTCCATGAGTCTGTCTATTTCACTAACGGGTTCTTAGCGCTCAGCCCACAGCAGGTGCTTAATAAATATGTTCAGTAGATCCGTGCGTCTAAGGGTAAGGGACCCAGAACACAGGTGGGGTCCAGGCTAAGGTTCCTGCTCGGCCAGCTTGAGGCTGAGAGTGGCACCTGCGGGAGTCCCAAGTCCCGAGACATGGCTTAGCTGAGCAGCTCTGGGGAAGGCAGAACTGCAAAGGCGGCCTGGCCCTGACTCAAACCCTGATGTGAACTCGGAGGCTCTGGAAAGGTGAGTCCTGGGTCTCCCCCCAGTGCTGACCTGGGAGATTGCCTCTCCCTTTGTTTTCATCGCTGCCTGAGGCAACCCAGAGCAGAGATGAGCAGGGGCCGGGCATCTGAACACCAGGGCTTCAGTCCAGACACTTCAGTCTCCACAGTAGCCCCTGACCTTTGGCAAGGCACTTGATCCTGTGGGGCCACCACAGTCTTCTCACCAGTGAAACGAGAGGACTGGCTCAGCTAACCTACAGGGTAAATCAGGGCTATAAAACCCAGAGTCCAGAATGGAGGACACGGGTGACCCACAGTCCAATCCCCAAGCTCAAGGTTTGGGGCAATTTGGAAAGGGAGAGATGAGTAGAGAGACAGCGGACACAGCACAGGTCAGGACAAAGGGGGGGGGGGCTTAAAGCTTATAATAAGAGGTCAATAAATATCTGTCGTATGAGGGACTGAGTGAATGAATGAGTGATGTAAGGTTGGGAGGCGAGTGGGGGAAGCACAGTCAGTGTTCAAGGAGGCTGGGGTCGGAAAGGCAGCATCCTGCCTCTCACGTCTTGGCTTCACAGTTGCACCGACTCTTTGCCACGAGCATCTTATCCTTCACCCTCCCCACCTACTGCCCTCAGCATCCCCCCTGGGGATGGTTCTGGGGTAGCACTAGACTGAGACAAGCCTCCCTCCACAAGGCCCCAGGCCTCCCTTCTACCTCCAGAGTCCTTGCTGCACCAGCAAGGGACGGGGCTCCCTCTGAGCTGCCTGTAAAAATATGGCTGGCAGGGAGGGTGGGGATGGCTAGGCCAGAGGATTTCTTCTGGAATTCCCTTCCGGAATTTCTGGAAGGGCTCAATCCTTCCATCACCTGAGTGGGACCAAGAAGAAGCATGGCCTGAGGGGGGCGTCACCTGGGGCGATGGGGCAGTGAGTGGCAACCTCCTGGACAACTCTGGGGAAAACCTAGCAAGACCTGCAGCCCCGTCCCTACCCCAGTGTCTTCCGCAAGGGGCTGAGGTCCTCAGCAGGGCCGGGCCGGTGAGCCTGGGCTAAGCTCAGAGACCTCCAGGAAGAACAGACAATACCAGCTCTAAGCATGGGGACCACAGGCTTCCGGCCTCCCTGCCTGGCCCTACCTCCTCTGGTTTTGGGGTTGGTGTCAGCCCTTCTGCATGGGTGGGGGTGGAGGGAGGAGGGAAGGAGAGAGGGAGGAGTCCCAGAGTCTCTTTAAGGCAGATAATTGGTGCTTCACAAAGAGATCACTGATTCTGCAGATGAAAAGAAGAAATAAACATGCCCAACGACCAAAAAACCCAAATAAGACGAAACACGATGAGTCCAGAGGGCAGCGAGATCAGGAGGGAGGAATGGGGCAGGGAGGGCAGGGACAGGTCCGGGCGGGGTCCTCAGGGCAGGCTGGCAATGTCTCTCTCTGGAGGGGGGCCAACCGGCTTGGGGCTGCTCTCCTGGGCTTTTCCTTCAAACATCATGACTCTGGTTTGGAGACGGAAGAAAACAAAAACAAAGAAACAGGATTAGGACTCCCTCCCTCATCCAGCCTTCGGTTTGCAGGCTCCTCGGCAGAACGCCCTTCGTCCATTTTCCAGCGGGATCTTCTCAGAAGACTGGGACCACAGCTACGTGGGAGGGGCTCCTAGTCCCATTTTACAGAGGAGAAAACTGAGGCGCAAAGTGGCAACATGACTCCTCATAGCCACATGGGCAGTGCAAGCAGGATGAGACTCAGGATCTCTGACGTCTGGGCTATATGCCTTTCCCTAACCAAGCAGCCTGGAGGCAGCGCAGCTAGGCTGGACTATGGCTCTGCTCAAAACGCCCTTCCGATCTTCAAAAATCTCCCCCTGCTCTGGGAGCAAAGTCTGGGGAGCAGAGGGTAAGTGTTTGTGGTGTAGTGTCCGGAAGGAAGCAGCTGGGTTTGAGTCCCTGCCCTAGCACTTCCCAGCTGGTGACTCCAGCAAGACACTCAACCCCTTTTCTGCTCAGTGTCTCCATCTGGAAGCACCAGTGCCAGAAGCACTTTCACCCTGGAGCTGTTCCAGGCGTCAGTGCCTGACTCTGCCTGCACTCAGGCCCTGCTTGGGCTCTTCCAGTGCCCGGGCTTGAAGACCCATTCAAAAAGATGGCGGTCCACAAGCAGCGTGTCTCTGAGCTGCAGATGTGCACCGCCAGCTCCCTCCTCGACCCCTCCCCTTGGATGGCTGAAGAGCCCTTCCCTTGAATGTATCAAAAACAGAATTCGTGATTCTTGCTTTCCCCAGCTGCTATCTCCTCCAAGCCAACAGCACAGTCGCCCACTCAGTCACACAGACCCCAGACTTGAGACTCAGCGGACTCCTCGTTTTCCTTTACATCCACATCTGGGCATTTAAGCGGTGCTTCCAGCTCTACCTCCAAAATCACTCCTGCTTCCAAAAGTCCCTGCCCAGTTCCGCAGCCTCCACAGGAGAGCATTCTCATCTCTTCCTTGCACAGGCTTCCCCACTGCCGTTCTGCCCCCCGCTGCAGCTAGTGGGGGCCTTCTAAAGGCCAGTCCCCACCTTAGAGCGCCGCCGTGGCATCTCCCCACGTTAGTACAAAGTGCCCAGCCTGACTGTGGCCCTCTCTGCCGACGCATCCCTCATTCACTGCACTTACTAACAGCCCAGCCACGCTGGGCTCTATGCTGTGCCTTGAACATACAAGCACGACCCTGCCTCAGGGCCTTTGCACGTGCCCTGTCCTCTGCCTGGAATGCCTTTCCCTAGGTCTTCCCATGGCTCACCTCTTCCCATCGTCCTCACTCAGGGCTCTGGTCAAATGTCGCCTTCTCGGTGAGACTTTTCCTGCCCACCATTGCGTCGTCTCTGTTCCACTTGCCTGCTTTGTATTTCTTTGCACTACCCCATGGCAACCCGCTGTTTCTGTTGGTTGAAGTTTGTCTCCTATGCTTCGAACATGAGCTCCATGAGGAGGCCGGCAACTCGTGTCCCCAGCATCAAGAATAATTCCTGGCACATAGCTCGATAAATATTTGCTGAATTAACAAATGATCAGTCTAAAGAGCCAACACGCAGACGAGTGCCTGACACACAGTCCACGTCCACCAGATCTTCGGGGTCGTGTTAACAGCGCCGTCACTCCGATGGCTGGTGCCTGCCCTCTGCTGTGCAGGCGGCCCTCCCACCCACACTAACAGCTCTGACCTGCCCGAACTGTGGTCTCTTGAGCCGGTTACTCGGATTCCTGAGGCCTTAACTTCCCCCTTCACAAATGAGACAGGTATGTTTGACCTTTGTATATCTGAAAAAAAAATCAATCTCATTTCATGAAAGCCAAGTGGGGCCCTTTTCAGCTCAAACATCACGAGACTCTGTAGGGACCTTCTCCGAAGCTCCTCAGTGGGAAGGACGCGAGTAGGGAGTGCGATTCTGGCCACCATATGCTGGGTGTTTGCCGCCCGCCAGGCACCGCCGGGCTGGCCTCTTTGTGTGTGTCGGGTCATTAATCCTCAGGACAATGCTTCACGAAAGATATTTATTACATCTCTATCTTACAGATGAATAGCAGCGAACTCCACCTCCCTTCAGAGTCAAGTTTTAACTCTATACTAAGCTCGCAACAACCCCATGGGGTAGGAAGGTCACTTTACAAATGAGAAAACGGAGGTTCAGAACGTTCTGCTAGATTTGTCATCATTATCGCCACCATCATCACAGTTGCCACCTCCTGAGTGCCAATCCCACCAGACCTTCTGCTAGAGGCTAATTTCACCTGCCAAGTACAGGCGAGCATGGCATGTGCCAGTTAAGGAAGTCAGGTGCAGAGAGATGAAAAGCCCTGCCCAGCGGGTCACACAATGAGTGACCTCCCGGCTGGGGAAGGGCCGAGGTGCCCGAGCCAGGGGCCTCTCCACACCCCAAGACTTGGCCTTCTGAGGCCCCGGGAGAGGTGGGGAGGTACTCACAGCTTGAGGACAGCCGACCGTTTCCCCAGCATCATGTTCACAAAGTCTCGGTAGGAGATGGTGTCGCTGACCCCGCCTGTCACCTCCAAGATCATCTTCTTCATCTCCAGGTGGGTCTTGGGGACCCCGAGCTTCTCCATCATCCTCTTTAAAGACATCAGGTCTGCCGAAGAAAAGCAGATGTCCGTTAAGTAAAGACGGGCGTGGTGGGGCGGGGTGGGCAGCGAGTGGAGAAGCGGTTAGCACGCCCTCTGGACCCCATACCCAGAGGAAGCCCGGCCAGACAGCGCCTCCCTGGAGGCTGCAGTGGACGGCCTTGCCCCTCTCCGGAGAACGAGCCTGTGCCCCTGCCCTGTGCCCCTCAGAGGCAGTATAACTAGTGGTTAGGGACCTGGGCTTCTGGTGTCGCACACGCTGGGGGCAGAGTCCAGCTCTGCCACTCCTGGCTCTGGGGCCCAGTGCCAACTACCTCACCTGTCTGAGCCCCAGGTCCCACCAGTGGCCACCTGGGTTGACGGGGTCACTGGGAGGGACTCTGCGTGGGATGCACCTGGCACAATGCAGGGGTGCAGTGATCGCGCAGCTATCCTTCCCGTGACCTCTGCCACGCCCCGCGGTTAGGGGGAGCCATGGGCCAGCTGCCCTGGGGTCACTGCCCAGCGAGGTGGCCTGACTCCAGGCATGGAAAGGCCTCTCCAGGAGGCCAGGTGGTAACCTCCGCCACCTGCCACTCCCACCCTGCGGTCCTAGGGCACCACTCTGGCCAGAAGGGCAGGGGTGCCAAAAATAGCCTGCAGAGCAGGAAAACCAACAAAAGAACAAGACTCCAGAAAAAAAAGGGAGGCACCAAAAAGTCACTGCACCCTGAGGACTTGCTGACTCTGACCACCCGGCTCCCCAGACCTGAGGCAATTTCCTCCAGATTGTTCCACGAACAATGGGTCAGCAAAGGATGGTGAGAGAGGCGGTGCGGTGGGGGTGGATTTAGGGCCAGGCCTCGGTGCGCCAGCTCACCCCAGGGCAGGGCGGGCAGGACCGGTGCCAGGCCCCTAGGTGCCAGGGTGTCCAGGGCGTTTCAAAGAAAGCTGGGCAGCTTGTGCAGGAAGAAGCGAAAGGTCTCCCACAGCTGCTGGCCAGACGCTGAATTGGCCAGACCTCACTGCAAGGCCATTTGGCAGGATGCTTCGAAAGCCTTTGACCCAGAATGTCTCATTACTGAGGTTTACTCTTAAGAAATAATTAGGGATGTGGACAAAGACTCGTGTACAGAGAAGTTCTTCAGAGCATTATCAGCGACCCTACGGCATTGGCCGAATAAACTGCAGTCCATCCCCATGAGGGGCTGTTCCGCAGACACTAATTATATTTCAAAAGAAAAGTTAATCATATGTCAGAATACTCACAATGTGTTATTTTTTTTAAAAGACAAAGGTTCTAAAAATGGTGCAAAATAGCATTTGTGATGGGAACAAAGTGTGGAACAGTATAAACCAAACTGTTACAGCAGCAGGTGACGTATTTTTGTCTGTGCTTTGCTGTGCTTTCCAAAAATTTTTATGATGAAAATGTATTCACTTAACAAATCTTTTTCTAAAGAAAAAAAAGAATAAAAATATTCAAAAAGGGGAGGAACGAGGGAAGACAGAGGAGGAGCAGAACACAGCAGCACTGAGCCCCAGTTTCCTCATCTGCAAAACGGGGATAAATTAAACCGGCCTTGACCATGTCCTTCCGGGACTGGTGAAGGTCAAGATTATGGTCTTGATTGTGAGTGCCATCGACAGGCGTTTGTCACCCCCAGCATCTGGCTGGCAGGACAGGACAAGGGTCTGTTGGAAGTAGACACCTTTGTCAGCTGCAGGAGAGTGTACAGACGTGAGGAGAGGCCTGGGGACAAAGGAAATGCCAGCCTCCTGAGCCGGACGTCAACCACCCGAGCATCTTCTGCCCCAGGCAGGGGTGGCGTTCTCTGTGCTGGGTCCCCTGGGGTGGGTGGCTGAGGCGGGGCCAGCGAGCAGTGTGGGGTGGGGAGAGAAATGGTTGGAAGAGAAGTTTGGGGATAAATGGATCCCGGGTAAAGGCAGACAGACTCCAGCCTGGTTCAGCTGGCCCAGCCCTCAGCAAGGCTTCAGTGTGTGACCGTCACAGTCATGACACCTTGCCCACACAGAGGAGTCTGTGGGGCTCTCTGGACCTTCACACCATCCACCCACCAAACACCCCTCTCCCCTACAACATGCCCGAGGCGTCACTCACCAATCTCGCCTTCATTGTTCAGGTCAAACTCCATGTACTTCTCTGGAAATCACAGAGCAAAAACCAGCATTAGCTTGGAAAGCAGGGTGGGCCCCACAGGGTCCCAGTGACTCCCCTGAGGGCAAGTGGCCTGGTCCTCCGGCATCCCACACTGAACTCCTCACCCCGCGTGGGGTTCTCCACACGAGCCCATTCATCTCAGTGGTCTGTACCCCTGTGCTAGGGGCGCCACGGGGAAAGGTGCTCCTGAGCCCCTCCGACCCTGTACCAGGGAGGGCCGCTGCTTCCTGTCTGGTCCCTGCCAGGGCCGGCCGGCTGCATTCCAATCTCTGATCGGCTACGCAGTGACAACAAATTCCTGCCCTGGAGATACAGGTTCAGTGGGGGGGGGGGGGGGGCAGGAAGTGGTCAGTGTGCCTCAGCTGATGCTGACCAGCAGCCGGGGTGGGGACTCCTAGTAAGGAGTCCCTGTGGTTCAGAACCTTCTGGTCAAGGGCAGCATTGAGAAACGGATGCTCTTCCAGCAGAAAGGCCCATGGGCCTGCCCTTGACCACAAAGTGGGATGCGAAGTGTCCCGGGATATACAGACCCTCCCCACCTACAGACTGAATGAAGCGTCCCCAATCAAGGGGCCCAGGGAAGCTCCAATGGCAAGAGAGAATGGTTGGGGGGGCGTGCCCTGGTATCTTTTGTCATGGGCTGTGCATGCAAACAAGTCCCGTGGCCCCAGGCAGGTCAGCCCTGCCACACGGGGATGAGCAGGGCCCTCCAGGTCTATTCTGCAGGGAGCAGCAGGCACAGAAAGCCAAGGTCCCCCCAGTGGCCTCTGAGGCCCTGTGACCTCCCGGAACATCTGCCTTCCAGCCTCTTGGGCTGCCTCTCTCTCCACCCACTGCATTCCATCCACTGGCCTTGCTGTGCCTGTTCCCCACCCGTTCCTGCTAGGGACTCGCCACCCCTCTGCCTGCACTGTCCCTGCCAAGTAGCCTCAGGGCTCCTCCTCAGGCCATCAGGGCCCTCCTGTCCCCTGGGCCTTTCTAATCAGGCACCCCACCCACCCACGCCCAGCACCTACTACCCCAGAGACCTCTGTCCCAGAGTCTCCTCTGAAGAGTGGCCCCATCGGTAGGCAGAGAGCAGGGAAGGACTGCCCCCCTTTTCGAGCCTCTGGCAGGGGTGTGGGGTGGTGACAGGCAAGGATGGGGGGTTTCTTTGTTCTACTAGTTCTCTTTTTTTAATGTTAAAAGCACCGTCGCATAATGGTCCAGAGCAGGGGTTTCCGAGTGAGACCAGCATGGGTACAAGCCCCACCTCTGCCCTAGGGAAGCTGTGTGACCCCAGGCAAGTGGCCCCACCTCTCTGAGCCTGAATCTCTTCTATACATTTCTGATGGCGTCACCTCCCTCCAGGCTGGACTGGGATGATTCAGGGAGCTCACAACACAGTACTCACAGCACTCCCCACAGGTCAGCATCAACAACCGCTTAGCCACTGATGTCCCACCCAAGGACAACCAAGCCGTAGCGGTCTGAAGGTCCCTGAGCCGGTTCTCTGACTCAGAGCAGGGAGCTTGCCCATGCTGCCGAGACACTAGGGTGGGGTGGGGGTGCAGCCTCGGGGACATTCCCATGGTCTGGCTGCAACCCAAGTGCATCTTTCTGGCAGCAGAGGTGGGTCCATCTGCACCTTACTGCTCCTTATGTGTGTGGCTCCTCCTTTCTCCAGCAGCTGGCTGGGAACCAAGTGCCAAGGCCCGGAACAGAGGGACCTTTATGCCGCCCCCTCCCCGAGAGCGGGCTCCTGGGCCCTGTTTTCTTTTCATCCCGTGCGGCCGGGATTCAATGGGCAGAAACTCTGCCCCCTGCCCCACTGCAGGGACACAAACGTCCATTCTCCGCAGGGGCTCCCGAGACGCTCCACGGTGCAGGGGGAGAGGCCAGGGCTGCTACAAAGAGCTGATTGTGAGCTGGGGCCCCGGGAGTGAGCAGGGTCTGGGCAGTGGTGACAGGAGCCAACCTGAGCCCTGTGGGGCAGCTGGGGTGGGGGGGAGAGGGGCAGGGGCAAGCTCAGGCCTGTGAGTGAGGAGGCCAGTGGTGGCTTGGAGGCAGGTGGAGGGGCCTGCGTCCCTCCAGCTGGGCACCCTGTCTTGCAGCCCACCAAGAACACGGCATTCTGGAAGGAGCAGGGGTGCAGCCTCGCCAGATGGGGGTAAGGAATCCCACCTGTGAGGGGCTGGGAGGTGGGGCAGACAGCCCCAGCTCACCTTTGAAGGCTGAGAGCTTTTCTGGCAGGTCCTCCTCATCGCTGTACTTCTGGTCACAGAGAAACTCCTACAGAGACGAGAGGGCAGAGCTGAGCAAAAGGTGAGCAGGCAGAACTTGCCAATGTCGAGGCCCATTGCCCCGGGGCCTCCTGTCCCACTAGGCTGGGGGCGCAGGCTCCAGTGTCCGCCCTGACTCCTGTCAACCCTCCGGACAGATCTGCGGAGTCCAGCCTGAGGATAGAAATTGTGCTCAGCAGTTGGGTGGGGTGGGGGGCGGGACATGGAGGGTCTGCTCTAGAAGACGGAACACCTTCAATCAAACTCTGAATTACCTGTGCAGGGACCGGGGCCTCCCTACCTCCACACTGCTGACCCGGGCACCCGGCTCTGGGCCCCGTGAAGCAATGGGCCCCAGTGAGAAACTGCCTGGTTGCAGCACTAACGTCTTAGGTGAGCGCCCCTGGCATGTTGCTTCCTTCCTGGCTGGCCAGTGCTTTATCTCCGGATGGTTTAAGGACCACAGCTACTTCTGGAGTGTGTATGAGAATCCAAGGGCATGTGCGTGTGACCCCTGACACCTGGTTGGGGCTCGGTTAACAGTAGCTTCCCGTCATTCGTCTCGGCTGTGGCCAGAAGACAACTGTGTACTGTCGGGGAGGTCGCTGACTCCTCTCTCCTGCATCCTCACCTATAAAACGGGCCCGCCTTCCCTCAGATGCTGGGAGAGACTGGGATGAGCCCTTTCAGAACCCAGTGATGGGGGCCGGGGGACACCAACAAGGGCCCCCAAAACGAAGCGCTCACTCACATGACACCTTTGGATCCCCCAGTGGGCCAGGTTTCCTTTTACCCACGAGAAAATTGGGGCTCACACAGCCAGCGCTGAATCAATTCAGCTCCATCTCATTCAAAGTCTGCATCCTTGACCTTGACCTTTAAAGATGGGCAGATAGCAGGCATTCATCTGGTGTTAAAACCAAAAGCTGCCCATTCATAAGCACTTGCTATGCCAGCACAGGACCAGGGATCTCATTTGCCTCTTCGCTCATCTTCGAGCCGCCCTAGAACCTGCGCGCCGCCAGGGAAGCAAAGGGTGTATACCCACCACCCTAGCTCCAGACCCCACAGACACTCCCCCTTCCCTGGACCACACACCCCTCATTACTGAGCCGATTACACGTGGGCATCGCTTCTCATGCCCTCATTCATTCAACCGTTTTGGGGGGACCACAGCGCCCACGGCTGTGCTCTAGGCAGCCAGAGAGCACGTGAGACCAAGGCAAATAAGCCTACCCTACAATTACAGGGAGTGTTTGAAGTGATGTTAATTGGCATGTAGGTCACTCAGTCTGTTCCTGACTTCCTGCTGCTCCTTCCCACTGCTGGATGAGTGGATCCCCACTCGCATCCCTCCTAGGACAGGAAGCCCACTACCTTCCAGCCTGTCCTGCAAACCCCCAAGAGGCTTAAAGCAGAGCGAGAGAATGACAAGAACCCCAGGTAAAGATAAAACCCTCTGGGTTGGGGTCTCAGTCCCCTCCTTACTAACTGTGAAATGGGCATCGTGTACCCACCTCCTCGGGCACCTGTCCCTCAACAGGGACAACCAAGCTCCTCTGTCAATGCTCCGTGAGCAACAGTGAGACTTAGTGTGTGGCACAGCGTGACCCCTTCCAGGGTTCCAGTGTCTCCATGATAACGCAGCCCCCTTGGACAGAGAGGTAGAAACCTGCCTGCCAATACGACCCCCTTTGCTGAGTCAAGGGGCTCTGACCGTGCCCTTGCTTTTGGGACTGTGCTGTCCCATTAAATCCTCATGGTCATGCTGATTTTACAGGCGAGAGGAAGAGGACCAACCAGAGTGGTTCGATATCACCTCTAAAGTCCCAGCGGCTGAGGAAACGCAGGGTTGGTTTGGAATCTGGGCATATCTCACTCGGGACCTGTGCCTCCAGCCACCTGGAGGAAGGCAGCCCCAGGGCCCACGGGGTCCAGCTGGCTGGGCCGCAGCCTCGCCTGGGGCCTCATTACCATGCACCAAGCGTGGCCCTACCTCCACGCAGCAGGGGCTGAACCTTCTCCAGCTGCCCGGGGAGCGGCCCTTCTCCCGGCTGGCTCTGGCCAGGCCTTGCCTTCCTCCTGGCTCCCTCTTATAGCTCTTTTCTACTGCTGACCAGAAGGAGGACAATTAACTCTTGTCTGTGCCCCTGAGCAAACTGGGCACCTCCCAGGGTCACAGATTCCAAACCCTTCCAGCAGGAGGACAAATAGGCCAGTGGTTCCCAGACTTTGGGGTAACACAGAAAGAAACATTTCCAAAAAAGTTAAAAATAGGCAGAGGTGCTAAATGAGGCTGCCAAATGTGTATTTTGCCAAGTAAAGACTACACCGTGGCCACAGATGGCTGCTGTTAAGTTCAGAAAAGGACGTTTCATTAAAGTAGGAAGTTCAGAATCTCGGAATCTTTAAGTGGAAACCATCTAGCCGACACTCAACTCGCTACATGGGCCCTATGTGCCCTCCACTTTCCCACATTAGGAACTGGGAAACCTTCGTGGGGAGCCACAGGCAAGGCCCCCCATCTGGGGCTCTCCGGGCAGAGGGCTGGGGGCCTTCCAGTGCCCACAATCCGGTCGACCAGAAATCCCACACCAGCCCGAGCCAGTGAGTACCATGTACTGAACCAGTCCCATCCTGGGACTGGGTTCCAGGGATAGGACACGGGCCTTGGTGTCGGAGACAAACCAACCACATGGAGTTGGACGCAGAACAACCAGGCAGCTACCGAGAATGAGGACCAGAGCGCAGCGGGCACTGTGGAGCGCTGAGTAATGACTCCCCTCGCTGGTCCCGACGGGGCCCAGGCTTGCTCCCACAGGGGACTTGGCTCTGGGAGGGCCCCCTGCCTGGACTGCTCATTCCTGCACATCTGTACGGCTCTCGATGTCCCCCCTTCAAGCCCTTGCTCAACTATCCGTCCTGCCCGCTGTGGTCCCTGCCTCCACTTCCATCCCACCCTTACCTTCCTGTTTTATGCCACGGGATGAGTTACCCCCAACACAACTTGACTGCTTAGGAAGGGTATTGTCCATCAACTGTCTCCCCCTGTGAGAATGTCGGTTGCACATAGTAGGTGCTGAATAAATGGCTGCAGGATGCGTGGCCGAGTCAGGACTCAGACAGGACGAATGATGCGATCACAGCAGCAAAGCTGCAAGTGGCCAAGCTGGGGCTAACCTGCACAGAGGAGGTCACTTGGTTGCCTCCCTGCACAGAGCTGAAAAGGGAAAGTGACCCACAGAGTGGGTGTTAGAAGGATGATGGGAGGAGGCAGCCCCCCCCCTCGCAGTCCTAGGAGCACGGAGCACGCTCAGCATGCTGTCGGTGTTCGGCAAACATCTGTCGGAGGAGTGGAGACGCCTGCCCTGCAGCCAGAATGACTTTCTCCTCTCTCGCCCCTGACGCGGTGAGGCAGCTTTGCAGCAGTGTGTGCACGGGTCAGACAGAGACTAGGGGGTCGGGGGGAGGGGACTCAGAGATTAAAATTGCGTTTCTTCTTAGGAGCCAAAAATGACAAATGCTTGCCCCAGAGCGACCAGGGTGGGACAAGCAGCTGACCCATTCGTGTGTGGGTAGGTGGCCCTTGCTGACTCTGGGCTCAGGGCAGCTGTGTGGACTGTGCCTCTGGCAGTGGGAACAGGAGCTCCATTGGCCAGGCTGCCAGCTCCTACCCGTCCTCCAAGCTTCAGATTCTTGATTCCTGATTACGCACAGCCCACGGCTTCCTCCCCTTCAGGCGCTTGACCCTATCTCCTTGCTCAGTCTCGGAGCCCAGCCGTGCCTAGTGGGCATGCCCAGTAGGGTACCCTACTTGTCCAGACACCAGGACCCCTGGCTGCCCTGATCCTGGGTCGCCAGGCAGAAGGGACAGAGATAGAAGCCAGTCCCCTTTGGAAGACAAGCAAAAGCAAAACCCAAAAGAGGGCGGCGAGCTAGAGCCGAAGGCCCAGGTTCGAACCGCTCGGTGGCTGGGGGAAGCAGTACATCGGTCTGCGCCTCTGTTTCCTCATCTGCAGGAAGGGTGCAAATACGTCGCAGAGGCTTTTTCCGAGCATTTCAATCTGCAAGTAAATTCATGTAAAGTGCTGAACACAGAGCCTGGCACCTGGTAAATGCTAAATAAACACTGGCTGGGTGTTGCTGTCTTCTAACACTTCTGTCCATACAACCCATGGATAACCCCCATGACTCGTCCTCACCCAGACCCCCAAGGACTAGGGAGCAGATCAGAAGTGCACCTCCTTCCCCGAACCTCTTCCCTGACAGGCTGGTTCTGAGCTCTCGGTCCCCTCTCTGCGCATTTCCGCTTGACCAACTGGACGGCTGAGACCCCGAGAGGTCGCTGGCTGCTCAAGATCACAGAGTTTTCACAACTCAAGGCCAAGCTCCCTCCACCATCCCAGCTGCCTCCCTGCCCCGAGCAAGGAGCCAGTGGCCTCACCACAGGTCTCTGAGCAAAGAAAGTCAACACTGGGAGTGGCCTTTCCTCTGGGACAGCTGCAGAAGGAGGTGGCTCCCGAGGCCAGGGACCCACTCTGTAACCCACTGCGGGGGGGTTGTGGGTGGTTCACTCGACCCAACCTGCTCCCCCCCTCCAGCCCTCTGTCCTGAGGTCAGGGCCTCCAGGTACGAGTGATGACGGATATGCAGCGCAGCGAGCTCAGAGGCCTTGGCGGCCTGGTCAGTCCCAGGCAGAGAGCCAGGAAACGCACGCAGGCAGGGGTTGGGGGTTGAAAACAGGAAGTTGTGAGCGTCCCCAGGCAAGGCTGGGGTGGTGACTGAGCTGTTAAAACATCTCCCCAGTCCCAGGGCATGAAAGGGACTCCTCAGAGTGCCCAGCTTGTCCTCTTCATTCACTAGCCGAGGCCTCTGAATGGAAAGGACTCTCCTAAAGCCGCAAAGGTGGGAAGCTGCACATTACCTTCCGGAGGGCAGGGTGTGTGGGGCAGAAGGGTCGGGGCAGGGGGGGGTGTTGAATCAGGTCCCCTGGGCTCCAATCCCAGATCCAGCACCGACTACCAGCTCTGTGGCCCTGGGCAACTTGTCCCATCACTCTGGGCCTCCGTTTCCTCGTCTGTGAAATGGGATCGTCACAACAGCATGTCCTCTTTGGGCTGGATTAAGTGAGCTAACTGCATGGACACTGACTACGTGTCAGCAATCTGCACTGTGCATTTGGACCGTCCCGCACTGTCCCACACAGTCCTCCGCGTGCGCCTTGACCCTCTGGCCATCCCTCCTTAAGGGCAAGCTCTGCTTTGTCCCTGGACACCTGGCTGACCTAGCCGTGGAAGGCCATCCGCACAGGACAGAGAGCTTCCATCCCAGTCCTGGGGGACAGCGCCCGCCTCCAGGCCTGTGCACTGCCGCCCCCCTCCCTCCTCCACAACCTCGGATGCACGTCTGACTCTCCCTACCCCCAGGAGTCCTGTCCAGGTGTGTAGGCCCTGGAGTGGGTCTGTCCACACCCGGCAGCAGTTGGCAGCCCCTGCTGTGTCACCTGCCTGGTCCCCTGCCCCCACCGGCTCCACCCCAGACTTTTAACTCTCTTCCTGGGCCGGTACCTCTAGCACCTGCTCCCGGATGCCTGCTCCCGGCCCTCCAGGCTCGTCTTTTTGTATTAGCTGCAGCAGAATTTTGGGGCGGGCAGATATCACCATCTTGGAGGCCATCCAAGGTGCTGGTGGCCAAAACCCTGGGTGCAAACCCCAAGGCCAGACGGCACCATACCAGGTCCTTGGCGCCTCTGACGCAGCTCACAGGTTCTTAAAGGGCCAGGACCCGGCCACAAGTGGCCGGCCTGCTGCCTGGCACATAGACGGAGCCTGTAACGTGCACCCACAAGGACAGGAGGCTCACATTCCCCACAGCGGCTCTGGGGCCGCATCCGGACACTGTGTCCTCGCCAGCAGATGGGGTGGCTGAAGGAAAAACACCCCATCAACTACACAAGTGAAGCAGACCCTGAAGAAATTCCATCTCTGGCTTCCTGTGACATGGCCACAATGAGGTCGTGACTGGCTGGACTTGCGGGGACACTGAATCCTCGGAGGCTCACGTGGCTACTTATCACCATCTCCCTTATAATATATTAAGGAAGAGCAAGAGAGACGAGTGCCCAGCGATGCCAGCTGGGCACACTCACCTGGGCAGGGACGCAGTGGTGCTGCCAGCACACAGGAAAAGGACACGCCTGCGTAGTGCCTGGGTCAGGTCTCAGAGGTCCCCTGGGGCCCGGGGCGGGGCCAGGGACACACACCCCTCTGGGCAGAGACACACAGCCTGCCTCGCCCAGCTCTTCCCAGCACAGAAGCCACGTGGGCTCTGAAATAACCACAGGGCACCTGAATGCAACCGGGAACGCTGAGTGCCCTTCATTCGACCCAGGAGGGCTGGGAGGGTGGGACCACAGCCAAAGATCTTTATCTACATAAGCAAGAGAGGCCTGTGTCACAGCTAGGCCACGGCCACCTGGTGGACAGGGTCCAGGCAGGCCATGAGCAGCGTCTGCAGTCAGGCTGCTGGACCTGCCACTTCCTGGCTGGATGTCCTTGGGCAGGTGACTTCCCCTGGCCAAGCCTCTGTTTCCTCATCTCTAGAATGGGAGGTCTCATCATCCTCGTCCCATGATGATGTTTATACATTCTTGGGGCACGCCCTTCCGATGGAACGTCCCTTTGACAGCAGTCAGTGAGATGACGCAAGTCAGGCGCCAGGCAGGCCTCGAGGGGTTTTGTTAAAGATGCCGGCCTCGGGTTGGCTCGACTCCCTGCCCTCCAGGCTCCCCCTGCGGACCAAGGGTAAGGGCACCCTGAGAGTCACCCACCCAGCCCCACCGCGTCTCTCCGTTCCTGTGGGAAGCCGGGGAGAGTGTTTTCTGTGGCCATATAAGGCTGGGTCTGCTGGCCTGGGGTCACCTGCCACGCCATCGGGGCTTGGAGACTGTCAGCTATGTGGGGGGGGTAGGAGGTGCTCGCCTGTGCGGCCCGCTCCAGTGGCGCAGAGAGTGCACACGCACACGCACACGCACCCTCGTGGGGGTGGGCGGGCATCCACAGGGCGGACCCTATCGAGTTCAGAGACTGAGAGGAGAGGCTGGGTCCAAGCCTGGCTGTTCAAACCCAGGCAGCTGGCTCAGCCTCTCTGAGTCTTGTTTTCTGTCACACGGGAATCCACACTCACAGGCTTAGGGTAAGCACTCAGCGAGATAATTCCCAAAGCATGCCTGGTACACTACCTGGCACACGCAAAATGCTCAGAAAATAAGAGCCAAAGCACGAGTGAAACCACAAAAGTGTGTTTCCATACAGCTCTGGGTCCACCCAAGTCTATGTTCACTCCTCAATCCCTTGTAATAACAATAGCTAAGACTTAGCTTCTCTGCTGCCTTCTGGAAGCTGGCCCACCCCGGGGAAAGATGGGAGAAAAGCCCCCAAAGGACTGAGGTGTCGGCCCTAGAAGCCCCCAGAGCTGGGCTCTGCCCTGGGGCAGCAGACCCAGAGGCACCCGACCCAGAGGCACCCAAGCAGCTCCTACAAGGTCACCGGGCAGCCACTTCATCCAGCCCCCTAGAAGCCCCACTGCAGTGAAACTGAGCCCGAGAGGAAAGCCAGTCTGGGCTGCTAACGTGGATCCTTCCAGAATTTCCCTCTTGAACCTCCACTGCAGCCACGGCCGTGGGTGAAGCGGACCCAGACCCTCAGTCGGAGCGACCCCCTGAGTCTGTGAAGAACTTCATCTGCCCCTCTCCACTGACCGCTGCAGGGACTCGGAGCAGTGCAGGGCCCACACTCCCACTTCGGGCAGGGGAAACGAAGCCTCTCCCGGACAGAGCGGTGCCACCCAGGCTGGGCGGCCAGCAGGGGCCACAGCAAATCTCTGCCCTGGGTTTCCATTCCCTGCGCCTTTAAGCCCTAAACAAACCAACGATAATGATCATGACAGCAGCCAGCTCTCTGCATGCGCTTTCCACAGATCCTATCGCTGCAAAGTCACAACAGCCTGACCACCATCACGTCGGTGCCTTGCCCAGGGTCACAGAGCCACGACACTCTGCCCTCCTCTCCCTGCCCCTCGTGGCTCTGCACCCTGGTGGGGCCACCTCGACGTACTGCGGTGGGAAGCAGCTCAAGTTTCCAGTTTGACCCTGAAGTCTCCTTCCTCCAGGGGCCTTGAGCCTGTGCCCTCGAGGCCTGGCTCACATGGTGGTCGTGGAGTAGCCCCTGGGCATGGAAAGGACTCTAGACCACAGGTTCTGCCACTGGCTTCTGGGTGGCTTTGGCCAGATGCTTACCCTCTTTGGGTGCTGGGGTCCCAAGGTGGTTGAACACAGCCCTTCTTCCTCCCCCTCTCCAGGCCCAGCGCTGCTCAGGCCAGCTCCTGAGAGGCACGGGCCGCCCCCTTTCCCAGCCAAGTCAGTCCCCCTCCCAAAACAACCCTGTGGCCTCCCCATAGTCTGCACCCCCTCCGAGGGCGGGGCTGGCATGGAAAGTCCCTCACACTCAGCTCCCCTGGCTTGTCCAGCGACAGTCACCTCTCCCCCATCCCCAGCTGTCTCTGGCTCAGGGTCCTGCTGGCTGTGGGTGGATTCAGCCAGCTTGGAGCCCGCCCGGCCTAGCAGCCCAGGGGGCTGTATGAGGTCAGGGTTCCAGGCTCCTGTCCAGAGGGCAAGCGCAGCCAAGACCTGCGGGCTGCAGAGTGAACTGGGAGGGAGCCCAGCAGCCTGGACCCCTGAGACCCCAGCCAGACATCCAGGCTCCCTTCCAGCTGTGCTCAAGATGACACCAACAGGCAGGGTGAGGATGGCAATGAGGGACCCTGGGGATTCCGACAGCCTGTGGAATGGAATCAGACAGACTGTCTAGTTCCATACAGTCCAAAAAACCAAAGAAAGACTCAACATTGCAAGTTTCCCACTGAAAGCCTGCAGTCCTGCCACTGCGCTGACCCTACCCCCCCCCCCACACACACACACACTGCACCACCTGCACCTGGGCCCTGCTGACCCTGCCAGCGTCCCACTTTGGGGCTCAGATCTGGCTCAGACCCAGGGTGCTCAGCAGCCTGAGGAAGCCAGTTGGGGGTGCCCAGTCCTGTTTTGGGGGGCAGGCCTCTGCAGCCAGTTAGGGAGGAAGCTGGGGAACTCAGTGTAGTACCATCTATGGAGGCCTTCCCTCGTGCAGGGTGCTGGACCGAGCACACTGCATGCCTTCTGTGGCTGAGCACTCAGGATGGCCCTGGTCCCGGGTGGTGAGGGCCTTGGTGAAGCCCACACAGCTGGTACAAGTGGGAGGCCGGATCTGAGCCCCCTTCACGCAGAACCGCAAAGGCCCTGGCTATGCTGCCTTTGAGCTCTGGCCAAAGTCTGCATGCTCCTTCCACAAACGTTTGTGGGGCTCCCACTGCGCACCTGGCAACAGCCAGCCTGCTTTCTGTATAGAAATCCACCAGGATGGTCAAGAGAAGCCTCAAGACTCTAAGGCAGCCTTTCCCGAAAGCTGGAGGGGAAAAGAGCTGCGAGAGTGGGAGTGGGGGCTGGCGGGAGGCCGGAATGTCCTGCGTTGGAGAGGGCACCGGCTTGCGCGCATCTGGAGCCCTGGGTGCTAACAGCAGCCTGACCCACACTTGCTGGGCAGCCAGCCACCTAGCTTCTCTGGGCCTCCCTTCGTCTGTCCGCTGTAAAACCGGGACTACTGGGAGACAGCAGGGGTCCCTTCCGGCGCCAAATCCCCGTGGCGGGCTTCCGCGGGGGGGGGGGGGGGGCTGGGGGGCGGGGGGGGGGCGGTGTGCAAACGGCTGGTATGGGAGCTCCCGGCCGGCCCTACCTCCCCAGTCCAGGAGTAACAACTTGCAACCCGAGCCGCCGGACCAGAGCGGAGTGGAGGGGGTGGAGGGGGACCTACCTGGAGTCGGAGGCACAGGAGAAGGGGCGGAGGGAGAAAATTGGGGGTAGCACAGGGAAAGAAAAGTTGGGATGGGGGGAGTTGGGAGCTTTGGGGACAAGGCAGCGCCGCGCGGCTCCCGCAACTTGCAAGCAGCCCTCGCAGCGGGCTACAAAAGCGAAGGTGGAGACTGGCGCTTACCCGGTTGATCTCCGCCAGCCTCCTCTCCTGCCGGGCTTTGAGCAAGCCGAACGCCTTCCCTCCTAGAGGAGACAAAGAGATGGCCCGGGAAGTGGTGGGTCTCACCGGGCTGCGCGCCCTCCCGGGTCCACGCTCACTTCCTGCGCGCGCTGTAGACCCCACCGTCTTCCCGGGGCACGCAGGTGGCAGGCGCGGGTACAACGCGTGCGGGCCCCGGCACGCGGGACGGCGTGCCGGGGGCGGGGCAGCGTTGTGGAACAGCGGCGCTTACCTTGAAACCTGTTGCTGAGCGCTACCGACATGGTGAGCACGGGGCTCCCGCTGGCTCCCGGCTGCGCGGCCGCGGCTAGGAACGAGAGGGAAGGACGGGCGCCCGGTCGGAGCTCCCGCGGCGTGTGGCGACTGGACCCAGGGGCGGAGGGAAGGCGCGGGCGGCCGGACACACCCCTCCCTCCCCTGCGGCCCGCCTCCCTTCCCTCCCGCCACCCGGCCGCCGGCCTCAAAGCGGCTATTATGCGGGACACAGAGCCCGCTGCGCGCCCCTCTGCTGGAGGACACGGAAAATGCACAGCGCGAGGACCGCCCTCTCCGCTCCCCCCAGGACCTCCACAAGCCCCTTTCCCTGCGGAAGCTCCGGCCACGGCTTCCCGGTAAACAGAACGGGGACGATCTTAGTTCTCACTGTCGGGGTGCCTGCAAGAAGCAAACCCGGGTGGCAGTGGCAGGTAGTGACCGGGCCACCAACTAAGGCCGTTAAGTTACTATCGCCCGATGCACAGAACGCACTTTTAAAAGGGAGGTGTGCGTCCCCGGCCCTCATTTTTAATTCTTGAAAAAAATATATAAAACCATTTAGTTTTGTTAGGAGGGGTGGTGAGTGCATAATGACAAAGTGCCACCGGGACATCAGCAACACTGGATCAGTTAGAATGAGTTCGTGTTTTGTTAATAAAACCTATTTCTTGAGCGCTAACTGTGCATTGGGCACTTTGCCAGGTCAGTAGGGGATACATTTGTAAAGTCATTTATTCTCAAAACTTTCTGAAACAGGCCTGGGCACTTCCACTTTACAGATGAGAAAAGTTAGGCTGTGGAAGCCTGGAGTTCAAGTCCATCTGGATGATACACCGAGCCTCCAGCTCCAGGGAGAGTGGCCCTCGGGGTGCAGGAGCCCAAAACTTGTAACAGGGGGAGGGAGGAGGTGAGTTTCCTGTCTGATTCAGGTCATTTCTGAGACTGAAAGGTGGCGCTCCTAACAATTATGCTGAGGTCACAGGCACAGGCAGGGACCCCTCTGGGCAAACAGTACACTGGTCACCAATGACACCCCCCACCCCCGCACCCCCACACACGGGATCGGATCCAGGAATTCTCCTTCCCCATTCGCCCCAAGGTTTTGGATCTGGCCAGGCTGTGTGACCTTGGGCCCTTGACTTGTTGGAGCCTCAGTTTCCTGATCTGCAGATGGAGGAAACGGCACCTCTCACCAAGCGGGGGCTGTTACAACTCATGCCTTTCAGGCGGTTAAGCAGGAAGTAAAAGCTTGGAGGAAAAACGGGGCTTAGGACTCACAGCCCGCGGTGATGGGAGATGTCTACCTGCAGGCAGGAGAGGAGAGCTTGCTCACAGCACAGCCCTGGCCACTGACTCCCAGAGCCAGGCTTGGGCAGCCTGTCGCCCCGGTCAGCCATTCTGCAGGGCAGGGGCTACCCCACCTTCCACTGCTCAGCTGCTGGGCCCGCATCGCTCGCCAGATGTTCAACAGCTGCCACATTCCGCCCAGCCCAGCCCTGCCTCCGGGGCTGTGTGGCGGCAGGCATGAGTCACAAGACGTCAGGCCTGAGGTACGTTGCTGAGGAATGGAGACGAGGCCGGTTCTCCACCCGTCCGGGCTGCTGGGACTGGGCTTGGCGACCATGGTCCAATGCCAAGAGCAGGCACTAGAAGGCTGGCACTTCTTTCAGCAGAGAAGCCAGTGGGGGTGGGGAGGGGCCTGGGGGCATCAGGCCCTGTCGCAGAGGTCTTCAAAGAACCCCCATCTCCTTGGCACCACAGGAGGACAGGGACCATCAAGCTAACTGTGAAGCAAGGGCCTCCTGTTTCAACCTCTCTGCCTCCCTCCCAGGCCTATCAAGTCCCCTGCAGGCCATCCATGAGCCCCTGCGCCCCCTGCCCCCTGCCCCCGGCTCAGTCGGTGTTGGGCTTCTCTGTGGAGGAACACACCTCTCCTCTGGACGCACTTCCCCAGCAGGTGGGGGGGGGGCACCGCCCAGCTCTAGCTCCAGGGCCTTGGACACAGAGACCCTTGTTGTTCTGAACAGGAGTCGGGGGCGGGGACCTGGCCCCAGCTGGGCTGGCCTTCCCTGGGAATTCAGAATCTGGGAAGTTTCCAGTGGTTTCTGCCACGGATTTGACACGATGACTTGGAACCCCAGGTGCCACGGTGGAGGGGGCAGAGGGAGCATCTTCTTTCACCAAGTGCAGAAAAGCAAAGGGAGCTGCTGTGCCCGGAGAACAGAGCACAGCACACTTGGCAAGACCAGAGGCGGAGATGGGGGGGGAGGGGAGGGGACAGCAGCCCCCCACCCACCCCAGCAGCCTGGGAGGCCACTCCAGCCCTAGGCTGTTTCAGAGGCTTGGCAGCCCTTCCCACCCCAGGATTCCAGGAGATCCTCCCATGTCCTCCAGACTTGAACTCCCTAGAACAAACTCCATTCAGGCCTAATTGGTCAAGGGCCTGAGAGCTGCGTGGTCCTACCCCTGCAACCTATGCTCCTGGAGAAACCTGTGCTGGCCAAGCCCTTCTTTGCAGATCCCAGGCTGTTGCCTCCCCCTGCCTGGAATGCCTCCCCCCGCCCCCGCTGTGTTCCCCACTCAAAGCCCTCCCCCCCCCCCCCAACAGTGTCCCTCCCTGAGCCTTTCTGGGCTGCTGGACACTTGGCTTTGAGTTCATTTCCTGCCTCAGTGTCTTCAGACTGAGCCAGAGGTCAGCTGAGGGCCTGTCTGTACCCCGCCCTTCAAAGTCCCCTGCCCCTTGACTTTGCCTGATAAGCCCCTGGAGCAGAGGGGAGGGGGCAGGTGCCTGTGGCTTCAGGACCCCAGCAAAATCCCCCCAGTGGGCAGACCCAGCCAAACCAGCAGGCTCAGCAGGCTCACGTTCCTACTCCTATGTGTGGGCTGAGATAGGTCAGTGCGAGCCTTCCTCCCACTCCCTGGGCACTGCGTGTGTCCTGCACTCGGGCGTGCCGTGTGTGTGCACCCGCAGCCAGGGCCCCTGCTGCCAACCAGCAAGGGAGGACCAAAGACACACCACCGAGCTAGTAAAGAGGGCCTTTATTTCCACGTTGGACAGAACTTGACTGCTGCCGCCTGTCCCCTGGCTGGGGGCAGGCCTGAGCTGTGGGAGGGGCCTGTGCCCCCCATGGCCCCCACTCTCCTGGTGCCAAGGCCCTGCCATCTGTCATCGGAAGAGGGCTGGTGGAAAGGGGAGGGGTGCCAGGAGGAAATGCCAGGGAATCCTGGGCAGAGGCTGACGGAGGGGAGGGGGGCCTGGCCACAGGGGGATTCCCCGGCAGGGCAGGATGGACCAGAAAGGCAGCCCGGCCTCCATCCCAGCAGAGGCCTCCCTCACAGCAGTTGGGGCCGCAGCGCCCCAGGACCAGCCTAGGAAGTGCCAACCAGTCAGAGGCCACCCAGGGTCAGTGGGATCGCCAAGGGCAGCTCCCTGCTACCTGTGTCCCCCTAACCCAGGTGCCCTTGGGCCCTTGAGGCCCAGCACCTTGGACAGGCCACAGGCTCAAAGGGAGGGGCAGCAGGACCCTGAGAAGGAAGTATCCCATCATGCCAGTGGTCCCCCCGCAGGGGGAGGGCCACCCCCAGTGGGCCCGGCAGGCTGTACTGTGTCCCTGGAGTCCTGGGCCTCAGTTCCACTGCTGAGAAGCCACTAGGATCTCACATTTGCTGGCCTGCCCCCCCCTCAATTGTGCAGAACTGCTGGGGGTTTGTGTGCGCAGGGGTGACGGGGTGGGGGGTTGCGGGGGACAGACGGCAGCTCTGGAACCCTCCTTGGATCTCTGCAGACGCTCCTGCAGCCTCCCAGGCACCAACCCTGCCTGGGCCCACGCTTGCAGGAGTGACAGGGCACATGTTAGTGCCACAGAGTGTCTGACTTAACCCCCAGCGCCCATACGGCGTGTGGCACTCAGTGGTGCTCAGTAAGCAGCTCTGCGTGGACTGCAATGGGTGTGTATACCCAGAGGGGCCGTGCACACATGCGCACCACACCCACAGGCATGTGTCCACAGTGAGTCCGTGTGCTGTGGACACGGTGATATGCGTGTTTGTGTGTGCCTGCAGGGTGAACCCTGAGTGCACATGCCTGGGGGAAGTGTGAATGCACACACACTCCTGCTGGATGGGGGGCATGGGCGTGGTCATGGAAGAGCATGTGTTCACTCGGGTGCACTGGTGGGTGTGGCGCCGGCTGCGGGCTGGGGGTGCTCACTGCCAGCTGGCACAGCTCTCAGGCAGACTCTGCAGAATGGCCTCCAAGTTCTGCTTGTCCGCGCGGACCTCGGCGAGGTCGCTCTCGAAGCTCTGGATCTGCAGCTCCTGCTGCTTGGACTCCTGCTCCAACAGCCTCAGTTTCCCCTGCAGGGACCCAGGTGGGCCCAGCTGCAGCCGCAGGCGCTCCAGTGCCTGCCCAGTCTCGTTCAGGGCCTCGGCTGGGGCTTGATGAGTGTCCAGTGACCCTGTAGGGGGTCAGAGTGCCTCAGCGTGGGCCAGTTCCCTGCCGTCCCCAGGAGCATGTTTAGTCCACACCTCAGAGACCCTTCCCAGCCCAAATCTTCTAGGAATCTGACTGCCCACGATCCACACCAGGAAAGCGATGGACCGAGAGGGCAGTGTGGTGGAGGCCTGAGCTGAGCACCTCACCCCGGTCATGCACTGACTTCTGGGGTGTTCCCCCAACAGGTGGCACTGTGGGCCACTGGGTGTTTGTTGTTGGTATTACTATTATTGTTTATTTTCATAAAGGCCTGGGGTGAATCCTGCACCCCAGTCTCTTCTGCTATAAGGCAGTGGTACACGCAAAGTTCCCATGATGCCTGCTGCTCCCGCACGCCACGTCGAGTCACTGAGAGAACGCCTCTGCAGGGACCACCTGTGCGGGGTGTAGGCAGGTATGTGGGTGGAAACGGGGTCTCTGGCTGTGGATGACCCCGATGGCTGTGGACCTGGGAGGCAGACAGCCCGGCCCAGCCCAGCTCTATTTCTTGGGGGTTGAGGGCTTCCTGGAGTCTCCCCAAGAGTAAAACAAGGGGTGGGGCCAGGTGCTCACGTGTGAACTTTGTGGTGATGTGCCATGGAATCCAAAGGCTGCCTGCCCCACCTGGCCCTTGTCATTAAGGGTGATACTCAACAGGAAGACAGCTCAGCATGGTAAGAGTGACAAGGATGAGGAAGTAAATTCCAAATGGCTTCTTCTAAACCCAGAGGATCCCACTGGGCCCCAGGGTCCCCCACGGCCTCAAATTCCTGGGCAATGAAGGCCTCATGAAGGGCAGGCGGGTGCAGCAGCTGGGCCCAGGGGCAGGAAGAGGCAGAGCGGGGCTGAGCTCTGGTGTCTAGACAGGTCCTGCCCCTAGTAAAGACCTGGGAAGGCCCCACTGTCCCCAGGAAAGTCCAAACATCCTGGCCTTTGAGGAGACTCAGAACTGGGGCACAGCCCCCATTCTATCTGCCTGTGGGGGGCTCCCAGGGGCGGGGGCAGGGGCCGGGCGGGGGCAGGGGCCAGGTGGTGCCAGCGCGAATAAATGAACAACAAGGGCAAAAGCCAGACCCCAAGGGGCCCCCAGGACCCACGGGGTCAGGGCCCAGCCCTGGGCCTCCTTACCCAGCCCGGCAAGCAGCTCCGACAAGGCCCTGATGTCCTTCTCCAGGGAGGCTCGTGACTCCCGGATCTGCAGCCCCATGTGGCTCAGCCCGGCACCCACCTTCGGGGAGGGAGGAGGGAGGAGGAGGAGGGAGAGCCTGAGCGGATTCCTGCTGGCTCTCGGGCCAGGGGGGAACGGGGCGAAGGCCTTGGCACACGTACCCGCTCAGCTTCCTCCAGCTCCTCTCTCCGCGCCCTTGAGGCTACCACCTGCTGGGAGGCCTGTCGCAGCGTCGCCCGTGTCTGGCTGGAGAGCCGCCTGGCATGGCGGCGTTCCTGCTCCCCCTCCCTCAGCAAGGCCTTGGCGAGCTATGATGGGTGACATGGGTGACAGTGCAGAAGAAGGTGAACAGAGTACATCCTTCTGGAGGTAAAGACCACTATGGCGATAATGCCAACAGGTGAGACAGCATCGGCGAGAACTGGGGAGACACCCCTCCATTAGCATGGGCTCCCATGAAAAACAACAGCCTGGAGGTGTGGGGAATAAGGCCAAACAGCCCTTCTAGTGAGTCCTGCTCACGTGACTTAAGTTACTGAAGCAGCTGGGCCTCGAGGTCCTCACCTGTCCCATGGGGACAGTCACGACACCTGTTTCTTGAGGAATCAACAGTGTCACCCATGCAAAGCTCCAGAGCTCAGCGCCCAGGACCCGTGGAGCCCTCAGTGAGTGTGGAGTGTGTGGCACTGCGTCCAGGGAGGGCGGGTCTGGGGGGGGGGGACCATTCTCCCACAGGGACACCATTGCCATCAGTCTGTGGCCCTGACCTTGGCACTGTTCCTGGCCAACAGCGCGGCCTCTGTGCCCTTTTTCCTGGCACTGGAGGAGACGGGTGCAGCGTTTCCCAGCATCTTCTCCGCCTGCTTGGTCTTCTTCTTCGCGTCTGCAAGGATCCTGCTCCGAACGACGCCTGCCTTCCTGCTCAGCACAGCCTGGTCCTGGGGCCCAGGAAACTGCAGCTCCACACCTGCAAAGCCGGCGAGGCGGTCAGGAGGGCCTGACCTCCGATGGGGTTCCCCATCCCCACCAGTGCACCGAGCTGGAGGGCCTGCCAGTCACCTGACCAGCCCTGGACCCTCTCACGACATGAGTGGAGGTCAAAGTGCATGAGATCTGGGGGCTGGGGGTGAGTTGGGGAGGGCTAACAGACAAGTGAGACCCACTGCCCAGTGAATTTAAAGATTCATAGGATACTTATTAAAGTCACAAATCACATGGTGGTCCATGCCTGGGGCACTGTTGGGGCTGGGGAACCACAGCGCACTACACAGAGAAGTCCATTGAGCTTTGTTTTTATGTACCACCTATTTCTGAAAAGGCTTGGAAGTACCTCACAGTGATAAATAAATCGAGTCGGACAATTAAAATGAAAAAATCAAGGGCCGCCTGTGACTGGGGAGGGAAGGGGGTAAGGAAGGGAAGAGAAGCGGTGAGAAGTGCCAGAAAGTTAGGATAATGACACTGCAGGTACTAAATGCCCTATTTACCTCGGAGCTTCCTAGCACCCGAGACAAAAAGGGAAATACAATTCATGTAGGTTTTGCTATCTTATAAGAGGTAGTTTCCTTTGTGTAAAAAAAGAGACTTTTTCCTTCTCCTTCAAATAAAATTGTAAGGGGAATTGATCTTAAAGACTACTGGTTACAGTAGACAGAGTCAAATTTTAAGAAGCATTAAGCCTTCTAATATTTGCCGGTATCACATGACATAATTGCTTCAGGAAGATAACCCAGAAATTTGATCTACACTTTCCTGCTTTTACACAAAAGCAGGTTCTTCAAGGGCCAACCTTTAATGGTTCTTCAAGTGCACTCAGTGGAGCCCCAATTCTACGGGGCGTTAATACACGTCGGGGAGAAGTGCCCATGGAGTTTAAATCGGGTGAGCTGGGCGTCCTTCTTGTGGGGCTTCTCAGGGCCTTTGCTGCTCTAAGGTGGGCCCTGCATGCCAGCACACGGCATTTCCTGAACTCATTGGAACACGAACCCTGTCTCAGAAGAGCGGATGGTAGGCCGGGGCCCTGGAGCGCACCCTGGGGCAGGGTGCTCCACATTCCCTTCAGCCAAGTTATCTGCCACCCTGAACATCTGCTGAGCACAGGCCAGCTGGTGGGAAGGGGTGGGAACAGGAGAACCAGGCTTAGAGGTTGGGGGGGTGTCCCTGTGTGGATTGCAGAGCAGTCCCAGGGAGGCAAATTCCCATTTAGTACCTGCAAGAGCTTTCTTTTTCTTAGAACTATCCAGCAATGAGCAAGGGATATCTTGGGAGGTAGTGAGCACACCATCACCAGAGGCAAGCAAGCTAAGGGTCTGTGAGTCCCCTGTCTGGTAGGGGGTGGTTGCAGCCTGTGACTTTAAGACGCCTTATAATTCTAATGCTCTAAAATCCTAATATTCCATCATTACATATCATTGAATTCACACTTTCTTAAACTTGCAGCAGAGACAAGCATACACAGCCAGGCCTTTCCCACCGGAAGTCCCCTGACCAATGGGTCACCAGGACATCAGGGTTCAGAGGAGCCTAGAAAACAGGAGTCATTGCCCAGTTTGGCCTCTGCCCAGAGGCTCGGAGCCCATGGGTGGGGCTGGGAGGGAGGCCACAGAATCAGTATGACGGTAGAGAACTGACCCCTGGTCTCAGGCCCTAGGAGGCCTTGGGGGCTCAGGGCATGTTCCTGCCTTGTCCGGCTCACTGGGACACAGCCACAAACAAAGGGTGAGGGGCTGCTCTCTGGAGCAAAGACAGCATCACAGGAGCCCACAGCATACCAAGGGGCACACCAAGGTGAAGAAGCATAATGCTGGCTGGTTTCTGTTCAGCTCAGACCCAGGGGAGAGATCGCTTCCTTTCCTCAGTCTACCCATCTGTAAAATGGGAGCACTTTGCCTCATTTTCCTGAAGCTCAAAACGGGGCCTGGACTGGCATCAACCCATACCCTCTTCTGAAGAGGAACTTTGTGTCCCTCCCCGTAGCACCAACTGGACACTGGGCCATGGCAGTCACATTTGTCCCAGGTAATGCGAACCCCAGCCAGAGTGGACTAGACTAGCATGAGACAGCCGAAGAAATCACATGGTTCTCAGGGGCTCTGTGTGTGGTCTGATGATGGACAGTCACGTGGGCAAGCACCTGGTGAGAAATGTGTTGCGGGGAGGCCGAATGGGTGGGACAAGCGGCCACAGGAGAGGTCCTGGCAGAGGGAGCTGTCCATGTGGCTTACGCCCACATGACTGGACTCCTGTCCCTTGCAGCCAAGCCTGTTCAAGTGGCTGCTGTGGACACTTGTGCCTCAGTGAGTCTAGGGATCCGCCAGGTACGCGTACCTTCCAGGTCAGCCAGCAGGGTCCTGGCTCCCACAATGGTCACTCTGGCAGCCTGGACGGACGAGGATGCCCGGGTCAGGGCAGCTCTGGCCTCACGTTGCAGCTGGAGAGAGAAGAGTGACACTGGGCGGGTGGCATGGGGGTGTGCTGCCTGGACTCGGGCCAGGCGGGCAGCAAACCCACATACGGTAGGTCCCGAAACATCACCAAAACTCGACTGTGCAGTATGCTGTTTACCGGGAATACCTGGTGTTTTATTATGTAAATAGGAATCCCTGAATATTTCTTCCAAGAAGGTACCTGTCCTGGAAAAACTTGAAGGAACATGAACATGACAACCAAAGACTTTTTAAAAAATATTTGATTTATTTATTTTTAGAGAGAGGGGAAGGGAAGGAGAAAGAGAAGGAGAGAAATATAGGTGTGTGGTTGCCTCTCGCTTGCCCCCTACTGGAGACCCGGCCCACAACCCAGGCCTGTGCCCTGACTGGGAATTGGACTGGTGACCCTTTGGATCGCAGGCCTGCATTCAATCCACTAAGCCACACTGGCCAGGGTGATTTTTTTTTAATTAATATTTTATTTATTTCTTTTCAGAGAGAAGGGAAGGGAGAGAAACATCAGTGTGTGAGGGAAACATCAAGTAGTTGGCTCTCCCCTGCCCCCACTGGGGACCTGGCCTGCTACCCAGGCATGTGCCCTGACTGGGAATGGAACCAACGACCTTTCAGTCTGCAGGGATGTGCTCAATTCACTGAGCCCCAACAGCCAGGACTGAAGATTTCTTTTCAAACATGCTGTGTCTCAAATAGCAAATCTTTATCACACAACTTCTCCCTTGGAAAATCCGTTTCTTCCCCCAGCCACTGAACAAGATGAGACCCGGGGCATGGGTTTGATGGGAGAGCAGACACACAGAGTGGGCCCTCCCTCCGCGCCGTGGAGAAGGATTCGACCATAAAAAGGAACGAAGTCCTGACACACGCACAGTGTGGACGAACCTCAAAGTCACAGGAATCAAAAGAAGCCAGACCTAAAGGGCTCCGTATCGCATGATTCCACGTACGTGAAGTATCCAGAATGGGTAAATCCACAGGGAGAAAGCAGACGCGTGGAGGCCAGGGGCTGCGGGGCGGGGAGGGGAGGGAGAGTGAGGAGTGAGTGCTTAACGGGCGTGGGGCTTCCTTTTGGGGCGGTGAGAGCTTGGAACTAGACAGGGTGACGGTGGCACAGTGTGGAGCAGGTGCTGAATGCCACCTCCCTGTGCACTGAAAAATGGCTCCTTCTGCACCGTGTGAACGTCAGCTCAATAGCAATAATAAATACATAACACGGCCCTGACTGGTGTGGCCCAGTGGATTGGGCATCATCCCGTACAGCAGAACGCCTTGGGTTCAATTCCCGGTCAGGGCACAGGCGTGGGTTTCAGGCCCCGTCCCCCACGGGGGGCCGGTGAGAGGCCACCAATCAATGTTTCTCTCTCACACTGATGTTTCTCTCCCTCTCTTCTCCCTCCCTTCCCCTTCTCTGGAAATAAATGAATAACATCTTTACTTTTAAATCAACAAACAAACAAAGAACATGGATGTGAAGAGCCACAAAACGCTGCCCCGGGAGCCCTTGTGTCTCCATCTGCCTCTGGCCACTCAGCCAGGTGAGAGGCACTGTGGCCCGGTGGGGCGGGGTGTGGACACCACACTCTGGGGCCTGGCCCAGACCCTGCCGCTGTGCTCAGAGGCCCGGGGGGCCCTGCCTCCTAGGCGTCCCCACTCAGGACGAGGGTGACGGACCAGATCGGGGGTGCCACCCTGAGGCCCCATCATGGCCCAGCTCCCCGAGTACGTGCCCGGCACGGGGCCCAGCCCTTCAGACGAGGCCTACTTCTCATACATGGCCTTCTCCCTGCTCCATTTTTAAAGGGAAGACGAGGACGGCTCCGGAGAAGCCGGGGTCCGTGTCGGGATGTGGGTAACGCCGGCAGCTTAGTTCGGGCGGCCTGCCGTGCGGGCTGCCTCACTCGGACATTCGGCCTGGGGTACTCAGCTAAAACACTGGCATGAGGCGTGAGGGGCACAGGGGAATGCTCTGTACTCTCCTTGCGACCATTCTGTAAGTCAAAAGTTTCTTCCAGATGAAAAGGTAAAAAAATTTTAAGAGGTCTTTATACTTTAATAGGTTGGACACCCCCGAGCTAGGCTAAATTCGCCCCACAATTCTGCTTGAATTTTCTGACCATTTAATACCGTCTCCCCACTGGGCTGCAAATACTAGACCATGTGGCTTAGTGTTACATGCAGAGCAGTGCTCTGTACATACTGAGCGGGTGACCCTGGCTGCTGTGTCTCCGTGGACTGAGCGCCAGCCTGCGAAACACAGGGTCACTGGTTCAACTCCCGGTCAGGGCACATGCCTGGGCTGTGGTCCAGGTCCCCAGTGGGGGGCACATGAGAGACAACCGCACATCAATGTTTCCCTCCCTGTCTTTCTCCCCACTCTCTAAAAATGAATATATTAAAAATTGGGCAGGGTGAACCTACCCCAGCTGTAACTAAGGCTGAATAATGGTGGCAGGCACGACCGTGGGTGTTGCCAGCCTTTTGTCTGTCCACCCTGCCTCCTGCCCCGGGTGACTCTGGGGTTCTCTGGACTTCGGGGGGAAGCACTGGAAGGAGGAGAAGAATGACTTTTGCCCCTCCTGTCCCTGCAGCCCCACCCCCAGATCACCCCTGGGGCAGCCCCAGCCTCCCCCAGGTACCTGTCACAAAGACAAAAGCCCACCTGTGTGAGGGGCTCTGTCTTGTGTAGCGCAGTGCGGGCAGTGGCCTGGAGGGCCCGGGCAGCCTCGGTGACCTCCTGCTCCCTGGAGATGACCACCTTCTTCAGGGCCTGTGCTTTCAGGCCCAGGTCTCGGGTCCTGGAATTCTGAGGATGCAGAGATGGAGGGTTCAGGCAGGGCCCAGCAGAAAGGCCCGAGGGGCAGATCCTCTCCTGGGTGGGAGGCACCAGGGGCAGGGACGGCGGCAGTAGGGTCATGTGGACATGGGGAAGCAGAAGGGCGAGGGCCAGGGCGAGACCTCTCCCCTGAGGCTTGGATTCCAGCCCCACTGATCTCTAGAAGCCTTGGCCAGTCCGCTCACCTCCCAGACCTGCACTTCCTCCCCCAGGTCCAACACAACTCAGCCGAAACCTTGGGGCTGGTGTGCTTCCCAAGGCAGACTCTTGGGGTTCCAGGGCAGCACCCCCGTGCAAGTGACCCTCTAACAGCCTCGGCCACCTCTGGGAAACCAGCACTCAGAGCCAAGGCATTGCTCTCTGGGCATCTCCTCACACTCGGGGGAGAAGCAAAAACGCCCCCCCTGAAGCAGCCTGGGGCTGGTCAGGCTGGCTCGGGTCTGCCCCATGTGCATCATATAAGCTGAGCCTTCTTTCAAAGTTGAGTTCCCGAGATTTGGGATTTCAGGGTTAGTGAGAAGACAGGATGTAGCCCATTTATCCAGAGGTGATGAGTGCAGGGTGGCAGGGACAGAAGGGACGAGGCCGACAGGCACTGAGGACCACCCTGTGTATTACTGACCAACCTTCCCTCCCCCTTCCCCGTGGACATAACCCAATGGGAGAACTCCCCCGCCAGACAAATAACCGAGGCCCAGGGAGGAAAAGCCCTTGACCAAGGTCGCAGTGGGATCCTCAGAGCTGGGATTGATACCAAGTCCGTCTGGTGCCCTTGCGGACACCAGTGGGAAGGGGAGCGGCCCCGCCTCGATATTATTATTGTAATCAACAACCAAGATCGGCGGGTGGCGGAGCTCTACCCCTGTGCCAGCCAGGCGCTCTGCCAAGCCCTGGAGGCGGATTATCTTGTTTTTTATCAACTGCCAGGGAGTTAAAAATAAGCCCCGGCATCTGCCTCTGCCTGGGCCACTCTGCTTTCCCAGATGCCACATTCTTCCCTGTCCCCACGTGTGTAGAAAACCAAGGACACAGAGCTGACCAGTGCTGCAGGGGTGGCCAGCGGGGTCAGGTGCAGGGCTGCGTCGGTGCCACCTTGATGCAGGGTGGCCAGCGCCCTCTCAGCTTCGGGCAGCCCCTCTGCCACAGCTGCGCCCAGTGCCTTCTGGGCCGCCTGAACCTCCTGGTACCTGAGAGGAGACAGAGTCGGATGGCCCTAGGCACAGGGCGCAGGCCCTGCCTCCCCCATCACTGTCCTGTGCCCCCTCCCCCAGCCCTCGGGTTCTGAAGGCCTCTCCCAGCTTCCCGGGCGGAGTGCCCTCCACGGCCTCAGAAACTGGCCGCCACTCTGCCCATTTCAAGTGAATGGAAAAGGCGGCAGCGGGGCTGCATTCCTGTTTCTTCATTCCCTCGATTCAGTCGTGCTTTTCCGAAGGGCTCACACTTGCTTTCCACTCGAGAACTGCATGTTTTGCAAATGTTTGGCTCCTCTGGATACATCACGAAGAGGAACATGCCTGGTGTCCAGAAATGGGCAGAGGCCCAGACTCACTCGGTCTTGGCTCAGCTGTGCCCTTGGGTGACCTTGGGCGTGGAGACTCTGGGGCTGCATGATCTCTCTGTGGCCCTTTGGCCAGCGGTCACCAACCTTTTTGGCACCAGGGCCCAGTTTCGTGAAAGACAACTTTTCTGTGCACGTGGGCGGGTGGGGTGGACAGGGGCGGACAGGAGGTAGAGTGCAGGCAGTGACACAGGCGAAGCTTTGCTCCTCGCCTCCTGCTGGGTGGCCCGGCCCCTAACTGGCCACGGACCCGTACTGGTCCTCAGGCCAGGGGTTGAGGGCCCTTGCTGTAATCAGCCAACCAGAACAGCTGTCCTGTCCTGTCCTGTCCGGCTGTCCTCACCAACCCCGCCCACTTGGCCCCCTCCCCCGCTTGTCAGAGAGCCAGGACCCCCATCCTCAGAATGGGTCATGAGACCTCCCCCGGCTATGCTGGTTGGCTCAGAGCTGACCACCAGAGCTGGGCCACTCCCACCTAGGAAGTCCACCTTGGGCTCAGGCAGACCCTGGTGGGCCTCCACTGCCCCTTTGACTAGGAGGGAGATGGAAGGACCACCCAGAGCAGAGAAGTAAAGGCCAAGAGGAAGCTGGTGTAGAGAGGAGCTGCCTCAGGGCCTGGCTGGGGCCACTGCAAGGACGAGAGGGAGGGCCTTCTTCGTTCAGGTGACTCTCCCTTCTTGAGAGAAGCGAGCTGCACCCCCACGCATGCGTGGGTTCCTGCAGCACCACCCATCGGGCCCCAGACCCCAGGCATCCTGACCTGCCACAGAGACTGGCAGGGCAAGGAAGCCAGCCCTGGGACCAGCAGCCTTCGGCCAGGCCCCGTTGACTCCGGGAGGCCAAACCAAGCTCTGCCCTATCCCTGGGGGCCTCACCTGTCCTCCAGCTCCTGCCGAGCCTCCAGGGCCATTCTGTCCTCCACCAGGCTCCAGAGAAGCATGTAACTGGTGTGGGAGGCTAGCAGAGCCCTCCGAGCCACGGCCTTGATCTTGGCAGCGGTGTCCTTGTGGCTGCATGAAAACACCCAGCAAGTGTGTCCAAGAGCCCACAAAAAAGGGGGCCTTGGCCCCAAACCACAGCCCTCAGGGCAGGGCCACCCTGGAGTCCAGCCAGGCTCTCTGCCTGACACACAGCAGACTGACGGGCCGCGACCTGCCCTCGTTCCTGTTTTTACACATAGAGCCGATGCCTGTCTTCTGGGCAGAAGGAGGACCAGGGCCCTTTCCCACACATGATAGCTCCGTTTGGACAATAAACCTACGCGGTCGCCCCAATACAGACAGTGCAGAAGAGGGTGGTCCGGAGAGCCTGGGGCTGACTGCCCACTCTCCCACTTCCGAGCTGTGTGTCCCTAAGCGAGTCACTGGAGTGGGCTTTTCGCTCTCAGATGGGTCTAGAGTCCCTAGGGTACAGCTGAAGGAGAAGACTGTGACAGACGCTGTGTTTTTAGGATCTCACACTACTTCCTCAAGGCAGCGGATAAACAAGACGCGTCACGTGCGTACGAAGAACAGCGCTCGAGAGTAAAGGGGGTAAAGTGCTGGCATGTGCCATGCACAGGGGACCCTCGAAGCCAGTCTGCAACGTGGAAGAAGCCAGATGCGGAAGCCCACCGACTGGGTGATTCCCCATGTATGGGGTGTCCAGAGGAGGAGAACCCAGGGAGATGGGAAGTGTGCCGGTGGCTGCCGGGGCCTGGGGAGGTTCAAGAGCAACGGGGAGCAGCACCGGACGGTCACGGGCTTTGGACTGGGGCGAAGGTGGCATTCTACTGGGCCACACAGCTCTGTGAATGCGTTGAAAATCGCCAAACTGTGCCCTGTGGCGGGTGGGCTGCAGGGCATGCAAACTTTATCTCAATGAAGCTGTTACTTCAAAAAGGACAGCAGATGCTCTCAGAGGCCTTTGGTGGGCCAAGGTGGCTTTGTGCCCCACCGCCGGCATCGCCGAGGGGCTCGCACTGTCCTTCCATGCCTATCTGGCCCACAGTGGCCACAATGCCCCCCAACCAGGCAGCTCTTGTCCTCATCTGATTCCAGCTCCTGGTGGGGGACACCCGTGGGGCTGGTCCTGACCCTGGAGCCCCCAGAAGAAGGACTGGACTCCCTTCACAGGGGGGCTCACCTCCTGGTGAGGTCACGGGCCTCTGCGGCCAGGTGGCTCCAGTTGGTGAGCTGGCCTGGGACTTCTTGAGGAATCACCTTCAGAGAAAAGAGGAACAGAGGTGAGACCCGATGGTCCATCCCTGAGGGGCAAGGGCCACACCTGGCCAGGTTGCTGGGCAGGACTGGACCGTGCCGGTCACTTCAGAAATGCTCCAGGTCGGCATCCGAGGGGCGAAGCCCTAGAAGGTGGAAATGGCGGCCATGACACCTCCCGCTTGCTGGGCCTTCACTGTCTGCTTGGACGATGCCCCGCCCTTTACCCGTGTCACCTCGCTGAACCAGCAGAGGAGGCTCTGTGCATCCCCTGTTTTGGCAGATGAGGAAACTGAGCTTCCCAGGAGGGGTGTCAGTCCTGCCCAAGGTTGCCAGGTCAGCGGCACTGAACCCGGGCTCAGTGTGGGGAGGGGGCTCCCCGGGGTACCAGAGACGCGAGGACGGTGGCCGAACGCAGAACCTCCTCCTCTGCGGACTCCAGGGTCGCCTCCACGTCTGCCAGCTGGAGGCAGGTCTTCCCAGCTCCGGCCTGGGCACAGCGGGCACTCCCACTCAGGGCCTGCAGCCGCTGCCGGGCAGCCTTCACAGCACCCTCGAGGCCTGTCATCTGCACCAAGAAGGCTTCCCGGAACCCTGCGGAGAGCCCACAGTCCAGGGGGTCACAGAGCAATCGAGATTTCACACTAAAGCGCCCACCCTGGGGGACCCCCTCTGGGCCCTCCACTCTTCCTGGGTGCGGTTTAACTCTAGCACCAGGCCTGGCCCCGCCAGTCAGTTCCAAAGGAAGAGGTCCCCCATTTCTCAGATGGAAAGGCCGAGGCCCAGAGACCCAAGGCCTCCCCGACAGGAAGCCAGCCGCAGAGAGGGGCCTGGCAGGAACCGGGCCTTCTACGGTGACAACTGGCAACTCCTGAATCTGGGGCCTCAAGCCCACAGTGTCATCTGGAACATGACTCGGGACTATGTTGTGGCGCGTGGCATCTGGGAGCTCCCTGTTAGCCTTGCTAACAGGTGCTCGGCTCCCCTGTATAGGGCTGTGAAAGGAGTAAGGGTACTGAGGAATGTGAAATTACACAAAATAGTCAATTTTCCTCCAATGCCCCCTAAACACCAATGCCCCCTAAATGTCCAATGCCAAAGTCCCAGTCTTTTTTTTTCTTATTTACTCATTTATTATCTACACTAGAGAGACAGCTATGAGCAAAACCACCAACTGTCAGGACAGCGGGAGCTGTTCAGCACCGGGGACAGCGCCTGGCAGTTCCTGGCTGGGCAACGAGGGCGGGATGGGTGAATCCAGCCTCTTGGCCCCACGGAGCCTATATAGTCTGGGTGGGGCAGGGAGCGGGGGCGCCGATGTTACAGTAAGAGGCTGATATTAATCAAGTTACAAAGCATGTCTGGGCCAGGGACATTGTGGGGAGGTCCAGGGGGAGCCCGGACGGTGTCATGGGAGGGGCCCACCCCAGCAGGGCAGCTGGACCCTCTCTCCCAGCAAGTGGGTCCTCCGGGGGCTGAGCTGGGACCCTCCAAGCATGCTGAGGCCAGCCTGAAGGGCTCCAAAGGGGGCATCCAACCAGACATCCCTCCCTCTGCCTCCCCGTCTCCCGCTGTACCTTGCAGCTGGTGGCCCTGGTAGATGTCCCCCCGAGGAGCCTCTCCCTGAAGAATGTCCATTGGCCCCCAGGGGCTTCCACAGTCAGACTCCTGAAGCCATCCCTCCATCAGGGTCAGCCTGGCCTTCAGCTTGGCAGCCTGGAGGGAACAGGAAAGGAAATACTGCCTGGACACCTCCCCCTGGCTTCTGCCTGGTCTGCCTGCCCTGAGGGTCCCAAGACCCCTGAGAACCAGCCCTGCCCACCCCGCACCCCAGGCGGTCCCTTCCCCTCCCCCACCCACTGGCATCTGCAGGCTCTCAGCCCACCACACCTCTGTCCTGCTGAGGGGCAGGGAGGGGAAGGGAAGCCCAGCAGAATCCCTGCCTGTCCCGTGGTATGCCCACCAGAACTCAGCACACAGTGGGGCCGGCAGGGCCCTTGCAGGCTGAGCAAGTCTGCTAAGTGATGGGACACTGAAGCAAGACTGTCACCTGCCTGGGCGCATGACAACTAAAGGGCTGGGGGAGCGAAAGCCCTGAGCTCAGGCTCCTGACCCCTGCACGGCACCACCTCCCTGCTCCAGATTCTACTCGTGCCCCTGAATGGTCTCCAGCCTCCTCCTGCACCTCCCCAGAAGGGTATCTGTGGTCTCATCCCCACTGAACTTGGAGAAATGTGAGGCCTCGGCCTGGGCAGTCGGTAAGGAAACGACGGTTGAGAGCTCCTGTCCGCTGAGGAGCGGGGAAAGGGCAGAGGTGAAGGCTGACCCAGGTTGGCGTGGGCCAGGAGGCTGCACGGGCACAGGGGGGAGGCAGCTGGCGGCCCCGGAAAGCCTGAGAACTATGGATGAACAGGCAGTTCCTGGTGCCCAGCACGGAGCTGGTGCTCGCCGGGGATGCACCGAAGGTGGAGCAGGCCTGGGCGGGGCCTGGATGGGAGCTGGGCCAGTGGGCTCACCTCCTCCTTCACCAGGCTGTAGCAGGACGGGCACTCTTGGCACTGCGCACCGCTGGCCGTGAGGAAGAAGTTGTCCTGGCAGCGGTCACACTTGTAGCCCACGAAGCCGGGCTTGCACAGGCATGTGCTGTTCTCGTAGCACTGGGCCGAGGCGGAGCCCAGGGAGGAGCACCTGCAGGCTGGGGGGGTGGGCAGGGCAGATGGTGCAGGTGCCCCGATGGCCCCCCACCCACCACCAGAACCCCAGGTACCCCTGCAGCCTCACACCAGGCTGCTCCAGATGCCCCTGGGCAGCTCAGTTATACCCTGAGTCCTTCCCGGGAGACTGATTCGGGGGTCAGAGGTGCTGACAGAGTGGCCGACTCAGTTCAGAGCGCCCAGGGTCTGAGGGGCTGCCCTGAAATCTGACTGTCAGCACGAGGAAGCTGAGGCCAGGGGAGGTGCTGCATGGGCCAGGTGTGTGGTCCCTGGACCCACCGGTGGTGGCTAACCTTTCTCTCCCTTCTCCATTGATCTTCTTTGCCAGCAGCCTCAAAACACGCCCCCCGGGAGGCCAGGGAGGCCCTGGCTTCCTTACCCCGGCAGCCCTTGATGGAGAAGCCGAAGAAACCCAGCTGGCATCTGTCGCAGGCCCGGCCCTGGACGCCGGGGCGACAGGGGCACTGTCCAGTCTTGGGGTGGCACCGGTTCTCCTGGGAGCCCAGTGGGTGGCACTTGCAGCTGTGACAAGGGAAGGGCATGGGTCTAAGTGAGCCCTGGGCCACTCCCAGCCCAGCCGCCCCACCACGGCAGCTGGTGAGGGGACTCAGGTCATGCCCTCTACCCACAGGGCCCATCACCACAGGGGCCGTGTCAAACAGCTTCCCCCAAGGAAGCAGCTTGACAGCTTCCCTGTGCCCTGGGAAGCAGTCTCAGAAAATGCTCCCCCCCAAAAAAAATGGCTACGGGGACATACACATCTTGGAGACTGTACCCTGAATGGGAACGTCACAATGCAACCAGCACAGTAAAGGCTCTGAGAAGTCACTCGAAGAAGAGGTCTGTCTGCCTCACTGGGCATTTCCCTGGAGTCCGCTATGCCCCACATACACTGTCTAAGGTGCTGCTGAGGCCAAAATGTCACTGAGTGGTAGCAGCATCGAGGAGGGAATCAGAGGCCACACCGGCCCCCGCTCACCGGGCCCTCCCCTAGGACTGCTGTTGGCCACACCCCAGGCTGGCAGGGCCGGCAGTCTGGCCCCCATGGGGATGTTCCTCTGTCCCCCTTCAGTGCAGGACACCATGTACCCGGTGACCGGCCTGGGACACCTCTTCCAGGCCCTCTCTGGAGGCTCCCTAGTGCTTTCTTCCATCTTGGGGACACACCAGGGGAAGGGCACCCATGGCCTTGCCCCACCCACCTCTGGCAGCCCCTCCCAGGCTGGAGGTCGTAGAAGCCTGGGCTGCAGTGGCCGCAGTCCCGTCCGGTCACGTGAGGCAGGCAGGAGCACTGGCCGGTCACTGGGTCGCAGGGTCTCTGCTCGCTGACTGAGCCCCCTGGGTTGCAGCTGCAGGCTGGTGGGGGGATAGGACAGGGGCTTGGGAACTGCCTGTTAGAGCTTTGGGGCTCAGGGGATGCAGAGAAGAGGGCAGCCCACAGAGGGGACACACAGCCAGCCCGGGCTCCCAGGCTGTTTCTGACAAAAGGCTGTGGGGCCCGGCTGGCATTTCAGGCGTTTGCTACATCCTTGGAGAGACAGCCCGAGGCCCTGCAGCTAGAGAGAGGGCCGGAGACGCCATCGGGGTCACAGGCAGACAAGCCCCTGGGTCCACTGTTTTGGGACATTGACCCTGCCCTCCTGGACCTGTAAACAAGAGGTCAGCAGGTGCGGGCAGGTGCTACCCTGGAGAAAGGGTTCGGGAGCAAGTGTGGGGCGAATGCTCAGCTCCTCCCCGAAGCAATTCCAGAGGCTTCTATGGGCTGAGCGCACTGTGGCCCTCGGAGAGGGGGTACCCCAGGGGCAGAGGAGGGGTGGGAGAATGCCTCCACCAGGGGTGGGGGCCACAGCCTGCCTGGAAGCCCTGGGACAGGAGGAATGTGGCAAGTGCCCAGGCCACTGGGACAGTTGCGTGTGCTAACTGTGGAGCCGGTGTTGAGCACTAAGTATCAAGACAGGAAAAAACCCCACAGCTGGGGGAGGCCTCAGAGGAGGGCAAACCCTTACCCGTCCTGGACAAGAAACAGAGAAGGCGAGGAGGCTGCCCATGCCACCAGGCCCAGTGGCGCCTGGGCTGGGCCCAGGGGCGCACTCACCTGCGCACTTGTCTGCGGTGCGCGGGGCCAGGGCGCTGCCGTAGAAGCCCTGCCGGCAGCTCTCGCAGTGGGCACCTGTCGTGTTGTGCAGGCAGCGCAGACAGTGGCCAGACAGGGGGTCGCAGTTGCCCACGGCGTTGGGGTCCACGTTCCCGCTGCACTGGCACCGCCGGCAGGGCTGGGGGTCCCCAGAGAGCCCCAGTGGGTCCCCAAAGAAGCCGTCATCACAGATCTCGCAGCGCCGCCCTAGGGAAAGGTGGAGACGCCGCATGGAGGAGCCGGCAGGAGGACTGCGGCCCGCCGGGGCCCCAGGGGGTCAGGAGGGTGGGACCCAAAGCCAGCGCGCCTGGTGTCCTTGTGGAGCAGAGCATGGGCCCGGGGTGGGGCCAGCTCGCCCGTCTCTGGCTCGGGGGTCTGAGGCGAGTCCCTGGGCTTCTCTGAGCTCCGGCTCCTGGTCTGCACGGTGGGGCAGGACAGCTGAGAGGTGTCGGCAAGACCGTTGGTGCAGAGAACCCTACACAGTGCCTGCCACGTGCGAAATGCTCGGCCGCAGTGACTGCCACCACCTCTGCCTCATCACCCACGTCAGCGTCACCGTTCTCTTCATCGGCACCCAGCTCATCATCTTCACCCATGGACTTCATCATTGTCTCGATCAGTGCCTCCTTCCTCAGTGCCATCATCTTTGTCATCCTGACGATCACTTTACTGTCACCATTATCACCCCATCATTGCCGTTGTCATCATCATCACCCATCGTCATCCTCTGGATCGTTACCTTCATCTCCTGCTTCATCGTTACCCTTGCTCCATCTCTGCACCATCTTCAAGGTCACTGCACCCTCCTCCTCCTTGCTCCCCTGAGCTCCCCCTGAGCTGTGGCTGCTTCCTCATTTGCAGTTCCTGGTCCCTTGACCTGTTCTGCGTCTCACGGTTCCTGAACTTCCTTCGGGCTGTTTTTTTCTGAGATAAACACTTGCCGCCTCATCCCCCTGCCCTCGGGGTCATCGTGAGTCTCTGAAAAGGCAGTGTGTGAGGGGGCTTTCGGTGGGTCACGACCTAGGAGGTCCGCTCTGGACACAGATGGGACGTGAAAGAACATATGTGTACCATGTGCTTCATACAGTGCCAGCTCTTCTTGGGAAACGCACCTAACTTGTGCATGTCTGCAAGAAACAGACAGGGGTGACCACAGGCCCCCAAAGCCTCCTCCGTCCCCTGGGGGCGGCAGGGGCGCAGGCGTGCTGGCTCCTTGCTCGCAGGCACACTGTGCTCCACTTTTCCAGACGGTTTCGATGGTTATGAGGAGTATCACCCATTTGTCAATTTAATTAACAGCTACTGTCATTGCGAAAGGGAGCCGCGGGGTTCCTTGTCCCCAAAGCTCATCGCTCAGTTGAGATCAAGTCAATGCTACGAAAGGCAGGCAACCTTGACCATGGGAAGGAGGAAGACTGAGAAAGAGAAGGGACGGAGCTCCGAGTGGGTGGAGGCCAGTGCCCGGCTCTGCGGCTCTGAGATCAACACAGAGTCAGGCAGGCAGGAGAGGGACAGAAGCCGGGGACGAAGACTGAGGCCACCGTTCACTGGCCCCTCACTCGGGACCAGGTGAGGACAGCTCCCAGGGCCGGAGGCAGCGCTGCCGTCCTGGGAAGGGCTGTGGAGGAGCCGCAAGGCAGGCAGGAGGGCGGGTGGAGGTCAGAACTTGACCCTGGTCAGTCCCGACTCAGATTGCAGAGGTGAGCTCTTTGTGTGCTGGGCTCTCGCCAGCACCCAAGGATGCTGGCTGGTGTGACAAAGACGGAGGCTGGCAGAGGGCTTCAGGCCTAATGTCCACCTGGGCACTCCTCCCAGGGTGGTCGCCCTGCTCCCCCCAAACCCTCCCTCAGGTGTATCTCAGCCTGGGTCGGCTGACCCTCCCCACCTGTCCACAGCCTCACGGAGGGGGCTGGGCTCCCCTCGTGTCTGCGGACCACGGGAAGCCACAGTCAGGGGGGCAGGACACGTGGGGCCGGTTGTGGAAAGGGAAGGCGGGGTGGTGGCAAGGTGGGGTGCAGGGTCCTGAGGTGGGAGCTCGCTCCGTCAGGTCTCGCAGTCCCTGGCCCGGGGCCTCCCGGCAGCCCTGCTGCCGCCGGTAGGGGAGCTGCTGTCGGAGCAGCGACGTTAGACAGGACCGGCGGGCTGCCCGGACGCAGCTCAGGCCCCAGACTCAGACCCGGGCGCCTGGGGCCCCTGGAACCTCCACGCCAAGTACGCTGAGCCAGCCACAAAGTCAAACACTGCACGACTTCTCTTGTATGAAGCACTTGGAACAGTCAAACTCAGAGACAGAAAGGAGAGGGCGGGTGCCCGAGGCGGGGGAGGCGCCCGGGGACCTGGTGTTCAGGGGGCGCAGAGTGCCACTGGGTGGACAGACGGTCGCACAGCCATGTGAAGGCACCTAATGCCACCAAACTGCACAGCTAAAGAGGGCTAAACGGGCAAATTTTGTTATATGTTTTACCATCATTACAAAAATTAATAACAGAATATACAAAAAAAAACCCTACTAAAGTATACACTTTAAAGGGGTGAATCATAGCTCAACAAAATCCTTAAAAAACCCAATGTCTCGGACGTGGCCCGAGTCCCGGAGTGGGAGTGAGGAACGGGGGAGGGCTGGGGGTGGGGGTTCTGTGTCACGCACTGTCTGCCGACGTTGTTTAAACGCTGACGGTTTGCTCAGGTTCCCTGCCTCAACGCCTCAGCCAGGGCACTGAGAGACACAGGCTCCTGAGCTCCACCCCGAGCTCCCAACCCAGGCTCCGCCAGGGCCCAGACGGGTGGATTTTCAAAATCATGCCTGATATGCTCAATGGCCCAGGCCCTGCCAGGAGCTCATGGTAGCCCCGGGCCCTGGCTCTGGGACTGTGGGACTCAGGGACCCCAGAGGACAGGCCTGTCACCCCCAAGCTGGCCTTCCCTCCTCTGCCACACTCCAAACCCAGGACCCCACTCCTGGAGCCCGGGCAGAGGCAGGAGCCCCAGGCACGAGTTGCTCACCTCTCTGGCCCAGGGGGCAGTGGGTGCACACCACCTCCCCGCTGTCTGGGACGGTCGCGCAGGTCGACTGTCCAGGGCACGGACAAGGCTGGCAGTCGTCGGTGTGGCCTGCGAAGGGGTTGCCATAGAAACCTGGCAAGCAGCGCTCACAGGACGGGCCCTCGGTGTGGTGGTCGCATAGGCAGATCCCTGAGGGGCAAGACAAGCACCTGTTTACTGCGGCCTGAGCCCAGATCACTCCGGAGACAGTGGTGGGCTCCAGGTGGTGGGGGTCACAGCGCAGAACCCACAGCAAGGTTGGGAGCCCCTCCAAGGTGGGAAGCAGCACGGTCCAGGGATGAAGAACCCACCGTGGGTTCACATCCACCGTGTGAGCCTGGACAAACTGTCTGATGCCCCTCACCTCAGCGCCCCACCTGCAGAACGGGCACCACAAGTTCAAGTGGGTTCCAGCCTCAAAGGCTTCCTTGGGCTGCAACGAGGCCACGCAGCCCAGGGTCCTGCATGTCCCCGTGAGCTATTATTATTGTCATCGACCTTATCTTCTATTCCAAAACCCACAACCACACCAACAGAGGGCGCCGCTAACGTTCCCTCGCAGTCCTCTTCCTCCGAGTCTCATGGCCTGGGCCCCTAAGGGACAGTGACACAGACCCGGGGCTCTGGTTCTGACAGGAGGCTCCGTTTATGGGGCCTGTGGGTTCTCAGAGGCTCCCTAGGGATGGGGGGTTCTGTGAACCCCCTTCTCCAGCCCCGCACCTGCTGGACTCTGCTCAGAGCAGGGGACACTGGGGATGGGAGGCCCGGGCCGGGACGGGGTGAGAAGCCTGGCTGGCAATGCTGCCCTCTGCAGAGGCTGGGACCGAGGTGAACGGGGGAAAGAGAGGGAACCAGGTGGGGGTGGGGGGCTCCTGTAGGGGGCGTGTATGGGGGCACGACAGCAAGGCAGGGTGGCATCCCAGGGGCACCATCGCAGTGGGCCTGCACTGGGCCTGCTGCCCGCCGTGGCCCAGCACCCATGTGCTCATGGCTCCTCCCTCCGTCTAGGGCCCCCTGGACAGAGGAGGACTTGCTGAGTGGGAAGTCGAGGCATCGCCAGGGGCTCTGGGGATGACAAATGGGTCCCATCTCGGGAGCCGATGCTGCTTCCTCAGTTAGGGGCTGCCTGGAGCATTGCCCGGAGGGATTACCAGGCCCATCTGGGCTCGACTGGCGATGTCTGCCACAGGCACAAGGCTGCATCTTCTGTTCCCTCGTCAGCCTACAGTTCCCAGGCTACTGTCCTTTGCCAACTTCGCATGGAGCCTGAGGAGAGCCAAGCAGGCACCTCCCCTCTCAGAGGCCCCACCTGCTTCGGGAGAGCAGCAGCGCAGCCCCGAGGGCACCTCCCGCCCACCCACGACCTCGGGGAGGCTTTTGGGGGTTTGCTCCGCAGTCAGCGGGGCTGACCAGCAGGAGCGGAGCTCGTGGGAGGAGCAGCTGTGCCATCGACTGGCCGTGGGGCCTCCCAGGGCTTTCGGGCCCTCACCTGGAAGGTGCGTCAGTAATGGTTTGCGCGGGATTCAACGATGCTTTGGATAGCTACATCTAATTAGTATGTAATTAGTATTGTTTTCGGTGATTGGTGGCCCACGCCCCCAGCTGTCCCTGTTGTGGGTGTAGCCAGGTGCCCTCACGATGGGGTGCTGGGAGACTCACCTGTGTCAGGGTCACAGGTGCCGTGCTGATTACAGCTGCAGGGGACACAGTTGGCGTAGGGACCCCCCAGAGGAGTCTCCCTCTTGTAACCCGGAGCACAGGATTCACAGAACTGGCCCACGTACCCCTTGGGGCACGAGCAAGTCTCCACCCAGCTGGCTGGCGGGGAGAGCCCCCGCCGGGCTGACGTGAGCCGGACCTCAGTCAGGAGCACTGGGCCTGGGAGTGAGGAGAGAGAGGGAGAGGAAGAGAGGCAGGCGGACGGCTCTCCCCCAAACCCTTCGTTCCCACCCGGGATGGGCTAGGGGTTACTGGCCCACGTGGTCAGAGGCAGCCCATGGGTCAGTCACCATTTCTAGAAAAACAGTCACATCAGGAGCAAAGGAAGATGAGGCGATTTCAGGATGAGAAATAGATACACCCTCAGATGGCGAGCATTTTAAAATGCAACACAGTGGAGAGTGGGCCCTGGGGGACTCCTGCGCATGGCGGGACGTAGGGACAGGACTCAGGAGGTTCTGCTTCTAGCACTGGAGCAGCCCCAACCAGACCAAACTTCCTACGGAAAACAACTCAAAACTCCAGGCAAAACAGAAAAGACAGCCACCGTGAACCCGGGAGAGCCCCACGGCGGTGGAGAGTACAGGGCACTTGTCACGGAGGCTTGGGGTGTTACCGCCTTTCTGGCGGGAAGTTTGGCAGTGGCATTTAAAACACGCACGCTTGGACTCGACGTTCGCCTCGGGGGACCCGTCCTGAGGACACACTTCTCGAGGACCCAGAGCCCTGGACACGAAGCCCTTCCCTGGTCCTGCAGCCCCATGGGCGCTGGTTGGAAATTGGACACCACTCCTTGTCCACGAACGGGGGCTGGCCAAAACCCCACGGAGTGTCCAGACCACAGAGTGAATGGTCCAGGGTGTACACAGATACCTAGGCTTTTCCACGTGCGATGACAAATATCCACCTCCGAGATACAGTGTGAGCCCAAAACAGCGCGTGGCAGAATACTGTCCTGCATGACCACGTTTGTCTATTTAAAAAACTGAGCTGTAAGTCCCGCACGTGGGGAGGTCTGCAGAGATGTGCCCGATGTCGTCAGCAGGAGGGGAAGTTTGGGGGTGGGGGAGGCAGAGGGTCAATCCGTGCCCTGCCTCTCCAGTTCGCCTCTGGCCCCAGCTCAGGCCAACACGAGGCCGTGCCCTGCAACCCCTGTTAACAGAGGTTGAATGAAAGGTGGGGGAGTGCTGGAAGCTGCTGGGAAGGGTGAGAATGGCATTCCTGCCAACAGCCTCAGCTAGAGGACCTCGGAGGGACCTGGGGAGCAGGGAGGCTTTGGGGGACCGTGGGGGTGAAGGCAGTTTAACCACAGCAGCACAGAGAAGGAGCCAGAACAGGCTGGGTGATGCTCCCCAAGCCTTGGACTTGAAGAGGCCCCAGGGAAGCTTGGCTGTCTAAGCCAGAGGTTCTCCCAAGGAGCCAATCAGCCCCTGGAAGCAAATCTGGGGGCGTTTTTGTCACAACAATGGGCTTCTCTCGGTGGTAACTCTGCCCCACGTGATGGCAGAGGCGGGGGCTGCTTCACGGACCACACCTCCACCCCTCACAGCTGCCCGCCCTCAGGTGGCCACCTGCCCCACCTCTGCCTCTGTCCTCCGCATGGCCCGCCGCCCCACGGGTTATGTGGCCTTGGACAAGTGTCCCGACCTCAGAGTTCTTCATGGTGCCATGGGGACAAGGACCATCTACTATGAGGACTCAACAGAGAAGCCCAGGCCCAGCCGCTTCTGGGGGCACCTTCCTCGCCACTGACCAGAGGGGCTTGGGCTGGTCCGAATGCGCAGAGCGGTCAGGTTGGCGAGCAGCCGCTGGAAGTGGAAAGGGGGGAGCGGGGGCTCCACGTCCTCAGAGGTCTCCTGCAGCCTGGCAGAGGGTGGGGGTCAGACTGGAACCCGAGGCAGGGGCAGGGGCAGATCGCAGGGCGATCCCAGCAGGTCTGGGCCACGGGGACCGCCGACCGCCCAGCCCCACCTCTCAGGCCAGAGCAGGACACTCACCGGAACTCGAGCTGTGCCTCCCCGGGTAGCCCAGCATCCTGGGGGCCTGATGGGCTGGAATGGCGCAGAGCCAGGGCCAGGCCCGCCCCTTCCAGCCTCAGCTGCACGGGGGGCAGGGAGCCCCCAGCAGGGACCTGGAAGGTCAGTGTGAGGGGCTGCCCGTAGCTGAACCGCTGGTCCCCCAGGAACGTCTCTGGAGACAAGAGAAGGCTGTGACCGTCTGCACTTAATTAGCCTGATTTTAAACATCTACGTCGATCTTATTGGCAGTGAAACATCCAAACAGGGGAAAGGGCGGCAAGTGGGAACCCAAGGGTCTCGGCACAGCCCGGGCTCGGGGCGGCCCCCCACCCTGCGGTCATCGTCTTAACACCCTTCACGCTTCTCGGTCTGAACTTGGCTCTTGTGGAAGCAGTCGGGTCCGACAAGACACTGGAGTCCGTGTGGGAGCAGAGAGGACACAGTCCCCAGGGCGGAGGCGCCTGGCCACCGCTACAGGCAGAGCCCAGGTGGACCCATGCGCGTCAGAGCACAGGGAGACGCAACAGAGGACGAGGGCAGCCAGCCACCGAGGGACTGAGCGGGGGGCGGGGGGCTCCCCAGCAGCTGTGCTCTCCTCCAGAGTCAGAGTCGGACCCGGTTTCCAGCAGGCGGGAGGCAGTGGGGTTGAGAAGTGCCAGGGACCAGAGCCCGGTCACCACTTTTCCTCCTCGGCTAGTTCTGTGGATGAGCTGAGGCTGGAAATCGTGACGCTCAGGACAGGGGCCAGGGCTCCTCTTCCGAGCTGTCCTCGGGACTCGTGAGGACTGCAGGCGGAGTGGCTGCTAGACCGAGTGAATAAAAGCCGCGAGTCTGTCCACTCGCCTGGCCCACGGCGCGTCCCTGGCCCCAGCACAGAGCCAGCACACTCTTCCTGAGTGGCGAACCCCTTTTCCTTCAGTGTGGTGACAAGGCAGCCAGGGAATGGAGCGTGTTTTCTGCTTGTGGGCCATGGAGCTTGGAGCTCCTGCCCCACGAGGAGGCCCGAGGACCCATGTCCTTTGCTCCCCGGCAGCAGGGCCCACGCGGGCTGCGTCCACACAGCTCCTCAGACATCCGTCCGCAGTCTCTGGTGCTCTTGGGGAGGGACGGAACGGCCAGGACTGGGTCTGGGAGCCAGCGGACCCCGAATCTGGCCACAGGAGAGCTAAGAATGGGCTCCAGACTCCTGGCCCTAGGACTCCCCATTTCCGGGATACCCAAGTGGCCCTAATCCATGGGGGTGTGGTTCAGAACAGTGTGGAACTTGCTTCTGCAGAAATCCCACACTCCTGGGCATGGGGTGCAGTGCCTGGCAGGGTAAGGGGCTGAGGGGAGGTGTACAGGGATTGTCTGGGGTACGACCATAGCCTGAACGAGCCCTGGGTGGCAGCGCTGTGGGCAGGAAGCAGGGGGCCCCAGGACACCATAGGGCATGTGGTCAGCAGAAAAATGACCCCCAAGGGTGTCCCATGTCCTAATCCCTGGCACTTCGGACTATGTTGTGTCGCATGGCAGGGGCCATTAGAGTTGGAAGTGGAAACCAGGACCTTAAAGTAAAGACATAAATATAGATTGTGCAGCTGGGCCCCACACGGTCACAACGATCCTTAAAAGGAGGAGCAGGGAGGCAGAGGGGCTGGTGTCAGCGATGCAAATGGAGAAAGCTGGACCGGCTCTGAGGCCGGAGGCAAGGGGCAGGGGCCAAGGGGTGAAATGGCATCCAGACGCCGGGAAAGGCCAGGGACCGGTTCTCCCCTGAAACCTCCCTCTGGGGGGTGCAGCTCTGCCCTGAGGCCCGTTTCAGACGCCGACCTCCAAACCAGGAGGGATAACAGGTGTTGTCTGCAGCCACCAGTGGGGGTGGCCATTTGTCAGAGCAGCAAGAGGAAGCGTGCAGCGGGCAGTCGGTCCTCCCTGGGGCCGAAGGTACCTGGTGCTGTGAGCTCCGCCTCGCCTTCTGGGTCCAGGCGGAGCCCCCTTGGGCTCCACTGCGTAGGATGCTCTGGGTCTCCCATGCTCCTGGCCCGCCAGCCAGCTGCTCCTGGGCCGAAAGCACACACGGGTCCCTGACAGGTCCGGGACGGTGGCCTCTGCCCCCTCCAACTTCACACCTTTCCCTGGGACCCAAGGGTGGTGCCCAGAGGACTAAAATGACGGGGGCCGGGGAGGGGAGAGACAGCTCTAGCGAGAGGCAGGTGGGGATGAGAGCAGGCCGGTGCCCAGAGCCGGGTCCCCAGGGCACAGCCGCCCAGTTCCCATGCCCAACTCAGAGCCAGGGCGGGGGCCTCAGGTGGGAGGTAGCCCCGGGAGAAGCTTCACAGCTCAGAGGTCTCTGGGCCTGTGCTGCCCCTCAGGGGCATTGGGTACAACGTGAAGACGCAGCCTGGAGACCCCAACATGGGGCACTGGGACCTCAGAGCTGTTTCTAGCAACGCTGGCCTTCAGAGAACTTCCTCTCCGGTGAGCTCACCACCCCCGTCCTTCGAAGGACATGTCATCAGCCCCACTGCACCCACGGAGGCTGCCTGGTTAGACAGTGGTCGAGCCAGGATGGGAACCCTGGCCTTCTGGTGCCCGGTGCCCGTTCAGGCCACACTCACTCTGGTGATGGCAGAGTCTGGTACAGAGCAAGTGACCACAAAGGGGCGGGGGGGGAGGGGGGAGGCCCAACACCTGGGGCACTCTAGGGATGAAGGAGGGAGGAAGGGAAAGAGGTCAGAAACGGGACACCCAGGGCTCTTCGGTGCCAGACTAGGGTCTGCCCCTCCCTGGCTGTGTGACCCCAGGCAAATCACTTAACCTCTCCGAAGCTGGTTCCTCACCTGCAGATGGGGGCCGGTGAAATACTTATGGTCCTAGTAGCAATTCTCAACGTGCATCTGAATACCCAGGGGGATCCCTGTGACTCTTTGAGGGGGTCTTATGAGGTCTCACCGTTCTTTATAATGCAAAGATGTTATTTTGCATTTTTCATTCTCTCTCTTCCACCCAAGCAAAGTGGGATTTGCCAGGAGCTACAAGACCTGTGATGTCCCAGCAGACAAGACAGCAGAGGCCAAGGTGAGGAGCAGCCGACCTCTACTCAGTCGGACCTTAAGGAGACGCGCCACACTGTAGGCTGGGTAGCGCACTTTTCGCAGAATTTTTTGTCTTCTAGAAAGTTCCTTCCCATAGGTGGACGTTATTGTTTATTATGCATTTACTATAATTGTTTTTTTAATACAGAGCTCTTTCCAAATTACTGTTCTAATCCCTAACGCAGAACACATCCACGTGAACAACCCAGGTCAGTAACAGCACTTGCAGGGCCTGGGTAACTGTCATCAAAGAAGCGGGAGAACTCCTGTCTCAGGTGAGTGTGAGATAAGGAAATGAACCAAGGGTCTCGCTCACCGTGAGGACAGACAACGCCCGCGCCCTTCCGGTCCGGAAAACGAGTCCGGTCGGACGCTAACACCCTGGGCTCCTGTGCCAGGTGGACCACAACCCAGTCCCCACTCTAAGCCTCTCTCTGTCCTGCCTTCTGCGTAGTGTCCAGCAGAGGGCGCACTGCCCCCACCTCTGGGCTCCCCGGAGCCAGGTCCGGAGTTTCTTTCCCTGGCTGACACTTCCCTCCGCCCTGGGGAACACTTTGTTGCGGGAGAGGGGATGTAGGGTCCCCACAGCTGGGGTTTAATGTAGAATTCAGACCTCCACCACTTTCCTACTCCAAAGATGCCCCCGTGCCACCTGGAATTGGGCACATGGGGACCACAGCATCCCTGGACCCCAGACCCGGGACTCAGAGAGAAAACCTGCACAGTAGTTAAGAGCAAACACAGACATTGACAAACCCTGTTGCCAACAACTAAATTATGCGGCCGACCCTTTCCGAGCCTCAGGCGCCTCATCTGTAAAATGGGAATGAGAGCTCCTACTGGGTCAGGGACTGCGTGAGGTCCCCCGGACATAAAGAGCACAGTGCCCCACATACGGCAGGTGCTCAATAAATGATAGCCCGGAGATGGAGCCTAGATCCTTGGCACTAGGACTCACAAAGGGAGGACAATCTGGATCTCAAGTGATGGGGAATTCCCCCACAGGATCCAAAGGTTAACCCTACATCCAGCCCGTGCTGCAAGGCTGCCCCCCCCGCCCCCCCCCCCCCACTGTAGGATCGCCCAGAGCAGGATGGCCGCCCCACCTGGGCTGGGAGAGACCCCCTCGGGGGTGGCTGCGGGGCCTCTTCTTACCTTGGCGGAAGTCGGAGAGGATGCGATGCTCCCGGAACCCGGTTGCAGCGGCACACACCTGGGAGTGGCCGTGGCAGAAGCAGCTGCTGCAGCCAGCGGGGTTGTGGGGCTGCAGGTTGAAGGTCCCTGGGCGGCATCTGAAATGGGAGCAGGACACGCCCACAGGGCCACATGAATCCACTAGGTGGGGGGGGGGGGGGGGTCCCAAGTCCAGAATCACGGGGAAAACGTGAAAAAAATTTCCCCCAGGTTTACCGAAGAGTTGCAAAGCTAGTAACACAGAGTCGCAGGGCCTCTTGGCTCAGCTCCCCCTGGCGCTAACACCCGAAGCCACCACAGGCATGGGTCACGGCTGAGAGGTTCGCATCGTTGGTTCACGTCACTCGCTCCACTTGGGACTCGGTTAGGAGTCCCCCCTTGCCCCACGAATGTCTTTTTTGTGCGGCACTCCAGCCAGGACACAGCGTTATGTCGGGTCCTCTCCTTAATCTCCCCCAATCCCAGACGGCTTCTTGGTCTTTCCTGGTCTTTCACAACCTTGACACCTTGGAAGAGTGCTGGCCCGGAATATTTGTCAAAAGCTCCTCACTGTGGGTTTACCTGATGTTTTCCCATGACTAGGCTGGGACGACGGGTTTGGGAAAGAAACAGAGGAGAAGTGGCCTTCTCGCCCCAACACCTCCGGGCAAATGACCCCTGTGTGATGTCGCTGGTCAAGCTGACCTTGACCGCTTGGTTAAGGTGTTGTCTGCCAGCTCGCTCTGCTGCACACCTGTCACACTCCGGTCGTTGGAAGCAAGTCACTAAATCCAGCCTGCAAGCAAGTCAAGTGGAATTCAGCTCCACCTTCCAGAGAGGGGTGGTGAATGCAAAGTTGTGGGCAATGCTGAAACCACCACAGTAATGGAGATCTATTCTGAGGGAGATATTTGGAGGCAATGGAACTATCCTGTTTCTCCTCGCAGCTCCGCCTACTAACTTCAGCAGCCCTGCAGTGACTCCGCCACTCTGAAATTCTGACGGTGATTTTATACGTCCCACACTCCTTCTCTGCTTGTGACTTGGAACTGTTCTGCAAGGAAGACTTGTCCCTTTGTCCCCGTGTATTTATTTATTCACTCCTCTATTTATTTCGGTGTGGGCGAGTGGATATTTATTTTATTCTTTGGGTTATAACCCACTACTATCATTATTTACTTTGTTGTTCAAGTGTTCTGGCTCTGCAAGCTTTTTCGGGCCGGCCCCTGACACAGGCCCCCAGCCTGAGCTGGGGTTTGTTTGTTTGAGGTCCTCATGGCTGTTTTTTTCCTTCCTGTTTTTGGCTTTAGGCACGTCCTTGTTTTCTGGCACAAGACACCCCTGGTTCGTCCTGTCTTTCCCTCGGGAGCCCTGGAGGTTCCTGGTCTGCAGCCTGGGGGCTCCACTGGGGCCCCCCAGATAGAAAAATCTGATTCATAAGAAGCTGCTCGTGACCCCATGCCTCCCAGGCTCTCAGGAACCCATCTTACTCAGCACCCCCATCTCACAGGTGGGCAGACTGAGGCCCAGAGGGAGGACCTGCTCAAGTGCGAGGTGGAGGGGCCCTACTCTCTGCCCCCTTATTTGAGGGGTCTTGGAAGGAAGATGAAGCAGGAAGTCCAGTTCCCACCCTGGGGCCCACAGAGCACATGTGGACAAGGCGTGGGGCACCCGAGACTGGCCGTGGTGAGTCAAAGCCAGGGCCAGCCATGTGACTTTGGCACCGGCTTCTTCCTGGGCCAGTACAGGCCCAGCACAGACTGCAGAGAGCAGAAGGTCCACAATATGTCAGGTACTTCAGACACAGGGCCCAGGGCCAGAGAATCGGGGTCCCAGGCAGACCCTGCGCTGGCTGCAAAGGCCTTCTGAGGTCAGAGACAAAGCCGGGCTGGGGACACAGTGTGCGCCTCAGGAGGGAACCCACGTGTATCGGCCAGCTCCGCTGCCAGAGCTCAGAGGCCCCAAACACATGAAGAACGACAACTTTGGAGAGCTCTTCTGCCTCGCTGAGCTTTAGATGTGCCATTTGTACCATGACAGGATGGCAAGTGGGCTTGAATCTCAGCTTAGTGGGAGCTTCTCAGAGCCGGGCATAGAGAAGGATGCTGAGGTTACCACCGGGCTCAGGATACAGACTGCGGTGCCCATTAATGACCTTTGCCCTGGTGGGAGATGGGAGGGTTGTGGTGGTGCTCCACTAGTGAGGTCTGCCCTGGTGGGAGATGGGAGGGTTGTAGAATGAGTACCACGTATTTGCTGTCCCTGGATTAGATAATCTCTTCTATCCTTTCCAGCTACCTCTTTTCAGGATTTTGAACTAGAAGAAAGGGTGTATTTTCAAGGCTTATGAACTATCCATGCTAATGGGTCAAAGCGTAGACCCACGGGTCAAAGAGTAAGAACCCTTCGGACAACTTCCTGGCGGCAGATCTGTGATGCTCCAGGCCAGTGTCAGTGCTGGGGTTGCAGGTCTGGGAGGCCCACGCCCGAGCCCCGCCCACCACCACGTGCCCTGAGGGCACTGCCGGCAGGCTCATTGTCAGACTGGCTCACTGACCTGTCACACGCGCTGCCTTCCACGTTCTTTTTGCAGGGGCAGCGCCCGCTGTGGGGGTTACAGGTGCCCAGGCTGCCAGCAGGATGGCAGGCGCAGGGTCTGCCAGAGACAGGACAAGGGGAAAGTGTCCAGTGAGCAACTCCACAATAGGAATAAGGAATCTCTCGGCCCCGCCCCGTTCCTGAGAGGACCAGGAGGGCGACTGACCCAAGAGCCTGCACCGAACCCCTGGATTTGTCGTTCTGGCCTTGCCAAGGGAGTGACCCATCTGCCCACCCACCCACTCATCCATCCATCCATCCGTCCATCCATCCATCCATCCCTGCATTCACTCACTCCTCCATCTGTGCATCCTCCCATCCGCCTGTCCATTTATTCATCCACCCCCCCAACCCACCCTGTCACCGACTCACCCACCCATCCGTGCAGCTTTCTACCCAACCGTCCGTCCAGTCCAACCCCGCTGCCGCACGCACCCCCGCTGGGCCGCCAGCACCCACTGCGCCGCCGCCCTCACCTGCAGCCTCCCTCGCTGAGCGAGTGGAACCCGGGCAGGCACCGGTCACACTTCCAGCCGGTCACCGTGGCCTTGCAGCTGCAGGTGCCCGAGTCGTCGCACTGGAGGCGCAGGGAGCCTGGGGGAAGAAGGGCACAGGGCAGCAGGGGCCGCAGCGGCGTGAGGCTAGGGGCCGGGCAGCCGAGCCCACTCACCTGCTGGGTGGCAGTCGCAGGGCTGGCAGGGTGTGGACGGGTTCCAGCGATAGAAGCCCTCCCGGCAGTGCTGGCAGCGCGGCCCGGCCGTGTGGTCTCGGCAGTGCAGGCAGCGCCCGCCGTGGCCCGTGCTTCGGAAGAGCTCGCGGTCGAACACGCACCGCTCCGAGTGGCCGCTGCAGTTACAGGCTGTGGCGGGGGGCAGGGCTGTGTCAGCGGCCAGGGCACGTGGTAGGGTGGAGTCCGTGCCAATCAGCCTCTGTGCTGAATGAGTGAGGCAGCTTGAGGAAGGTTAGGGATGGAGTTTAGGCCCAGTTTGATCAGGGACATGGAGACCAATCCACTGATCTTCCAAAATAGGACACTCTTACGAGCAGAGGGGCACCCCTAATAAATATACCAAAACCAGGCAAGCTCGGATGTACAGTGGCCCGGTCACAAATCCAAGCCGCCTTCTAGAGTTGGCAGAGGGGCTCCCTCCAGCGCCTCTTGTGGGTCCTCTAAGCTGTGATTGTGTGAATCTGGTCCCCAGTGATCATGAGGCAATTCAGCATGGAAAAGACAAGTCACCCTTCATTTGCTCACTAATTCACTAAGAAGAACCCTCTGTGTCCTGGGCTCTGTCTGGACTCCTGTGGTGAGCCCGGGGCAGGGGTGGGGCAGGGGAACCGGGGAACAGCGTGATCCCAACTCCAGCCGCTTGCTGCCCGCTGTTGGATGGTGGCCAGATACAGCGAGCCTGTGGGAGTCCTGCAGGTGGAGGGCTCTGGGGGCTGAAAGGAGGGACCCTACCACTGTCCTGGGGGGACGAGCCAAGGCTTCCTGGAGGAAGTCACAGCTACAGTGGCATCTGAGAGGTGGGCAGGAAGGAGCTGGCCATCGAAGGAGGGGAGAGGAAGGGGGGAGGGCAGAGTCCCAGGCAGGAAGGAAGAGCAGAGGATGAGCTGTGGGCAGCCGAGCAGGCGAGATGTGCCACGTGTGTGCAGGGGATGGGCATGGCCTGTGATAGGGAAGCGGGTGGGGCATTGTACAGTGTGGCAGGACGGGGAGGGGGGCAGGGGCAGCTGTGAAGTCAGGAGGTCGGCACAGCTTGACGGGGGAGGCTGGGCCACAGACTTCACCTTGGAGCAAGGGGGGCTGTGGGCGGGTTAAGCAGGGCAGATATAATCATGTTTGCACGTTACGAAGCACCCTGGGCTGCGGGCAGAGGAGGCAGGAGCCGGGGGGGCAGGGATGAGGGAGCTTCAGTGCCCAGAGGTGGGGCACTGAGGCACTGGCTGCACAGCAGGCCACAGCTGGGCTGAAGGGACATAGATGAGGCTGAATTCAGGGCTCAGGGCCGCTGGCACTGGGAGTGTCGAGGGGTCGGGCGTGAAGTCCCTACTTCCATGCTGGTGACTAAGAGGACAAAGATGTGACCACAGAGGGGAGGACATGACATGAGGAGCAGTCTGGCCTTTTCTGTCCCCACCATGGAGGTGGCCTAAGGCTGGGAGTGGGCGAGCCAGCCAGCTCAGCTTCCCTGGCCTCTGGAGGACTTCCTGGTGGAGGCAGGCCAGCGAGGGCGGCAGGAACCCATTAGGGTCACGGTGGCGCTTGGCAGCTCCTGCAGATGGCACCCTGTCCCTCAGAACAAGCCATCCCCTCCCCGCGCACAGGCTGCCAGTGGCCCAAGCCCAAGAAGACAGAGGCCGAGCCTGCCACGGAGACGCTCCTGCGGGGGCCACAGCAGAGCAGCTGGGATCGGTGCCTGGTGACACCTGCTGCTCACGGGAAGCCTGATGCGTACCAGATGACTATCTGGGGAGACGGGGCAGGGCTTGGGGACGGGGGCAGTTGGGGCGGTCTGGGACACCAGGCCAGGAGGAAGGCGGTGGGTCCTCCCACTCACCCCATGCACAGCCCCGCGTCCCTGGAGAAGGTATGACGGCCTCATCCTCTCCAGCGTGTGGTCAGGGCCACATCCCAGGGGGTTGAGACATGAAAGGGCTGCCGGGGGTCTGTGGGACAGGCTGCGTGGGCAGGCCAGCACCCCCTAGGACTTGGGGTGGCCTGGCTTTCATTAGCAACTGCGGTTGGAGCAGCTGAAACAAAGGAACAGTTGGGGACCTTCCCAGCCCCCCACCTCAAACACCTCCGCAGTGAGGGACTTGGTGAGGGTTTGGGGGCACTCTTTCCGGGGGAAGGACGGAGGATACAATGCCCACTGCCTACCCCCTGCAGTGCCCCCTCAGCCCTGCAGCAGCACGAGGTGCAGGGGTGGCTCTGAGTCCCAGCAGCACCAGGACCCCCCTGGAGCAGCCCCCATTGCCAGATCTTGGGGACTTTGTTCCCTGGCCTCCCCCCCCGGCCCCCCGAGCCGCGGGACACTCACGCAGACACTCGTTGGCGGCCTCAGCTGTGCCCCGTGCCCACGGGCGGTCCTGGAAAAAGGGCAGGCAGCGCTCGCAGTCCACGCCCGTGGTGTTGTGCTGGCAGCGGCAGACCAGCTGGCCTGCCGCGTCAGGGCCGCACTCGCTGGCATGTCCATGACACTTGCACCTGGGGAAGGACAGGGAGCGTGGGGGTCCAGGACTGAGGTGCCGGCAGGGGAGGGGCTCATCACCAGGAAGCCCTGCGTCCCGGTGCACCCAATGTTATGGCTCGTGTGCGGAGCTTTACTGAGCACCTGCTATGTGACCGAGGAAACGGTAAAGAACTGGCAGTGCTGGCTCCTGGCTCAGCTGTTCTGGCTCTGTTGACATGTGACCCCAATGTACCTCACAAGCCAGCTCTAGCCCATTTCAAGGATGAAGAAACTGAGGCACAGAGAGATCGCTCAAGGCCACCAGTTAGTAATGGCTAAGTTTGAGAAGCTGCGGGCGCAGGCCCTGCCCAGGAGGAGCCCCCCAGGGGCTGAGAGGGACCAGGAAGACATCCTCTGTCTCCCAGGCTGAGGGGGGGGCCAGATCATGGCGGGGGGGTAGAGGCGCCCCATGCCTTTGTCCGTAGGCTGTGTCTAATGAGAAAGAGGCTGCTCCTTATAGCGGACAACCCCCAACTCATCTTGAGTCCCCAGGGAGTCTGTGCCCTGGAGGGCAGCCGAGTCCCACCTCTTCCACGCTCCCACGGGCCAGGAGATGGCCAGGATGGGGCCAGAACAAAGGGGTGCTCTGAGGACCACGGTCCACCGAGCCCGATCCCACGGGGCCATCACCCGATCCCACGGGACCCTCACCTGATCCCACAGGGCCATCAACCGACCCCCCGCCCCGTCCCAAGGGGCAAGCCAAGCTACTTTGAGGACAGCTCTGGCTCCCAGCTCCCAGCCTTCCTCTGGGCCATCCCGGCCCAGCCATTAACTCACATCTTGCTGGGGCCCCACTGCAGTGGCCGCAGGGATGTATTATCCCCATTTGACAGATGAGCAAACAAAGGCTCAGTGATGGGCGCTAAGTGGCAGAACTGGGATCTGACCCCTGTTCTCTTCTGCTCTGTGCAGACCCGCGTTCCTGGACAGCCCTCCAGAGGCACGTTGCGGTATCCCGTGCGCTCTGTCTCACGCTCTGCCCCAAGCAGGCCCTGAAGAATCAATGACTACGGCCAGTACTCATGACGCTGTCTCTGCTTTGGGGACAGAGAGCTCGGGAGGGGCGCTGGGCACAGCTTCCCGGCCAGGCCTGCCTGGGAGCCTGGGGTAGGCAGGTGACACTCCAGCAGTTGTGGCAGATACAGGGCAGGCACCAGGCAGTCTCGGAACCAGGACCACCTGTGTCCTGAGAGGTGGCTGCAAACACCACCCTCCTCCATGAAGCTGTGACTCCAAGGGCAGGAGATTCATGTGGGCCACTGAGGGCTACAGGTGGCTGGGCCACCTGCCCCCACCCAGCTGCCAGCCTGGGGGTGGTCTGGCTCTGGTAGCTGGGGTCCACATGCTCTCCAGGCCAAAGAGGCTGGAGTTCACTGCCACCCACCATCCTTGGGGAACACCTCCTCCCGGGTGGTTTGACCTGAATCCTGTGTGGGGCGGCAGGGGACGGGGAACAGAGGGGCCCTCACAGACACCCCCATCTCCCCCTCACTCCAAGCCCCAGCCTTCCCTGGAAGGTACGGATATGCTGAGTGTGGGCAGCTGGGCCCCATGTCCCTCCCCACACGTCACCACCTCTCCAATGCCACCCGGGTGACCCTGACTTACGGGGCCCCTTGCTTCCTGCCTCACAGGCCGTCATTCCCACACTGAACTGACTTCCCATCCTAAATAGCTTCAAACCCACACACCTCTCCCCACCCTACTGCCTCTCCGGCTGCTGCACCCAAGTTCGGCTCTTTCTCCTCTTCTCCTCCGCGCAATGTCAGGGGGTTGGTGTGTTCCCAAAACCCCAGCCCTATTACTATCTGGCCAGACCTTCAACAGCTCCCCTCTGTTTGTGGGACAAGAATAAATTGCATTGCCCTGACTGGTGCGGCTCAGTGAGTCAGGTGTCGTCCCACAAAGCAAAAGGTCGCCGGTTCAATTCCCAGTCAGGGCACATGCCTGGGTGTGTACACATGCCTTGAGGCACATACGGGAAGCAAGTGATCAATGTCTCTCTCACATCGACGTTTTTCTCCTCTTTCTCCCTCCCATCCCCTCTCTCTAAAAAATAGATAAAATAACTATTAAAAAACAAACAAACTCTGTCCTTGGCCCAACCTTCCAGCCGCCTCCCAGGCCCAGTCCCAGCACCTTCTTCCAGGTCCTCAAGTCCCAGATCTCCCACACGCTGGCCCTCTACCTGGAACACTGCCCCCTGGCAACCCTGGTAGGTCCCCGTCTGCAGAGCAGTCTCCCACGCTGGGCGCACGCCCTGCCCTGGCCTCCTGTCCCTGTCATTCTGGGGCATGTGGCCTTGTTTACTGGAGACCGATGGGATTACTGTCTGCCACCCCCACGAGACGGGGGCAGGAACACATCTGGCTTCCTCTCGACTTTCCAAGAAGGAGCCCGATGAGCACGCACGTCGAAGACGTCACTTGCGTCTCCCCTGGCTCCAGCACCCGCCTCGCACGCCCAGTACCGGCGGCCACGTGTGAGACCGGCCTGGGAGGTCAACAGCTCCTGCTTCTTGGGGATGGGGGACGCGTGAACAGACAATCTGCCGCACATGCTGACGGATGCCAGAGACGCCCGTGGCTAGGCCCAGAGCCCCGGCGGCACAGCCTAACGTCCCACGTAAGAAAGGGACCGGGGGCATGGTGACCCTCCTGCGTCGTTGGCCTGGGGCCTGCTGTTCCCATTCTTCCTGTGCTGAGATGCCTCACGGCCTCATGAAAAAACGTTTGGGTCCCAACGAAGCCCCACTACACCCCATTTACCAGGAGCTCTGGGGGGAGTGGGGTTGATGGGCTTCACTGCTTAGAAAACCAGGAATGCTGGTTTTAACAAAAGGAAACCTCTGAAGGCTTCGAGTCCTGGGCCTGCTTGTGGTCACCATCAACCAGCTGTGCGTGCTCAGCACGAGGGACGTCAGCCCGGCTGTGATCTGAGCGAGCTGCGTGAGACGGGAGCGCGGAGCGTCGCTGTGCATCGTGGAGACGCCACTCGGGGCGTGAAGAGGGAGGGAGGGAGGGAGGAGGGGGAAGGGACTTCCAGGCAGAGGGAACAGCAGGAGCAAAGGTCCAGCGTGCCCCGCCAGGTGGTGGGAACAGCTGATGCGGGAAGCAGCCAGACGGTCCTCGAGTGCCGCGCCCAGGGGGCCAGGATCCTGTACCCTCTCTCTCCCCTGGGACACCAGAAGTGGCGTCTTTGCCCTCTACCCACGTGGGGTGACCCCCACATGGCCGCCACCTTCAGGGCCCTGGTCCCTGCCGCCCTGCCTTCCACCTACCTGCCGCCCACGGAGAAGTCAGACACGGCATAGTAGTAGGACTGCAGCACCTTTGGGTCCTTGAAGATGTCGTCTCCAAATGTGTTGAGCCGGTCCAGGGAGATGAGCAGCTCGGTGCTGGTGACCCACTCCTGGGGGGTGGGATGGAGGACAGGGAAGATGAAGCACTGCCATCAGCTGGTCCCTGAGTATCTGCCCCCGACCCGCTCTGCTGGGAGGCCCAGCTGCCCAACCTGGGGGTCTCCGGGGACAGAGGGGCAGGCCAAGCTCAGACAAACTCCAAGCACACTGCAGAAATCAGGAGCCTGTGTGTTGGGGGGTCACAGCAGCCCGGGGCCCAGGCCACTCACTGGCTGTAACACTTTGGGGAAACTGCTCAGTGTCCTACAGCATCCATAACCCTCCTGTGAGATGGGACAAGGGACAGTCCCAAGCCCAGGAGGGTGTTTGGAGGATGGCTGGTGTTAGCAGTGAGGTGTGGGGGTCTGGCACCTGCTAGGTGAGGGGCGACCCTGTTGTGCAGGTCACCTGACTTCTCCCCCATTCTGGAGGCCGGCTGGGGGAGGGCCTGTCCCAGCGCCCTCCTCCCCCACTCAGCTGGGCCCCAGGTCTGTGGGCGTCTCACGTCAACCAGGCTCCCACAGACAAGCCACCTGCCCCAGGTGACACCTGTCTCCCCAGAACACGCAGCACCCCACAACAGCAGGAACTTGGGGCCCCTTTACTGGCCGCACCCCCGCATGCAGCAGGCACAGCAAACACTGGCTGGTCCCTGAGTGAGCGGCTTCCCGTGGAAGAGCTGGTGGGGAGGTGGGAGCGAACCCACATGAAGGCTGACACTTTCGTCTGCCTGCTGTTGGCTGCCATCAGGTGGCTCCAGCTGAAGTTTAACTGGCACTTTAATTCGGCCCAGGAGCTCCCCCCATTTTAGCCATTGGGCCCATCAGCACAGAACATGAACTCCTGGCAAAGTCTGTCTTCTCAGCCCAGTAGGACTCAGCCCAGCGGGCACCCCCTGCTGCTCCCCGGGCTCAGCGACCCTTGAGCCTGCTGCCTGGCACTCTGGGCCTCTTCCCCAGAATGTGTCAGCCCAGGAGGAACGGTCCAGCACCAGAAAACCTCAGTGGGGACCTCAGCTGAGTTTGTCGGTGCCCGTGACTCTCTATCACTTCTCAGAGGTCAGCGACCTGCTTCAAACCTGCTTCTGACCCAGGGGTCTGGGGCGGCCCGAGGCTCCGCCGTCTAACAGGGGCCTGGGGGATGCTGCTGCTGTAGGTCCCTGAGCATGCGCTGAAGGCACTCAGCATCTTTTTCTTCACCAGAACAAGTGCTGTCTACAGAACCAGAACCGGTTAATGGAAGGCCCCGCGGCTGACGCCGTGTGGCCTTGGCCTGGGCGCTCACGGTGAACTTAGCAGTAGGTTCTGTTGCTGAGGACAACGAGAAGCCAGGAGAACCCCCAGGCAAGAGTGGGGAAACTCAGACCAGAAAATTAAACGAGGCCAAAGAGTCTGAACAACTTACATCCAGCTGGGGAATTGCAAACCTTATCTCCCCTGACCAAGGACACCGGAGAGCAAATAGCTCCTATCTCTCCCCCCGGGCCAGAGCACACAGGGTAAATCTCCCCGGTCAGGCACCCAGAGGACAGAGACCTGGCGAGGGCCGTCTGTCCCAGCCAAACCCAAGGATGGATAAAGTCAGGGGAATTAATCACAGAATTCCAATTAGAGCCAGAGAGACCCCAGATAAAAGGAAACCAGTAGAGCCCACCTCGGAATAAGCCCAAACGCCCCTCTGTGCTCGCTTCTGCGCATCAGCATATCACAAACACAGTTGGAAGCTGGTGACACCCTCCCCTGAGATTCTCAGCTGAAAACCCTCGAGACAAGCTGGGGTGCAGGCCAGCTCTGGGGCACTGCCCCTTCCTGGGCATGGACGTTTTACTTCCCTCTAAATTCTAAGGGTCCCCACGAGACTTGCAACCAGGGGAGTGTCAGCAGCAGCAGCTTGTCTTGGGCTAACCCCTGAACCTTTCTCCAAGGAACCCCTTTTCTCTGACTCCCCAGGACGCTAAAAGCCGCCCCGCCTTGGCCCACCTCTGTGACCGTGACCTTCACTTCCCAGGGAGCTCACAGCAGCCCTGCTGCAACTCACCTCTTTCCCAAAACATTTCCAAAGAGCCCAAGCAGCTCTTGCCCGGGCTCTCTCCTGTTGCTTCTTCTACCCTAAGCCCTTCCTTGTTCCACTGTCCCCAAGTTTAATAAACACACTCGCAAAATCACCTGGACTCCTGCTGTGAAGCCTCGGCTGCACGCAGTCCAGAGCCCACACCCTGCCAGCACGCCAAGGCAGACTTGCTCTGGGCCGGGTCCCGTCTGGTGACTCACTACTCCCATTCTACAGATGGAGAGACTGAGGCTCGGAGAGGCTGAGTGCTCTGCTCCAAGCTGCACAGCTGGTACACAGCAGAGCTGGGGCTCGGGTCCTTCTCTGGGTTCCTGCATCTGCTTCCGGGCCTATGACCTGCCATTCCCTATGGGAATGGCAATAGGAACAGTGTCCAAATCTCCCTGAGACACTGGGGCAGGAGCCGGAAGAGAGCAGGGGGATTTGCTCCTTTAGCCCAGCCTGTGTGGAGCCTCCCTCCCTGAGGCTTTAAAGGCCATTTTGGGGCAAACTGGAGCCCCGATGTACACAGGCAACAACAGGCTTTTGCAACTTCTCATTACCTCGGCTACAACCGTGAGTGGGCGATAGGTTGACTATGGGCCAGATCAGTGTAGAGGAGGAGCCGGGGGTGGGGCTTCAGTTCAGCCAGTCCCCTGGACGCAGCTGCAGAGGGCTGCTCAGCTCCGTCACCAATTCTGCCCTGGGCTGCTGGGACCCGGGACCCAGCAGCTGCATGGACACATCTTTTGTGACCTCCCACCCCAAAATGCTCCTTCTCCTCAGAGAAAGTGCCACTAGGGTATATCCATGGAGGACAGGAGAAAAGGGCTGGGTGGCCCTGAATGTCTTTGTCCTTCTCTGACCTTGGTTTCTGCCTGGAAGCAGTGGGAGATGGGGTGGGGGTTTCTGAGGTTGCCTCTCTGTTAGGGACAATGTCCAGGACATGCAAGACCACAAGTCAGGGAACCCGCTGCCAAGGTCCCCAGCTTAAGCCTCTGCCCAGGGAGACGTGGGCACAGACGCAGGTGGAGCAGGCCCTGGACATTCTGCTCGTCCTCAAGCGACCTTGGCTGACCTTTGCTGATCTGCGGGCCTGGAGCCCCGGGGAGGAGGCTCTGTCCTTTTGGACAGAGTCAAGATGATCACACGTGAGAATTCTCCATGGGACCAGCAGGGCCTGGGCGTCTGGAGCTGTGGTTCTGAGCCATGAAGATGAGCCTTGCCCAAGAAGAGGTCTGGCCTTTGCTCCCCGCTCCTGAGGTCACTCTAAGCCATTTCGATTGGTGCCCTGCTTGATAAGAGTGTCACTGTTCACCTGGGGTCTTGGGGCCCCCCAGGTAGTCTATGCTAACATGGGGACCTCAGGCCACATGGGACCAGCTGGCGGCGAAGGCCAGTCAAGCAGGCCTCTGGCTGGGTCTGTGCGGCAAACCCCGTGAAGCCCCTGGACACAGTGAGCTTCCCCGGTCGCCAACGGTCCATGCATGCTGGTTGTCACACACAGTTGCTGGGAGAGATCAGTGCTGTCCCCAGGACCCTCTGCTAATTTCAGTCTGTTTCTTTTCACTCCTCCCCCTGAGGGTGCCAGGGAGGAGTTCTGAGTTCTGTGAGTCCCTCAAGCAAATCCCAGAATCTGAGGGTGGTCTTGGGGACCCTGAACCGGATGATTGCCCATATTCTCTTGCAGGGTGGCCCTGGCAGGACACAGCTTCTCTCAGGGCCCCAATATCCCCTCTGGGAACAAACAGGGTTCTGGTCCCGCCCCCTCGATGTCTGGACAGACGGAGGAAATGTGACCTGCCCAGGGAAAAAGACGTGGCAGTTTTTCTGGGCGCAGGCCTGTCTGGATGCAGGGGAGCGGACAAGAGGGCCATTCACACCCAGAAACATCAATCAACCAGGACACTTTGTCCGGGGTCCAAGGTCATGAACGCCCAGGGAGGTGGACATGCGTGGGGGCTGATACCAGTGCAGCCCCATGGCTGAGCAGAGCCAGGCGGGCTGGCCAGGGGACCTGTGTAAATGGACACAGCCACAGACCTGCGGCACTCTCCCCTTTGAGGACGAGGACAGTGAGCTGCCGTGACTTTTAGCTTCAAAGCGCGAGTGAGTGGCTCTCGGTGCCAAGCACCGTGCCGGCCACATGATAGCTGACTGCCCAACATGGCGGCGTGGGCTATTGAAATGAAGATTCGTTAAAGCAGAACATTTTAAAGGCAGTCACACTCGTCACATTTTAAGTGCCCTAACAAGACACCTGGGGCTTGTGGCCACCACTGTGAGCATTTCCATCTCGTTCCTGAAAGTTCTGCGTCAGCGTAGAACCCGGGACTCTGGTTCCAAACTCAGGTTCCGCTCGCATTTTCCTATTATCCTGGGAAATGCCCCTGGAGATACACGGTGCAGGCAGCGCTGTGGGCTCAGAGAAGAAGCAAGGCCCTTGGCCGGGGGTTCTGGAAGGAGCGCCAGCCAGGATTCAGGACGCCCGCCCGGGGTCTGGCCTGGGCCCTCCCCACGTGTGAGCCCCTGGAAAATCCCCTCCCTGATCCAGGCCTCGGTTTCCCCACCTCCATAAGGAAGGGGTCTGGTAAGCGGGCGGCTGTCGCCACGGGGCTGACTCGGGAGGCCAGAAAAGGAGTCTGCCTGCCTGAGTCGCCTCCCTTCTACGTCCTTCATTATCAGGTGTCCACAGGAGGTTTAGACCCAACAAAAACTCCTATTGTTTAAAATCTGAAAACCACGGTATCCGGTAGGTCCGCCGGTGTCCTGCCACTTTAGACTTCCCTGTGGTCCCTGGACCCAGGGTCCTACCCCAAGCCCAGTCCCCGCCCCCCAGCCCCGCCCCGTCTGACCTGAAGCACCGGGCTCTCCTCAAAGTTGTAGGCACTGGGCCGGCCCTCCAGGGTGGAGAAGGCCACGTTGCCCCCGCTCAGGGGGGAGATGTCGCTGAACTCAGAGGTGCAGAAGGCCACGCGCTCATCCTGGCCAGGGCGCAGGTAGTGGCCCTCCGGCCGGCCGTAGGTCTTCCAGCAGGAGGCGCTGTAGTACTGGTAGGGCTCCCAGGGGCCGCCCGCGCGGCTGCGCTTGTAGATGGCGAAGCTCTCAGGGCGGCTGGTGTGGAACTTCAGCCGCACGTAGGTGATCTCGTAAGCTTTCCCTGCAGTGAGAGGACACAGACTCACTTCACAGACCGGAAGGGACAGTCAGAAGCCTGGTTCAGGGACTGCTGGCCCGGTGGGCTACACAAACTATCTTGGATCGTCAGAGGCTGTCTGGAGCGCTGTGCTGGGAATGCTGCCATCGACTAGTGATGCCTGTGAGAGGCACCACAAAGGACAATGTGGACATGCCTTTCAGGTATTTGCCATCACTGATTTGGGCCAGCCGGCCTCCCTGTGTGGAAATCTGCTTTTCCTGACAGGGAGCTGTCTTTCTTTGCTCAAGTGTCCCCAGCCACCAGTTGCTGCCACTTCCTGAAGAAGACTGCTCTACTGTTAGAAAGTTTTTTCTTTCACTACACCCCACCAAAGCCGACCCTTCCACCTGTGACTTTGGCCTCATTCCTGCTCAGTGACTTCAGACCACTGGTGTCTGGAGACAGCCCTGTTCCAAGTCCCACATCCTAACACCGTTCTCCCTGGAACCCCTATTCCTCACACGTCCATCTAACTTCACCTCCAACCCAAACTCACCTGCCCACCCCATGGCCTGGTCTCCCAGCTTAACCCTCAGTCCATTGTCATTCAGCTTCTCTAGGCCACTGATGCTCCTTGTAGCCTTGGGCATTCCTTCCCCGGAGTCTCAGACAATGGACTAGTATTGGCAATAAAAAAGAATGAGGTACAGACGCTCCTCGATTATAACAAAGTTACATCCAGATAAACTCCCGGTAAGTTTAAAATATTGTAAGTTAATACCGCATTTACTACACCTAACTTATCTACCACCACAGCTCGACCCAGCCCATCTGAACGTGCTCAGAGCTCCTACACTGGCCTTCAGCTTGACCATGACCTTGATCTCAAGAGTCATTGTCTTCCTGTCTTCCCACCAGAAGCAGGAGACACAGCCGGGCATTTGGTAGACAGGGCGCTGTGCCAAACCACAAAACGCAGCATCCAAAACCGCCGGCAGCACAGCCACCGCGGAGCCTTGGCTGTCTGCCCGAGCTGCCCTGTCCGGCCCAGCCTCGCGAGAGTGCGTAGGGCTGGCCCAGGGACAAGAGCAAAATTCAGAAATTAAAGTGGGGTTTCTACTATACGTGTATCACTCTCACACCATCGTAAAGTAGACAAATGGTGAGTCAATGCATCGAAAGTCGGGGACCGTCTGCACCGATAACATGCTACCACACAGATGAACCTGGAAAATCTTATGGTAAACGAAAGAAGCTAATCACAAAGGACTACATTTTCTATGCGATTCCACTGATATTAAATGTCCTGAACAGGCAAATCCGTAAAGACAGCAAGTAGATAAGTTGTCAAGTAATGGGGGGCAGGGAACGGGGAGCCTGGGCGGTGCCTGTTAATGGGCACAGGGCTTCTAAATTTTCTTGTTTTTTAATGTCTTATTTATTTATTTTTAGAGGGAGGGGAAAGGAGGGAGAGAGAAAGGGAGAGAAACATCAATCAGTTGCCTCTCTCACACCTGCAACTGGGGACCTGGCCCACAACCCAGGCATGTGGCCTGACCAGGCCTCAAACCAGTGACCTTTTAGTCTGCAGGCCAGTGCTCGATCTACTGAGCCAGCCAACGCAATGAACTGTTCCCAAATGGACTTTGGTGATGCGCATACAACCCTACAAATAGACTAAGAGCCACTGAATTGAGCACTTAGAGTGAATTACATGGTGAATTAATTATATCTCCATAAAAGTGTTATATATTTTTTTATAAATTGGACCTCACGTCCATTAGGATGCTTATAATTTTTTTTTAAAAAATGGTAATAACAAGTGTTGGTGAGCATGTGGGAAAACTGGAACCCCATGCACTGTTGGTGGAAATGTAAAATGGTGCACTTGCACAGAAACACTTTGGTAGTTTCTCAAAAAGTTTATGACAGAGTGAGCACACGATCCAGCAATTCCGCTTTGGGGCCGTGTCCAGAAGACAGAAGGCGGGGTCTCCAAGACCGACCGGCACACCCCTGTCCTCAGCAGCACTGTTCACGTGGACCAAAGGGCCGACAGAACCCAAGTGTCCGTCCACAGGGGATGGACACACAGGACGGGGTCCAACCGCACCCTGGACTGTTTATTTTCAGCCTTCAACACAAGGACACTCTGACACCCGCTACGATGTGAACGAGCCCTGAGAACATTACGCCGAGTGGAATACACCAGTCACCACAAGTCAAATACTATGTGATCCCATGGACCTGAGGTGCCCACGGGGGGTTGAGCCCACAGAGACGGGCTGCAGAATGCCAGCTGCCCGGGCCCGGGGGCAGGGCTGGGAGTCCGTGTTTCACGGGGGCAAAGTTTCAGTCTGGGAAAATGACAAGGTTCTGGAGACGGTTGGTGGTGACAGTCACACCACAATGTGAATGTACTGAATGGCACTGGACTGTGTTCCTAAAATGGCTACGATGGCAAATTTCACGGTACGCATATTTTACCTCCATGAAAAGAGTTCGAATACATACATGGTCCGGCAGGGTCCCAATGCCTGTGTGAGCGTTGTTGGGAGGGTGGTAACATGAGTGTAATGACGTATTGCTTTAATCCGAACATTTCACCTCAAGTGTCCTACGGCGTGCTTGAGTGTGATATTGTTACGTTACAGAATGACATGCGTACGCTTTTGTCATGAAAGATTTGGTAGTAAGCAAGGGGCATTGTCTGTGTGGGACCCTACTGCACACAGTAGGGCATAAACTCAGGGAAGTGTGACGTCGCTGACGTAGCCAACCAATGGCCTATCACATGGGGCAAGGCAAAGTCAAAATGTTGAATGAAAAATAAGGCACCAGATCCACCATTCAGAATCATCGAACTACGTTTAAAACTCTCTAAAGGAAAAAAAATCTCTAAAGAATGGGCAAGAAAGAAAGACAACGCACAGAAGAGAGCGCCTGTCCTCAGGCGCCTCCTTCCTGTTCCATTGTTCTGCACTTGCCCAGTTTTCTCTCAGGAAGCTTGTTTCAATTTAAAAACTGGAGAAAACACAGTAAAAAAATTTTTTTAAGCCACCGCCTTGCCATGTTCTCTTTTAAGATGGTTTTGCAAAGCCCTGAAGCAGCTCGGCTTGGCACTGAAACCCCAATCCCTCAAAAGAAACCCTGGGTGGCTGACAGTCAGTGTCGGGGGGACAACCCAGTGGCTGCTTCTGTTCCCAGCAGGCTTCAAGCCTGGGGACCAGGTGGGGACTTCGCCCAGATGTGCATTCACAGAGGGATGCTGTGGAAGCCGTCCCGGTCCCTCGGACTCCTGGGGAAACACCGAAGGGCCAGACACCTCGCTTGGTGTCTGGAGGGGAGCGCGGAGCCACTTGAAAGGTAGCTGGCAGCGAGAAGCCCGATGGGAAAAAGATGGTCAGAGGGATTCCATGCAAACAAGGACCGCGGGAGCTGCTTTTCCTCCCCCTCGCTGAGCCAGGAGGGCAGAGAAGGGGCTGGAACATCACAGAGACTCGGCAGGAACTTTTTGTTACGAGAGTTAATTAGAAGAGCCAGGAAAGCAACTTAATCCTTGCTTTGTGATGAAAAGGGTTCTGTCTAAGGCAACCTGAAGGCTGGGGAAGGAAGCCCCACCCCGGCCCCCCGCACCCCGGTCTTCTACACAGGAACAAGAATTAAATTTGCAGTTTCGACCTGGACCCTTGTGAGCCCCAGGGGCTGATGAGGCTTCAGGGTGGTGTGGGGACAGGCGTGCCTCGGCAGGAAAGCTGGACCAGAACACCATCCCCAGCTATAAACTGTGGCTACACTGCTTGGTAGCACATGGATCTTAACTCCCAGATGACCAGCATGCTGTTCCCTCTGCCTGGAATGCTGTTCCCTCTACTCCTTACCTGGCTGGCTCCCACACATCCCTGCTCATCCCACTGGTCTAGCGGGCAAACCACATACCCCAGCCTCATCCCTGAGCAGAACGTCCTTCTCGCACTTTCCTGAGCTGATGACTGCTCATCCTGGAAGCCGTGGGTCTGGGTGCCTCACTGGCCTGCCCCAGCCACCCTGGGCTCCCTCACCCTGTTATGAAAACACCTGCCCATCTCTGCCACTAAACTCTGACCCCCTTGGGACAAGGGCTGTGAATCCCTTCCACTGAGCATAATGCCTGGCATATAGTAGGTGCTCACTAAATGCCTGCTAAATGAGTGAGGGAAGATGAAGCATGACGTTTACTTTCCAGGAGTTTATAATCCGGTGAGCACGTTGAGACAGGTAGGCCAACAACACGGCTGACATGGTCACAGTGTGTCTTCAAGTCCTGACCCCCAAATAGTACTTGCACAACAGCCAGCATTTACTGAGCACCTACTACGTGCTGGGCACCTTGCTCAGTGCTTTACACACAGTTTCTTGAGACATCCCCAAATAGTCCCATCACTGTGCTCGTTTTACTAATGAGGGACTTGCCCAGTGTCATGCAGAAGACAGCCGAAGCCACTCACTCGACTGCAGGCCCATCTGGCCCCAAAGTTGCTGCCTGGAACCAGGCTCCCCTCCATTGGGGGCCCAGAAAGAAGGGGCTGCCCAGGGAGACTGCCCCTGAGCCAGCACCTTGAGCTACGTCCTCTCCAAGCAGCTGGGACGTACAGCCCATCGGGAACGACAGCAAGGCAGCCATAAAACCGGGCCGGCCCACATCCGGCACTGAGGACCAGAGTGAGCTCTAAACGGAATGGAGAGGCTTATTTTGGGAAAAGGGAAACAAAACAAAGCCCTTTAATTGGAGCCATCTGGGGAGCAGTGGACCGGGGGTGGGGCTGGAGGGGGCAGGGTGGGAAGCTGAGCCAAAGTGCCAAGTGCGAGGGGTGAGCCTGCCCTGCCTGTTGTGGGTATTAGGACCAGGCAGCGAGAGCTGCTCCGGGCCCTCAGCTCTGTTCTCCTCTCCCACCCCAGCGCCTGGCAATTCCGGTGCTGGGGAGTCCCCATGACCGCGGTGCCAGCCTCCATGAGAGCTGGGCTGGCCCATCACAACGGTCTCATCTTTGGGCCAGGAGTCTGAACTCCAAATATGGACCAAGTCTGCCAAGCCTATTGTCTAACTGAAGAGAGTGAACAGGTTTCATCAGATTGATTATTGCCTAGGGTTTTTGTGTTAAGAAGGATTCTGAGGTCCAATCCGAACTGAGACATGACTGAAATGCTGGGGTTTGTAACCCAGCTCCACCACTGAGTGGCTCTGTGGCCTTGGCCAACGTACCTATTCTGCCCCATTAACTGGGTAAGTGACTAGAGTGCAGTGACTCAGTTTCCCCATTCCCACAAAGTGCATTGATGACAACAGGGTTTAATGAGTGAATGCCTGCAAGCATTTAGGACTGCCCCAGGCAAGTGGCTTGCACACAACTGAATGTTAGCTGTGACCCCACTCACTGGCCAGACCAACATTTATGGGGCCCCACGACATGGGGTCCTGTGCTGGGCGCCGGGTCCAGCCGTGAACACAGGCATTCCCTCGGAGCATGGCCGACACACCAACGCACACGAACTATAACCACAATGCAGCGCAGTCTGGACGGGGACGGACATGGGGACGGGCGAGGGGCTGGGAGAACACTCAGGTGGCCCTCTGCCCAATCCTGGGTGCCAGGGGCTTCCTGGAGGAGGGCCCCTCTAAGCTGTGTCACCAGGCCTTGTCGCAGGGACGGGCCCACGGCAGGCAGTCCCCTGTTTTGTTTATGAACGAGATGCAGGTTAGCCTTCAGGAAGAGAAAGTCCACAGGTCAAACATAACTGTACAGGCAAAGACCAGGAGGAAAGGGAGGCGGCCATGGTTCATCCACAGCCCTGCTGAAGGGCAGCTGGCAGCAGCCGGGTGGGAGGTGGGCAAGGGGCGATCAGAGGCTGCAGACATTCTTCCTGGGCTTTGGCACTCCCCCTCCTCCCACTCCTGGGTTAGTTCTGGGAAGCCCAGGAGGGTTGAGGCAACCAAGGCCAGTGGCTGGGCCCAGGGGTCAAGGCGGGGCTGCTTCTGTGGCTGGAAGCTGACCAGGATCGCTGCCTTGACCCCGGGACCTGCCTGGGGCCCGGCATTCCAGCCAGAACCCCTAGGGAACAGGAAGGAGGATTCGGCCCCCCAGTGCTGGCCTTGGCCAACGCAAACAGGGCAGCTCGGTCGACAGGAAGACGTGGTGGAGCCATGGTGGAGCCAAAGCTCACGAGGCCCAGCCAGCTTTGGGCTCCTCGGGGCCAGCAAGGTCCTCCCGCTGCCCACCAAGGCCCAGGCCAGGTGCCCTCGTCTCCTCCTCCCACCCTCTCCATCCTCCTGGGCTGTGTGGGTCTCAGAATGCGGGGCACAGCCTCCTGGCTCCCCACACCAGGAGGTGACTGTCCCCTGACCTGAAATGCCCTTCCTTCTCATGTCCCCTCCTGCCACCCTTCAGATCTCAGCGAGGTGCCTGTACCCTAAGAGTGTCCCCAGCGCCCCAAGTCCTGGGCCCAGCCTGACCTCTGTAGGGTGGGACCCGGCAGCCTGTGTTCTGGCAGTGGGGGCCCACCCCCTTCCTCCTGCAACCCCCCCTTCTCTGGGGGGCCCAGAACTCATCTGCTGGGAAAACAGGGACTTGAGGGTCTGTCTGTCACTCCAGGGGGTTCCCAGGAATCCAACAACGTGAACAAAGAGACCCCTCTCCTCCCCAGCCTGACGCAAAGCCTGGACCGGCCCCACCGGCATCTGCCCCTGACGGGTATCATTCCTGGCAGCAGCACAGTTAGGGGAGTGTCCTGGGGTCTGTCAAGTACGGCCACGTCACCCCGGGCAAAGGGCCTCGCTCTCTGGGAGCCTCCGTCTGCCTGTCTATAAGGGAATACATGGTGCAGACTCAGCGGGGCTTTTAGCCCCTGAGTGGTGAGAGCCCCCCGATTCACGTCTGTTACCCCCAATGGCCATCCACATCCCATGCTCCACACCCACCACCAGGCGCCAGCCCCCCTCCGGCCTTCAGTGAAGGGCGAGGAGCCGCCAGACCCCAAGGCTGCCTTTCATCCCAGACGGGAAGGCTGGGCTTGGCAACTGGGATCTGGAACAGATGTCTGTGAGCTCGCAGGGGGCTGGGAAAGCAGCGACCTCTACCAGGGAACGGACGGACTGCCGCCCCCTCCACTGCCCCCTCACCCCGCTCCCCCAAGGAGACCCTGGTCCAGCGGCCACCCACGCCCCCCTTCCCCAGCAGAGCTGTCAAGGAGAGGGGGCGGGGCCAGCGGAGGTGGCTTGAGGACCAGGAGCAGAGGTTCCCGCCCACTTCGCCTGACCACAGGGCCTCCACTGGGAATACCATGACAACCCCAGACCTCTTCTTCCCCCGATATCACGCAATGCACGGCTCTGCCTGGAGCAAATCAGAGTCCCATGGAGCCAAACATGGGCCAACTTGGCGAGTATTTCTCAACCTCTTCAGAGGGGACACCCCCCAGAGGAAGCTCAGCCCAGGGCTGCTCTCAGCAGAGTGACGTTGGTCACACACAGGGCCTGTCACAGCTCAGACGAGCACTCGCCTTCGCCGCCCCCACCCCAGCTCATGGGACCAGCAGCCCGCCCAAGAGGCGGCCACTCTCATCCTTGCTTTACAGAGAGGACACCAGCGTAGGAGAGGGGATGGCGTGTGCCCTCCCCCCACCCCGGGCGGCTGTGCGGGGCCGAGCCCAGAGCCCTGTTTTGTGCTTTGCACCGTTCTGTCTCCCAGAGCCCTGGGCTGGGCGCACAAGCACAGGACGGAGGAGGGAGCACTGTCATTCATTCGTTTGTTCGGTCACCACACAAACTGTTGCAGAGCCTCCCCTATGCCCAGAGGAAGAACACTGGTGCAGGGTGGGATACACCCATGTGTGTGCAAGTGTGCACATGCACGCTCTCGAGCGCAAGTGTGTGTCAGTGTGGGGCCCCGGCTTCAGGCTCCCTGGTCACGAATGGATGGCACCCACTGCGCTGCAAGCAGCCTAGGCAGAGTTCAAGGAGGCCACACGGCGACCAAAGCACAGGGCCGGGCACCCCGCCCGCGCTGGGCACACAGGGGCTGCCAGCAAGTGCAGGCACTTCCCCACCCGCCCACCTGGCTGGGGCCTGGGCCCAGCCGTCTGCCGGCCCCTGGATTCCACGACACATGTAGCACATCAGCCAAACCCGCCCCCTTTGTCATGGAACAGCCTGTCTCTTCCACAACCTCCACCCTGTCCCAGATTCCTTCCCCTGGGGCCTTGGGGTGCTGCCAGCCCGTCCAGCCAGCTCCCCCAGGCTTCCTCTCCCACTGGTTTCCTGTCGCCTGCTGGGTAGAGACCATGCCCCATCTAGACAACCCACCTCGAGGTCCTGACAGACCAAGGGAAGATGACAAGGCCCAGGGACCTGAGCTTCTTGGGACAGCAACCAGCACTGGAAGGCTTGCTGAGGGGCCCAGTGCCCCCCACCTCACTTGAATGCCATTTCCCCACCCTCCCCGAGGCACTGTCCTCCAGGGCTGGGAAGAGCCCCCTCCAGTGACAGAGCTCATGTCAAGGACTTTTTGCTCTGATTTTGGACACACCGCACACAGATGTTCATGTCTAGACTGCCATTTAGCAGTTGTGTGCCGCTAGCCGAAACTCTCAACCTCAATGTCCTCATTGGAAAAATGGGCATGCAGTCCCACAACCGCTTCTCCAAACCGCTTGGCTCCAGATGGGCTTTGCAGTTCCACACTTTTCAGAGTTTAGAGAGATGACCCGAGACTCACGCCATGTTTACACCCCGGCGGGGCCTGGGGCCACAGGCTACCCTTGGGTGAGATTTCCGCAGCCAAGTATGAATATTCGCTCTAAGTGAGATAAAGGAGGTCTGTAAATAGCTTCAGGTCACGTTTGGCAGCCAAAATAAGTTATAAAATACTTTGAGTTTTTGAAGTCTAGGGAGATTTAAGACCCCGAGATAAGAGAGTGGGGAGTGGCGACACGCCCCCTCCCTGAAGAGCCTGTGGGGGCTGCATGGGGCAGAGCTTGGCTCAGTGCGCGGCACCGGTCGGGGCTCCAGGGGCACCTGGGTTGGGCTGGACATGGAGCGGGGAGGGCCACTTCCAATGCCACAGTAGGGGAGGGCCCTGGAGCAAAGGGCTGGGTCCCTCCAGACTCCGGATTCTGGTTCCCAGGGATGTCAGCCCCCCGCACCTTGGTGAGGCAGTGGGTGGAGGGGCACAGGCAGGGCAGAGAAGCCATGCTGTCCCACCGGCTCCCAACAGCAGCATGAAGCAGGCTGCTGCCCGGAGGACCAAACCTGCCCTGGAGGAGCGCCTTGGCTCCTACCCGAAGACCACACGCAGGGACCACACGCAGGGACCGCACACAGCCTCAGGGATGCACTGAGGCCCGAAGTGGACCAGGTGAACCAAGATTAGGCTCCTGCCTCAGAGGGTGAGCAGACGGGTTCATCCCCTGGGAGGTCACCTCCCCTTCTTCCTTACAATGGCCACTGCAGGGCATGGTCTTTGCACCCAGATCCACTGTTCCGTTAAGGGCTCCCCAAAGGCTTCCCACCCCTCTAGCCCGAGGAGGCAGCCATCCATCTAACCTTTCAGCTACTGGGGACACAGGTTCTATTCCTGAGCCCACATACCTGGGTTCTACAGCCAACCCAAGGTGCACATGATGGGTGGGGACAGAGGACAGGGCTGGTGGTGCCCGGAGCCCCCGGCTTACCCAGGCTCAGAGTGATGTTGACCGAGGTTGGGTACTGCACACCGAAGGCCATGGACGGGCTCTGCCACCAGGTACTGTCATCCTCGCTGTGGAAGTCGGTGAGGTAAGAGGCGTTGTGGTGGCGCAGGGGGTCCGCGGCGTCACAGCGTTGGCACTGTGCCCCGACGCCCCCCAGCGCGCCTACGTGAGGGCAAAAGTCCTCGGGTGGGTGGCCGCACGTGTGCGAGGCCTTGGCGAGCCGGCCAAATGCTGCGTTCTCAAACACCGGCAGGCAGCGCTGCGCGCGCCCTGCACCATCGTAACATGCGCCCATGCCCGCACCGGCCGTCCACGGCATCAAGAGCACCAGGACCAGCAGGAGCGCGGACTCGGCCATGGTCAAGGGGACTGATGCGCGCCTGACTCTCTAGCTCGGCTCCGCTCTATTGGGCGCGGACGGTGCCTCGGGGTGCCAGGGCCCGCCTTCCCCAGAGGGCGGGATCCAAGGCCGGGTTGGGAGGGACAGTGGGGAGGGGCCGCCAGCAGACGGCACCCCTCAGCCCGACCGCGCCGTCCCTTGGCGCTGACCCCACCTGGCGGCTGCGCCTGGGAATGCCCGGCTTTGGAGCTGCCCAAGAGTCCTCACCCTGGCGCTGCTGGGGGTTCGTGACCTTGGAGTCTCAGGGTCCTGTCTGTAAAAGCGGGTTGGTCCTGATACAGCTTCATTCCCGCCGTTGCAAGGTTACAATGGCTGCTCCTTAAAGGGATCCTGCCCCTTTTCAGTACTGGTATTCGAGGGCAGATAGGGTCTTTCCCCACACACCCCTTTCTAGCAGGGCCGTGGGGTGGTTCCTCACGTGGCCACGGCTCCTTTAACTCTGAGAAGTGTACTTGCTGCCCGTCCTTCTCTGCCTGCAAAGCAAAGAGACTACAACCTGACACTTGTGACAGCAGGTCCCTGGTTTCATCACCAACGTCACTGAGGGGCCTTGGCTGCACCCTCCCCAGTAGATGCCCCATTTTACTCTCCCTTCATTCAAGTTAGTAAATCGAAGGAGAAAAGCTCCCTATTCTTCTGAAAAGATGCTAGAGAAAACACTAGATAAAATTTAGCACAGCCTCCGTGAGCAGGCCGAGAGGGTGTAGCAGAAGGTGGTACAGGGAAGTATTGGGGTGCAGGGGGTGCGGGGAGGTTGGGGTGGCTGGCTCTGCCTGGAGTGGGCAGCTGCTTCCCAGAAGAGGTGACGAGTAAATGGAGCCATTGGGGAGGAGTGGGGGAAAGGTCATCACCAGCGGGGGGGAGGGGGGCAGCGTGTGCAAAGGCCCTGAGGTGGGGATGGGCAGGGCGAGTCCCTTGAGTGTTTGCAGGTCTGGGTGGGGAGTGGGCCCTGGGGGGTGCTGCTGGAACAGGGTGCGGAGGCCAGGTGATGTTGGGCACTGGGCACCGTGGCAATGAGTCAGGGCTTCATCCTACAGGGGGTCTGCGAGAGCTGAGGGGTGTGAGTTCACGGTGGGGCAGGGACCTTGTGTGCCTCACCCCGGTGTCCTCGGGGCCCGCACTGGGCACAGTTCAGGGATTGTTTGGGGAATAAGCAGGAACCACAGGGGCTGGGCTGAGATGACGGCCCCTTCAAGAGGCGCCAACAGGGCACTCGAGACCTTGCCTGGCTCCTGGCAGAAGCCCCCCCAGGGGACCATCCTGCCTCTGCAGGCCACCTTAGTTGGGGTCTGCTGGGAGTCTCCTGCCAGGTTTCCCTGAGCCTGCAGAGTTCCTACCTTCTCCCAGCGCTGCCGGTCCAGCTGTAAGTGTTTGCCCAGAATCCACCACCAGGTGGCGACACCAGCCCCACTCTGGACAGGCCTTTCAGCCCCGCCCCCCCTCCCCCCACACAGGAACTCTTTGGCCATCATCCCTGCACAGCCCATGCACCTGAGACCAGAAGAGTCATCGGGTCCAGAGCCCTGGCTATACAAATGGGGAAACTGAGGCTCAGACAGGACACATCCACAGCCGGACATGACCAGGTCTCTCATCCCTGCGGTCTGCCCTTCCCAGGAAGGATGTCAGGGAGGGGCTGGGGTCCACAAAGTCCCAGGATAATCCCCAAATATGCATGATACTGGGCAACGAATACCTCTGTGACTGCAGGAATGAGCCAGGAGAACTGCAAGTCACCGTTTGGGACACTGGGCAAAGGGTGCCTGCTGCTCTCTCTCCACCAAGAGAAGGCTCTGAGTGTGACCTCCCAGCAGGGCCCATTGTGACCCCGCTGCACACATAGGGCCTGCAACCCACGCCCTTGAAGGGGCACCGAAGCCATGGGCCACATGGCCTCAATGTCCCTGTAGCTTTGAAGCCCAACCCCACAACCTGCCCACTGTCCTCGCTCATTGTCCTCGTGGTGGCAGGGAGCCTGGGAAGGCTCTGGAGCAGCAGGGCCCACGTCGGTTTCCTCCAGGAAGATGATTGGGGTGGAATCCAGGGGGCCAGCCTGGAGGCAGTGTGGGAGGAGAGGCCGGTGTCTGTGTGTGCTGATGGGGTAAGGAGCCTGCACTGGGGACTGGGAATTCCCTGCAGAGGTGCAGCCCACGCCTTGGGCCTGCAAGCAAGGATGGCACACCCCGCTCCCTACAGTCCACCTACCAAGGGTTAAAACCTTCTAGGAGAAGAAAGCAGGGAGAAAAAACCCTGTTCTGATTTGCTTAGTGAACGTTAATTAAGGAGACAGAAGACAGTGGATTTTTTCAAGACAGAGATGAAAGGCCTGCTAATTAAATCTGGGGAGATGGGGCCAGGGCCCTGCTGATCCCTCCTGACAGCTCCACTGTCTCCTCTGAGGCCCAGGTTGGGGGCACCAGCGCAAGGAGAAAGAAGCCCCCACCCTGGGCCTTGGGGCTCTGCCCTGGAGGCCTGGGAAGGAACCTCGGCCAGGGGCCCAGACTCCCTGTGGCACCCCAGGGGTGCCCCTCTGGGACGCTCGTTTTCCCCCTCTGGATGGCAAGTGCACGGTCTCCGCGGTTTCTCACGGTGCTCTGTCTCACTCTTGCCTCCTCCCTGTGGGGTGCACCTGCTCGGGCCTGCCCTGTGCTGGCCCCGGGGGTGGGGGAGGACACGGCGCTGCAGTGGCTACCCCGCACCCTCAGGGGGCTTCCCAGAGACCGAGGGAGACAGACAGGGACCCAGGAGACAAACTGATGAATCAGGCTGTGACGGGTCACGGCAAGAACTGCAAAGGAAATAGATAACTTTGGGCTATCAGGGGAGGCTTCTCAGAGAAGGTGGCAGCTCAGCGGAGGCCTGCAAGATGGCATGGGAGGTGTGGTGACTCAGAGGAAGGGCACACCCTGACGGGAGCCGGCAGGCGGCTCCTCGGCTGTCACCCTCACAGAGCGTCTCTCCTGGAGTTGACACTTTCGGACAGGCCAACTTGCAGCCGCACCACTGCTCGGTCCAGCAACTGTCCCAGCCCCGCTGCTGGGCTGTGCCCAGGACGAGTCAGTCTGGCGGCCTTCGAATCCAGGCACCTGGGTAGATAAAGACTGCCCCCGGTTGGGTGGTGCAGGGGCCAGAGGCGGGGCTGCGAAGGAGGTGGCCCTGGCTGTCCATCCTTTCCTCACTCACTGGCAGGCAGCGACTGAGTCTGTGTGACAGGCCCCGGGCTGGGCACAGGGCAGAGAATCAGAATGATGGGGAGATGGGCCCTGAACTTGGGAGCCCAGGTAATGAACTGGTAACGACCGCATGGGGTGACTGGGGTGGGTCTCGGGGCTCTGAGAGGAAAGGGGAGGGGTCCAGCCCCCACTTCCTCTGAACATCTGGCGTCCAGGGCCGCAACCCTCAGGCCCAGCACTCCCCAAGGAGATGCCCATGGCCAGGTTTGCATAGATGTGCTGCCCACAGATGGGCCCGAATGGGGACACCAGGGCCGTGGAAGCTGCCCTGTGGGTTGAATAAACGCCCCAGCTGCCCTCCACCCCAGACCGTGAACCTCTGAAAGGTGGGCAGAGAGGGGTCTGACTCGTCCCCCTGGGGACGGCGGTGGACTGGGGGCCCACAGGACCCCTAGTGAATGAGTGAAGGATCATGAATGAATGATAAGTGGGTGGTAGGTGAATGAGTAATAAATAAATAAATAAGTGATCGAGACTTTGCGAATGACAATGAGTGAAAGAACAAACGAATGAATGCAGAAAGGAGAGCAGAACGAGGGACAGTAAAGGAACGCATGCGGGCTTCCGTTCCGGGGTTCCCCTCCAGCAGCCTCCACCCTGAGTCCTGGGCCCTCACTCCCCCAGCAGGAGGCGCTACCTGACCGTCCCTTCCCCTCTCTCTGACCACACCTTCCACCTTGCCCCTGGGCCACCTCCATCCAGCCACACCAACTTTCTTCACACACACAGTCAGTACAGTCTCACCTCAGGGCCTTTGCACGTGCTGTTCCTTATGCCAGGAGCACTGTTCCCACAGATTTGGGCTTCCCTCCCTGCCCCAGTGTCCCCGAATGGACAGGCTGCGCTGAACCCTCCTTCTGACCTTCCCCGGCACCCAGTGTCATTCCCCTCCTCCCACCCCGACTGTTGCCACACCTGACTCCTCATGTTTGTACCTGCTTGTTTGTCTGTGGTCTGTCTGCCCCATGAGACTGAGCTCCCACCTGAGGGTGGGGCCTGGGGTGGCCTCATTTACCGCTGTGCTGCGCCCCCCCCTCAGGGATGAATGACGAGACACAGCATGGCACCCACAGTGCACAAAGCAGCGGAGCAGGGCACGAGTCGATCCTCCCCCCCGCCCTGCCCCCTCCCCTCAGAGTGACTGGCTGGACACAGATGCTGGTTCTCCCAGCCGATCCACTGTAGGGAAGCTGCCCTTAAACGGTAATTTTGTTTTCTGAGCCCTTTCCACTGAGGACAAAGGAACAGCAGTTATGAGTCAGTAGCAGAGCCCAGCAAAGGGGAGGAAGGCTCAGAAAAGTGACAAGTGTGCCCCAGCTGCCCTGGGGATTCTTCATCTGAATGCCAAGAGCACTTCTTGGACCATGTGGGGGCCCCCAGGCCCAAGCGAGAGCCCCGTCTGTCCCTGGGGTCTGGCACGACCCTGCAGGAGGGCCCATAGCCCTTGGGTTACAGCAGCCTCTTGGGCCTTAACTCTAAGACCCCAGAACTGCTTCCTCACTGGCCAGCCTCCTCCAGACCCGCAGACACCCAGGACCCTCTGGCCCCAGGGCCTTTGCTCCTGCTGGTCCCTCTGCCTGAAATGTCCTTCTCACCAGGCTGACCTCTGCTCCTCCTCTGGGCCTCAGGATAGCGTCACTTCCTCAGGAAGCCCTCCCTGATGCCCCACCCCTCGACCTCACGGCACTTCTGAGGCTTGTCATTAGTCCTGTGTCCCTCTACCCCACTAGACTGGGGTCCCAGTCTAGTTCTTGTCCCAGAGGACAAGAACCCTATGGCAGCCTGCTCTGTCCCTGACACCCACCCAGGCAGGGGACACCCTACGTGGTCCACAATGAGGGAAGAAACGAGGTTCCGAGTGACTGTATGAAAGCGGGTGGCAGGGAGGGAGAAATCTGTCAGCCAGTCTCGGGTCCCTGTGGGCGCCTATCCGGGGTGCTGGCTCTTCAAGGGGTGAAGGCCAAGGGCAGGGAAGGAGCCAGCAAGCCCAAGATGGGAATAACCTACAAGTGGGTGTGCCCCTCCCCCTCCACGTGGCTCCAGTTGGAAACGTGAACTTTACAAATGTCAAGGAAAGGCAGGATGCTCAGCCTGGGACCCCGTGGAGCCGATTAGCATGCCGGGGCCCGCGCTGATGCCGCGCTGCCTAGGCGGCAGGCGGGAAATTTATGCTGCCCGCTGGGGCCCGCGCAAGGCCCTGGCGGGAGCGCCTAGAAAATAAAACAGTAAGGCTGTCAAACCTACGCCTCTCCCAGGAGGGCGTGCGGTGCTGTGGGGGCACCCGGAGGACAGGTGGGGTTGCCAGGGGACATGGTGACCCCTCTCCCTTCTCCATGTTGGGACAAGCCCTACCCCTTTACTTGACTCCAAAATCACCCAGATTTCTCCTGAAGGCAATCTTACTGGGGAGAGGGCGTTAGCCCCATGCTACAGATGGGGAAGCTGAGGCTCAGGGAAGCAAACTAACCAGCCCAAAGGGATAAGGCTGGGCGTCCATGCAGGCTTTGAACCCAGTTCTCTATAATTTTCTTAGCAGCCTCCTTGTCCCCCGCCCTTCCCACCCCACCCCGTTTCCTGGGTAGAGCACATTCAGGGCGTCCGCAGCACAGTCTCGGATCAGAGTCCCCCGCGCACACCTGGGAGCTCTGCATGGGCCACGGCGCATCTCCACATGCTATTGCCTCTGCGGGAACTCCTTTCCCATCATGCCAAGGGACCCGACGGCTCCGCGGCCCACTGTCTGCCCCACGGCCAGCAGGGACACTGGTCTACCATGGAGCCCGTCTCCCAGGTCACCTCCGACACAGCACTGTGTCCTGGGGGCAGGCTGGGGGCAGGCAGGCTTCCATATGGGTGAGTGCGGGGTGGGGTGGGGTGGGGTTGTTGTGTGTGCACATGTGTCTATATGTGTGGTGTGGGCACACACATCTACATGTGTGGTGTGTCTGTGTGTGCATATGTGTCTATGTGCGTGTGTGTGCGGCAGAGCTCTGGCTGAGCCAGAGACCTGAGAGATGAGGGATGAGGGTCGGGCTGACACAGGCAGCCTGGGCCGAGCAGGGGGCGGCACAGCCTGGAGGTGACAGAGAGGGGGCCGTGCAGACCCGGGAGGGGCTGTAGGCCTGTCCTGGCTGGGGGACTCGGGGGCTCAGAGCAGGCTCCGGAATGGGGAGACACAGTCTGTGGGGCGCTGTGGTGGGGTTGTGGGCTCGAGGCCAGAGGCTGGCTTCTTGGGTGCAGTCCCCAAGAGGCACAGGGAGGGGGCCTGAGAGCCCTCCAAGTCTCCATGAAGTGGGGGCCAGAGTGGCTGGGGGCGGCCTGGAGGCTGGGCCGGGCACTCCTGCTGTGCCCTCCCCCTCCCACAGGCTGACGCAGTGGCGGGCTACGGGCTCAGCACACGGCACAGGAACTAGTGACTAAAATTCGGCAGCGCACCACAGAATGTTATACTTTTTGCCGGTCTGTCAAAAAAAAATAGGTATGATTTGGACTGATTTAGAAAAAAAATAATAGTAATTACCTACCCTTTTTGCTTCAAAGTGACTTGGAAAAAATGAGGTGCCCACACTTGTATATAAGGATTTCTGGTACCAAGAATTAACCAGTTAGAAGCAACCTTATTGTGCGACATGACCAATAAGATGCAAGTCTGTTGCGCGGCCTGTGTATTTGTGGTGGAAGACAGGGCACGTGTACCGATGGTTACTGTTGGGTCGCGTTTTTATCTGACAATCTAAGGGAAAAGCGGCTGGTGCCCCTGATGAATCAGTCAGGGGCTGCCCGTTTTAGAAGGCCTCAAGACACACCGGAGAACTGGAGAACGTCGCTGGGCTAGGGTTTTGTCCCTCCGCAGGGGCAGGGGCAGGGGCCTGGGTCAGTTCTGGGGATCAGGGTGACTCCAGCCCCTGAGCCTGCCTGTCCTCTGAGAGCAGGACCTTGCGAGGACAGAGACGCCATCTGCCCGTTCCCTGGGCCCCTGGCACAGCCAGTGCCCGGCCTTCGCATGTGTGTGCGGAGGGGAGGCCTGGCCCTGTGTCTTGGGCTCGATGCAGGACTCCCCCGTATTCGAAGCCGCCATTGGTTAAAGGCTGCTTCCCCCACCCTCAGATGAGGACTTGAGTCTCGGGGTTGGGAGACTCACCCTGGCTCCCCAAGCTCCTGGGTGCCAGCGCTGGGCTTTGAGGGCGAGGTTCAACTCCAGGGCAGAAGTGTGGCTTGGCCACTCGGGCGCCGGGCAGAAGCACACGTCACAAGTCCACCGTGTCCTCCACCTGCAGGAGAGTGGCGACACCTACATCTCAGGGTTCCTGTAAGCAAGTGGCAGAGGGGGACAGGCTCGGGTCCCAAGTTGGGGTGCCGTGGCCTGGCAGCGGGCAGAGGGCAGGCGGGGCAGCCTGCCAGTGGAAGCCCCTAAATAATGGAGAGTGACCAGCTCATCTGCTCCCTGTCCCAGCCGGGGGACCGGCTCCGGCTTCATAACATGTGATCGATGGGCCTAATATGGGGCTCGAGACGGCAGGCTGGCAGCCCCAGCTTGGCCTGCCGGCTGCCATTTGCCCATATATTTATTTATTTATGCATCTTCCTCCATGGCGAAAGCCCAAAGACAATAAAAGAAATTGAATTGCATATCAGAGGGGACATCAGAGGGAGGTACGGCCATAAATCCCATCGTATTTATTCCATAAATATCAGCACGTCCCAAATAGCCACTGCCTGTTATGAAGTTATAATCAGGAATCTGGCCCCACAATGCTTGCTGCCGGCCCCTCCCCCATCGGACAGACAGGCTGGGTCCCCAGAAGAAATAACTGCTTCCTCAAGCCACCTGCCCCACTGAGGTAGGCATCTGCCCACCCAGGCTGTTTCCACCGGAAGTGCAGGGCGGGGTCCAGGGCTACGGGCTGGAGGTGGCTGGCGTCCCGGGTGCCAGGCTGCAGGCAGCGGGCCCAGAGAGGAGAGTCAGTGTCTCCAGCCCTCTGCATCCCCTTCCCACCGGACGCACTGGCTCCTGGTTAGAGTCACCTCACTCTTTCTCCTTCTCTCTGGTAGCTTAGTTTTTTTTTAAAGATTTTATTTATTTATCTTTAGAGGGGAAGGGAAGGTGAGGAAGAGAAACATCAATGTATGGTTGCTTCTTGTGCATCCCCTGCCGGGAACTGGCCTGCAACCCAGGCATGTGCCCTGACTGGGAATCGAACCGCAATCGTCTGGTTCACAGGCCCGCGCTCAATCCACTGAGCTACACCAGCCAGGGCTCTCTGACGTTTTTTTCAAGATATAATTTACACTCAGTGAAATGCACAAATAAGTACTCAGCAAGCTGAATTTTTACATGGATGTGTATGCGCCTGTAAAAACACCACCAGGATCAAAGCGAAGAACACCCCATGAAGTCCCTTTAGGTTCCCTCCCTCGTCATTGTCACCTCTCCAAGGGAAGCGGCCCTCCTGACACTCTAGGTCCCTTTGCAGGTTCCAGAACTTCTGAAAAACGCAAGCACATAGTATGTAACTTCCACATCTGTTTTCTTGTTTGTTTGGCAGTCACGTGTGTGAGGTCCTTCCATGTCATTGCGAGTATCAGGGTCTCCCTCTTCTCACTGCTGTGCAGTGTTCCACCATGTAAGCACGCCACGGCTCGTTCACCCAGCCTCCTACAGTGGGACACCTGGGCTGATCCCAGTAGGGGCTGTTGTGAACAGAGCTGCTGTGGCCGCCCTTGGGTATGTCTTTTTGTGAAGAGAAGCGCCTGTTTTTCTTGGGTGTATGGCTGGCAGTGGAATTGCTGTGTCGCAGGGTAGATGTATGTTTAACTTTACCAGAAACTTCAAAGCATGTCTTCAAAGTGGTCATTCCATTTTATACACCCACCCCATCCTGTGAGAGTTCCAGTTGCTCCTGGTGCATACCAACACTTGGCTTTGTCCACTCTCAGTTTTAGCCATCCTGGGGGCTGGGCGCTGAGGTCTCTCTGTGGTTTGCATTTGCATTTCCACCACTAACTCTCATGTAAAGGACGGCATTGGCCACCCACATGGGGTTCCCGGGCTGACCCCTGCGGCTGCACCCAGAACTCAGAGCAGCCCTGTTGCTGGGTCAAGACCCTCCTCTGCGTGGAACCTCCCACGGCACCTGGCTTACTCAAAGCACAAGCTGAGGTCCTGATGCGCCCTGCTGTCCTCGGGCCTTTCCCCACTGCTCTCACTGGCTCTCTGTCCCCTGGGTGCTCTTTGGTCACTGCTCAGACGTCATCTTTTCTAAGCCACCTGCTCCAATCCCTCTGCCCACCTCCTTCCCTGCTTCATTTTTCTCCCCAGCACTTTCTCCACGCGGTCGTCTGTCCCCGCACCTCTGATGTCAGCTGTCCGAGGGTGAGACTGTGTCTGGTTCACAGTCATACTCTGGGGCCCAGAGCAGAGGCTCGGGCAGTATTGGCTGAACGACCCAAATGAAAATGAGTCCGTAGCGGCTGACACAGCGTTTTGAAAGAGCCACTTTCCAAAATGGAGGTGAAGTTCACGTAAAAGTTACCGTTTGAAAACGCACGCTTCAGTGGCGTTTAGTGCATTCGCATTGTGGTGCCACCACCAACCCTGTCCGTTCCAAAGGCAGCTGTTCTGACAAAGCCTCATCAGCCTGTGATGTGACCTTAACATGGTCCCTTCCTTTTGCTTTTAACAAGCAAATGTCCCTGAGCTGCTTTCCCACTCCCAGCCCTGGGTCTGGCCGTGGCCTGGAGCTTCTCCGGTGCAGGGTCTTACAGGTGGTCGGGATGTCCCGCCTTGGAGGCTGCTAACAGCGGGGGTCCCATCCATGCTGAGTCCCCAGCACCCATGTGACCCTCCCAGGGCCCCGATGGACAGACCTGGGGGAAGGGTGGCGGCTGGCTAGGCTAACCACTGCCCCCCACCTCGCTGGCCACAGGTCCCCTAGAGCAGGGACTGACCCAGGCAGACGACCCAGGCAGACGTCGGCTCTGCCGCCCTGCAGCCCACCCGCCTCGTGACCCGGCTCTGCCTCTCCAACCCACAGGAGTCTTTCCTCTCCTCAGGCTAATACGTGGGGGAGGGAGGGCGACCCAGTTTATTGGCAACAAATAGAGAGCTGCCCTGATTAAGAGGGGGGAGAACGTTGGAAGGAGGAAAAATACCGTGGGTAATGCCGTCCCCCGCATCTCTGCATTCTGAGACGGCTCGCTCTGGACGCGGGCAGAGGCCTGATTTAATATCCTCGTGGAAAGTGCTGCACCTGATCCAATTATCATGGGGACTTCGACACAGTCAGCAGCCCGGACGAGAGACGCAGAAGCACTGCTGTGGGAGTAAACACAGAGACCGAATTACCCCGAGTCCCCTGCGGGCAGCTGAGTGGCTCGGGTCACTGAGAGGGCACTTTGGGCCAGGCTGGGGGGAGGCCCTGGGGATGCACCCCTGGCGTGGCTGGCCACGGGCTCCCCATGGCAGGGCGGACATACCTGCCTGTCCTATCCCGGACTGCCCATGCCGAACCCCATCCAGGCTGCCCCCCAAACAGCTCTGTATGCACCTACCTGGCTCTGGCTGTGAGCTGCCGGGCTGGTCCAGGCTCCGCCCCCCAGCCTGGACACCAGCGACAGCCCCTCTCTGGTCTCCCTGTTTCTTCCTGCCGCGCTTCTGTGATGGGTGGTGACAAACGTGAGTCTAACACGTGTCTTCTCTGTCTTGGAACTCTTCAGTGACCTCCAGTTGCTCTTTGGAGAAAGTTCAATGTCAGGATACACTTCCCTGTGTGGCCCATCCCAGCCCTGCACCCACTCACCCTCCCTGAGCCCAGACCGGCCCAGGTCTCCCTGCTCTGGGCGCCCTGACCAGCCCCTTGCCTTTGCCTGCAAAACAACGCCTTCACTATAAGTATACGGCCACCCCAGTCCCGTCTGGCCCCAGTCTACCGCCCCAACTGGGTCTGGGCCACACGGATGTCCAAAGGGCCAGAAGCTGCCGAGTCTCAGTCCTGTGCTGCCCGTGCAGCCGTGCGCAAGGTTCTAGACGCCCAGCCCTCAGGTGACGGATCCGCACAACAGGACAAAAATGCCTCCTTCTGAGAGGTGCGGGGGACGGGACAGGAAGGTGCTGTAGGAGAGTGTGGGTTGCACGGCCAGACTCTCCCAGGCCAAGTCCCAGTGCTGCGCCTCCGTGTTCTCGTCTGTGAAATGGGTCGCTGTGGCGATTCCACGAGTTAATATCGACACCCCTGGCATAGAAGGAGCACCGCGCCGTGTTGGCTTTCCAGTACCCGGATGTTGCTGGAATGTGAGAATCCTGCCCCCACGAATGGGGAGGGCTCAGACAGCCCCCACCTTTAGAGACCTTGATCAGAGGTCAGGGTGGGGTCAAAACCCCAAGGGCTTCCCCCTGACGCCAGACCTTGGCCTGTCAACCACAAATGTGTGACTACAGTCTCCTCCAGAGCTCACCCCTCGGGAAGGGACATGGCGAGCAGGGTACCCGGAAGGATAAGCTCTGCGTGGAGATTGGAATGTTCCCTCGTTAGTGGACCGCTTCCCCGGGGTGGCTGTTGGGCACAGGAGACTGCTCAATGACTTTAATTTTAAACATTAACATTTAATTCGTGAATGTTGCATATTCAAAAGCGCCGTTCTTTCTTGAGCTTTGCGCTCACTTCCCAGAGCTCGCTGTCCTATTTCTGCTCACATGTTTATAAATTTAGCCCCGCTGAGCGCTTTAAGGGACATTGGATTGCTGTTTGGTCCCATTTCCAAAAGTGGTTAATCAAGCTCCTTTACACATTTTTAACTGTACAAACAAATTGAATATGTGCAGCTTTCCTTTTAAGGATCCAGCGTCCTGACCGTGAGGCCGGCCTCTCTCCAGATTCAAGCTCATTATTTGCACGTCTCTAACAGAGCGAACTTGGGAAGGCGCTGAGCTCCAGCGAACTTGGGAAGGCGCTGAGCTCCGGCACTGAATACAAACTTCCTAAGGGTGCACTCTACCACCCCGAGTCTTAATCAAGGGCTTGATTTCCTAGTTTAAATTCGAGTCACAGGCTGGGCTACTCCTTTAATCAGCAAAATTCTCTGAACTTTACAAATTCGTCAACCCGCACACACACCGAAGACACAGATATTGAGAGTACCGTTTTGATTCTCTTGGATGTGTCTATTCTTGATTCTAAACTTTCTTGGGGCTGAAAGATGCTAACCTAGCTCAGAAACGACTCTTGCCGTGCCCAGAGGCCCGGGGGTTACCTTTGCAGCCGACTGGATGTCATAAGGGGCAGCACAGCCTGCCTGGGGTGCTCACAGTCCTACCGGCCACCTCACGGGGCGTCCGGCCCCGCAGCGGTGGACTTCCCGGGTCGGGGGTCTCCCGGCCGGCCAGGCTGCATTCCCCCACCCCTTGTTCTCGTGTCTGCTCACACCATCCCGACGCCCCCACTTCCCTTCCCCCAGCCCCCACGTGACTGGACTCAGCTAATCATTTTTACTGGTGATTCATTCCGTTCTGAGCACTTTGCGTTCCTCCTCTCAGGGCTGCCACTTTCGGGGATGCTTAGTGACAGGTGATTGGATCCTGCGTGTCTCCTGGGGCTTTTGCCACAGCTCTGAAGTCACCACAGGATGGGAGGGGGATAGAAAGCACGACTGCCACCCGGGGGAGCCCTGGAGGAGGGGTGGTCACCAGGGCCATGGCCTCTCTGAGGGCCACAGTGTGACAGGAATGCTCCAGTCCCCCCCATGTTTGCCGGGTACAGGCCCTGCACCCTCTGCTGCTGGAAGCCTCACCACGGCTCAGGCCAGCAGGGGACCTTAGGCTTGGTGGCCCACCAGCCAGGAAGACCACCCTGCGGCCTCGCCCACCCAGCGATGCTGGGCAGTTGCTCAGACTCAGAGCCTTGCACACCAAACCAAACAAGGTCTCGGTGCTCTCTCCCAGGCAGCGTGGCTGCGAGCACTGGGCAAAGCCTGGTGCCCATGCATGGCAGGCTCTGCCCATATGTCAGTTCCCTGCCCCCGCCAGCTCCCTCCTGAGCTCTGCCCCCAGGAGGTCAGGGCGGGGCAGAAGATACAGTCGGCATTCGTGCGGCACCTTCACCACCAGGCGCTGCCTAGATGCCAGACTCACAGGAGGGGCTGTCTGCAGGGTGTTTGGACTCTCGTGTTTGAGATCTCAACAAGCCCACGAGGCGGCGACGGCCATCCGGTCACTCCTGGGCTCAGAGAGGCTAAATGACTCTCCCAAAGTTGCGAAGCTCGGAAGAGGTGGAGCCGGGCTGGTCTGATTCCTCAGCCCCTCCTCCTTGTCCCTGTGCTCTCCTTCCCCAGGGCCCTGGCCCCCATTCCTGTGGCGTGGTGGCCTGAGGAGGCAGCCGGTGGCAGCAGGAGGAGGTGGCCCTGACTGAGCACTCTCCTCTGTGGAGAGGATTCCGCTGCTTCTGCTTGTCACCCCCTCCTCAATTTTCTTGCCACTGGGACCCGAGAGAACCCGAGCTGCCGCCATGAAGGCAGCATCTCTCAGACAACGAACGGCACAGCCTGCAGCCTGGGCGGACAGCCCCACGCAGGGGTGCCCGCAGTCCCCCGCACCTGGCGGGCCGTGCTCCAGCCTGTCCCGGAGAGACCCCCGTGGAGGGCAGGGGCTGTGGGGAGGTGGCAGTGGGGGGCACCCCCTCCAGCCTCCCCTTTCTGACTGCCAGGAAGGAAGGTTGTCTTGGTAATTGGGGCTGAGTTGGTGTTGGCTATTTTACTGGGATTTTTCCCTGGGATGAAAGGGGCAGCGTGGATGTGGGGGGCTGGGGGGAAGAGAGGCAGACAGCCTCTCCTTCCACAGGCTGCTGACTTAATAAGAACCAAAGGGAGTTCCGAGGATGTTTTTCTGCAGGAAACTTCAACTGAATGTTTGAGAAGTGGCTGGCGGGTGGGGAAGCGAGGCCGGCAGGTGGGGACACTGTGGGGAAGTACCTGGGTCCCAAACCCCCTCCCAGCCTGGGGCAGAGGGGAAGGGCCCAGTGTGGGGCTGGGGCCCACGGTAGCTACGGGGCTGGGGTTCTACGAGGTGGACACAGCAGTTCCACCCCCACCTGCCGCTGCAGGCGAGGGCTGCCCACTGCCTGGGCGCCGCGGGGGCTGGCAGGGACTCCGGGAAGGCAGGTCTGGAGTCTGCATGAATGGGGAGTGGGTGGCCGACCTGGCAGCTCCTCAAGCCCCCAGAGGGCTGTGTGGCCTGCGCAGCCCGAGGCTCTGGCCAAGGCCGCGGCCCATCTGCTGAAATTTCAAAGGCAAATGTTCTGAGAAATAATGGGGCTTAATAAGCCAGGCTGATCAATAATCCACTGAAGTGGAGGCGGGGAGAGGAGGGAGAGGAAAGAGAGAGACATTGACAGAGAAAGAGGAAAGGAGAGAAAAAGATATGGATAAATACACAGTAGACACACAGACACACACTCAGAGACCGAGAGGGACCACCCCCACACACATGCACTGAAACACAGAGAGAGAGAGAGACAGGGACACAGGGGGACACCCAAAGCATGGCGAACTTGAATGATCGAGGGGAGCCATGGGGAGAGAGCCAGAGGGGCCAGGAGGACAGCTGGGGGCTCTGAGCCCCCTCAGAAGCTCGGTGAAGCTGCTGACTGCCCGGCCCCCGGCTCCCTCAGCCACGGGGCCCTGTCCTTGGCCCTGAGGCCCTCAGGCAGGGGAGCGGGTGGCCACCGACCCCCTTCTCCCTCCCAGCGTGCAGGACATAGAATGCACTGGATGCATACATTTTAACAATGTTATGAAGCCTTCTCTGGCTGAGTGATTAAGTTGGTTGGAGCACGATCCAGGACACTAAAAAGTTGTGGGTTCAATCCTCAGTCGGGGTACATCCCGAGGTTGTGGGTTTCGTCTCCAGTCGGAGCACGTATGGAGACAATGGATCGATGTTTCTCTCCCTCTCTCCCCCTTCCTCTCTCTAAAATCAAGTGAGGATTAAAAAAAATGTCCATGAAGTCCAATTTGTCTGTATTTTTCTCTTGTTGCCTGTGACTTAGTGTTGTATCCAAGAAGTCATTGCCAAGTCCAATATCCTAAAGGTTTTGCCCTAGGTTGTCTTCTAAGAGTTCTCTAGTTTTAGGTCTGTTACTTCCTGAGTTAATTTTTACACATGGTGTTAGTAAGAGTTCAACTTTTTTTTTTTTTTTTGCATGTGGATATCCAGTTTTCTCGGCTCCATTTGTTGAAGAGGCTGCCCTTTCCTTGTTTGGTGGTCTTGGCACCTTCGTTGAAATTATTTGATTGTATATATGAGAGCTCATTTCTGGGCTCTGTAGTCTAGTCCACTGGTCTGTCTTTGTGCCAGTACCACACTGTTTTGATTCCTGTAACTTTGTAGTAGGTTTTGATATTGTGAAATGGAAGTTTTCCAACTTTGTGCATCTTTTTCAATACCGTTTTGGCTATTTGAGGTTCCTTGGGATTCCATATGAATTTTAAAATAGATTTTTCTATTTCTGGAAAAAACCCACATTGTTGGGACTATGCTAGGAATTGCATTGAATCTGTAGATTACTGTTGGTGGCATTGATCTTAAAGACACTACACCTTGCGATCCATAGACGTGTGACTTTTTCCCATTGGCCTTCTTTGATTCCTTTCAGCCACGTTTTGTGGTTTTCAATGTGCAAGCCTCCTGTCTCCTTGGTGAAGTCCGTATGAGAGTATTTTATACTTTTTAATACTATTGAAGGTGGAATTGATTTCTCCACTTTTTTAGACCATTCATTATTAGTGTATAGAAACACAACTGATTTGGGTTTGTTCATTTTGCATCCTGCTACTTTGCCAAATTTGTTTATTGTTTCTAACGTTTTTTTCTGGTGAAAGTTTTAGGGTTTTCATGTCACCTGTGAACAAGGTCATTTCCCTCCTCCCTCTCCAGTTTGGATGCTTCTTACGCCTTTTTCTTGCCTCACTGCTGTGGCTCAGACTTCCAGTACTCTGTCGACCCCACATGGTGAAAGCAGACAACCTTGGCCATGTCCTGTCCCTGCGGTTTCGTCCTGGAGTTTTTAAGGGCCTGGGGCAATTCTGCCAGTGGCCTGCGCTAGGAGCCCCGGGCTCACTCAGGCCAGTGCTCCCCCGCTCCATCTCGTCTCCTCCTGAGGGCGCTCTTTGGGGGCGCTGTCTGTGTATCCACTTTACAGAGAGAAAACAGACGCCAGCGAGGTGGGTTCCCCACGTGCCTGAAGGCGAGCAGCAAAGCCAGGGAGCCAGACAGGTGGCTGGCCAGACAGGGGGAACGGAGGCGCAGGGACAGGGGACAATTTTTAAGGTCATCACCTGCTGTGGTCCGGCCGTAGCTTATCTAAGGGTCCCTCAGGTGAGAGTAGGCGTCGGCACTGGGTAACAGGCAGCTACACAGCTCAAAGGCAGGTGAAGCACTGTTCCGTTTATTGCAAGTACAAGCAGGTTTTTATATTTTCATTTCTGGTAGTGATTAACATTTACAGGTGTATAGCATGATCAGTTAAGCAGAAAAAATCACTACAAAGGTAACCAGGAAAAGTACGAAGGTTCCCATAGTTTCAATTATGTTAAACAAAAGTTATTTTGACCAGGAGAACCATTAATCAGACAATTTGAAATAGTTCTGTGTACACAGTTTGAATGTCTTACTGTTTATTAAAGTTCTCAGAATTTGTCATGGGCAACAGGTATGCTTAGACCGAGCAGAGGTTAGGAAATTCATTATAAGCCTTTGTAATGTCTAACTTAGCTATCTATCTTGCTGTCTAAAATGTTTTTTGTATACTGTGGACTCTAACTCCTTGGTAGTTGTTTCTATGTGCTTAGTTTGTAATAGCTAACCAGCTTCTCTGTTTTTATGCCTGTCTAATTCTAATTGATATATATTCCTATTCAGGGTAAAGGAGGGGCTGTTACTCTAACAACTCTTTGACAATCAGGGGCTATTTTCTTAAAGGGTTTTTTGCTATTCTATGAGGCAGTTCTGTGGAAATACATATTTTTCCCTGAACTGTTCTTTCTTGGGTGGCTTTCACAGGAACAAATAAGTAAAGTACGATGCCTTAATTCAGCCAGGGTGATATTCCTTAGGACTTGAGCCAACTGTTGTTTTTTCTCTGAGAGTGGTCATTAATTCTAGGAGATTCCAAATTATCAGAAGTGCAAAGGTTAGAATACTAAGAAACAGTAAGAATAAAAGCAACACCATATATCCACTAATGCCACGTCGGTTCTGCTGGAAAGCTCTTCTGTGAAGCCTTTGTCCCCAAGCCGTGACTGTGTCAGCTGACCTGGTTAGCACTGGACGTGGCAATCACCCCTGACCCAGGTCTGCCTGGCCCCAAAGCCCCTTCCTCCTCTCTCTCTCTAGGACGATATTGCAGCCTCAAGGCCCAACAGCCCACGGGCCGAATCCAGCCCCAGCCTGCTTTTGTCACCCTGTGAGCTAAGAACAGTGCTCCCACTTTGAAGGGGCTGTGAGAAGAAACCAAAGATGAATGCGCACACCCTAGAACATCCCTGCTGGGCCCTGTGCTGGACAGGCTCGGCCCCCTGGTGCGACTCCCGAGGTGGGGTCCTCCTGCCAGGGGACACAGAGGTGGGGACTGGGGCTCGGCCGCGGGCTGGGCCTTGTCCAGGGCTGGGCTGTAGGAGGCGCAGCCTGTCCCCCCCAGTCCCTGCCTGGGTTCCCAGTGCCAGACGTCAGCTCTGGGCAGCGGCTCAACCCTCCCCCTTCCCAGGAATATGTGACACCTCAAAGGGGCCATTAAAGTTTAACTGGAACCCATGCATATTTAATGAGACTTAACGAAGCATCTTTAAAGATGTCCCAGACAGCCACCCGGGGGCGGGGACAGTCTGCCACCCTGCCACCCTGCCCATGGCAGCCAGGGCTCCCTCATCTGTCTGCGGTGGCATCTCAGGGACTGCCGGCGACATGTGGGCGCCTGCGGTGTCCAAAGGAGCTGCCCTTTCGTCATTAATATTGCCAGGCTGTCTGAGGGACCACTGGAGCCGGGACACATCTCAGGCTGCCTGGCTCCACGTCAAGAAGCCCCTGGGCTGTGGGACGGGCATGGGAGGTTGTCACAGTCTCTCCTGAACTGGAAGGGCCCCAGGCTGCCGCCAGCAGTTTGGACAAAGACACACGAACCCCGGGACTCACTTTGCTGCTCCCCTGCAAACCACATGACTCTCAGGCCACAGCTGGTTCTCAGAGCCCCCTGGATGCGTCGGGGCCCCGGGGGCTTCTCCCAAGGGCCCATCAGCCCCACTGGTGTCCCATTTGGGCCACTGACAGAGGAAGAGCGTCTCAGCCACGCTGCGTTCGGGATGGGGACCTGGAATTCCCACGCTGCGAGTCCTCCAGACAGCTTCGCCCTGCCCTGTCGCCACCGGGGCGGCTCTCACCTTGGCACGCCTCGCACAGAGAGGACGCACGGCCTGTGCCTGCTGCCAGCTGCATCCCACAGCTGGGCCTCTGACCGCCCCTTGGCTCCCCTGAGATGCGTGGCTAGGGCTCCCCCAGCCTGGCATGTTCAGGACGGAACTTCGGATCTGCCCCCAAGCCTGGTCCTCGCCCGGGGCTCCCTGTTCAGGTGACTAGCATCCCGTCATCCAAATGCCTGGGCCAGACACGGGGCGGGGGCTGCTCACCCCGATCGGTGACCCGCCTCCCCCTGCAGGTATAAGCCTGGTTGACCCTCCGGTGCCCAGGGTGCTGGCTACGCTTCCTGCACCGCCCAGGAACCAGGGTTCAGGCTGAGATACAAGACGGGCACCCACTTTGTGAAATTTGCTCAACCTCTATTTATTAAGCATCTGCTTCGGGCCCAGTTCTGGCCCCCCAGGGCCCCAAAGTGGCACCATGCAGCCCACACATCCCAAGGCCCCCCCACAGCAGAGCCCCTTCCTTGGAGCTGACAGGCCAACCCCACCCCCTCTAGTCGCCTCCACCAGCTGACCCCTGCGGACTCGGCCGACCCCCACTCAGCAGTTCCCGGGCAGGGCAGGATCTGGGGCCAGGCCAGCGGGGGTGGTGGCCAGGCCCTTCGGAACCCGAGGGGCCCCTCTCGTTCTCTTCGAATCGAGGACCCTCTGATGGGTGGCAGTTTGGGTGCTACGCCCATGAAGCATCCATCCTGGCCGTGGGCGGAAGATGTGCTGGGAACCTCAGGTTCTGTGCAGCGACTTTGGGGGGCAGAAGGTGGGAGGGGCTCGGGGAGGGCACTGGGAGGTCAGCAGGGGGCCTGGGGCCACTCGGCCGCCCTCCAGAAAAAAAACAGCTCTCATGTTAGGCCGTGCAGTTCCGTCCAAGGTCGCATTTAAACAGTATTGCTGCTAAAAACTGAATCCAGAGACCTTGTCTGGCAGACGAGGTGAGGAAAGTATAGCTGGGGAGCACACTCCTCCCCGTCACAGCCCTGCCCCAGGCCAGCGGGGACCCCCCAGCAGGGACAGGAGTCAGAGAAGAGGAGGGGCGCTGGGCGGCATCTGGAGGGCGCGGCACGTCTCTGGGTTCCCACTCGGGGAAGCAGGTGCCCTGGCGGCCGCGCAAGTCTCCCCGGCCCCCTCCGCCTTCCCACCCCCACCAGACAGACGCCCCACACCCACCCGCCAAGATGCCGCAAAGGGACCAGCCGTCATCGCATTTGGGAAGCGTTTCCAAATTCCTTTGCCATTTGTTCTCTGTCTTTTTTGGGAAAAAAAATCCCCCCAAACATCCTGTGAGAGGCCCATGTTTTCATGATTCTCAGACTCTGGTTTTGAGACGTCGTGGCTGGAAGGTTCCAGAAGCCGGACGTTCTCATTCTGCATCTGGGGGCACAGGCAGGTCCACGGGCCCCAGCCACTCCGGCAGCAAAGCCCACCCTGGCCTCAGGCCTCCTGCTGTGTCCGCTCTGGCCTTTCCAGCCAGTCATGTGCGCCCAAAGACGGTTCCAGGGTGAGCTCCTAGCTGCTGGCTTCTGGGGAGAAGAGTTCAAGGGCACGCCCCTGTTCTCCCCTTCGAGGGTGCGGAGGAAGCCTGTTCATGCAGGGCCCCCGCTGCAGGCAGACTCACTCCGGGTGGAGCTGTCAGGGCACCTGCCACAGCACTATCCTCTCTTCCTTCTCAGAGCCCGAGGGTCCCCCATTCCCACCAAGGCCTGGGGCAGGGGCACACCTGGCCCTGGCCTCAGACTCTCCTCTTGGGGCCTTGGGTGACAGCTGACTCTACCTCTCCTGGCAGAGATGATGGGTGGACACCTGGTGTCAGACGAGCAGCCTCTCAGCCCACTTTGGTCTGGTCAGCTTAGAACTGAGCTGGACTGGAACTGGATGCACAGTCAAGTTCACCTCCCACTCACCATCACTGTCCCTAGGACTGGTCTCCCTCGGGGGAGGGGCGAGGGGAGCAAGGTCTGGGGCAGGATCCCGGTTCCCGGCCAAACCACCCCCACCAGGGGACCACTCTCAGGTCTCCTGGGCCCCACCATGGGGACCTGCCTGGGGCCCCCTGGGAACCTTTGGGAACAGGAACCTTTGGGAACAGAAGGTCTGCACATTTTCGTCCATCCAGCCCTCTCAGCCCCAATGTTGACAGTTTGTGGTGCAGGGAGGAGCCGAGGGGCAGGTGGGGGACACCAGCAGCAAATGCGGGCTGAAACTAGGCGCCCGCTTCACACTCAGGCCCTTCGGGGTGGGCCTGACCCTGCACAGCCTCGGAGCCTCGGCATCAGGGAGTTAACACTGGGCCCCGTGAGCAGGGGGTGGGGGTGCTTCTCCCACTCAAGGGACCTCTCAGAACCAGTCCTAGCCCTGGGGTTGTATCTGCCGGTCTGTGAGGGGGAGCTGGGGTCAGGGTCCAAGAGGAAAACTGAGAGTTTTGTGCAAACGTAGTGGAGAGGGGGGAAGGTGAAGGTGGCGGTGGTGAGGATGAGGATGGTGGTGGTGGTGAGGGTGGTGAGGATGAGGATGGTGGTGGCAGAGATGGCGGTGGCTGTGGTGGCAGTGACAGAGTGACAACAGCTCCCCAGGTGCCCTGCACCCCTGCTGTGCCAACCCTCATCCTAACACATCAACCCACCTCAACTCATGGCACCCCCATGGCCACCAAGGAGGTTTGCCTTCTTGTGTTATTATTATCGTCCCATCTACAGATGGAGAAACTGAGGCACAGAGAGGCAAAGCCGCTTGGCCAAGGTCAGTCAGTGAGGGGCAAGGCCGGGACGTAAACCGTCCTCTGCCAGCTGCCTGCCTGCCTGCACTGTGTTGCCCCTCCTATCTGGCCCCTGTGGTAGGGACACAAAGTGGCCGCCCCAGGAAGGAACCCGGCAACCCAGGACCCCACCCCTCTTGGCCCAGCTTCCCTGGGCCGCCTCCCACACCTGCTGGCCCCTAGCATCGGGCTCCATGTAGCCCCTTTGCTAAGCGGCTTCGTAGCCTTTGTCTTCTGTGAGATGGACCTGCAAGGTGGACCCGAGTGGCAGAGGGGCAACTGAGGTCAGAGAGGGGACCTGACCGCCAGAGGCCACAGAGCACAGGGGAGGAGGGGTTTGACCAAGGATGCAGCTAGCCTGGCTCTCAGCCGGGTTCCATCCTCCGCCTTCTCTGCGGCCATCGGGCTGGTCACGGTGGGCACCCAAGGGGGGGGGAGGCATGAGGTGGGGTTGAGAGCACTTCTTGGCTGTGCAGCCACAGGTAACGGTCTCAACCTCTCTGAGTTGCAGCCAGAATTCAGCACAGATCTTGGCATGCGAGCAGATTCTGGTCCATGGGGGCGTAGGAGAGGGGCCATGGTGGACACCAGGCGTGGCAGCCCGGGGCCTTGGGACCCCTGTGGGAGACGCCCCTGCCATCCCCTGCCCGATGCAGAAAGTCCCTTGCTCTGGACATCCCACTGGGCTGGAGTCCGTTTGCAGACAAGCCAAAGCCACCCTCCCCCCCTCTCAACCGAGGACGGCTCCCGAGCCTCACACTGTCAAGGGGGACCTGGCACTATGGGGCTCTGCCCAGCTGCTGGAGGAGGAGGAGGAGGTCACGGCCACACACACACACACACACACACACACACTGTCTCTGCTGTTGCCATGGTGGCAAAGCCTCTTGGCAGAGGGGACATCCGGGCTGGGTTGCAGCCCCCTCTGCAGCACCCAAGCTGTTGATAACGGGGAAGTTGAAAAAAACAAAACCAGATGCCTCTCTGAGCAGCCGCCAGGCTGGGGGCCGGTCCCGAACGAGGAACGAATGCGGCTCACTTCCCCTGCCTGCCGCCCCTCTCCTGCCCTGAGACTCCCATCCTGCAGGCCCTGCCTCAGAATGACGGGAGGGCCAGGGGCTCCCTGTGGGTCCCTGCTCGAAGCCCCCCACCCCTCCCCCTCCCCTCTCACAGCACTACATCCCCCGGCCACTGAGCCCCCAAGCTGGCTTTGGGCTCCCCTGAGAGCCGCATTCCTGGATCTGGCCCTATGCCCAGCCCCAGTCTGCCCGCCCCCCATCACCTGCCCCCTCCTCTGTTTCTGGGAGGCCATGGCCTTTGGCAGCCCCTGGGGCCCCCTGCAGAGGAAATGAGTCCCGCTGTGCCGTGGGGAAAGGTGACTCATGACAGGGCTGAGGCTGTCCCCGCAGACCGCCCCCAAGCCCAGCAGAACAGCAGGGAAGGGGCCGGGCCTCTGGGGGTGCTTCACGGGACATGCTGGCCTGAAGGGAAGCTGTGTCGCCTGCCTAGCAAAGGGACAAACACCTGGCTCCAGGCTTTTCCTTGACACCTGCCCCCAGGTCTAGTCAGGGAAGGAATCGGGAAGGGGGCCCTGCCAAGCGTGCTGATGGCAATGTGGGCCTCAGTTTCCCACCCGGACACAGAGGAGTTTAAGCTGGATGGCCTCTAATGGACCCTGATATGGCAGGATTCTGGAACAGCAACCCCCACTACCCCACCCCCACCACTGAGGGAAAGTAAAGAATAACACCCACCCCAGCTAATCCCTTCCCGGCTTATACCACGCAGCTCAGCTCTCCGCCGCTCCTCTGGGGAGTGATGGAAATGTGAATTTAAATAGAGTCATGTCAAAAGAACATTACCCAGCCCGGCCCCAGCAGGCAGAAGCCCTGCAGGAGACGCAGAGGCAGGCCCACGGTTGGCGCATTCACGAGGGAGGCCAGACCTTCGGACAATCACAATCCGGATGGCTGATTAGCCTTCCTGCCTCCTCGCCCCTTCCCGTGAGCCTCTTTAATGGCCACCTGCCTCCTTTGGGGGTCCGGGTCTGTCCACTGGGACCAGCCAGGTGCGGATAATGTCCTGGTGGCACCATGATGCCATCCCTGACTAACGGGTCTCCAAGCCAGCTTTCTGGGTGGCTCCCCTCCCCTCCTGGCTGGGGGCGGCCACCAGCCTGGGATGTGATTAGCACAGCTCTCTGCTCTGAGCCAAGGGCTCAGCCACAGGGCTTTGGGCAGCACAGAGCTGGTGCCAGGAGGTGGGGGCATGCAGGAAGCCCTGAGCTCCCCCGCACAGCCCCGAGTCGACCCCCATGGCCGCACACTCTCTGCTCTCTCCCATCACCTGGGCGCCCTGGAGAGAAGCGGCAGTCTGACTCATTCACTGCCGGGCACAGAGCAGGGACTCGGGGCACAGCCACCCTTCCCCTGCCCTGGGACCACGGGGATTTGTAACTCAGCAAAGTCAGCTGGAAGCGGTAAGCGGGGCCGGCAACACGAGCTTCTATTAGAGGTGCACTCCCTGGGGACTCCAGACACCCCCAAGCTCAGGTCAGCGGGGCATGGCAGGCTCCTGAGGGGAGAGCCAGGAGCTGGGAGCTCCGTGGTGGGATGCCCGGGGTCATTGCCACCACCCTCCCTGGCACTGCGGGGCCTGATGGGCATGAATGGAGTGTCCCTTGGTGTACAGCTCTAGTGGCTGCTTTTATCCCCAACACATGGCAGTGACAGTGATAATGATGATGGTGACAATGGTGGTGATGATGGTGATGATGGTGATGGTGATGGTGGTGATGGTGGTGGTGGTGACGGTGATGGTGGTGGTGATGGTGATGATGATGGTGGTGGTGGTGATGGTGATGGTGGTGGTGGTGGTGGTGATGGTGGTGATGATGGTGATGGTGGTGGTGGTGATGGTGGTGGTGGTGATGGTGGTGATGATGGTGATGGTGGTGATGATGGTGATGGTGGTGGTGGTGATGGTGGTGGTGATGGTGGTGATGATGGTGGTGGTGGTGGTGATGGTGATGGTGGTGGTGGTGATGGTGGTGATGGTGGTGATGGTGGTGATGGTGGTGATGGTGGTGATGGTGGTGGTGATGGAGATAGGAAGGTGAGGCTGTTCACCGTGCACTGTTTACAACTAGAAAATAGAAATAAATGTCCAATAATAAGAGACATTTACAGACATCATGCTGCCCCCCCAATACTGGAGTCCTGTGGCCCACATGAGACCCTCCAGTCTAAGCCACGTGACCTCTCCATGCCTCGTTTTCTCTCTGTGAACAGGAGACAATGGGACTCAGCTCTGGGTCCCCAGGAGTGTTAGGTGAGCGAGCAGGCAGCATGCACCCTCAGGTCCCGGCACATGGATCACCTCCCAAACGTATTAGCTAATATCATCACAAAACATGCCGAACCTTAAAAATGAGCTTTTGAATTTTTAAGGACACAGGGACATCCTCACAACTGGGATGTGAAACGGCGTGTATTGTACAACCTCAACGTGGGGAGTGTGAACTGGGCCAGAAACGGCCGCCCCTGCTTCAGCCCAAGTCCCTTCTCTGGAGGAAGGGCGAGATCCGCAGATGGGACATGGCCCCCGTGTCACCTCCATCGGTGCCTTCCCAGGGCCAGGCGGTGTCTGGTGCAGAGCGGCAGCAGGTGCTAAGAAAACACAGATTCCACCAGAATTTGCCAAACGGTGTGGAAAGGGACGGAGCCACATGGAAAGGGAAGGCCCGCACCCGCAGCCCCTGGTGGCTTTGCGTGGGATCCCCCAGAAGCAGAGATGGAAACACAAATGGGTTTTACTGGAAGCAACCCCAGGACACCCTACAGGCAGGAGCGGGCGAGACCGGGAGGGCAGGCAGCCCACGCCAGGTGCAGCTGCGGGGGCCTGGGGCAGACGCCCCCAGGGGAACACCGAAGGGCGGGGGAGCAGGGCTTTCTAGCTTGTACCTGGGACTCGCATCCTTCATTGGCCAAGGGCTGCCCTTGTGGGGGTGGGGCATGCAGTTCTCGGCAGGTTCCAGAACAGTGAATGCTGGTTCCCCCTCGATGCCATGGTGCCCGCTGCCCTGACACCTGGTCAGTGTGGAGTAAGCACCACTGCCATTTGTACCCAAGGGCCTGCCCACAGAAACTCCCCCAAGACCCACGCTGTATGTCGGCTCGTGGGATTTGGTTTCCAAGGGGCCGCTGCTCCTGCGGCCCGGGTTACAGAGCCTCTGGCAATTACTATTGAAAAAAGACTGGAAGGAAGTGCCCCCAAATGGTGGCCAGGTTGCCTCTGGGAGCAGTGGTAGTAGGCGCTGTTTATAACTGGTGAAAAATATCCAAAACCGAAGGCAGAGGTGCAGGGAGCAGGCTGCGGCCGGGCTGACCAGGCGGAGCTTGGGGCTGGGAAGAGGCTTCGGGAAGCTCCCGTGTTTCAGACTCACAGTTCATTCCACGCTCTCAACACTGTGCAGTGCTGGCCGAGCCCTGCCGTGTGCGGGCCCGTGTGAGGTTGTACAATACACGCCGTTTCACACCCGGCGTGAACCCTGCTGGCCTCCCTCCCACCGCCTGTGCATTAGTCAGCCGAGGCTGCGATGAGGCTGCGTAACAACTGGCTGACTGACTATAGCAGCGTGCACTTTGCTGGCTTGTGGCTCTGGGCTTCAGGCTTGTGCCACTGTCTCTCTGTTGCCTGGGACCAGTGGCTTCCCGGGACAGGGAGACTGATGAGAGCGGTGAGGAGGGCAGTTCAGGACACTGCTCTCGGCTTCTGACTACTTTCTAGTTGCCAAAGCAAATCACATGGCCAAGTCCAGTATCGACGAGGTGGGAGGCATAGTGGAGTCACCAGGCAAAGGCTATGGGTGTGTGACTCTCCAATGGGGAGGGAGGGAGGGAGGGAGGGAGGAACTGGGAGCAATGACCCCACCTACCCAGAGCCCACCCTGCGCCCGTGACTTCAGGGCTCAGGGTCGATGCCCCAGCCTGGGCCTCTCCCGGAACTCCAGACTTGGGTGCTCAGCACCCCCCCCACGCCCTTCTGGGAGGTCAAAAGGCGTCTCACACTTAGTGTGGCCAGAACAGGAGTCCTGACCCCAGCCTCCCTGGGTTCCCCGTCTTGGTAGATGGCCCTGCCTCCACCAGGGTCTTGGAGCCCACCTCGGCATCACCCTCCTGTCCCCTCCCCTCCCTCCCCACATCCACTCACGTCCACTCCATCAGCCAGGGCTGCCATCTTGACCTCCAGAACTTGCCCCACATCCGTCCACGTCCCTCCGCGTCCACTGCTAATACCTCAGTCTGAGCAGCCTCCATGTCTCACCAAGATGGCTGCAAGTAACCCCTGGACTGCACCCTGCCCCCCACCTCCTGCAAGGCCCTCAGGGAGCCCGTCCTCCCCACGACAGCCGAAGTGACCCTGTACCATCGTCCGCCAGCCCCCATCATGGCCCTGCCTACAATCCTTCAGTCCAACCGTGAGGCCTGCCTGTCATCAGTCGTGTTCCCACCGCAGAGCCTGGCCCCTGTGCTGCTCCCCCCAACCCCCGCCTGGAGACAGGTCCATCAGAGCCACCCACCAGGCAGGCTCCCTCTTGACCTCCGTCCCACCCTTCCCCAGCCTCCCAGGCACTCCGCGTGAGCGCCCAGCTGTATTTGCTTAGAGCACACATCGCCATCTGAAAGTATCTTATTTGCTTACTAGAATTAAATGCCACATAGCAGGCGCTCAGCAAGTCTTTGCCGAAAACTCACCAGTTCTGAGATGCGGGAGGTGAAGGAAGCGATGGAAATGAGTGTCCACCCTGGCAGCCCAGCTGGCTGCGGGAGCCCGCAGGGAGGGCCAGCGGGGGCCTGGATCCCGAGAGAGCCACGGGCACGTCCCCACTGAGGCCGGGGTTTGTCTTACCCGGCGGAGCAGCCCGGGCGGGTGCTGCCCACGGCCTGTGTGCCTGCCGGGCCCTCTCTATCCAGCCTCACCTGCCGCTCCAGGTGAGACCAGAGCGTCAGATGACAAGCACCTGGACCCCACGCCTCCTGGCTGTGGGCTCCGGGAGGGCATGGAGGCGGAGCCTTGCATCCTGCAGGCCCAGGTGACCGGGCAGGCTGGAGACACCCACCTGCCGGACAGGGAGGGTGACGAGGGCAATTTTCCATACAGTTGGGGACCGTGGCTTGTTCTCATGAAGATTTGGGATTTGAATCTCTCCTGTCGCTTGCACTGCCAGCGGGGTTATCAGGTGGGACAACTACACTGGGAAGCAACTGGGCTGTTTATATAAGGGCACCAGCCCATTAGTCCCTGATGTCTGTGGGTGCCATGCGGCCCAAAATAGAGAGGGGGAGGGGCAGACTGGGAAACAGATTGACGGTGACCAACACGCCCTCCCGCCCCTTCCCGAGGTTTGCCAGGGAAGACAGCTTCCTCAGAGGCACAAGTGACAGCTGAGCTGCCCTCCCTGCCACAGTTTTAAGATGGCCCTTCTGGCAGGTGTAAGGAGAAGGGGGGACCCTGCTGTGGGTGGGGCCGGACCGGGGACAGGCACGCAGGGAGCCGGAGGGACTGGAGGGAAGGAGTCAGACCCAGAGGGGGACGCACCTCACCATTCCTTTCAGTGAAGTTGGGCAAAAGGCAAAAGGAACCCGAGCACTGGAACCACTTGGGCGTGTGCGGCCGGGCGGGGACACGAGGGGACCTTCTGGACACGAGGGGAGACGGCTGGTGTGGGAGTCGAAACTCTCCACGCTCTGCCGCTGAGATCTGTGCACTTCATTATATGTAAATTAGACGGGAACTGTTTTTAAAGTTAAAAAAAGAAAAACCAACATGGGAGAATAAGGGACTTCTGTTTTCAATCATATAGTGGGTGAGACATCTGCAACAAAAGCTTACAAAAATTAAATATGCTGTAACAAATCCCTTTCAGTGAGCGCCAACCTGAAAGGGGGGGGGGGAGCGAGCGTGAGCCCAGCAAGGCCCAGAAACAAAAAGGGACCAGAGAGCCTGCGCGGAGAAGGGCAGACCGAGCAGGAAAACTCTGCCGGCGGCAGGCGAAGGGGAGACGGTCCGGGAGCGTTTCTGCCGTAACTGCACGGCCACGGCCTGTTCTCCCGAAAATTCGGGGCTGAGCTGACCGCACGTGCTCCGTGAGGGCTCACAGGGGCCCAGGGTCGGAGTGTCTCACATGCCTCATGGGAGCGAAAGCGACTTCTCCAGGGAAGGACAGACTCAGACCAGAACTGACCGGACCCCACAGCCCAGGCTCTGACGCAGACGGAACACCGGGCCCCGAACTACAGCCCACTCGGGGGAACGGCCCGTGAGCGAGTCCGCAGGAATGCTGAGAAGCGGGGAGGCACCCTGGGGACCTGGGACAGTGGACACAGCGTCTCGCAGGGAGCAGAATACGGAAGAATTATGAAAGGAGAGATGCCAACTTCGAACGTCTGACAACGTGGAGGCTGGGGTGTGGCCACTGGTTGCATCCAAATTTTCTTTTAATTTTTATGTTTTAATTTTTTTAGAGCGAGAGGAAGGAAAGGAGAAAAACATCAATTTGTTGTTCCATTTATGTACACATTCATTGGTTGACTCTTGGATGTGCCCTGAATCAGGGATCAAACCCGAAACCTTGGCGTGCAGGAACGATGCTCTAACCAACTGAGCTACCCAGCCAGGATGCATCCAAACTTCTGACATTTTTGTTTTCTCCATCCAGTCCCTCCCACTCCCAAGAAACACTTGCAACCGAAGGGTTAGCTGAGTAGGGTCCCTCACTTCTGCAGCTGTGAGTTCTGGAGAGGCCGGGGGCAGGAGTCAGACCCGGCTCAAAGCCACCGCTGTGATGTTTAAGAAGATGAATCACCTTGAGCAAGGCAGTTGACCTCCACACACCTGAGCTGTTTCTTTGGGAAATGGGGTAATCACAGCATCTGCCCCTCGGGCTCTCCTGAGGATTTCGAGAGAGATCCAAGTTGCCTGCGGGGTATCTGGCGCCTGCATTTGGGGGAAATTGTAGCTGCACAGCTCAAGGCCCTGTTACCCGCTGGTCTGGCCGGATTTCCTGCTGGGGCGGAATGCAAGACTCCTTGAGCACTCCCTCCTCCCGGCCGGGTGGGCTCTGGCCTCTCCCTCTCTGCTTCTCTGCTTCTCTTACCCCGCCCCCGTCCTCCCCTTCCCGCTGGTTGGCCCTGACCTCCTTCCTCCAGGCTTTCCAGCCTCCCTCCTGGGTCCTGCCCTCCCCTCCACCGAGAGCCACGACCCTCAGCTTTTCACACGCGACTAGTCCCCCCCCCCCCCGGATGTTCGTGGAATGAAAAACCAGCACTCGCTCCTTCCTGCCCTGTGTTTATGGATCCCTGACTGCGACGTGTCAGAGGACCCGTGGGGCAGCCAGGGACAGAAAGATGCAGGGGCAGTGCTGGCTTGTCCCAGGTGGCGGAGTTACCCTGCGCCTGGGCTCCAGTCTCAGCCTGGAGGACCCGGCCTTGGCCCTAGTCTCTTGGGTTTCATTCGAGGGACACACCTTGAGAGGCCACACGCAGCATCCCAGTGGACTGGGCGGCAGCACCAAAAGCATACACACACATGCACTCATACACATGCATGCACTCACACACGTTCACTCCCTGCTCATTCGCGCCTTTGAATGCGGTCTCTCGTCTGTCAGTCAGCCAATCTCAGTGTTGACAAAGCAAAAAAAAAAGAAAGAAAGAAAGAAAGAAATTCGTCTTGTCACTTGGACTCCCCCACCCCTCGCTGGGCTTGGCAGCACCCCCCCCATCCCGCCCCCGCCTTTGTATTATGGGTTTATGTCAAGGTATGTTGGATTCTAAATTAAATGTCAGCCCACTGTACATTTCTGGCTCCAGCCGAGGAAAATGAGGAGCTGGCGCTGGAGACCATCCAGTTGTTCAGCGCCCCGTGCCTAACAGCGAGGGGTGACAAGCCCATTGAATCACTGCGCAGCAGCTTTCTGTGCCACAGGAAGCCAAGACAAATTTATTTTTAATGATAAATGCAACTGTCAGAGTTAAGTCGAAACAGCTTTACGGAGAGAGCTTGAGTGCCCCCGCAGCACAGGGCAGAGGCTGAGTGGACGAGGGCCAGAGGTCCCGGCCTCTGATCAGCCAGTTCCGCAGGCTCTGTGAGACTGGCACGTTTGACACTGGGCCCTGGTTCGCTGTGTCCCCGCTGCTCGCCGGCTCCTCGGTGCTTGCTGGACGTCTCTGGCCCAGCTCTAACCAACCAAGAGGGAGGAAGCGAATGAGAAAGGGAGATGCACTCTGGCCAGGCAGAGACCTGGGTTCAAATTCTAGCCCCATCTGTTGCTGTGTGACCTTGATCAAGTTCTGTAACCTCTCTGAGCTTCCGTTGCCTCACCTATAAAATGAGGCCATCAATAACACCCACAGGGTTTGGGTGAGCATTACACGAAATAGATGTGTTGTTAATTTTCCCGCACATGGAAAATGCTTACAGAATGGTAGCTATTAATTATATCATTTTACTAATAGCACTGTTACTCAAGTTACGTAACTCACCTTTCTGTGTCAGCTTCTCTTCCATAAAACAGGAGAACCTTCGCTCCCACTTACAAAGGTGGCTGGGAGGGTGCCGGGTGCCTGGCACAGGGCCGAGTGTCAGAGTGACGTTCAAACAGACCACAGGCTGTCCCAGGGCAGGCGCCCCAGCTGTTGCCGCTGGTCACCCTGGCCACTCTTTGTCGTGTCCTTCCCTGGCTCTCTTCCTCTCCATCCCTCCTCCCATGCCCTGTACCCCTACCCTGCAAAGGCGGCGTTGCCTGCATGGGACCCCCACGGCCACGCCTTCCACAAACTGTGGTGGGCACCTGCCCCAAGGCAGCTGTCTTCTGCCAGCTGACGACCTGTTGGCGTCCTAGCTCTAAAGGTTCGGCAGAATGGGATTTTAAACTAAAAATGTTGGTGGGGCATCGAGTCTAGGCAGGAAAAGTAGGAACGTGCAGAATCGGTGAGAGGAGGGAGAAGGGGGCGTGGACGTGCAGGGTGTGGGCGAGGGCGGCAGGGAGGCCTCGGGTCTGCTGCCCTGCAGCCCCATGGTCCTGGGTCCCTGCGCCCCTGAGGTCCTGGCTGGTCCCGGAATGCCTCATCCTGGGCTGGCCTGAAATCCCTGATTCCTCTTGGGCATGTGGGCGCACCTGGGCTCTTCCCTGGGGCTCTAGGACAGCTGCTTTGTCGAGAGAAAGTCAGAGGGTGAGACCCTGTTCCCTCTGTGGAATCGGCGCGCAGTTGTCAGAGGGCTAGTGAGTAGAAGGCGGCCTCTTCTCCCCGAAGACGATGCCTTGAGGGCATCAGGCGAGGAAGCGATGACCAAACCCTGTGGGCTCACGCCGAAGCTCGCACCAGGGCTGACCCTTCCTATGGGTGCCCAGCAGGGAGGTGATGGGTGAAGAGTGGCCCAGACACACATATCCTGCAGGCAGGCAAGTGAGGAACCTGAGGCCGAACAGGTGAGACTACCAGACAGCCGGCAGTGCCAGGAGGCGCCGCTAGGTGGCCCCCGCTCACCTGTCCAACCGCGCCTCTGCCTGGGAGCAGATCCCGCAGCCCGCGTCCTCCCGGCTGCACCTGCTGCAGGCTGCCGCCTCTCTCACTCCCTGCCTCTGCTCTGCGGCTTCGCCGCCCGCAGCAGCGCCTTCTTCCCGCACGTGCTGCCGCCTCTCTCACTCCCTGCCTCTGCTCTGCGGCTTCGCCGCCCGCAGCAGCGCCTTCTTCCCGCACGTCCGACCCATGCCCCTCCTTCTCCAGGACATCCGCTCTGTGGCCCCCGCCCCACACTCAGAATCCCACTTCAGCATCCCCTTCTGGCTGGTCTCTCCTGGGTGCATAGACGCGGCTGGAGTTTACAGCCTCTCCTCAAATTGGAATCTCAGTCTCTAAGTCCCAGCCCCGTGCCTGCGGACCTCCCCACTCCCCATTGAGAAGGGGAGGCTCTGATTTCTCGTTCAACGAGGAAACTGAGGCTGGAAAGGACAGGAAATCTGCTCGAGGTCATAGCGGGCAAGCTTGAAACCTGCCCTGGTACTTCCATGCTCTTTCCAGGAGCCCTTCTGAAGCGGGTGCTCACCCTTTGGCACGCATGGGAAACCGACGCTCGGAGAGCCACAGGAGCCTGGCCCAGGCCACACAACCAGGGCTCCGAGCTTTCCACCACACCTCTCTGCCCAAGCCTCATGGCCCCCTAGGTCACTTCCCTTCATGCCCCGGAACAGGGCCCAGAAAGAGAGCCATGGGACCTGCTCTCCATCGCTGGGCAGCGTCCCTGTGGGCAGTGCAATGCGGCTGCTCCGGGCCACTGGCAGCCTAGGAAGGAGGAGGAGCTGTGGACAAACAGCTGGTGGGGGTGAGCCTGGCGTCCAGTAGGTGAATGACAGTCCACTCAGATGGCACAGGGCACGGGTTCCCACCTTCCACCCTCGCCCCCATCCCAGCTTTCCTCCCTCCCGCAGCCTGTCCCGACAGTGGGGGGTGCGGAGAGGACCCGGGAGGGGGACAAAGATGGGGAGACAGACTGGCAGCCAGTGGGGGGGAGAGGAAGACAGTGCCAGGGAACAGCGTGGCTGGCTAAGGCGCCCCGAGAGCCGGAAGACAGCTTTGGGGAGAAGTGGGGAGAGAGACGTGGGGGGGGGGTGTTCTATTCTGCAGTGGGGGCAGCAGAAGATCAAGGTGGCAGAGAGGGGCAGAGTGGGGACAGTCGGCCTGGCTCTCGCGGCGCTCGAGAGTGGGCGGCAGGTGGCGAACATGTCGTCGGGCCGCGTGGGCGTCTTTGGGGCAGAAGCCACAATAGCAGCTCATTAACGAGGCACATTAAGGACTGTGTCGATTACCTCCGAAGACTGCTCGGGCGGATTCCATGCTTTTAAAAGTGCTGCTGGTGGGAGGGGGCGACTAAGAAGCCCCCTTCTGCACAAATCCCTCCTCTGCTCGCTGGGGAGGAGGCGGGCGCTGAGACGGCGCGGGGCGCGCCTGGTGAACGCTGGCGATAGGCCGGGAGCGCGGGAAGGTCTCGGGCGGCTTGTAATCCCGACCGCGGGGCGGGCGGTTGTCGCGGCGCCGGGGACCTCTACTCGGTCCGCAGGCCGCCTGAATAGGGAGGCGTTCGGCCAGCTCTGGGCGCCCGAGCGCCAGGACACAGGTCTGGGACTGTGGCTGAGATGCGCCCCACGGCCGACCTCGCGTGGCAGGATCCCCGAGTGTTGGTCCCCGGTAGCCAGAGACGGCCGGACCCTGCGCACTAGCCCTGGCCCCGGAACAAGACCTCGGGGACCCGCAGGGGGCGCACTTCGGCCAGCCGCTCCGCCTTCCCCGCAATCCGGGTCTCGGGGTGAGCCCTGCTGCGGTTTGGGAGCCGGGAGGTGCGCGCGCCGCTCCCGGGGGACGCCGACCGCCGGGCGGGGGCGCCCACGAGGCCCGCCCGGCGCCGCACCCGGGCGCACGGTGAGTTGGCCCGAGTCCGTCCCGGGAGGAAGTTTTCGAGGAGGCGCCGCGGGGGTTCTCAGGTCCCTCCGTGGGCCAGCGAGGGCCGGGCTGCCCAAGGCGTTTGCTGCCCTCCCGCTGGCCCCCGGTGTCCAGGGCCCGATCTGCCTCCCTAGTGCCTTGGCCTTTCAGAGGTGGAATGTAACAATCTCAGTCCGAGATGTGTAAATGTGAGTGTAGTGTGCGTGTGTGTCGGAGGGAGACTGGGGAGCAATAAAAGGCAGAGAGAGTCCGAAACAAAAAAGAAAAAAAAAAGCGGAGATTGAGGAGGAGCGAGGGAGGAGGGCGGAGGCAGAGGAGCGCGCGGAAGCGCGGGAGCCGGGAGCTGGGAGCGGGGTCGGCGCGCAGGCGGGCGGCTCTGGCGCTCCCGCTCTCACTCGCACACACACCCGTGCACACAGGCGCGCGCGCACACACGCACACCTGCACAGGCCCGTCCGCTGGCTGGGTCGCCCGGGCGTGAGGCACCGAGGCAGGGATCCGGCGGGCAGAACCGCCTGGAACCCGCGCCCACCTCGGCGCCTTTGCGCTCCGCAGCGGCTCGTCTCGGCCGGCGCCCCCGCCCGTCCTGCCAGAAGATGGTCAACGACAGGTGGAAGACCATGGGCACTGCTCCTCAACTTGAGGACCGGCCTCGCGACAAACCTCAGGTACGCGCAGCCAGGCTTGTGGGGACACCCTGGGTCCCTGGCGGTGATCGATCTGGTTGGCGGGATGGACACCCAGCTACGGGCTCGAGTTTGGGGAGCATCTCTGGCGAGGCTCAGGGAAGGAAGGGCAGGTGCCCTCTTCTCCATGCCTCCAGAGGAGGATTGAACTTGGGGTTCAGGATGGGGACGTACACTTGCAGGAGGGAGGATCCCCTTTGTGCCTCCAGCAGACGCCCGGGACACGCTGTGTCTGAGGGACCTTCAGTTCCCAGTGCGGCCAGCCGTTCAGTTGGCTGAGCGACCTCTCTGAGTCTGTTCCATCACCTCTACAATGGGCATCTTAACTACTTACCAACCTGTGTGCCACCCTGTGCCAGGTGCCTGGCAGGGAAACCTGGGCTTCAGGACCAAGATTTGACCCCCTCCACCCCATCTCCTCTAAATCCTCACACCTTAGCCAGCTTCCAACACACACACACACACACACACACACACACACACTGAAGAGGATCAATAAGTATTTGCCTCCTGTGAGGATGCTGGGAATGGCGCTTCTCCAGCTTGGAGATCCGGGGAGCAAGGCTCTGACTAAGCAAGCTGACCCCGCTGGAGGGCACACAGTTCTGCGGGGATTTGAACCTGGGTCTGTGGGCTCCAGGTCTGTTCATTTCACCTTCCCTGCTGCCTCTTCGGGGGCAGTGGAAGTGGGCAGGCCTGGAGGGTGCCCAGGGCTGAGCACTGGAAGAGGGTGAGGGCAGAGCTCCAGGGCTGGCCAGAGAGGGGGCTGGAGGGGGCTGGAGGGGCAGCCCTGGGGCGGCCCAGGGCGAGGCTGCCGAGGGACTGGGGCAGGCAGGCGAGATGAGGAGGCCTGCTCGCCAAGGAGAGGAATTAATGGAGCTGCCCGTTTTAAATTTCAAATTTCTCCCAGACAGATGTCATTGGGGAAGGAACAGTCCGTGTTGGCAGCCGCAGGAGGGGGCGGCAGGGGCGGGCCTTGGCGGCCCCCTGCTCTCCAGCACTGCAACTTGCTCATTCTTCTGGAGTGACACGCTGCTGTGACAGGAGCTCTACAGTTTGCAAAGGTCCTTCCCGACCTCACTTCTCACAGCAGCCTGGGGACGGGGCGCAGATGCGCATTCTCAAGTCACAGAGGGATGCATGGTGGTTCAGAGAGGCAGGGGCATATGCCCAAGTTACTTGGCACGTCATCGGGGGGAACAAGGCTTAAAAGCCGAGCCTGACCCCAAGACACCCCTGGTGCCTCCAGGGTGGTCTGTTTCTGGTTAGGTCGGGTCCACACCCCAGCCACCCCCAGAGAAGAGACCTGACTTTTCCTACCTCTTAGCAAGAGCAGGCTTACCTTCTAGAGCTGTTGTTCAAAGCCATTCCTCGCCTGGCCCATTCTCCCTTTTTATTAGCCCCTTACAGGTACTAAGTGCTTGTCATCTGCCAGCCCCTTGTCCCACACCAGGTTGCCCATTTCCAACCTTTTGTTGTCTCATTGAGTTGGCTGCACCAAGCTCCTCAACACATACACACACACACACACATTCACTCAGGGAAAACCTACTAAATGCCACCTCCTCCAGGAAGCCCTCCATGATGCCCAGAGGCTGTCTTGACGTCCCAGCAACATTGCACCTGTGCTGCTCAGCTGCCTTCATATCACTGCCTTGTGCCCTAGCCTCGAATCCCTCCTCTATCAGGAGCTTCCTTTGGACACACGGTCCTTCTGGGTCCCCATCTTGGGGTCTCCCCCGGGCTCAAGCTGCTGGCCTTGAGGCCTCTCAGGTCAGGAGCTGAGGGATATTTGTTGAATTGAGCTGCATGGAGCCTCAGCCAGGGGGAGCTGAGGGAGAGGAGCCAGCAGGTGCTGCTGCGTGTCAGAGGGAGGTGGCTTCTTGGGGATCTGTTGGAACTGTGGCCTCAGGGCCTCCTCGGTTGGCCTGGCCTTTTTCTGCTCCTCCCTGTGGACACCTGTTCCAGCTGCCACCAGGCCAGGGCCCAACTGTCTGCCCTTGGGCGTCAGAGGCAGCTGAGGGCTTGTGGCTCCCGGGGCCTGGCCAGCATCAAGCACTGCCCCGCCCTGCAGGTCCTTTGGCATCCCAGCATGTGGACAGGCTGTCCCCTGGGCCAGCTCCAGGTAAGGCCTTTCCGGTGTCCTGAGTTGGAAAAGGGAACCTCCGATGCCCTGCTTCCGTCCAGGCCTGTTCCCCGGGACCCTGCTTCTAGCTGCTTCTCAGCCCCAGACATGCTGTGTGATTCTGGCTGAGTCACTCGCCCTCTCTGGGCCTGGGCTTCACCATCTGTAAAACGGAGCCGCAGCCCCTACGTCCTCCTCACTTCATGAGGGCTGAAAGGAGGGTCAAGTGAAGTACTGGCCTGTTTTGCAAACTGTAGAGCATTGTCACCCTCCAGGTAGGTGGGTGACAGTTCTCAAAGCAGTCTGTCCCCTTTCTCAGGCTGTCGGGGTCCTGAGCACCCCTCTGCCCACCAGGGAAGGGGGTCTGGCGCCCCAGCTCCCAGCAGCGAGGCTCGGCTGTGGACCTTGAACAGACATGGGAGAAGATGGCAGTGCCTCTCCCCTCGGCTCCCATTTCTTAGTCATACCCCCTGGGGGGTTGGTGGCAGGGCTGATCGTCCCCCTTCATGGGTGGGGAAACTGAGGCTAACAGAGCTGGAGCTGGGTCCTCCCAGAGGCCTATGGGCCTTGGTGGGAGAACGGAGGGACGAGAAGCTGCCTGTCTGTCCTCCCCTCCGCCTGCTGGGCCGAGTCATGTGATTAATTCCCAGGGATGGGCTTCATGACTCCCAGACTCAAGGCACCCACTGCCAATGAAGGGCTTGTGTCTAGTCGTTTCTGGAGATGCCGTAGGCTAGCTCTGCCCTGGCCCGTGTGGCCACAGCTCCTCCTTTGCTGGGTGACCTTGGACAAGATGCTGCCTTCATTGCAGCCTCCCTCCTCAGAATGAAGGGGCTTGCGCGCCCCTGGGGCAGGAGAGGGTGGTGCAAGATCTGTCAGGAGTTCAGAGTTGCTCTGATGGAAGGATCTGGAAATAGCTATGATTCTTCTAGTCTTGGAGTGTGGGGCCAGAAGCCACCAGGTAACCCCTTTCCTGTTTGCGGGGGGGGGGCACTTGTTTCTGAGTAGTCCCCTGCCAAGCCACCCCACGCAGCTGTCCACCTCCGACCTACCCCAGGCAATTCTCAATACTTTGGAAACTTCTAAAAACAGTTCAGAAAGAAAAAAGGTTCTTGAGAGGTGCTTCCTGATGTCTCTGCTTTACTTTGCTGCGTTTAATTCACTCAGTGACGATCGCAGAGTCCCCACCCCCCCATGCATCTAGGAGCCCTTGCCCCCGGAAACTCACCGTCCCAGGGAACCAGCAGATTCACAAAGCATGATGGGGGCGAGGTTGAAAACGACACCTTCTCCTCTTGGCCCCTGGGACTTGGGCTGAGGTCCCCGTGGGGCAGGGGTGGGAGAGGAGGCGGATGAGAGGAAGAAAGAGGGAGCTACAAGTCCAGGACCCCCTCCTCCACCCCTGGAGCCCTCGCTCATTAGCCAGCTGTGCCGTGACAGCGACAGCGGACCCGGGGCAGGGGCAGGCAGAGTGCACCGTCTGTAGGCACCCTGAGCCAAGGACCATACAGCTGGCCACAGGCCTCCTTCCCAAGTCGTTAGGACCCCAGAGTTTCGAGCACAACAACCAGCCCCTCACTCTAGGGGTCTCTGGGACGCCTCTCTTCCAGGGCCAGGGGCTCAGGGTTTGGCCCAGGTCAGGAGCCTTTGCTCAGGGGTGGGCTTCTGGGATAGGTGAGGTGGACTCCCCCCGGGGGTAGGCCAGGAACTGGGCCTCCCTCCCTCCCCACTGACCCCCTGCCAGGCCCCAGACCACCACCCTCTGCTCCCATCTGCAGCCCCACGGCATGCCTCTCCGTGAACAGCCCCCCTGCTTTTGGCCAGGGTGCCCCTAGAAAATGGGCTGTGGGCAGCCTGCACCTGGGCCTCACCCTGCCTGGCCCCCCCCCAGAGGGCGCTTTCTTCTTCCCACTCTGGTACCCGCAGTATGGGCTCAGTCCACCCTGGGGACAGCCGTCACCCATGTCCCTTAGAGAACAAGGAAGCAGGCAGGGGCCAGCTGGACAGGATGGGCCTGCAGGGCACCAGGGCAGTGAGGCCCCTCCTCCTGAGCCCTCCCTCCTTCCTCCGGACCCACGTCCACTTCTGGAGGCTGGGACTCAGACGAGGCAGCAGGACAGATGCCGCCCGGCAGGCGAGGCTCCTCTGGGGCTTCCTACCTCCTGCTCCCCCGGCTGGACCCCATCTTGTCCTCACCTCGGCCAGGGCTTGCTGGGCAGCCGGACCGTGGGCCGGCACTCGGGGGGTCCCACAGGGGATGAGGCCGAGTGCCTCCAGTTGGGAGCTCGTGCAGGTGGTTGGGGTGACAGGAGCCTTGAGGCTGGGGCTCCCCTCCAGCCATCTCCCTGGGGCACCTTTCCAGTTGCCTACCCCTTGCCGCTGGAAAGGAGGACTGTGCATCTGCCCCCTCAGCTGTGGCGTGGCTAGTCACGGAGCTCCAGCCCCACAGCATCCCTGGCCCGGCTGCGTGCCGCCCAAACCCCCCCCCCCATTATCTCAGGCAGATTTCTTTGCAACGCACGTCAGCGGCAGCCTATAAAAGCAAGCAGCACTTCTCGTTTACGGTGCTCTCTGCAGACTAATTCTCCTCTGCTGAGTGGCCTGTTTCATCTCCGAGTTCCATGGTCCCCTGCCCCTGGGGGGGTCCCCTGCAGCTTTCTTGAGCCCCTCCCCTCCTCCATGACCCCTGCCTTCTAGCCAGGGACGTGGGGCTTGGGTACAAGTGGATGCCCTGGACGGCCGGGGTCCTGGAGACACAAGGGGACGTGACGGGCCACTGCGTCGCCAGCTGGGGACATCAATACTCTTCAGCTGGAGGACATTGCTCCAAGCTGCTCGGGACAAGGTGTCTGCCAATAGGCTCTGGGAGGGCCTGACAGGGACTCGCTTGCTGACACAGGCAAGCTTGTGTCTCAGGCCCCAGTCACACTTCAAGCAGAGGAGGGACCCTGTGGGGTCGCTCAGCAAGCAGCCTGGGCACAGACAGTGCGGTCCCAGAGCCGCCCAGCCCTGGGTTCAGATATCTTCCGCGTGACCTTGGGCGAAGGCTTCCGCTCTCTGAGCCCCAGTCTCCCACCTGCAGAATGAATCCAGCCACAGCGGGTTATTAGAGATTCCTGGGGGTGTATGCCAGGGTCAGCAGGGGTGAGGTGGTACCCAACGGTCTGGAAACTGCTCACCTGTACCGACTGGGGAACTGGGATGTCCTGCAGGCTGCCTTCATGCTGCGTCAGGCCATCAGAGGTGGCCGCAGGGTCAGAGGTGCCCTGCCTCGGGGTCCTAGGTTCAGCATGGGGGTCTGGGCCTCTGCTCTCCCAGGCCCTGAAGGTCCCAGGGATGCCGTCTCCTCCCCACCCCAGCATCGCCCCAGAGAAGTGGCCTAGTGCCTCTGCCCGTCTTTCTACCCGGCAGCCAGCCACCCGTGCCAGGCGGTGAGCAGGTCTCTGCCCTTCGGGGGCTCCTGGTCCAGGGCAAGTCTCGGCCTGGGATGGCCAGCCCCCAAGTGCTAGCTTTCCCTGTGTCCACAGCTATTACTACCCAAAGGGATCTGTGTCCCCAAAGAAAGTAGGATTCACAGCCTATAGGACAGGAGCTCCCTTGGGGCAGAGCTGGGACAAGTGTCCACTGTGACCTCAGGGGCTGGCCTGGAGCCTGGCTCATGGGGACACCAGTGAATGCTGACTGGATGTTTGAATGAAGTCAAGAGCGATGATTATCTGTCTTATTAAGTGCCGCTGAGGGGGCAGCAAGGGCTGAGAGGAGGAGGGCTAAGGAAACAGTCAGGGGAGGCTTCCTGGAGGAGGCAGCATGTAGCTAGGCCCTGAAGGAGGAGAGTGAGTGAGGCCAGTGGAAGAGGAGCAGGGGAAGCGGATGCCTCAGCCCAGTGCCCAGCTGGCGCGGAGATGACGGAGGGGAGCCCCCGGGGGCAGGTGTGGGTAGAGTGACGGGTCCAGACGCATGGAGCCCCAGATGGCTGTGGCCCTCGGGGCCTGGGCCAGTGTGGGGAGGGGATGCAGTGAGTCCCCACCGCTGCAGGGGACCAGCTGAGGCAGCAATGAGACCTGTCTCATCTCACGGCACACATAAACTAATTACCAAAATTCTTCGGCACACCAAAAAATACATTTTTTGCCATTCTGACAAAAAGTAGGCATAATTCTGATTGATTTACAAAAATAATAATAGGATTACCCACTCTTTTTGCTCCAAAGTGACTTTTAAAAAAATCAGGTGCCTATACTTGTACATAAGGATTTCTGGTACCAAGAATTAACCAATCAGAGCAACATTGTTATGTGACGTGACCAGTAAGATTCAACTCTGTTATATGACCTATTATTTATGGCCCCGGACAGGGCAGGCGCACTGGACGACGGCTGCTGTCGGCTTGGCCGTTGTCATTGTCTCGCTCGACAATCTTAGGGGAAAGGGGTCAGCGCCCCTGGCCCCCCAGCACACCAGCGGATCAGCTCAAGCGAAGGAATTCTGTCCCTTATGTCTGCGATAACCGACGGTCCCCCGGGGGGGCTGCCTATCCGCCTGCCCCTCTCCCCTGACCCCGACGCCCTCGGGGCCGGGTGGGACACTCGGGAGTTACTCGTAGCGTTTGAATTTGTGGAAATGAGCTGCTCGCTCCACCACACTTTCCCAGAGTAAGGCCTCTTATGGACGTAAGGGGGGCCGCTGCTTTCGGTCCCAAAGCAAGCAAGCTGTCCGTTACAGCGGTGAGATGCCCCCCAACGCCAGAGAGGTGACAACGTGGAAAAGGAGACGGGCGTCCTAGCATCAGCCACACAGGGAAGTAACGCTTTGGGCGGAAACTAAGAACACCGAGCCCTTGCAGGCGCTCTTACATACTCACCACGGATAACGAAAACCGCTGATACCCACAGGGAGAGCTCGCTGCGTCGGGGGCGGGGCCAAGTGCGTTGGTGCACGCACTTGTTAGAGTTCAAGGACGCCTCACCTCCAGTACGCTGACAAAAACGTGGGGGATGGACTCGCAGGGGCGGTAGCCTGGGACGGGGTGGAGCCTGAGGGTGGAGTCTGACCTCTGCTTCCGATTTGCCGTGTGAGTCCGGGCAAGCGCCTTGCCCACTCTGGGTCTCAGTTTCCCCACGCATCGCATGCTTGGTGGCCTTCTGCAAGTTCCCTTTCTGCTATGACAGGCTTGCCACGGTGTCACAGCGCTTCAAGTACAAGCTGCACTTCGGTGCCGCTTCCTTTATTGCTGGCCCCCACTGCGCTCCTGAACCCCGGTCCCGTTCTAGCCTGGCCTGCCGCCTCCATCCTGCGTTGCCCCTGTTCCGGTTCTGGGGGGCATAGCTGCCCTGTCGCCCCAGCCCTCTCCTCCGTAGGAGGCCCTTTCCCTCCCCACCTACTCTCTGTCACCAGGGTGTGTGTTCTGCTGCTCCCACTGGGGCCTGCTCTGTGGACAGTGAGGGGAGGAGGGAGGAAGGGGGGAGGGTACTCGGGAGGCCCCGCTGTGCCCTGGACCCTTAGCAGCCTCAGGGGCCCGCACAGCTTTGGGGTTTGGGATGTGGAAGCCCTAGGCTGAAAGGGACCTTCGGCGACGGGCGCCCAGTACTACCCCAAGGCACTCATTCCTCTGGCCCAGAGTGACAATGTGCAGCACTGTTGTCACCTTACAGCTGTCTTTTCTGGCAGGAGTCTGCATGGCAAGTGCCCAGGGGCGGGGCGGGGTGTGTCATCATTGCCCCCACTTGACAGGTGGGGACACCGAGGCTTGGCAAGGTCGCCCTGTGGGAAATGGCAACGTGGGGACCTGGGTCCAGCTCTCTCCAGACCTAGAGGGCTCGGGTGCCCTGGGCTGGCTGAGTGGGGTGGGGTGGGGCTGGTGAGGGGGAAGGGGTCGCTCTCTGCATTGGTGTCCCTGTCCCTCCACCTCGGTTTCCCTCTCCATCTTCGCCATTTCTGTATCCCCACGTATCTTGCTCTCGCTCTCTTTGGTGTGCCCCTCCCTCCCCACCCCCGGTCCCCAAGAAGGGCACCCCCTGAGCCTTGTCCAGAGGCCAGGGTCTGCCCCTGAGGTTGCCTCTTCCTTCTCTCTCCTGTTTGTCTGTCTGTCTGTCTCCATCCATGTGCCCTGGCTGGCCTACAGTGGCCGAGCTGTGGCTATGTGGCCTGCACAGTGCTGCTGTCCCTGGCCGTGCTGCTGGCCGTGGCTGTCACCGGCACGGTGCTCTTCCTGAATCACGCACACGTACCCAGCACGGCGCCCCCGCCCATCATCAGCACAGGGTCAGCTGGTGCCAATGGCGCCCTGGTCACCGTGGAGAGAGCTGACAGCTCATGCCTCAGCATCCTCATTGACCCGCGCTGCCCAGACCTCGCTGATGGCTTCGCCCGCCTGGAGGACACCCAGGCCTCCGTGCTACAGGCGCTGACGACGCACCAAGCCGAGCCCCGGCTGGTGGGCGAGCAGGACAGGGAGCTGCTGGACACGCTGGCCGACCAGCTGCCCCAGCTGCTGGCCCGGGCCTCAGAGTTGCAGGCAGAGTGCGCGGGGCTGCGGAAGGGACATGGTGCGCTGGGCCAGGGGCTCGGTGCCCTGCAGAGCGAGCAGGCCCGCCTCATCCAGGTAAGGGCCCCGGGCCGGGCCTGAGGTCTTGGCGGGAGGGCGGGGTTCCTGCCCCTTGGCATCAGCCCTGTGCTGGGCACTTGATATTCATGGCCTCACTGAGTCCCCAAATGCGCTGGGACCAGGGGCTGTTGCTATTTCTACAGACGGGCAGATGAGGCCCAGACAGGCAAGTCTCTTGTCCAAGGCACACAGTTGGTGCCAAGATTCCAACTGTCTTCTGCCCACAGTCCCAGGGGCCCTGGGTATTTCTCTGAGTAGGACCTCTGGCATCCAACGGTCAAGGTCAGATTCAGGGCTTTAGGGATTTCCCAGATGCTCCAGGGCAGGTAGCTCTGGCGAGGGCCTGACCTTCAGTAGCAAATTGAAGTTCAAGGTTAGTGGCAAGCCTTCTCCCGGTGGTGCCATATGGCAGAGAAAGCTTCAACCACTCCCCGGATCTACCCCTCCCCACCACCGCCACTCGATGCCCCAGCTTTCCAGGGGAGGAGGGATCAGTGAGCGAACCCAACCAGACCCCCGGCCTGTCCCCACCTGCACCCCCGAGCCAAGCCACATCCCAGGGTGAGAGTTTCCAGCGCTGACCACACTGACCACACCTGGAGCACAGCAAGGAAACTTCCCCTCATGGGGCTGGAGCAGTGTTGAATTTGGCTCATTTTCCAGAGGCTCAGGGTGATTTCAGAGACCGAGTGTCTTGCAGAGCCCTGTCGCTCCCAGCCCCTCCTCACACTACCCAGACCTCAGCTGATCAGCCCAGACCTGGGTTCTCAAAGCAGTGCCCATGGGCACCCCTGTCAGGGCTGCCAGGGCTGCGGTTAAAAGGCATGTCCCTGGGCCTCACCCCAGACTCCCCAACAGCTCAGCAAGCGCTAGGGAGACGCGTGCACCCGTGGCTGAGACCCCTGGTCCCGGAGGTCCTGTCCTCAGGGTTCAAGTCCTGGCTGTGGGACCTGGGGCATGTCTGGCACCCTCCCCAGGGTGGGTCTCCTCACCTGTAAAATAGGGATAACACAGTACTCACCTGACAGGTGCTGGGGCTGTCGACGGCACCTGAGGTGCTGTCTGCACATCAGCTTTCTTCCTTTTTTTTCTTTTAATTATTAGGGAGAGGGGAAGGGAGGGAGAAAGAGAGGGAGAGAAACATCAATGTGTGGTTGCCTCTCACATGGCCCTGACTGGGGACCTGGCCTGCAACCCAGGCACACGCCCCGACTGGGAATCGAACCAGCGACCCTTTGATTCACAGCCTGTGCTCAATCCACTGAGCTATACCAGCCGGGGCTCAGCTTCCTTTCTTATGGCGGAAATTGTCTGCACCTGAAGCATGGGAGCCCCACTAAGAGTCCCTTTTGCCGAAAGAATGATGGACCACCAAGTGCTAGGCACTCCCGTGTGTTAAGCAGCAGGACCTCGATCCTGACCCCCTGAGGGGCTGGGCTGGGCTGAGCATGGCAAGCGCCCTGTCTCCGGGCCCTGGCGGCTCCGAGTGCCCGCCTCTGCAGCTGCGGAGTCCTCTGGAGGGCATCCACACAGCTGAGCCAGCAGGGGCGGACTTTTCCGCAGTCAGGGGCCTGTTTCTATGCCCATTTTAACTTGAGTCATTTGCTCGTGTAAGCCGAGGGCTTCCTTGCCTGTTAGCAAGTGTGGGCCGTGCCCGAATTTCTCATGTGTTTGTGGTGTCTGAGAAACATGGGCAGAACACTAGATACTTCACCAATGAGCCGGGTGATCTTTGCCCCCCACACACCCTGCTTTCCACCCTCACCCCCAGAGGCTTTCCCAGGGATCCCCTGCGCACCCGTCTGCCTGTTGCTGCACTAAAGCCCGGGGAGACAGCGGCCAGCGGGAGAAATCCTAGCGGAACGCTCTCCCTGCAAGTCCCCACCCGGCTCCCCCAGGCTGCAGGCTGCAGGCGCTGGCCCTGGATCACCTGCTCGGCAGAGGGGAAACTGTCAGGGAGCGAAAGCTTTGCAGCCTCTGCTTCCGTACAAGCCCGGTGTCACGTTCTGCAAACTGCCAGCTGCCTATTCCTAGTTTCCTTCCTTGAATGAGCTGTTATCCATGCTCTCGGGCTGGCCCCTGGCTGCGCGGCCATGACCGACCTCGCCTCCTCGTGGTCCTGCAGCCTCCCAGAGCCCGGGGAGGGGAGGTGACAGACTCCAGACCCTTCAGGCCACAGGCCCTGCCCAGAGGTCCGAGGACACCACACTGAGCTGCTCCCCCGGACGTAGGTGGTGGGAAGGGTGGCCACCAGCGGGGGTGGGGCAGGTACAGAGAACACCAAGTGAGCACTCAGGCCCCCGACATGCTGCATGGACCCCGGCAACATGGGCCCCATTCCTCTGGTTCACAGAGGGGAAACTGAGGCATGGGGAAGTTCAGTGGCCCTTCCAGGGCCTGCGGGAGAACCCGGAGCCAACACCAGGGCCCAGATCCCAACCTCTGCCCTCCCCTTGGGCTCCCCACACACGGTGGTATGGCCTTGGGGGAGCGGCCTGAGGCCATTCTTGGTCAGGGACCTCTCCTTTTGGGCCTCAGTTTCCCCAACTGTAACAAGGAGAAGACAAGGCCTCCGTCCAGACAGCACTGTGGGGTGAGGGGCGATGCTGAACATGAGAGAGCCACGCAAGGTCAAAGCAAGTCTCACCCAGGGAATGGGTGGGGGGGCAGTGCCCTGGGCCGCCCTCTGCCCCCGTCACGGGCAGACCCAGCCTTCTAGGCCCTGTGGGGATCGGAAGAGACGGTGGGTGAGGGTGTTTTGTAACGTGGACAGTGCCTTATGAGTTCACGTAACGAGGCGGCCGAGTATGGGGTGCCCTGCAGTGGGCCCCACTCCATGCCAGGCCCTTCCCACAGTATCACTGGTCCCACGGCAGTTGGGCCAGGGAGGCCACGTCGGCTGTTTGGCTGAGTCGCTCACCCCCTCCTGTCTTGTAACTGGAAAATGGGTGAGCTGGGGTTGAACCCAACTTGGCCTGATGCCAGGTGTGTCCTTCACACGCACACGCACACACACAATGGGCCGACGGCCAGGAATAGGGAAGAGCAGGAGCCACCCCAGCCCCTCCCACACAAGCCCTGTCCTTGGGGCACCCGGGCTCAGACCGCCTAGAGTCTGGACTGCAGCTGGGCTGGGGCTTCCAAGGGGTGGGGGGCGCCCACCTTGCTGGCAGGTGTCTGCTGTGTGCCCACTGGAGCCCCCGTTCCCTCTGACCACCCCTGTGCTCCCCAGCTTCTGTCCGAGAGCCAGGGCCACATGGCTCACCTGGTGAACTTGGTTAGTGACGTCCTGGACGCCCTGCACAGGGACCGGGGACTGAGCTGGCCCCGAGTCAAGGCTGACCTGCAGAGGGCGCCTGCCAGGGGATCACGGCCCCGGGGCTGCGCCAACGGTGAGTGGGGCTGAGCGGCCTTCTTCCTTGGGGACCTGGCGCCCAGCTTCATCCCCCCCGTTGCCCCCCCACCCCCCGCCACACTGATAAGGAAAAACTGCTGCCGTCTGCCAAGGCCGTCCTGCTGCTGGGCAGCACTGGGACCTGCCCTCCCCCAGCCTAATGGGGCGGGGCTCCTTGTGCCCACTTTCCAGATGAGCAAATCGAGGCTCAGAGATGCTGCTCATTACCCACCCCCCTCCCAGGGAGTGGCAGAGCCAGGGTATAACCCCAAGGCTGGGGCTCTGGAGCCCAAGTGACATTACGGGGGGACAAAGAGGCCCAGGACAGAGGGAGGGGGCAGGGCCCAGATGGTGGGCCAGTCCTGCTGAAGGCCTTCCTCATTGCAGGCTCTCGGCCCCGAGACTGTCTGGATGTCCTCCTGAGCGGCCGGCAGGAGGACGGCGTTTACTCTGTCTTCCCCACGCACGACCCGGCCGGCTTCCAGGTCTACTGTGACATGCGCACGGATGGCGGCGGCTGGACGGTGAGTCTGCGGCTTCCTCTCAGCCTTAGTCAGGTGGGGCCCCTGGTGGGGCTGAGGCCACCAGCCTCCCACCCTTACCCTGGCCGGCCCCGGGCCCTCTGGCCCCCACAAACCTGCCTGTGCAGGAGGTGATGGGAGGCGTGGCTGCCGGAGGGCAGGGACTCTGCTTGCGGGTCTCCCGCCAGGCCAGGTGCTGTCCTGCCTCCCTTGCACCTCTGGCTCCCACCCGGTGGGAAGTGGGAGCAAAAAGAGGTCCTAACAGGTGGTGGAAGGACAGGGCCGGCGGTCATTGAGCCCTCTGCCAGGAGCCCTGACGTCCACGCACAGGCCTGCTGTGGGACCACGGGCACGTTACTTAGGTCTCGGAGCCGCAGTCCCCTCAGCCGTGGGATGGGGATACCCACCGGCATCACTTACAGGTCTTAACTACAAGCAACGGAAAGTGGCTGATGGAAGCAGAAAAGGGGTGTACTGGAGGCAGACTGGGGGCCCCCGAGAAGCCAGCTCAGGGCCACGCAGCCAGGAACAGAGTTCCCAGGCCCCGCCAGAGGCAGCCTGGTGAGAAGCCCAGGGGTGCCCAGGTGAGGCAGGTGGGCAAATGGGGTGAGGCGAGCGCATCCGGATGGCAGAACGGCCACGAGGCCGGGTGTGAGATGAGAGTGTGCGGCTCCCCGCAGGCCCTGAGACAGACAGACAGACAGACCTCTAAACCTCTCTCTAAGCTCTAGAGGAGAGCTTTCAAATGCACTGGATTTGCGTCTGGGGGCTAAAAGCTCTTCGTTTTCTTAACTCAGAACATCTGAGTTATGGTGTTTGCCTCTGGGACCCTCTCTGTGGGAAAAACAGCACCAACTAACCAGCCAGAGCCCAAAAATCAGAGTTAAGGCTTCGGACAGACTTAATGAAAGACCGAGACGCTGGCCCGAGACGTGAATCTTCACTCAGTCTCCCGAGAAGCCACTCAGGAGATGGGCCGGGGGGGTGGCGGGCAGTTCCTGGGGCGGGGGCTTCGGGCAATCAGACGGAAGCGGGTGAGCAAGGCGGGCCCTCCTGCCCCGCAGCCCATAAACGTTAATATCCATCTGGGCTTCCATCAAAGGCAGTCCTTTCCCAGGCACCCGAGGGAGCCTGCCAGGACCACCTCCCTCCCTCCCCGCCACACGGAATCTGTCAGAAGCTCAATTGTTGCTCGGGAGGGAGCTGGCCACTGCCTCTCCAGCCTCCCGTACCATGCATCCTCGTTAGGTTCTGCGTCCAAACTGCTGGCCCTCAGGGGCTCTCCCTGGTGGACAGGGCACTCAGGGCCAGACATCCCAGTTGGAGCCTGCTTCCCAGACACGGGTGGGGCGGGGATGGGGTCAGCAGCTCTGCCCACCTAAGGGGTACTTTCCAGTTTCTATCCCACTGCCCTGCTCCACGGAGCTCCAGCACCCCTCCAGTCCCTGGAGCTGGCCGGGCAGCCTCAGAGAGGGCAAGAGATGGGTCCAGGGGCACCCAGCACACGAGCGGCCGGCCTGGGGCACGCACACCCAGCCCCACACACGGCTGTGGAACTGATGGGCACCAGTGACTCACAGGTTGAACCACTGGCCGGAGGATTCAGCAGCTCCTGGCCCAGTGGGGAGTTGTCAGCTGCAAGGCTGGGGGGCAGGCAGGAGCCCAGGGGAGAGACCCTGACCCAGCCTGGGGTGGCTGAGAGAGGGTCCCAGACAGGGTCCAAGTGCTGGGGGACGAGGCAGGGATGGTGTTCCAGGCAAAGGGAACACATGTGTGGTCAGCAAGGTGATAGTGGGGCTTGTTCTGGGACCGTGGCGACCCTGCCAGGGGCGCTGGCTCCTCCCTGTGGCTGTGGTGGCCAGAGGTCTGCTGTGTTCCCAGGCCACCCTTGTTCTGGGGAGTCCTCGGAGCCTGCACAGGCCGATGATGACCGGGGCAGTGACCAGACTGCCTCTGTCTAAGCAGCTTGGATATTCAGACTTTTAGGGGTGTGGGGGTAGTGCCCGTGAAGGCTCGGCCGGTGCCTTGGCACTTGATAAACGGCAGCTGAGTGGTGTTTGCCAGGCGCCGACTGCCAAGCCTGGGAAGCGTGGCGGAGAGCCAAGCCCGGGGGTACCATTTTCAGTCCCAAACAGGGTGGGGCCTGCTGGGCTCGACAGCTGGTTCTGAAGGGGAAGGAGGTGACGCTGGCTAGACCTACTGTGTGCTGCCTGGCTTCCTCTTTTCTGTTGCTGCTTCTTGGCTGCAGCCCTGCAGGGTACCCGCGGGGCTGCAGAGGCTGCCTTTTTATGGAGAGGGAAACGGATGCTCAGCAGGGCTGTGACCTTCCTGAGGCCGCACACCGGTGAGAGGCAGGCAGAGCTGGGGTTTTCCAGAACCCGTGCTTTTGCTGGCGAGACCCAGAGGGGTCCAGGCAGGATGTGAGGAGCAACTGCGTCCCAGGAGAGCAGCCTCCCCGGCGGCCGCCTTTGAAGGGCTGCATTCGCTCGTGCATCCAAGTTCTTTGTTCTTTAGAAGCAAGGATCCGTCTCTGCCACGGCCTACCCCTCCCCCCGGAACCAGGGGCTGGTGGCTGCCACCAACACAGGCCTGCCAGTAAATGGTTTCCACAGAAGCTTCATTGGAGCCCAGGAAAATCCCAGATGCCGCCTCCAGAGGCTCCTTCCACGGTGGCAGGGATGCCCTCTCCCCATCTTTAGGGTTTGGACACACCCAGTCCCCATCCCTTGGGCCTCAGCAACTGACTACCTGCCAAGACCCTGCCAATCAACTGGTTAGTTGAGTGCCTCCTCCTCTGGGAAGCCCTCCTGGACTACCCCACCCCCAGTGGCTGGCTCCCTTTCCTCTGAGCTCCCAGCGGGTCTAACCACATTTGTTACCATTATGGAATGCTGCGTAGCAACCAGCACACGTGACCATCAGCAAGACCTTGTGGGCGGGGGCTGCGATAATCCCCATTTTACAGATGAGGAAACCGAGGCACAGAGATCAAGGGAACTGCCAGGCTGGGAACCTGCCTCGCCCGAGGTAGCTCTCTGCCCTGCGACTGACTGCTGGATTGTGCATCCCTGTCTCCGGGGGCTGTGAGCTGGCTGAGGGCCAGAGTCACCCCTGTGAGCATGGGGATGCCACATGGGGCCTGGGGACGCAGCCCTCTCATTTTGCACAGGACACGAGCCCAGACCTCGATGGCCGCGCAGCCCCTTGGCTGGAGTTCCGATAGAGGCTGGTCTCCTGGGGGCCGGCCCAGGAATCCCCACGGCTGGACTGGAGCTAGGCTGGCTGCTCAGCTACGTACGATGAGGGCCAGGCAGGCTCACAGGTGTGGGGGAGTCCTGCACAATCCCCTCAGCCACGGGGGCCCCTCAGCCTTTGTGCACCGTCAAGCCCCCTCTCTGGGCCTCCGTGGGCTGCCCCCTCCCCCGGCACTGAGCCTTGAGGCACCCCCACTCTGCAAAGGGCGCCCCCATCTCTCCAAGCCTTCTTCTTCTCACCTGTCCAATGACAAGGGGAGCATGGAGCCCTCGCTCTGGGACTGTGGAGAGGAGGGCAGGGCGGCGGCTGTCCCTGAGGGTGCCATCTGGGTGGGATGACCACGGAGCCAGGCCCTGGAGGGCTCAGGACAAGGATTCCATGCTCCGGGCACTGAGGCAAACCAACCAGGAGCAGGCCGGACGGCGGTCTGTCCGAGGAAGGCACCCTGGCAGGGACTTGACCCCCAGAGTGTGAGATGGGTCCCTGGAGCCTGTCGGACACAGGGGATAGCCAGCCACTCCCCTGCCCGCCAGCCCTCGGCCTTTCAAACCGGAGCACCATCCATGGGAGCACGTGGGCCGGCTCCCTGGCCGGAGCCCCCTCCGTGGCACTGGGAGGGTGCGCTGGCTTTGGAAATCCGCACCCCGAAAACAGGCTCCGTCTTCCCGCTCACTCCTGGCACCTGCCCCAGAGGCCACGGGGCTGCCAGCGTCTTCCCGTCAATCGCTTCGCAGTCTGAACTCCACGATGCCCTGGGGGCTGGACTGACGAATATTTTAGCCTCTAAATTAATAAGTAATTGTTTTGTTTCCCTACCTTTTCCCCTTCTTTTTTTTTTTTTTTGAAAAGATCTTTCTTATTTATCTTTAGAGGGTAAGAGAAGGAGAAAGAAAGGGAGAGAAACATCAATGTGTGGTTGCCTCTCGTGTGCCCCCACCAGGGACACAGCCCACAACCCAGGCACGTGCCCTGACTGGGAATCAAACTGGCGACCCTTTGGTTCACAGGCTGGCGCTAAGTCCACTGAGCCACACCAACCAGGGCTCCCCTTTCTTTTCTCCCTAAGTGGGATTCATGTCCTGTGGGTGGGCAGAGAATGGGGAGAGAATCCCAATTCTTTACCCACTTTCCTCTCTGTTCTGCCTTTCTGGCTGGCCCCTGCTCTGTCATGGAGGCCTTCAGCGTGGTACCATCCCACTGTCCGGTGTCCCTAAAGCCAAGCTGGTTTCCGGAAGCCCGAAGCCACAGCAGGACGTCAGCCTGAGTCAGAGAAAACCGACCCGCACGTCTGAGAACGAGGGGGACCGAAGATGAGCGGGGGGCCGCCTGGCGCACTTGGAAGTTGCCAGCACATTGTGCTGTGACCAGCTTCGGGCGAGGCTGGGGTTCCGCATCTGAGATCCCAGCCTGAACCCAGCACAGCGGGTCACTCGGTGTTGGAGCCCGGGCATAAGGGCAGCCTGTGGCAGTTGTCGGCAATTGGTCGTGACATGTTGGCAGGTGGTGAAATCAATTTGGTGGGCTGCGATCTGCATTGCTTTTTAAGTCCAGGAGAGGGAACTAGAATGAAAGAGGACAGAAAAATCAGAGCTCATCCGTCCCAGGAAGGGCAGGCACCATTCCAGGAAGTTCCTGGGTCAGGGGAGGCCCCTGGGCACCTGCGTTGCTGTGTGACCCTCCCTGGGTCCACATGTCCAGAGCAGCTCCTGCAATGCCTGCTGGTCACAGACGTATCAACACCCCTCGGGGACGGGCGGTGGCAGTTCCTCCTCACTCAGGCTGAAGGGCCCATGCTGGCCAACAGCCGCCGTGGCTTCAGAGGCGCGGTGACGCCGACCACTCTGTTGGCACTGTCGGCTGTGCTCACCTGGTTGTCGTGCACTGGCCCAGGTGTGGGAGAGAGGCTGGGGGTCCAGGGGGCCCCCAGACACGTGCTCATGCCCACTGATCCCACACCAGGCCCCTCGGAGGGGTCGTGCCTGTGACGGGCACCCGGCCCAGGACAGACGGAACTGGGGCCGAGGACTGTGGCTCCGAGATAAGCTCTGGGTGGGAGAGGCCTGGCAAGCAGACAAGGGGACCGGCCCGGGCAGCGGATGCTCTGGTCAGCCTGTGAACGATGGCCTCCAGGTGTCCAGCCCGGCCTTAGGCCGAGGGCATGACCGCCCACCCTGCTGCTCACGGCTGCCTGCCCCGGCCGGTGCCCAAGCCTCCGTGTGTGGTAACAAGGGTGGCAGGGGACACAGGACCTTGGCTCCGGGTCAGGGAAGCAGGGTTCACCCTCAGCAGCGGCTGGTCTTGGCCACCCTGGCCGTCTGTCCTCACGGGCAGGTTGTCTGGGCTCTGCCCGAAGCCAGCACTCCACACCCTACAACGTCCTAAGAGCAGAAACGGGAAACTGCAATGGTGGTGACAACACTTCCAGCTGCTGTGCCCCTCACTCCTGGCTGAAGTCTTGGGAAGCAGGCTTCTCAGCGGATGCAGCAGTGAGGCCTGGAGGGGACAGATGTCTTACCCAGGCCACACGGGGGGCACATACGGGGCCAGCACCCTGTCCCTCCTCCAGGGCCAACCTGGAACTCAGTCCTGCTTCCCACCTGGGGTGGGTCCCCTGTTCCTATGCCCTGAGGCTCTGAGGCAAGAGCCCTGACTCAGTTTCCCCAGCAGGCACCTGGTGCAAAGGTGCTCAGCGAGATATTTGAGTGAATGAATGGGGCCTGGGGCCGCCCCACTGGATGGCTCAGGGAGGAGGGGGTGCAGGGCCCACGTCCAACAGGGAGGGCAGGGGCTGAGGGAAGGGGGGAAGACCCCCACCATGGGTGGCCCTGTGGTCACATGCCGTCACCAGCTGGCACTTCCCAAAGCCCATTGTGCCAGGCCCTGAACCTTTCTCAGTAGATGGCTGGGGTGCTGTTAAGGCCCCCATTCTACAGATGAGAAAGCTGAGGCTCAGAGGAGGGGATAACTCCCCAGTGCTCTGGAGCCCAGGCCCATATGTGATGCCCATCCCCCCATCTAGCCCCCCTCTATCCCAGCCCCCACCCTCCCCCACAAGCAGGCTGCCTCCTCTCCCCCTGCCAGGATCAGGCCTGTCACAGGGCAGGCGGACGTGCTCAGGGTCACCATCTGCAGCCCAGTGCGCTCTGCACGCCCTCAGATCTTCTGAGCCGATCGAATTTCTTTGTGCCGACCAGGCCCCTCCTGACAGCACATTTCATGGCTGGGCCGGGTTTCAGGTCGTGGAGCATGACAAAGAGGTGGCACTTCCCTCCCCGGCCCGACGTCGGAGCATGTTCTGCACCTGCAGGCAGACCCACACCTGGCCGTTCCGGGTGGCTGCCATCAGGCTGCTTAGTCATGAACCCGGTGGGTTGCCGGCATGGCCGCCAAACCCCACACCTCCGGCTGCCCAGATGGAGGGGTCGGCGGCCGGGAGGAAAAGGCCGGTTAAACAGAAACCGGTGATGTGGGGGCAGGGGAAGGGGACTGTCCGCGTCAGCAGATCTTGCACGTGTTTGCTGGCGCAGCCTGGCCTGGGCCAGCGTGTGCTCATTTTGGAGCAATTTTATGGATGGGACTCCCCACTCCCCAGCCGGGAAGGTTATTAAATGAGGGACAGAGGCCGCCGGGCTGTCCATCAGCACCCAAGTCACACCCCAGCCTGCTGCTGACTCCCGTCCTCCCCCTGGAGGGGCCGGGGCTCTGGTTTCCCAAACCACCCCCTACCCCCTTCCCCGGGCTGTTCCTGGGGGTGGGGGTGGGGGTGACTGGCAGCGCTCTGGAGGCCAACCCTGGGGGCGGGGTGGGGGTGTGTGTGTGTGTGCTCGGTTTTTAAGAACTTGAGAATGGGTTTTTCTTCGCTTTTGGTTTCACCTGGGAAAGATATCAGGACCCTTGTCCACCCCTTTTATTGACTAGTGGGGAAACTGAGGCCCAAGCAGAGAGGGGCCCAGTCTAAGGTCTGAAAGCCAGGCAGCGGAGGTGGGCCTGGAAGCTGGGTTTCCTCCATCCCACCCCACCCCACCCCAGCGACTGTGACCCCTTTGTGAGGGGACGTACACAGGGCTTGGGGTCATCCAGGTAGTCCCACCTCGGGCCCTGCAGCCCTCCAGAACCCTGGCTGTGCTCCAGGCCCCATGCCTGCAGCTGTTGAGGAACATGGGAGGCCCAGCCCCGCCCCCTAGAGCAGGCAGAAGTGACAGGGGGGCAAACAGGGGGACCTGGGGGGGCTGGTGCCTGCCTCCACCCTCCCCTCCCGTTGCAGGTGTTTCAGCGCCGGGAGGATGGCTCCGTGAACTTCTTCCGAGGCTGGGAGGCGTACCGGGACGGCTTTGGCAAGCTCACGGGGGAGCACTGGCTAGGTGAGGGGCCCTGCCACTGGCAGAGGTGGCCTGCTCTCCCCCAAGTGTCCCAGCCTGGGGGGCCGGGGCAGCGGGCCCTCCGCAGACAGCTGGCCGTCTGCATTTCCCTGGCCTGGCACGCCCGGGTCAGCTCACAGGTCTAAGGGGAGTCAGGACATTCAGAGTGAATGAGGTCAAGGAGCAGGAAGTCACGATGGGTCCCCTGGACATGTGGGCTTTTCGTGCTGGGGGTGCCATGGGACCTGGTCACTGTACTCAGTCAAGGGCGCTGTGGGCAGGTGCAGGGTTTAGTTCCATGTTTGGGGAGGGCTGGGGCTGCCCCAACGTGCCCTGCCCTGGAGGTCAGCGCTCCTGACTGCCTGCGGCGCGGCGCATGCCGCCCGCTGCTGTTACAGAGGGCTCAGAGTCCCGCTGTTTCGATTGCTGTTGTGTTCTTACTGCTCAACCGTGAACTCAGTGTTTAAATTTCGAAACACCTAACACGATCGCATTCTAAAGAACAGCATCCGTTCAAACCACAGAACTGAGGTCCCACAGATCCAGGGGTTGTGGCCCGAGGAGAGATTTCGGGGTTTTGGAGACACGGTTTCCCGTGTGACAGCAGCAGCGACCGCGGGCACCGTTCCAAGCGCTGCTCGGGGATTCTTTCATGCAACTGGACTCCCTCTAATTCCACGGGTTCCTTAATCCAGGGGAAATGCTGA